>NC_140987.1:234947106-235625949 GCF_052327205.1 Somniosus microcephalus
GGACAGAGTCTCACCTGCTCCTGCTGTGCGCGCACCCTGACTCTCATGGCTGACGCCGTTGCCCCGGGTAACATGACAGCGGGGGGGGCGGGGGCAGGTGAGGAGCTTAGCAGCAGCCCAATTACCTAGCTCGGGCCTGGCTGGGCAAGAAAGGCCCAGGCTTTCAGGCCTAAAAAAAAACGGGCAAAGGTAGGAAAAGAATGTTCAGGTTAGATAAAATATTTACAAATGAGTGATTTATTTTAAAAGAATTTAATAAATTTAATTTTATTTTGCTGGAAATGTATATTTGAAAAGAAAGACGCAGAAAGCAGGAAAAAGAATGGAAGCAAGATGGCGTACGATTGGTCGAGCTCGAGGTCACTCTGTCACTAATGAGCGGATAATGAGATGCTAATGAGCGAATGTTAAGGTTTTTCGGATACCGCGGGCGCGATTTTAGCCCGGCCGAAACGTAAATATGCTTAAAACCGTTTTGGAAAGGTAAGCTTTCTTTCGACGTAACGCACGCGTAGGTACGCCCTGTAACTTTCGAGCGCATAGCTGCCCAGGCACACACGTGCAGACAGACAGAAGGACAGACAGAAGGACAGAAGGACAGACAGATCGACCGATTTATATATATAGATAGATGAGTAGTGATCCTAATACCAACCACTGGGGAACACCACTGTATACTTCCCTCCAGTCTCTGAAACAACCTCTCACCACTACTCTTTGCTTCCTGTCCCCTAGCCAATTTCATATCCATGCTGCCACTGTCCATTAATCCCATGGGCTTCAATTTTGTATTATGTGGTACTTCATCAAATGCCTTTTGAAAGTCCATACACACATTACCCGCCTCAATTCTCTCTGTTACTTCATCAAAGAACTCAATCAAGTTAGGCAAACATGATTTGTCATTAACAAATCCATGCTGCTTTCATTTACATAGGATTACATAGAATATACAGTACAGAAACAGGCTTTTCCGCCCAACAGTCCATGCCGACGTTTATGCTCCACTCGAGCCCCCCTCCCATCTTTCCTCATCTAACTCTATCAGCCTAACCCTCTATTCCTTTTTCCTCATATGCTTACCTAACCGCCCCTTAAAATCATCTATACTATTTGCTCTCTGTGGTAGCGAGTTCCACATTCTCATCACTCTCTGGGTAAAGAAGTTCCTTCTGAATTCCCTATTTGATTTCTTGGTGATATCTTAGATTGATGGCCTCTAGTTATGCTCTTCCCCACAAGTGGAAACATTGCCCAGATATTCTGATCCCTATGGGTGGGTATGCGCTGTGCGCATGCGCTGAAAATCGGCATTTCCGATCTGTCAAAAATGGTCTCACAGATCCTTCGGCTGCCCTGGAGAAGGACCTCTGCGTTGGATAGTTCCGCTTTTTGAGAAACTTCGCCCGCAGAAAACACTGACAATTCTTACGGCTGTAACAACAGGTGTAAAGCTTGCTTTTACCAGGATAAGAGTTGAAAAAAGTTTTAAACTTTTTTTTCACTGATTTATCATTTAAAAATACTTTTAAAAAGGTAAGTTTAATTTTAGCCCCGTAAAAAACTTTAATTATTTTTTCAAAAAATTAAATTTTTTGTTTAAAATACTTAATTTATTGTAATTTCAAGTCAGTTTAAAAATGTGATTTTTTAAAAAATGTATTTAAAATTTTACTATGTTTTTGGGATGATCTCCATTCATATATTTGACAGGTCTTCCTGTCAAGTATATGAAGGGAGATTCCCTTCTTTGATTGGCTCCCCATGGTCCACGTGATCCCAGGGTTGCTGCAAATTACATGCACCTCTGGGATACGTGGGCCCTGTGCACTTGAAGTTTGGAGAGGCCCAGGAGCAGAAGTGTGTGCATCCCGGGAGCCCTCAGGTAAGGGCGTAGATTATTCCAGATCACAGGCCTCCGCCCACGGGAGGTCTGTGATCGGAAAATATGGGCCATTCTCTCTGTGTCTACTTTATCAAAACCTTTCATAATTTTAAAGACCTCTATTAGGTCACCCCTCAGCCTTCTCTTTTCAAAAAAAAAGAGACCCAGCCTGTTCATCCTTTCCTGATAGGTATACCCTTGCATTTCTGGTATCACCGTTGTAAATCTTCTCTGTACCCACTCCAGTGCCTCAATATTCTTTTTATAATATGGCGACCAGAATTGTACGCAATACTCCAAGTGTGGTTTAACATGGTTCAATACAAGTTTAGCATAACTTCACTACTTTTCAATTCTACCCCTCTAGAAATAAACTCTAGTGCTTGGTTTGCATTTTTTATGGCCTTGTTAACCTGTGTCGCTACTTTTAGTGATTTGTGTATTTGTACTCTGAGATCTTATCCCTTTGCTCTGCTACCCCATTTAGATTTGTATTTTCCAAGTAATATGTGACCTCCCTATTTTTCTCACCAAAATGTAATACCTCACATTTAAATGTGTTGAAATTCATTTGCCAATCATATGCCTATTCTGCAAGTTTATTGGGGGGCAAAATTGGGTCACGCCCCCTTTGGGGTGCTGACTCCGCCAGGGCATTACTTTTAGCATCCCGAAAAAGTTAGCGCCCCCGCGCCCGAAATTAACTGGAAGCACCCCGCTCCGCTCTTGTGGTGCTACAATTGACTATCCCGTCGCTACATGCTGCAGCACCATGCACTGCGGCACGTTGCACCTCGGTACTGCAGGCCTTCCTCCCTTTATTAAAGGGGAGGGGCTTAGCACAACACAACCCGGGGCCCAGCTGGGCCATCAGGGATCGGAGTGCCGGAAGAAGAGCCCGGCAATCAAGAGAAGTGCAGCCGGCACTCCGCGAGGGGGCTGCAGAGCAGGCTGGGGACAGCAATGCCGGCAGGTGCTTGCAGGCGGCCAGCAAAAAAAATGGCGGCCCAGTACCTCCCCTTTAATTTGTGCTGCCCCGGCCGCAGCTAGGCCCCCCTGGCCCTGTTGGACATAGTGTCTGGCGGTAAGTCAGGGGGCGCTATTGAAGATCGCGGATGGGGAGCAAGCGGGGCACTGCACACGGTGATGACATGAATGGTTACCGCTGCCTCTAACCACCCACTGAATTTTGTGGGAGGGGTTAGCAGCTTTGCACCCCGTTAGCGCCCTCTTAGGATGCTAACGGGAGGTGCTAATCAACCAAATTTCCCCCCCTTAATGTCATCCTGTAATTTGTTGCAATCCTCCTCTGTATTGACTATCCCCCTCAATTTGGTGTCATCCACAAATTTAGAAAGGTTGTTTTTATGATTCCAAAGTCTAACTCGTTAATATAAATTGTGAACAACAGTGGTCCTACACTAATCCTTGTGGAACACCTTCTGTCACTGAATAGCTGCCCTTTACCCCTCCTCTCTACTTTCTGTCTTGATGCCAGCTAGCTCTCCATTCTGCTACTTTTCCACTGACTTTGCATTCCCTGACCTTATTCATTTATTAACTCATATTTTTCCAAGTGCCAATTTTGTCCCGGATTATTCTCTCTGAACAGAACATTAAATTACAACTGTGGCTGAACTCCCAATGCTTAATATTGACATTTTCTGTTATTGATTTACTTTTCAGCTGTACAGTTACACAGAGCAGGACACAATCAAACAAAGAAGCACAGGATCTGTATTTGATCAGTTTAGGGTAAGTCAAAAGTATTTAAATGAACAACACATGAAACTATTGGAGGCTCACATTTCAAGTGTCAAATGTTCCTTTTTAAAGTTTTTGGTAGATTCCAATTCTGGCAGCCTGTGGTGTTGGTCATTAAGGTCAGTCAGTTACAAACTTTAAAAGATGACAGTGCTTAAAAACATATGGCACTGACTGCTTCTCTGCACCTTTAAAAAACTGAAGGCAGTTAAAGGAAAGCATTCTCACAGATGCTAGCAGGTGAAACGGCTCAGATGCATCCATGGATTTCCTTTTGCAGTAAGGCCCAGAAGAGCAAGACTGTTGGGCTCTGAGAGCAGGAAGCCCCATAAGACGGTGGTAGAGACTGCATGGAGGGATGTGGCAGAGGCAGTCAGTGCTACCTCCACCACCCCAAGAACTGCCACACAGTGGCAATAGCGATTCAATGACCTCACAAGGGTAGCTAAGTCTAGGCATTAGTGCCAATAAACATAACATTTAATTTAATTGAGCAATTCATCTCCACCTCTCATCATGACATGGGGAAAGTGTCAATGCCACTAGCATTTATTTAATGTTCTCTTCCCTCCCTCTATAAGAAAATAAGAAAAGAAAAAGAATGATTTGCATTTATATAGCTCCTTTCATGACCTCAGGGCATCCCAAAGCGCTTTACTCTCAATGAACCACTTTTGAAGTGTAATCACTGTTGTAATGTTGCCAATTTGCACATAGCAAATTCCCACAAACAACAATGTGATAATGATCAGATAATTTGTTTTAGTGATGTTGGTTGAGGGATAAATATTGGCTAGGACATCGAGAGAACTCCCTTGGCCTGCTTTGAAATAGTGCCATGAGAATTTTAACATCCACCCGGGAGGGCAGAAGGGGCTCCATTTTAATGTTTCATCTGAAAGACGGCACCTCCAACAATGCAGCACTTCCTCAGTACAGCACTGAAGCCAACCTAGATTTTGTGCTCAAGTCTCAGGAATGGGACTCAGACTCAGAGGTGAGAGAACTGCCCATGGATCCACAGCTGACAAAACTATCGCATGAGACATACAACCGAGGAAGGAGGTCTATTGCTCAAAACTGTATGTCCACAGGAAGATGTGGCCTTGGAAATATTCGGAAGATAGACTGTGGGCGATTGGGAGGTTGGAGACAAGGTGGGAACAGAATTTTGGTGAAACTAGGAAGTGATCATCATTGTTGCTCTCAGCTATGTGTACATTTACAAAGTATTGTAATTCCTTGCACTCAACAACTATCACTTAAAGGGAAAATGCCACCTTGTGCATAGCTAAACAATCTCTTCCATGTTTCACATCATAAGAGATGCTTTGCAGGAAGAGGCCAGCCACACCCAGATGCGCAATGCTTGCCACTTCTTCAACTCCATCATGGTATCTTACTTGTGCAGTAATCAACCCTGATGTCCGCCAAGCTAGTGATTTGGAATGGCTGTCACTGGGCAAAGCATTGAACCCTAGTGAGAATCAGGACATGGGAATGGTAGTGAGAGTGCTGCTCATCCACAGAGAGAAACAATCGACTGAGGAGCCTAGGGACCCAAATCTCAGGCCTTGACTCAAAACAGCTATGATCAGGGAGTATTGAGCTCATTGAGACAGCATTCCTACATATGGTTGAAATGATGGACAAGTGAGAGGAGTCCACTCTCCTCATCTGCAACACATTGAAGGAAATCTCCCATGATCTGCAGACCATCCTAGGGTCTGTGAAAAACCTGGAAGATTTCTGCAACATCAAGGCACCAGGAACAGCTCCAAAAGACATTGGTCTCTTGTGGAGTGGTAACTAGCAGTGCTACCATAGTTGCTTTCATCAGGCTTCCAAGACCTGGTTGGGTCGATTCAGTTTGTACTGACTTCGACCACTAGCACTTCAGAGCACTATTGGTCTGCCAGGAGTGGGCTGTCTCTGCCTCTCCAGAATGTGGCATTAAGGCCTCCTACAATGCCTATACATAAGGGAGCTCCAGACATGGGCCTAGCACCCCTTGCCACTAAAACACAAAGGCTGCCGGAAGTTGGTTTCACTGGGGCTGCTGCTCTTCTGAGATGACAATTAGCTCAGGCTTCGAAGACTTTGCGAGAACCATTATAGCCACCCACAGCTCAGCCTCATCTCACTCAGAGAGCATCTCCTAGGAGCTTAAGCAAGTAAGATAGGCGTGAAAAACAATAGTCACAGTGTACATAGTAGCTGCAGGTAGGGGATCAGAATTTCTGGCACTTATTTGTGAATGTTGTTTTGTAAAGTAAGTATGACTGATGCACAGAGTTCTGAGTACATTTCTGCACATGCTTTCAAGTTTGGGGTGTTTGGAGGCAAAGAAAATGTAGTCTTCTATCTTATGAAGAAAATTGGCAGAAATCTTTGACAGTAAAGGACTTTGTGAAGGTGTGGGGGATAAAACAGCTTTGTGTTGTCGCTTTATTTAGTGAATCCAAATGTATTGATCAAAACCACTGTGCCCTCATTTCTCTAGCCATGGGCTATCCTGCCCTCTCCTTCATGTGTGCTGTTTTCCTGCTGTGGGGAAGGAGGCCCTTCCATCTGCTCTTCATCGTCATCGCCTTCAGGTTCTGGAAGAAGTAAACCTTTCTTCATTGCAATGTAGAATGCAGCAATATACAATGAATCTTGAGACTCTTGCCATGCTGCATTTCAGGGCTCCACCAAATTCATCCAGGCACCTAAAATGAGACTTATGGTGTGCTCTTGTAAAATTCTTGTAAGGCTCAATATATTTATTCTCCCCTTTTATTTAGGAAAGCCTTACTGCGGTCTTAAGCCATGACTGCAGGGGATATTCCTGATCTCCAATCAACCATCCCGATACATGGCTCTGAGTCATCAAAGCTAATATGATGGAGAGATGCACAATAAACGCACCATGGTAGTTTCTTGGGTATCTGGCACTGATGTACAGAATATGGTGACTGGCATGGCATAATAGATACATATTAATAGAATGAAGGCCGTCCTGGATCATCACATTGACAGGATTGTCTTATGGGGCTTTGAATGGCAAAGGCATTCTGTCAATTGCTTCTTGCTCTTGTGGAAACCCTGCCAGTCTGTAGAACTGGATAGTCTTTGTCTGCTGGCAAGTTAATGCAAATGACCCATGTCCATGGTTGTTTGTTGATCTTAAAGCAAATAGTTACTGGATCATGTTTTTTTTTGTAAGGAAGACAAATATCTCCAGTGTGAGGAAGCATGTCACAATGCCCTAACACGCTATATCACAGAAATCGCAGAAACCCCACAGTGCAGATAGAGGCCATTTCGGCCCATCGGGCCTGCACCGACACATATCCCACCCGATCCCCGTAACCCCTACACCAACACATATCCCACTCTATCCCTGTAACCCCATGTATTTAATCCCCTAATACTAAGGGTCAATTTATCATAGCCAATCAACCTAATCCGCACATCTTTGGACTGTGGGAGGAAACCGGAGCACCCGGAGGAAACCCACGCAGCGAGGCCCGAGACCAGTCGGGACCAGCGGGAGCAGTGAGTCGGAGCCCGGTATAAAAACCGGAGAGCAGCGAGGCCCGAGACCAGTCGGGACCAGCGGGAGCAGTGAGTCGGAGCCCGGTATAAAAACCGGAGAGCAGCGAGGCCCGAGACCAGTCGGGACCAGCGGGAGCAGTGAGTCGGAGCCCGGTATAAAATCCGGAGAGCAGCGAGGCCCGAGACCAGTCGGGACCAGCGGGAGCAGTGAGTCGGAGCCTGGTATAAAAACCGGAGAGCAGCGAGGCCCGAGACCAGTCGGGACCAGCGGGAGCAGTGAGTCGGAGCCCGGTATAAAAACCGGAGAGCAGCGAGGCCCGAGACCAGTCGGGACCAGCGGGAGCAGTGAGTCGGAGCCCGGTATAAAAACCGGAGAGCAGCGAGGCCCGAGACCAGTCGGGACCAGCGGGAGCAGTGAGCCGGAGCCCGGTATAAAAACCGGAGAGCAGCGAGGCCCGAGACCAGTCGGGACCAGCGGGAGCAGTGAGTCGGAGCCCGGTATAAAAACCGGAGAGCAGCGAGGCCCGAGACCAGTCGGGACCAGCGGGAGCAGTGAGTCGGAGCCCGGTATAAAATCCGGAGAGCAGCGAGGCCCGAGACCAGTCGGGACCAGCGGGAGCACTAAGTCGGAGCCCGGTATAAAAACCGGAGAGCAGCGAGGCCCGAGACCAGTCGGGACCAGCGGGAGCAGTGAGTCGGAGCCCGGTATAAAAACCAGAGAGCAGCGAGGCCTGAGACCAGTCGGGACCAGCGGGAGCAGTGAGTCGGAGCCCGGTATAAAAACCGGAGAGCAGCGAGGCCCGAGACCAGTCGGGACCAGCGGGAGCAGTGAGTCGGAGCCTGGTATAAAAACCAGAGAGCAGCGAGGCCTGAGACCAGTCGGGACCAGCGGGAGCAGTGAGTCGGAGCCCGGTATAAAAACCGGAGAGCAGCGAGGCATACCAACTCAGCAGCGGGGAGAGAGGTAAAAAGTAATCAGAGTGTGACGTCACCAGGGAGCAGGTAAGTGATTGGTTGGTGAGTATTTCTCTCTTTTCAATACAAGCTGGACTTCTGTGGTGTTAAATTTCTAGGGTCTCTGGTGTAGTGGGGACAAATGGTAAATAAAGCGCCCTAGAGTATACCTGTAACTGGGGTATTGAATAAATTTTTTAATTAATTAAAGGGGTAAGTCATGGCAGGAGAGTTCAGACCCATGTTCTGCTCCTCTTGCTCCATGTGGGAAGTCAGGGACGCTGCCAGTGTCCCTGACGACCATGTGTGCGGGAAATGCATCCAGCTGCAGCTACTTGTAGACCGCATTACGGCGCTCGAGCTGAGGGTGGATGAATTTTGGAGCATGCGCGATGCTGAGAGGCTCGTGGATAGCACGTTTAGCGAGTTGTTCATGCCTCAGGGTAGGGCTGCACAGGGGGTGACCATCAGGCGGAGCAACAAAGGCAGGCAGGTAGTGCAGGGAACCCCTGCGGACATCCCCCTTTCAAACAAGTATACCAAGTTGGATACTGTTGAGGGGGATGACTTACCAGGGGAAGGCAGCAGCAGCCAGCTTCCTGGCACCAGGGAAGCTTCTGCTGCTCAGGAAGGGAGGAAAAAGAGTGGGAGAGCAATAGTGGTGGGGGATTCTATCGTAAGGGGAACAGATAGGCGTTTCTGTGGCCGCAAACGTGACTCCAGGATGGTTTGTTGCCTCCCTGGGGCCAGGGTCAGGGATGTCACTGAGCGGCTGCAGGGCATTCTTAAGGGGGAGGGTGAGCAGGCAGAGGTCATGGTCCACATTGGGACCAACGACATAGGAAGGAAGGGAGATGAGGTCCTGCATCGAGAATTTAGGGAGCGAGGTAACAGATTAAAGAGCAGGACCTCAAAGGTTGTAATCTCTGGATTACTCCCAGTGCCACGTGCTAGTGAGTATAGGAATGGGAGGATAGAGCAGATGAATGCGTGGCTAAGGAGTTGGTGTAGGGGGGAGGGTTTTACTTTCCTGGATCACTGGGCCTGCTTCTGGGAAAGGTGGGACTTGTACAAGTCGGACGGGTTGCACCTGAACTAGAGCGGGACAAATATCCTTGCGGGGAGGTTTGCTAGCACTGTTGGGGGGGGTTTAAACTAACTTGGCAGGGGGATGGGATACAGAGGGGAGCTGAAATAGGGGGTGATGTGCTGCCAATTATAGAGAAAAAAACAAGTCAGCTTGGTAGACAGGGCAAACATATAAGGGCAAGGCTGGATGGCATCTATTTTAATGCAAGGAGTCTTGCAAATAAGGTGGATGAACTGAAGGTGTTGATAAACACATGGGGGTATGATATTGTTGCTATCACGGAGACATGGTTGAGGGAGGGGCAAGACTGGCAGCTCAATATTCCGGGGTACAGAATCTTCAGGCGAGACAGAGGGGGAGGTATAAGAGGAGGGGGTGTCGCAATATTAATTAAGGAGTCAATTACTGCAGTAAGGAGGGATGATATATTAGCAGGTTCCTCTAATGAGGCCATATGGGTGGAGCTTAAAAACAAAAAGGGGGCAAGCACTTTGCTGGGAGTGTACTATAGGCCTCCAAACAGTCAGGGGGAGATAGAGGAACAGATATGTAGGCAAATCTCAGAGAAATGTGCAAATAATAGGGTAATAATAATGGGGGATTTCAACTTCCCCAATATTAACTGGGATAGTCAGAGTGTGAAAGGCTCAGAGGGTGTAGAATTCTTAAAGTGCATCCAGGAGAGCTTTTTGAGCCAGCATGTAGAAAGTCCTACAAGAGAGGGGGCGGTACTGGACCTAATTCTAGGGAATGTGGCTGGCCAAGTGGAAAAAGTGCTAGTAGGTGAGCACTTTGGTGACAGTGACCATAATATGGTAAGATTTAAGGTGGTCATGGAAAAGGACATGGATGGGCCGGAAATAAAGGTTCTAAATTGGGGGAAGGCCGATTTTAATAGGATAAGGCAGGATCTGGCCAAAATGGACTGGGATCAGCTACTTGTAGGAAAATCCGCATCGGAGCAATGGGAGGCTTTCAGAAGGGAGATTGAGATCATACAATGGCAACATGTTCCCGTAAAGGTCAAGGGTGATTCCAAAAACCACAGGGAACCTTGGATGTCAGGGGATATACGAGAATGGATTAGGAAAAAAAGGAGGGCTTTTGGCAGATACAAAAGGCTAAAGACGGAGGAAGCCCTAGAGGAGTACAAAAAGTGCAGGGGGATACTTAAAAAAGAAATTAGGAGATCAAGGAGGGGCCATGAAATAACACTGGTGAGCAAAATAAAGGAAAATCCTAAAATGTTTTATAAGTATATTAAGGGTAAGAGGATAACTAGGGAAAAAATAGGGCCCATTAGGGACAAAAGTGGCAATCTGTGTGTGGAGCTGGAAGATGTAGGAGGGGTTCTAAATGATTTTTTTGCATCTGTTTTCACTATGGAGAAGGACGATGTAGACATAGAAATAGGGCGGGGGGTCTGTGATATGCTCGAACATATTAACATCGAGAGGGAGGAGGTATTGGCGGTTTTAGCTGGCCTAAAAATGGATAAATCCCCAGGCCCGGATGAAATGTATCCCAGGCTGCTGTGTGAGGCAAAGGAAGAGATTGCGGGGGCTCTAACACATATATTCAGGACCTCACTGGCCACAGGGGATGTGCCAGAGGACTGGAGAACCGCTAATGTAGTACCATTATTGAAGAAGGGAAGTAATGAAAAACCGGGGAACTACAGGCCAGTGAGCCTAATATCAGTGGTAGGAAAATTATTGGAAAAAATTCTGAGGGACAAAATTAATCTCCACTTGGAGAGGCAAGGATTAATCAGGGATAGTCAACATGGCTTTGTCAAGGGAAGATCATGTCTGACTAATTTGATTGAATTTTTTGAGGGGGTGACTAGGTGTGTGGATGAGGGTAACGCAGTGGATGTGGTATACATGGATTTCAGTAAGGCCTTCGATAAAGTCCCGCACAGGAGACTGGTCAAGAAGGTAAGAGCCCATGGAATCCAGGGTGCCTTGGCACATTGGATACAAAACTGGCTTAGTGGCAGAAGGCAGAGGGTGATGATCGAAGGTTGTTTTTGTGACTGGAAGCCTGTGGCCAGTGGGGTACCACAGGGATCGGTGCTGGGTCCCTTGCTGTTTGTGGTCTACATTAATGACTTGGATATGAATGTAAAAGGTATGATCAGTAAGTTCGCGGATGATACAAAAATTGGTAGGGTGGTAAATAGCGAGGAGGGTAGCCTCAGTCTGCAGGACGATATAGATGGGTTGGTCAGATGGGCGGAATAGTGGCAAATGGAATTTAACCCGGAAAAGTGCGAGGTGATGCACTTTGGGGGGACTAACAAGGCAAGGGAATACACAATGAATGGTAAGACCCTAGGCAAGACGGAGGGTCAGAGGGATCTGGGTGTGCAAGTACACAGATCCCTGAAGGCGGCGGAACAGGTGGATAAGGTGGTAAAAAAGGCATATGGGATACTTGCCTTCATTAGCCGAGGCATTGAATATAAGAGCAAGGAGGTTATGATGGAGCTGTATAAAACACTGGTTAGGCCACAGCTGGAATACTGTGTGCAGTTCTGGTCGCCACACTACAGGAAGGATGTGATCGCATTGGAGAGGGTGCAGAGGATGTTCACCAGGATGTTACCAGGGCTGGAGCTCTTCAGCTATGAAGAGAGACTGGGCAGATTGGGTTTGTTTTCCTTGGAGCAGAGGAGGCTAAGGGGGGACATGATTGAGGTGTACAAAATTATGAGGGGCATAGATAGGATGGATGCTGAGGAGCTTTTTCCCTTAGTAGAGGGGTCAATAACTAGGGGGCATAGATTCAAGGTAAAGGGCAGGAGGTTTAGAGGGGATTTGAGAAAGAACTTTTTCACCCAGAGGGTGGTTGGAGTCTGGAACTCACTGCCTGAAAGGGTTGTGGAGGCAGGAACCCTCACAACATTTAAGAAGCATTTGGATGAGCACTTGAAATGCCACAGCATACAAGGCTACGGACCAAATGCTGGAATATGGGATTAGATTAGACAGGGCTTGATGGCTGGCGCGGACATGATGGGCCGAAGGGCCTCTATCCGTGCTGTATAACTCTATAACTCTATGACTCAAACACGGGGAGAATGTGCAAACTCCACACAGACAATCACCCAAGGCCAGATTCGAACCCGGGTCCCTGGCGCTGTGAGGCAACAGTGCTAACCACTATGCCACCGTGCTGCCACAGTGCTATAGTCTGGTGCTAAGTGACAGGATCATTGGAGACCTCTGGCAAGATCCACCACAGACATCTCTATATTGTGCAATACAAGCTGAAGATTCTCTCAACAAAGACAGTGATAAGTAACCATTCTTGGCCCTTGAGGCTGGAATTTTCAATATCCGACGCACTGGCAGCATGGGAGCCCCGGAGTGTGTGGGGAACCCAAAAGTTTCAGCAGCGTGTTTGTCAGTTGCTTTTTAACAAAGCCACTGCATTAGCATCTGACTTCCGGGTTTCTCGACCAAGTAACGTGAGTGGACAAGATGACGCGTGGGTTTGTTTCAGCTGAGGTATTTAAAGGAACACTGCAAAGATGTCAGTTGAAGGTTTGTGGAGGTGGGAGAAAGATTGGTTGCAGATAAAAATGGATTCTCAATGTACCAAAAGCTGACCCTCGCTTTAGTGATGCCTCCCCGGCCCTCCTGCTGTGAGGAATTCGGGCCCACAGGGAGGTTTTATTCCCTGCTAATGGGAGGAAGAAGCCAGCCTCACTGACAAAGAAGGCATGGCTGGAGATAACAGAGGAGGTGAGCAGCAGGAGTGTGGTGGGATGCTCCTGGATACAATCAGAGATTCATAGAATGGTTACAGCACGCAAGAAGGCCATTTGGCCCATTGAGCCCATGCCAGCTCTGTGCAAGAGCACTTCAGCTAGTTCCAGTCCCCCTTCCTTTCCCTGTAGCCTTGCAAATTTCTTTCCTTCAGATACTTATCCAACTCTCTTTTGAAAGCCGTGATTGAATCTGCCTCCACCACCCTCAGGCATTGCATTCCAGATCTTAACCACTTGCTGCGTAGAAAAGTTTTTTCTTACATCGCCTTTAGTTCTTTTCCCAATCTTTGCTAAGACTGCAGGAAGAGATTTAATGATCTCATGAGGGCAGGAAAGGTGAGTACAATGCCACATTCAACTACATCCTGATCGGCATGTCACCCCCAACCCCCTCACTCTGCCTTCTCAAGCCTACTCCTGCGCATCACTCCTCACACCAACATAACTTGCAGTTTCGCCCATCCCTCTTGGTCTATGCTCTTCCTCACATCCCCATCTGACCATCCACCACTGACACTCACCCTCATCTTAATGCAATGTCATGCCTCTCACTCATGGTCACCCTTTACAGATGCTGTCCATCCATCCGTTCCACTCATTCCATGACTCTCACTCAAAGGTCTCTTGTTTCCCTCCTTACAGGAGAAAAGAGCACAGAACACCCGGGAGAGTCGGAGAACCAACAGTTGCCCTCCAGTCATAGCAATGCTCACAGCTGTAGAGGAGGAGGCACTTGAAATAAGTGGAGCATCGGCGTGCATGGTGGTGGGAAATGGAGAGACAGGGAGCTCCCAGCTACCTGGTGACAGAATTAAATAGCACACAGGCACAATGCATACAACAGTCACTCATGTTGACTTGATGCCAACAGCCAGTGAAAGAAGTGCATAATGTTTACTTAAATCATTCTTACCATGACAGTTCTAATTTATGTTTTTACTCTCCCACAGGCCCATCAAGTGTCCAACAGGCAGTGGAGCCGGAGGAGGAAGAAGACCCTGAGAGGCAGTCACTAACTCTGGGGGTGCACCGTCACAGGACACATGCACACCAAGCACCAGTGCAGAAACACATACATCGGTGGGACCATCAAGACAGATAGTTGTGTTGCCATCTGGTGTCTCACAGATCACATGTGAGCAAGGGCAGATGGTGAAGACAGGGACAGTTGTGGAGAGTCTTGTTGGAGGGCGCAGGATGCTCCAAGCTCTGCTCAGCTGGACTCAGATGCTAAACCTCGAGGGGCCGCCGACAAAGAGGATGATTCTGGAGGGGCAGCAAAAAATGCATGAGACTCTGGCAGGATTTCCAGCCGCAATGTGCACGCTTGCAGTGAGAATGGAGGAGTCCATCTCAAGCATGACTAGCATGGTGTTGTAGGCCTTTGCTATGATGTGTTCATCCATGGAAAGGGTGGCCACCTGCATGGGGCATAAAATGTGGCAGTCAAACGAGTGCATGCATGCCCTCACCAACAGGTTGCACACTCTGAATGCCACCTTAACTAGGATGGATCAAAACCTAGCCTTGTCCGTTCATCGCCCCACTAATGTGCAGCAAAGCGTTCTCCAGCTCCTTGCTAGTAGGGAAGTGCAGGTGGGCCATGAGAGGGATGATGGTGAAAGGGACATAGAAGTGGGGACTCTGCTCAAAGCGTTTCCTCTTCTCACCCATTGCCCCACATGCTGCCTCCTGTCCTGATGGCCGAGTCTGCCACTGCACAGGTGCAGTTGAAGCAGTCTTTGGCGGACCCTAACGGGCATCTGAGGAGTCAGAGCAGGGAAGTGAGTAGCCTGCCTCTACCTCTGCTGAAGCCACAGTGATTGCACACCATAGGAGTTATAGGGAAAGGAAGATGAAAGATTATTAGTTGCATGAGTGTATGCACATGGGTGCATGGGCACGTGGGACAATATTTAAATATTAGCAATGGGTGTCTGTGAAAGGGATGCTTTGTTGATCGCAGGACTGCTTTGTGCTGGGGGGGTGTGGGGTTGGGGTGGCAAGTGTGTACAGCATGTGGCTGCCAGGTGGGTACAGTGGTGCAACCTAACTAAATGTTGCCGTGATGATGTATGTGAACAGACCCATGTTGCCTCTTTACTTGAGTAGTAACAAAAGTAGTCGTTGCTTCAGTTTCAATACCTTTATTTCTTCAGTAAGTATGCAAAGCATTTTACAAGCGGAATAGATTAAACAGATACGAGTACAGAAATGTAGACACGCACTTCACTATTCCCTCACTGCACTAACTTTTCTAAGCACAAAATGGCTGTTTTTATATGATTCTTGTCCCTTACTGAACTTGAATCTGCCTCTTCTGCCTTGATTGGATTCCTTCTATCGCCTGACTTAACATGACACCTCCCCCTTTAGTAAACTTCCCATGGTGTCCATGTTGAACCAAGGCCAAAGCTGCATGTCACATAGCATCCCTAATCTTGTCTGCTCCCAGAACATTATGGGCTCGATTTTGCCAGGCCCAAGGAGGCGAGAATGGAGGCGAGTGAGTTGTTAAATCACAAAAAATGGCGGGCGGGCCCGATCCCGCCTCCATCCCACTTCCGATCAATTTTCCCACATGCGAGTTTTCTGACCCCGTTTCCATCCCGCTTCCAAGAGGCGGGATAGGCCCTTAAGGCCCTTAACAACCACTTATTAGCTTCTATAATTTGGACAGGTTGGGCGATTGGGCAGATGCATGGCAGATGCAGTATAATGTGGATAAATGCGAGGTTATCCACTTTGGTGGCAAATAGAGGAAGGCAGATTATTATCTGAACGGCAATAGTTTGGGAAAAGGGGAAGTTCAACGAGACCTGGGTGTCCTTGTGCACCAGTCGCTGAAGTAAAGTGTAGTGTATGTAACTATTCTACCTTTAAGAGAACTACTGTATGTAACCGTCCACCTTTAAGAGAACTATTTTATGTGTGGCACTACTTTGCCTTGGCTGCTGTATACTGTAATACCAATGGTGACCACACCGGTATATAAGTGCGGTGTCAGGATTTATTGGGCAGATTCGCCCTGGCCTTCGAATAGTAAAGTCCTGTTAAAGTTACTCTTGTAGTCTGTGTATTACTTCGCTATACAACCCACAGGCTTTACAGTGGCGACGAGTTCGATCTTACCCTGCGTGCAGCAATACGTCCGAAGCAGTTAACGAAGCGTCGAGAAGAGGCAACCGCTCTCGTCGTTCTGCTGAGAGAAAACTCGAGTCTGCACAGCAAGAAAGAAGGAAGACTTCAGACACGAAGCCTTCCATCAGCAACAGGCACGGATTGTCCCTTCTGCCACGGTGGTGCTTGAGCCGAGCAGCACGAGAAGCAAGTCGGCCATGGTGACTGTGAGTAAAGGGAAAATAAATAAAATCAACGAAGGAGAAGGGCGGTGAACTCGACCACGGTCGGGGGGGAAAGGAGCCGGACAGAAGTCGGGCCCAGAGGCGCTGAGACGGGGGCAGCGTGGAGCACGGAAGCCGCGGTACAAGCGGGCGGGGAGACGCAACGGCGTCGTGAGACAGCTAGACCGCGACCGGCGAAAAAGGCCGGCAGCGACCGAGGCCACGAAAAGCGGCGACCGGGATCGTAGGGCGCGGGAAGAGATAAAATAAATAAACCGCGGAGAACTCAGCCGCAGCCGGGGAGGGAAGCACCGGACTGCGAGAGGGCTGGGAGGCGCGATTGGGAGCCCGAGCGAGCGGGAGAGACTGAGCCCGAGCAAGGAAGGCCGAGCGAGAACCAGCCCAGCGGCTGAAACTGTTCGCCGCCAACGGGTTGTACCCAGCGCCGGTTGCCCTGCCGAGAGAAGGGAACGCGCTGAAGCCGACGCACAGGCTGCGAACCGCGAAAGCCAGCGGCCGTCGCCCAAGGGAAAGCTTACCCCTCCCGCCAGGGGAAGAAACGCGGGAAGCCGCCAGTAGGCGGGGAAGAAGACAGAAGCGGGAACCGCCATTTTTAAAGTGGGCGGGGAAAGATGATAAGCGCGGGAAACCGCCATCTTGGAAAAACAAAAAATAAAAAGTTAAAGAATATTGTTGTTTCTCAGGAAGAGGTGAAGATGCCTAAGTATAGTAACATCAACGGGTTCGATGCCGAGGTGGAAGATTGGCCCACGTATGTAGAACGCATCAAGATATATTGTACGGCCAATAAGTTAGCAAATTATGAAAAAGCTCTAACCTTACTAAACTTAATGGGTGCGAGAACATACGGGTTATTGAAGCATCTTCTATCACCAGCTAAACCGGCAGATCAGTCTTTCGCTAATATTGTTGCTGTCCTGAAGGATCATTTTAACCCCGCACCGCTGATGTTAGCGGAACGATCTAAATTGTACGTGAGAATGCAACGAAAAGAGGAAAGCAACGCGGAGTACCTGGTTGAACAGCGGAGGCTAGCAAGACACTGCCAGTTTGGGGTAAATCTGCCAGAGGCACTGAGAGACACGTTCGTGTGTGGAATGTCGAAGGAAGGAACACAAAAACGACTGCTCGAAGAGAACGATCTTACACTTGATAAGGCTGTCCTTATTGCAGCATCGCACGAAGCCGCAGCGAGAGGCACAGCGGAAATGCAGCGGAAGACAGCGGTACTCAGAGTGGATCAAATGACTTCGAGTACAATGAAATGTTATCGTTGTGGGAAGACAACACATGACCAGAACCAATGCTGGGTTAAAAACCAGGAATGTAGGAAATGTGGCAAGCTTGGCCACATAGCTAAGGTATGCCGGGCAGGAAAGAAGACCAGCAATAATAAGTCACCGCAGAAGAAGTACAGAAAGGTACATGAGGTGACTGGGAAGAGTCCAGATAAACAGAATTCAGACGCAGACTCCAACAGCAAGGAACTGGGTAGTCTGAGGATTCACAATGTGAGTAAAGAAGCTGACCGACAAACTATCTGGATCACACTACAGATTGCAAAAGTCCAAGTGAAGATGGAAGTGGACACCGGATCGGCGCTGACGGTCATGAATAAGCATGATTACAAAAAGTTATTCAAACTTATTCCCCTACGGGATACGGAGATGGTATTGCAGACATACACGGGGCACAAAGTATACCCCATCGGAAAGATAGAAGTCAAGGTGAGATACAAGGACAAAGATCACCAAAGGATGGACATGTATGTGCTGCCCGAGGGAGGTCCACCACTTCTGAGACGGGAATGGATCAGGAAAATAAAGATAGACTGGCATTCGCTAAACACAATGACGGTAGATTCCGGAAAGGAAGAGGTCAAACCTGAACGGTTGTCCAGAATATTGGACGAAGCTAAAGAGGTATTCCAGCAAGGACTGGGAACACTGAGAGGAATTAAAGCAAAAATCAAGATTGCAGAACATGCAAGCCCAAAATTTTTCAAAGCCAGATCGGTACCTTACGCGATACGACCTGCTGTGGAGGCAGAACTGGAAGAGCTTGAAAGTTCAGGGGTACTGTCTAAGGTGGACTGGAGTGAGTGGGCCATGCCCATTGTTCCCGTCATGAAGTCTTCATCAAGTAACAAGCCAGGGGGACTGGAAAAGGTCCGCATCTGCGGAGACTTCAAGATCACAGTTAATCCGGTGCTTCACACGGTACAATACCCGCTTCCGCGGATTGAGGATATCTTTGCTTCATTGTCTGGCGGGCAACACTTCACCAAGATAGACCTGGCACAAGCATACTTACAAATGGAAGTCGAGGAAGAGTCGCGCCAGTATCTCACAATCAACACCACAGAGGCTTGTATCGTTATAATAGACTGGTTTTTGGAGTAGCTTCGGCTCCAGCAATTTGGCAGAGGGCAATGGAGCAGGTCTTACAAGGTATTCCAAGCACGCAGTGTTACTTGGACGATATCCTGATTACGGGAGAAGATGAAGAGGAACACCTCACAAATTTGAAATGGGTGCTCACCAGGTTGAAGGAATATGGCCTTCGAATTAATCGCCAGAAATGTGAGTTCTTCCAGAAACGGATCTCGTACTGCGGTCATGTCATTGACCAAGAGGGGCTACACAAGTCGCCTGACAAAATAGAAGCTGTCGTGAAGGCCCCCACTCCAGAAAACGTATCACAGTTGAGATCGTTTCTGGGGTTGATTAATTATTATCACAAGTTTCTGCCAAATTTATCCACGGTGTTGCATCCGCTGAATACTCTGTTGCGGAAAGAAGTGCCATGGAAGTGGAGCGAGGACTGTAAAAAGGCCTTTCGCAGAAGCAAGGCGTTGATTACCTCTGAGGAAGTGTTGGCTCATTTCAACCCAACGTTACCTCTTCGGCTAGCTTGTGATGCTTCCCCTTATGGAATTGGAGCAGCACTTTCACATAGGTTCCCAAATGGCTCGGAAAGGCCAGTCGCATTTGCGTCCCGATCATTGACCTCCGCTGAGCGAAATTACGCCCAGATAGATAGGGAGGCCCTCAGCCTTGTGTGGGGAGTAAAGAAATTCAATAATTACCTGCAGGGCAAGAAGTTCACATTACTGACAGACCACCAGCCGTTGGTGTCCATATTCAACCCTAACAAGGCTGTTTCCACTATGACAGCGCAAAGGTTACAGAGGTGGTCCGTGTTACTTGGGGCACACCAATATGACATTGAATACAAAAGCTCCAAACAGCATGGAAATGCTGATGGGTTATTGCGCCTACCGTTGCCGGTAGTTGAAGAGGCGGCTGCAGTGGACCCGGTAGAGATGTTCCACTCGTCCATAGTAGAATGTCTACCAGTGACAAATTCGATGATCGAGAATGAAACAAGGAATGACCCGACTCTCTCACGAGTCTACGATTTAACAGTGGAGGGATGGCCAGCACATGGCGAACCAACGCTGCCAGCATTTTCGCAAAGAAAAGAACAGCTGTCAGTGTGCCGAGGAACCTTGATGTGTGGATCGAGAGTGGTGATTCCACCCAAACTTCAGCATAAGGTGCTAAAGGAGCTTCACGAGGGGCATCTGGGTGGAGTGAAAATGAAGAACCTAGCAAGAGCGTTTGTGTGGTGGCCAGGTATTGATGGAGACATCGAAGAAATAACCAAGAGCTGTCTAGGATGCCAGAAGGTCCAAAACGCGCCACCACAAGCTCCTCTGCATCCATGGGAGTGGCCCTCATCTTCTTGGCAAAGGGTACACATCGACTTTGCTGGTCCATTTATGGACTCAATGTTTCTAATAGCGGTGGATGCACACTCCAAGTGGCCTGAGGTAATAAAGATGTCCTCCACCACCACGGAAAAAACCATCACAGTATTAAGGACCATGTTTGCCAGGAATGGGCAGCCGGAACAGGTCTGTTCTGATAATGGACCGCAATTTGTGTCCGAAGAATTTAAGAAATTCTTAAAAAGCAATGGGGTCAAGCACTACACGTCAGCCCCATACCATCCCGCCACCAATGGATTAGCTGAAAGGTTTGTCCAGACCTTCAAGAAGGCCATAAAGGCCATGGGTAATGAAAACATCAACTTACAACATAAAGTAGATAACTTCTTGTTGGCGTACAGGAATGCAACACATGCGGTCACAAATCAAACTCCCGCCATGATGTTTTTCAATAGAAGGCTGAGATGCCGGCTGGATTTGATTAAGCCAAACGTCAGAAGGGACGTAGAGAACCGGCAATTCCAGGGCATGAATGAAAGGCCAACTAGATCTTTTCAGATAGGTCAACAAGTTTTGGCCCGGGACTACCGTACCGAGAAATGGCAGCCTGGAACTATTGTAAAAAGGCTAGGGCCGCTGCTGTATACCGTGGACATTGGTGACAGCATAATAAGGCGCCATGTTGACCAGACCATAGGGTCATCCACAAAGAGCCAACCTACTCCACAACCTTACACTGCTAATGTTGAAGCAGGGATACCCAGAACACCTACCTCCGATCTGGTGATACTGGAATCAGATGAACCTGACACTGTCCTTCAAGCCGACTCGACCTTACCAGAAGAACCTACTACCCCACCGAAAACTACTACACCACTGAGGCGTTATCCGGATAGAGTCAGGAAACCTCCAGAGAGACTGAATCTGTGAACTGTTTTGCATAAAGTTGTATATCTGTTATGATGTTATGTTAATGGGGAATAAGTATGTTGTAAGCTAAAAAGGGAGGATTGTAGTGTATGTAACTATTCTACCTTTAAGAGAACTACTGTATGTAACCGTCCACCTTTAAGAGAACTATTTTATGTGTGGCACTACTTTGCCTTGGCTGCTGTATACTGTAATACCAACGGTGACCACACCGGTATATAAGTGCGGTGTCAGGATTTATTGGGCAATTCGCCCTGACCTTCGAATAGTAAAGTCCTGTTAAAGTTACTCTTGTAGTCTGTGTATTACTTCGCTATACAACCCACAGACTTTACAGAAAGCATGCAGGTGCAGCAGGCGGTTAAGAAGGCAAATGGCATGCTGGCCTTCATAGCGAGAGGTTTCGATTACAGGAGCAAAGATGTCTTGCTGCAGTTGAACAGGGCCTTGGTGAGACAACACCTAGAGTATTGTGTGCAGTTTTGGTCACCTTATCTGAGGAAGGATGTTCTTGCCATGGAGGGAGTGCAGCAAAGATTCACCAGACTGATACCTGGGGTAGCAGGAATGACGTATGAGGAGAGATTGGGTCGATTAGGCTTATATTCGCTTGAGTTTAGAAGAATGAGAGGGGATCTCATTGAAACTCATAAAATTCTGACAGGACTAGACAGACTGGATGCAGGAAGGATGCTCCCGATGGCGGGGGAGTCCAGAATCGGGGGTCACAGTCTAACGATAAGGGGTAAGACATTTAGGACTGAGATGAGGAGGAATTTCTTCACCCAGAGAGTGGTGAACCTGTGGAATTCTCTACCACAGAAGACAGTTGAGCACAATTCATTAAATATATTCAAGAAGGAGTTAGATATATTTCTTAAGGCTAACGGGATCAAGGGATATGGGGAGAAAGCAGGGACAGGGTACTGAATTTGGATGATCAGCCATGATCGCATTGAAGGGCCTACTCCTGCTCCTATCTTCTATGTTTCTATATAATCCCATTTTGAGAGGCCTTTCCGATTTTAACCCTTTTCCCACGTTCTGCACGCCTCTTCTGGAACACACCAATTTATCCTGGTGGCTTCACAAGTGGACTGCTTACTAACAGTCTCCACCATTATAAAGGAGTTTTCACTAATCATCATTTGCAGGTGACAGAACTTTGTTGTCTCATGTCTGGGGGATCTTTTAGCAGGCATACTCATTGTTCTGGAAGTTTGGAGCCTGACACCCATCTCCAGTGTGACCTCCTGGGAAACCCCTCTCCCCACCTTGACTGAGCGCTTCCTCAACTGAGGTATTTACCAGAAGAATGGGAACTATTTATTTCCTTTCCTCCTGGACATCAGATTCAGATGAAGACCAGCTGAGGCTGCAGCAAAACCCTGAACAACATCAGCACCAACTGCAGGAGCAACAGCAGGAGCTCCAAGCTGCTGCTCACTCACCTGAAGCTGCACAGACCAGAAGGCACCAGCGTATGGAAGCACGTCGGCACAGGAAATACCCCCAAAACAGGGTCTACAGACAGAGGATGTGCTACCTCAACATGACTGAGCAGTAGTGCCAAAGGAGGCTCAGACTTTCACGAGAGGTAGTGGGTGACATCTGCACAATGCTGCAGCAAGACCTGGAGCCCAGAGGAGCAGGTGGACACCCCTTACCAGTGGCCGTCAAATTCATCACTGCACTCAACTTTTTAGCTTCAGGCTCATTCCAGGGATCAGCAGCAGACATCAGCGGCGTCTCCCAGGCAGCCGCACACACTTGCATCACGCAGGTAACCGATGCCCTTTTTGCCATCACATCAATTTCCCCAAGGATCAAGCCAGTGTAACTGCGCGTGCAGTTGGGTTTGTCAATCTGGCAGGCTTTCCAAGGGTGCAGGGCGTCGTTGACTGCACACATGTGGCCCTAAAGGCACCCCATCACAATCCAGGTATTTTTGTCAACCGCAAGAGATTCCACTCCCTCAATGTACAGCTGGTGTGGGACCACAGAAGGAAATTTTGCACGTTTCTGCCAAGTACCCTGGCAGTTTCCATGACTCCTTCATCCTGCGCCAGTCTAGTGTGCCTCTAGTCTTCAGTCCGCCAGACCAACTTTGCGGATGGCTACTTGGAGACAAGGGCTATTCCCTCAAGACGTGACTAATGACGCCGTTGAGGAGCCCTTCCAACGAAGCAGAGGAGCGCTACAACTCCAGCCACATGTCCACCAGATCCATAATCGAGCAAACCATTGGCTTGCTGAAGATGCGCTTCAGATGCCTTGATAGATCAGGTGGAGCCCTGCAGTACTTAGCAGCCAATGTCTCCAGAATGGTCGTGGTTTGCTGTGCACTTCACAACATGGCACAGCATCATGGCTTGCAGATGCCTGAGGAACAAGTGGCTCATCACATAGCCTCCTCAGATGAGGAGGAGGAGAGCAACAATGAACAGCTTGCAGAGGCGCATCAACCAGCGGCAGCAGCATGCGAGCACATTGCTGCCTGGGATGCAAGGCACACACTCATCTTGGCCAGATTTGCTTAGTGTACACAATCAAACAATTTTGCCTTGCACCTTCTTATCAGATCCTCGACAATGGCCAGGAACCTGCGGATTCTTATCACTCTGACCGCCATAGTGACAATTGCAAGTAATCCTAAGCCCTCAATGTGGAAGTTCCATTAGCGACATGACACAGGCCATAACTGCAACAGTTTGCCATCAGAATTTTTAATGGCAATAAGCATCTGATGGCTTTTCAACATCAAACATAACATTACACCCAAGTGACTACCCTTGTGACTACTTGTGCATTATCTTCCGCTTACGTGTGCTCCTACGTGGTGCTTCCCCTGTGGCTTCAGCAGATGTGGAGGCCCTTGCTCACTTTCCTGCTGCTCCTGTCTCGACACCTTTGGTGGGCATCCTCTGGGGTTGCAAACCTGTGAGAGCTCGGCAACAGTCTGCTGCTCCTGCCGCTGTGCAGGGGTTGAGACGCCGATCTCAGTTGGGTAGCGACTCTGGTGGGGCTCTGACCGAGGGCTTTGCAGTGGAATGGTCATATGAGCGCTTAAAGAGGAGCCCCCACTTCCTTGTTGTCTGCCACCAACATCCCTCTCATGGGTCAGCCCCACTTCAGAGCTAGTAAGTGGCTTGACAGCACCTTGCTGTACTTTAGGGGGGCCATGAGGGCCTGTTTCTGTACTGGAAGTCCTACTCCCAAGGATGTTATAAATCTCATCATCATGAAGAAATGACTCATGAAATAACACTGGACAGCCAGCTGGTGGCACTGTCCAAGGAGTATAAATGCTTGGGTGTGGGCTCAGCTTGCCCAGGGACATTTTGTAAGACAGGAACTAGTGAACTACAACTAGACCGCCATGTTTAGAAACAAATTGATCAAAGCCTTGCTTTATACTCGAACCAAGTGCGTAGTGAGTTTTATTACATCAGAGGACTTGCATGAATGTCTGGTTTGTATGCTCAATAGCTGACCATCGCTCCTCAAGAGATGTCAGTCTATTGTGAAAAATGACCATGTTTTCACGACCCTAGCAACTAAGCTCCTCCATGGCCGTAGCCATCCTCTCCTCTACGGTAGCCATCCTTTCCACGGAGGTTGCCATCCTTTCCGTGGTGATGCGTTCATGCACCTACGCCTCCACAAAGGCTCTTTTCATGTTAGCGATGGATTCCTCTATTTGCTCGACACTAGCAGCGACCCTGGAGACAAAACCTGCCAGAGACTCCTGCACCTGTTTGTGGAGTTCCCGCACCACTGTCCTTCTGGATGGACCCAGAGGCACAGGGTTGACATGCAGCAGAGCCGAGCTGGGAGTGTCCTGCACCCTCCGATGAGGATTCTCCACTGCTGTCCCTGCCTCCACTATCTGCTGATGCTCACTTGTGAACTGTGATACACCAGGTGACAACTCTAATCTATGTCCCGAAGGTCCCACTGAGGTGTGAGTGTCTGCGCTGGTGATGTGTGCGATTAATTCTGCTGACCCAGCACCCTCAGAGGTTGCAGATTCATCGGAGGTGTCTGGAAGCTCAGGCTCTTCCTCATGGACAGTGGGGACGGGGGCTGTCGATGGTCCTGTGGGGGAGTAAAGGGAAGATTTAGAGATGTGAGGTCAAGGTTTCATGCGCATTGAATAGTGCAGGTGATCATAAGTCAATCTAAGAAGTCACACAACACCAGGTTATAGTCCAACAGTTTTATTTGAAATCACAAGCTTTAGGAGCGCTGCTCCTTCACCAGGTGAAGTGGAGAGATGCCTATAGACACAGATTATATAGTCAGAGAATAATGCCAGATGATTACAGGTAATCTTTCTAACTGCCATTTATCAAACCTCGGCAGAGAGATAATCACAGCAATCAAAGGTGTGAATGGTGTCCCAACAGGTCAGTCAGGAAAACATTACATCAAAGAACAACGAGGTGGGGTCACAAGGGATAAAATGTTGCAGATGCTGGGGTCTGTATGAAAAACAAAAAACAGACAAAAAACATTTTCTTTGCTGGAAATCACAGCAGGTCCGGCCGCATCTGTGCAGAGAGAACAAGCCAACGACGACTCAAGTCTGGATGACCTACGTCAGGTGGGGTTACATGTAGCGTGACATGAACCCAAGATCCCGGTTGAGGCCGTCCTCGTGAGTGCGGAACTTGGCTATCAGTTCCTGCTCTACGATTTTGCGTTGTCGTGTGTCTCGAAGGCCGCCTTGGAGAATGTTTACCTGAAGATCGGAGGCTGAATGTCCTTGACTGCTGAAGTGTTCCCCAACTGGGAGGGAACACTCCTGCCTGGCGATTGTTGCGCGGTGTCCATTCATCCGTTGTCGCAGTGTCTGCATGGTCTCACCAATGTACCATGCTCCGGGGCATCCTTTCCTGCAACGTATGAGGTAGACAACATTGGCCGAGTCACATGAGTATGTACCATGTACCTGGTGGGTGGTGTCCTCACGTGATGATGGTATCTGTGTTGATGCTCTGGCATGTCTTGCAGAGGTTGCCGTGGCAGGGTTGTGTGGTGTTGTGGTCGCTGTTATCCTGAAAGCTGGGTAATTTGCTGCGAACGATGGTCTGTTTGAGGTTAGAGGGCTGTTTGAAGGCAAGTAGTGGAGGTGTGGGGATGGCCTTAGCGAGGTGTTTGTCGTCATCGATGACATGTTGAAGGCTGTGAAGAACATGGCGTCGTTTCTCCGCTCCGGGGAAGTACTGGACGACGAAGGGTACTCGGTTGTGTCCCGTGTTTGTCTTCTGAGGAGGTCTATGCGATTTTTTGCTGTGGCCCGTCGGAACTGTCGATTGACGAGTCGAGTGTCATATCCCGTTCTTACCTGTTTGGACACCATTCACACCTTTGATTGCTGTGATTATCTCTCTGCTGAGGTGTGATAAATGGCACTTAGAAAGATTACCTGTAATCATCTGGCATTATTCTGTGACTATATAATCTGTGTCTATAGGCATCTCTCCACTTCACCTGACAAAGGAGCAGTGCTCCGAAAGCTTGTGATTTCAAATAAAACTGTTGGACTATAACCTGGTGTTGTGTGACTTCTTACATTTGTCCACCCCAGTCCAACACCGGCATCTCCACACCATAAGTCAATCTGTTAGAGCATCAGATTCTTTATCAGTGACTCATGCAATGTCAATGAGAGAGATGCCAAACTATTCTGTCATCAGCAAGCTGTGATGCGCCTGCCTGTCCGTACCCCACTTGGGAATCGTCCTCGATCCCGGCAATTTCCAGGGCCGCCTCCTGCGAGGTGGTGAGCTGGGCTACTGAACGTGGCCCTCCTCCTGTCCTTCTCTTTCCCTCTTATTGTGGGCTCTCTTTTCCTGCAATGAGGGACACAAGTGGAGTTTGTGTGAGAATGAAGGAGTGAGTGTAGAGATTCCATAGCATAGATGCTTAGAAGGAGACAAAGGGCCCTCCCTGTGTGTTGTAAGTTGTCATTGCATCACAGTGATGGAGAGTGTGGGGGCTGCATGGTTGAATAGTTAAGTGAATGTGACCATAGAGAGAGAGGGAATGTGTAAGGGTGCAGGAATGTCAATGTCAATTGGGATGTGGAGGAAGAGGTTGGCAAAGCAGAGTGCTGGTGAGGAGAGGCAACGGGGATCAGATTGAGCGTGAAGGGAGTCATACTCACTTTTCCAGTGCGCAGAAGGTCATGAAACCTCTTCCTGCACTGCAGCCAGGTTCTGCGGAACATAGCGATGGGATTGACCTCCCTGGCCACTTGCAACCACACAGCTTTAGTTTGTTGTGGTGGCTTTTTTCTCCCTGAGGAAGGGAAGATCACCAGAGCTTGGAGGGAGGGCTCATCAAATCGAGGTGCACACTTTTGCTTGCTGGTGGACATGGTCAGTAAATGAAGTCTTTCATACAATGTCCAAGATGTTTCCAGTCTCCAGAAGAAGCAAGGCTGCTTGCAGGCCTTAAATCCAGCAGCTTTTCCCCACATCACACTGGAGTCGGGTTCAGGACTCTAAAAACATCTGACATGCTCCAGCCCGCCCACACTCGCAAAATCGAGCCCTAACAGTCTGTTTTTCTGTGTGAACAATGCTTATTGTTTATTACACTCTCTGCAGCTGCATGTCCAATCTTGTTTCCTAGGCAACTGTCATAAAAAGCTCTTCTTTGGCAAGTTTATTCAAGGTTCAGCCATGGTATTTCAATTACCTTTCTGTATGCTAAATTAAATTTTAATCTCCTAGCAAGCTCTCTGCCAAATTAGTTGATTTGGCTCACAAGTTAATTGTAATTACCTATGTGAACATATAAAGAAAATACACGTTAATAAACAAATGCATACTATCATGTATTATTTGCTCCCTATACTATATGCTAAGCTAGCCTTAATATCCCATCAAGCTCTCAGCCTCTTCCTTCTCCATGTTTCAACATGTCCCATGTTCTAACATGTGATGAGTCTATCCCGGGCAGCAGTGTGCCCTGCTGCTGGTACTGTTGATGCTGGGGCTCATATTGGTCCTCATCTGAGGTACAAAGTGAAACAGCATATCACAGATATGTAGAAACATAGAAACATAGAAGATAGGAGCAGGAGTAGGCCATTCGGCCCCTCGAGCCTGCTCCGCCATTCAATGCGATCATGGCTGATCATCCAAATTCAGTACCCGGTCCCTGCTTTCTCCCCATACCCCATGATCCCTTTAGCCTTAAGAAATATATCCAACTCCTTCTTGAATATATTTAATGTATTGGCCTCTACTGCCTTGTGTGGTAGAGGATTCCACAGGTTCACCACTCACTGGGTGAAGAAATTCCTTCTCATTTCTGTCCAAAATTTGCACAGATTTCAACTGGAGATCAGACGCACAAACCTCCAAAGTAGTGGGAGTGGCCTCCAATGTAGTGAAAGTCACCTCCAAAGTAACAGAAACCACCTGAAAAGTTGTAGGAATCACCTGCAACATACTGAAAGCAAACTCTCAGAACAAGTGCTGTGAGCAGAAGCCTTTCACTTACGCAAGGAAGCAGCTGTGAGGTCTCTTTTTGCCTGTAATTTCTTCAACCTCCTCTATAGCCGCTGTGCTCTAGTCTTGTTTTCACTGGCGAGGTCCAGGAAGCTCAGGAAACCCATCGACCCACAGTGAAAGTTGAAAACCCCTGTGAAAAAACCTGTTAACTACCTCTTAACTACCTCTTAACTACCTCTTAATTGCTAACCCGCTTCTCCCAAAGGGTTTCTCGCACGCTCCAGTGAAATGCGGAAGTTGGCGGGTTGGAGCTGGCTTCCCGATGTGCTATTAATTTCAGCATTTTTTACTGCACATCCACTCCCAAACCCACTCGCTGCTGCTAGTAAAAATTCTGCCCTTAATACACCCCCCACCCATCAAGTATATCCATTGTCAAGAACAGTGAATCCTTGGAATATTTCCCCTGGCCTGGAAGTGTTTGTATGATTGGTTACTGCATGCAGTAGGTTTAAAATGGATAAACAATGAACAGCACATGGGCTCATGGGATTGGGGGCAAAGTATTAACGTGGATAGAGAACTGGCTGGCGGATAGAAAACAGAGAGTTGGAATAAACGGCTCGTTTTCGGAGTGGCAGGCAGTGACCAGCGGGGTGCCGCAAGGATCTGTCCTGGGACCCCAGCTGTTCACAATATATATAAATGATCTGGATCAGGGAATTGGATGCAATATTTCCAAATTCGCTGACGACACTAAACTAGGAGGAGGGGTGGGCTCTGATGAGGATGTCAGGAGGCTACAGTGCGATTTGGACAGGTTGGGGGAATGGGCGGATACGTGGCAGATGCACTATAATGCGGATAAATGCGAGGTTATCCACTTTGGGGGTAAAAACAGGAGGGTAGATTATTATCTAAATGGCAATAGATTGGGAGATGGGGAAGTGCAGAGGGACCTGGGTGTTCTTGTGCACCAGTCACTGAAGGAGAGCATGCAGGTGCAACAGGCGATTAAGAAGGCAAATGGTATGTTGGCCTTCATATCAAGGGGGTTCGAGTATAGGAATAGGGATACCTTACTACAGCTGTACAAGGTGCTGGTGAGACCGCATCTGGAGTATTGTGTACAGTTTTGGTCGCCCCATCTGCGGAAGGATGTTCTTGCCATGGAAAGAGTGCAACGGCGATTCACCAGGCTGATACCTGGAATGGCGGGAATGACCTACGAAGAGAGATTAAATAGTTTGGGCTTGTACTCACTGGAGTTTAGAAGATTGAGAGGGGATCTCATCGAAACATATAAAATTATGGCAGGCCTGGACAGGCTGAATTCAGAGAGAATGTTTCCAATGGCCGGGGAGCACAGAACCAGGGGCCACAGTCTAAAAATAGCGGGCAAATCATTTAAAACAGAGATGAGGAAGAATTTCTTCACTCAAAGAGTGGTGAGCCTGTGGAATTCCCTGCCACAGAGGGCTGTGAAGGCTAATTCAATAAATATTTTCAAGAGAGAATTGGATATATTTCTGAAGGCTAAGGGGATTAAGGGTTACGGAGAAAAGGCGGGGACGGGGTACTGAACTGGTAAGATCAGCTATGATCTCAGACGAAGATCAGCCATGATCTCATTGAATGGCGGAGCAGGCTCGAAGGGCCGAATGGCCTACTCCTGTTCCTATCTCTATGTTTCTATGTTTCTATGTTTATTTTACTCTGAATCTTTGCCCAGTTTTGAGGTGGGTTTCTGAGTTACTCACAATTATATCAAGAAGGTTACTGATGCTCTATTCAGGAGGGCCGCACAATTCAGAGCAACCCTAATGGAAGCAGACAAGTTCCTCCAGGTCAACTATGGTTTCTCAACTTGTAAAGTCCTTTCTGAGCAATTTTCTTTTTGCTCCTTTTTCTGTTTTTCTTCTCTTGCCACTTATACAGTTAGCTTTGTGGCATTTACAGTGGGCAGCCTTTTTTCCCATCTCTAGCTATCACTGTACCCTATGGATTTCCCCATGGGAATTCCACAGGAATCTTACACAGAAGAAGAAAAAAATCTGCAAACATAGAGGTGGTACAATTAGTTAAAAAATATTAAAGAATAAATCAGACCATAAGAGTTTAAGTGGAAAAACCAGGTTGATTTGTGCCTCTTGTTAGTGCCCCCAGGGGGCTAACAAATGGTGCAAATCCCCTAGCGTGTGGGTGCGGTGCCGCTAACGCCTCCCACAAAATTCAGTGGGAGGTTAGCGGTGGCAGTAGCCTGTAAGGGGTTTTAGATCGCAGAGGTTTCTCTCTCTAGAGGCCTCTCTCTCTTGCACAGTAAAACCGTCAGTGGTTCTACCCACTTGCCCCTTAGATTCTGTACTCTGGACTTTGGGGCAGGATCTACAATGTAGAGAAAACTCTTATAGACCAAGTTTGATGAAACGAAATGGAATTTAATTGCATAATGTAAAACAAATCAAAATGCAAGCAAATAAGAGTGTAAATGGGAGGGGAAAACACAAACAAATCTTAACGACACAGTACTAACTAAGGCAAATACAGGCATATTATACTCTACAAAGATCATCATGAAATGGGGAAACACACAGAACATCGAGGGACAACAACTCATGTTAATTATACCCTTAAATGTCCACCCCCTTAAACCTATCTAGATCTGATTATGAAGGGCCAGAAACATGCTCACCAATCCAACTAGGAAGTGTAAGGTTTTGAAACAGGTCTGCGTTTGATCCTTTCAGGCGTCCGGTCTCCACGTGGTTGGTGGAGCCCCAGCGAGCTGCGGCACACCTCTCTCCTGAGGGGGGGGTCGGGGACAGCTGGACACCGGCTGGTCTGGATGTCGGCTGGTTCGGGGATCGTTTGCTCGACCCTGGTCAGAGGAGCCTCGGAGTGGCCCCCATCGTTTTTCCTGTAGTTTTTAATTGTCTCTTCTCCCGAGCCGGAGTGGGTCGATGGCCTCCCGTTTCGTCAACGGCCCGGGGTTGGTCGATGATATCCCGATGTTTTACCCTGGGGCGGGACACTGGCTCGAACTGTCTTCTTCTCCTTCTTCTGGTGATGACACCACCGCTACGATGGTAGCAACATGAGGACCGCTTCTCCACGATGGCCGCCCTTCTTTCTACCCCTGGGTTCCCAGATATACTTCTCATCAGAAGCCCCTATCTCGCGCCAAATCAGGTTAGTCTTTTGTTTTAAATTTGGCGGGCTGGGAGCACAACGGGGTAGTTATTATATTTTAAACTGTTCTTGGATGGCCGGTAACGGGCCATCTCTGGTCTGGAATGACCTTCATTGCTTTTAATGTCCTGGTGATGTTCTTAACGGGTCCTTGATGCTCTTCCCATGAATATGAAACTGTTCCCTTTTGTCTGGTTAAACATTTAGTTGGCCTTTATCTACAGGCCGATCTTGACTGGATCTGCATCCAATCTATATGTATATGTGGGTGTCTGGTTTCGTTCTCTCAGAAACGGCTTCCAGAACTTACTGTGGGCTGAATCTACAAAGCTGTCTGAGGACTGCAGGAACCATTTTAAAATGTCCCAATGAGTTGGTCACGGGGTCTGGCAGCCATTTTGAATGCCCCATTTTTCCTAGGCTTCTTTTAAAAACAGTCTTTAAAATCATGGCCTCTTCTGCCATTTGACCCTTTATAATATAAAGTTCAATTTTGCGAATCCTACACTGCCCCCTGATGATACTGTAACTTGCTTGAAGTATCATAATTCTGGGTGAGCAAAATTTTCTGACTTTCCATAATCAAACCATCCCCAGTATTTACCTATCTATGACCCCACGACACATGCATTTCCCATTTCAGAAAAACCTAGTGTACATTAAGCATATATAGATGGCAATACTTCAGATGTGAAATTTGACATACTCACTTCCAGGCATGGAGAGGGGCCTAATACCCCTACATCACCTGGTGCATACACACTATCTTGTAATAATAACAACACATCTAATAAACTTCAAGAATAAAAATAAAATACACACACAAAAACAAATCAAATGCACATGAATACATATCAAAATAATACAGAGGAGGGAGGGAAAACTTTAACTTGATACAGAGCAGCAAAAATCTAAACGGGTGTCTCTTATTTTACCCGCACATAATGCATCCTCCATTCCCCTCTGTTCTCATATTTTTGCGAATGTTTCACCATTTTACAGTGTACAAACAGAAAATAAACTACAATGATAACCTGGCACACTACAAGAATGTGGGAGGCTAGCCTAATCCAAGAAGGGACTTCTATATTAGTGAACAGGTCCCACCACGTTGGGGTCGCTATATCCAATATGTCTGCCCCATATCTAAAATCTTCTGCTCCAGTGTATAGAAATGTTTCTGTGAAACAACAACGGCTTTTAATATCTTGGTGAGGTGTTCAGGGAGAGGGGGAATGATATATCCAAAATATGCAACGAATCGCTAAAGGTTGGTGAAATTCTCTTCAACAGTGATGTGAACAGTGGAAGGTTCAGGAATGGGGACAATTCACTCTTGGGCCACTTGAACTTCTGCCCTGGGCTTGAAACAGAAGCTGCTGTCACTAACCGACACTAACCATGCTGTCCATGTTGGTAGTGGGGTGCTGCAGCGGTGACACAGTATGTCCAACCTCCTATATATGCCACCTGCGGGGGCACATGACCTTGTGCCATTGTGCAATTTATAGGCTCCGCGCCAACAGTTCTGAACCCGCACTGTGGTTTTGAATGGGCATTCAAGTGCTGGGGACACAAGATGATGTGTGCTCCCCGGCTCTGGCACCCCGAAAGGTCGGTACCCATCATTGCATGCTCCCATCGAATGACGTAAGGTGGGACCCCTGTGTAGCGAATGTGCGCACCCCCCTGAATGACTCCAATGTTCTCCACCCTGTATACCGGGGCGGGTTTAGCTGTCTTTCCCATCACCGGCATTCTTACCACTATACCCATAATGGTGTGATTAGACCATCCAAGTCCACTGGGACTGGGTAGGCTTCTGAAGCTAGTCTGAGCTGGCACGGACTCAATGCATTCGCAAAATAGCGGAGGGCGGCGAGGTGCTTGTTGCTGATCCAGGAGGGGACTAAACCTTGTTTCAAATCCTCCAAGTTACTGCGGCCCTCGCCCAGTAACCACGCCCCGTACAGCACACAAGCGTCGTTCTGCGCAGCCTGATCGGACGCATTCTGATCCTCCCTGATGAGAGCATTTACCGTTTTCACGTGTTTCTCCAGCTCAGCTGTTATCTCTTTTAAGTGTAGTGTCATGGCCTGGTCCTCATGTAACTCAGAACCCACTACCTTGTTCTCGTCAGTCAGTATCTTTCTTAACTGTGTTTTTAAACCATTGATCTGTGTTTGCAGCTCCACATCATCCAGTATGTTGATGACGGAAGTTCCTGTATTAAAAGCTGTGAAAATATAATTTACTGCACCCCTTCTTTGCCTCCCTATCCTTCCAAGACCTCATGTGGTGTGGTGTACATTTCGGCTCTGTCGACATCGGTAAAGTCGAATTCGTAAAACTGTTTAAACATGTTTGTTAACAGGACCTGGTACAATTGTTCCGTTTCCTTGGGGCACCACTCGGGCAAGCGCACCTCGGTGAGGTTTAAAATCACCGAAGCCACAGCGTAGTGTACTCCTTGGTACTGTACCTGACCTGTGGGTACTAATGCCAATCCGTCCCGGGTCCCTTGGTAGTGGTGGGGCACGCTTCCTTGCGGGCTTTGGCTACCGGAATCGTGGGCAGGGGCTTTCGGGGGCGGGTGTTGAGCTCAGCGGCGTTTACTGGGATCTGAGAGTATGGGACTCCGCACGCCCGTGTGCTGACGTCCCACCTCATTCCACTCCCAGCATCTTGCCACTGCCTTTGGAAAAAGATGGAGATGCCTGTGGGGCAAGCTCGTCCTGAACCCCACATACAGATGTAGATCCCCTCAACTGGTTCCCACCATTTGTCCCAGCAGACACTCAACCCCCCCATGAGTCCCCGTAATAGTCCGATGGGTGTTGCTACCCAATCTCTCCCACTCGACTGTGGAGTTCTTCATGGTGCTGCTCAACTTGCACAGCCACCACCAGTGATTCAAAGGTACATGTCCCTTGCAGACCAGGCAAATCTTCTTCCCGACGGTAACGCTGACTCTGGGTGCTATGATCCGCACCCTGGGGCACATCAGAGATGTCTCTCGGTAAGCAAACCCCGTCTGGCTGGAGTATTCAGTGGAGTTCGACCCCAGCCAGCCTGGCCATCTTCCTTCATGGAAGTAGGCAGCAGTCTCTTCAGCGTCCCGTGGGCCGGTTCCATCAATCGCGATGGGGCCTCTGTTGCCAGAGCACCCGTACACTGTGGAGTCCTTAGTGTGGCCCCGATAGGCCACACTGTACCCGATCATCATGGCCACGACAAGGATCCTACTAATCTTTCTCCTGGTTCCTGCAACAAATTAAACAATGCTGCCAGGCTCCCGAGAGATTCTGGCTTAGGTGAAGGCATGATCGGGTCTTTCGACCTCGATCCAAACAAACACACGTACTGGGCAGATTCAAAACTACTTATAACTCTAATCACTTTAATATTTACACAACTTAAACTTTAAACTTAAACTTATGTACAGCGCCGCCCGTCCCCGGTGGCTTGCCTAATCCCTGATTGGACTGCAGCTTGCCGGTCCCTGTGGTGGGGCTGCAGCGACCTGTGGCTTGGGTTCCTTGCAGCCTTTTGCTGTCAACTGGGGACTGCGTTCTGCCAGGGGTTTCCCAAGTCTGCGTTTAATGAAGGGGGGGGAATCGGGCCAGGGCTTCCTTGGCTGGGGCGCCCAAGGCGACCTGCGAGGGGGTGCCTTTGGTGAGGCTCCCATAGCGAGTGGATCTTTGGGTGGGACCTTGGCTCTCACAGCCCGTGGCTCCTCCACGACTGCCGGCTTTGGCTCCCTTCCCTCAGGCTCCGCCCCTTTGGGATTTGGGTCTGTGGCAAACAAGTCCTCCTCACCTGTCCCTACAGGTGGAGGATCTCCGCCCCCAATTTCTACCTCCCCCAAACTTGAGTCGAGGGCGGGACCTCCGTCCTCCGACTCCACCTCCTCCAGAATCGTATCAAGGGCTTGGCCCAGCTGTTCAGGCTCCTCGGCTCCGATAGCGTTCGGATCAAGGGGAGGGCCTTGATCTTCGGGCTCCTCCTCGTCTGAGTCCCAGGCCATAGGGGAAACCTCCCCCCATGTGGGCGGGACAGCTTCTCCTTCCAAGCAGACTACAATGCCAGCTTGTGTGGTGTGTGGCTCATCGCACGCCTCAGGCTGAGGATCTTTACCCTCAGACCTGGCTTCGGTTGCTGGTACTCTTGCACCTGGCTTAAACAGCTTGCACTGCTTTATGTGAAACCACCTGTTGCGTTGGGGTACCTCCACTGCGCGACTGGCGGGGACCGGTGGATCTTGCACCGATTCCTGCCTATCCTGGTCTGTGCCTCTCTCGCCAGCGCGGAGGGTCAGACCCAAGAAATTGACTTCCCGCCGGCCGCCACGTGATTTCATTGGGTTGGCCTTGGCATCCTCTATCCCTTTCACGCCCGCACCCGCTCCCCAGAGACAGTGATTTCTCAGATCCACGAGGATCCCGTGTGCTACCAATAAATCGGCCCCAAGGACCCCTGTTCCACCTCCCACCTCCCACTTCATTAGCGTACACTTCCACGTGGTGCGAAGTGGTCCTAAACGAATGGAGAGGGGAATGGAATATGCGCCAGCCTGTTCTTCACCTGTGAAGCCCGATAGAAGATAGGGAACCCCGGTGGACAGAGGTGAGGTGACAGGGTCGTCTGTATGGATCATGGTGCACGATGCCACTGTATCCAACAGATAGAGCCCCTTTACCTCCCCCACCTCCAATTCCATGAGGGGTCGCCTCCATACATCGTATCGCAGTGCACACAAGTAAACGGTCTGCGCCGGCTCTAGTCATTTGGGCACAGCGGTCGGGATTTCGGGAACGACAAGACCAGTGGTGATTGTAGTGTATGTGCCTTTAAGAGCCCCAGGTGTGCTGTAATGGCCACTCGGGCTATATAAGCCTGTATATTGTGTATATCCGTTAGAACCCCCCCCAGACTTTGCTTAGTAAACACCTATGAACCAACTCCTGTCTTCAGTGTCTCTATCAACACACGGACACTACAGTGGCGACGAAGTGGAAACGGACTTACCTGCAATTCGGCAGCACCTCAAGGACATCGATTCCTCGGGCGTCCAGAAGACTCAAGAAAGTGAGAGAAGCTGTGGTTTCACCAGCTGGCCAAGCTGGTGGCAGGTACTGCGCTAATCCTTCCTGGGCATCAGGCTGGGGCTCCAGCGGCTGGCTCTACAGCTAAGACAGGCAGCGAAATCGGAGCCAAGCAATAACGGACTGGGAGGGAGCACTCGGGAGACGGCTGGCGCTGCAAGCAGATCGGCGTTCAGACCTGGAGAGAAAGTCCAGCGGGAACGAGTCTCCAACTGTAAATAAAAAATAAAAAAAAGAACGGAAACCGCGGGAAACAGCGTTGTCATCGGCAGCAGTGGCGGGAAAGCGCGGGAAGCGCCATATCTTTGCTGCAAAAAAGAAAGAAAAGCGCGGGAAGCGCCATATCTTTTCTAAGATGCCTAAGTCTGGCAATATTGATGCTTTTGATAGCGAAATAGAGGATAGGACCACATATGTGGAAAGAGTAGAGGTATATTGCACTGCAAATGGAATAGAAGATGAAAAAAAAGCTTCAGTACTGCTGAACCTAATCGGCGCAAAGGCATACGGGCTGTTACGAAATTTAATCACTCCAGCCAAACCAAAGGACAAGAATTTTAAAGAAATTGTTGATACCCTGCAGGAGAACTTAAACCCAACACCGCTGCTGATAGCGGAACGATTCAAATTCGTCAAGAGAAATCAACACAAGAATGAAAGTAATGCTGATTACCTCACCGAATTAAGAAAACTATCAAAGTACTGCCAATTCGGGGCAGGACTAGCAGATTATCTTCGAGACAAATTCGTCTGCGGTCTCTTAAGTGAAGGAACACAAAAAAGGCTGTTTTCTGAAAAAGATTTAACACTGGACAAAGCTTTCAGTATGGCTGTATCATACGAAGCAGCAGCAAGAGGAGCTGCAGAGATACAACAAAAGACACAGGACTTCGGCACCCATGAAATGACACAGGGTTTCAAAAGATGTTATCGCTGCGGCAGATCCACCCATAACCAGAGGGACTGCTGGTTCAAGGACAAAGCATGCAGGCAATGCGGAAAGATTGGACACATGGCACGGGTATGCCGATCTGGACAAAATAAATCCACAGACAGAAAAAAAAAATTCAATGAAGAAAAGTACAGAAAGGTACAAATGATGACGGACAGTAGCTCCGAAGACTCCAAAAACATAGACTAAGCTGTCTCAAATTACATAATGTACTTGCCAAAGATGATTACCAAACCATTTGGGTTACCCTCACGATAGCAGGGTCCCCAGTTAAAATGGAGCTAGATACAGGATCAGCTGTAACCGTAATAAATCGACGGGATTAGGAGAGGCTATTTCCGCATATACCTCTAAAAGACACATCCATTATCTTAAAAACATATACGGGGCAGAAAGTATACCCCAAAGGAAAAATAAGGGTGCCTGTTGTATACAACGGCAAAGAAATACAAAAGTTGTATTTATACATTCTACAAGATGGTGGTCCACCGTTGTTGGGACGTGAATGGATCAGAAAGATACGTTTAGACTGGCACTCCATTCAGGCACTGACGGTGACCAGTAAGGAAAAAAACGATGATGACATCATACCTGAACGATTAAAAGGCATCTTGGCCAACGCCAAAGAAGTGTTGCAAGAGAAACTAGGAACCTTGAAAGGCATCACCGCCTCAATAAAAGTGGAAGATGCAGCATTTCCCAAATTTTTTAAGGCAAGATCGGTGCCATACGCAATTCGTCCAGCAGTCAAGGCAGAGCTGGAGAATTTGGAAAAGGCAGGCGTATTATCCAAAATAGATTGGAGCGAGTGGGCAACACCTATTGTTCCAGTCATGAAAAAAGCATTGAATAATGATAAATCTGAAGAACAGAGAAAAATTCGCATCTGTGGAGACTTCAAGGTGACTGTAAACCCGGTCCTTCACACAGTACAGTATCCTCTTCCGAGGATAGAAGATATTTTCGCCTCACTATCCGGAGGGAAACGTTTCATCAAAATTGACTTGGCACAGGCACGATAAACACACACAAAGGCCTGTACCAGTACAATCGACTGGTTTTTGGAGTAGCATCAGCTCCAGCTATCTGGCAAAGAGCTATGGAGCAAGTCCTGCAAGGGATTCCGGGGGCTCAATGCTACCTAGATGACATCCTTGTAACAGGAGGAAACGACAACGAGCACCTTGCCAATTTGGAGCAGGTGCTCACTAGGCTGAGAGAACGGGGCCTACGAGCAAATCGCCCCAAGTGTGAATTTTTCCAAAATCAAATATCATATTGTGGCCACATAATTAATAAGGAAGGGTTGCATAAGTCACCTGAAAAAATTGAAGCGGTCATAAAAGCCCCAGCACCTGAAAATGTTTCACAATTAAGGTCATTCCTGGGATTAATAAATTACTATCATAAATTTTTACCGAACTTATCAACTCTTCTACACCCTCTTAATGAACTGCTACAAACAGGAGTGATTTGGAAATGGAACAAAGACTGTAAACGTGCCTTCCATAAATGCAAATACTTAATCACATCCGAAGAAGTTTTGGCTCATTACAACCCATCACTGCCAATCAGACTGGCGTGCGATGCATCCCCTTACGGCATAGGAGCAGTATTATCGCATAAATTCCCTGCTGGCTCAGAACGGCCGATAGCTTTTGCGTCACGCTCATTAAACTCAGCTGAGCGTAACTATGCCCAAATCGACAGGGAAGCACTCAGCCTGGCATGGGGAGTGAAGAAATTTAACCATTACCTACACGGACAAAAGTTTACCTTGTTGACTGACCATCAACCCCTCATCTCCATATTCAACCCTAAAAAGTGTGTTCCCATTATGACAGCGCAAAGGCTACAGAGGTGGTCCCTTTTTCTAGGGGCACACCAATACAACATAGAATACAAAGGATCAAAACAGCATGGGAATGCTGACGGTTTATGGCGCCTACCGTTGCCAACGGTAGAAGAGGCACCTACAGTAGACCCAGTGGAGATGTTCCACTCTACCATAGTGGAATGTCTACCAGTAACAAATTCTGCATTGAAAGGGAGATGAGAAATGACCCGACTCTCTCACGGGTCTACGATTTAACAGTGAAGGGATGGCCAGCACATGGCGAACCATTGTTGCCAGCATTCTCGCAAAGAAGAGAACAGCTGTCAGTGTGCCGAGGAACCTTGATGTGTGGATCCAGAGTGGTGATTCCACCCAAACTCCAGGATAAAGTGCTAAACGAGCTTCACGAGGGGCATCTGGGTGGAGTGAAAATGAAGAACCTAGCTAGGGCGTTTGTTTGGTGGCCAGGTATCGATGGAGACATCAAAGAAATGACCAAGAGCTGCCTAGGATGCCAGAAGGTCCAAAACGCTCCACCACAAGCCCCTCTACATCCATGGGAGTGGCCCTCATCTCCCTGGCAAAGGGTGCACATCGACTTTGCTGGTCCATTTATGGACTCAATATTCTTAATCGCGGTTGATGCACACTCCAAGTGACTGGAGGTAATAAAGATGTCCTCCACCACCACGGAAAAAACCATCACAGTATTAAGGACCATATTTGCCAGGAATGGGCTGCCGGAACAGATCTGTTCTGATAATGGACCGCAATTTGTGTCCAAAGAATACAGGAAGTTCTTAAAAAACAATGGGGTTAAGCACTACACGTCCGCCCCATACCATCCCGCCACCAATGGATTGGCTGAAAGGTTTGTTCAGACCTTCAAGAAGGCCATAAAGGCCATGGGTAATGAAGACATAAAACTTCAGCACAAGGTGGATTACTTCTTTTTCGCATACAGGAATGCAACACATATGGTTACCAACCAAACTCCCGCCATGATGTTCTTCAATAGAAACCTAAGATGCCGGCTGGATTTGGTCAAGCCCAACATCAGAAGGGACGTGGAGAACCGGCAGTTTCACGGCATGAATGAAAGGCCAACTAGAACCTTCCAGATAGGTCAACAAGTTTTGGCCCGGGACTACCGTACCGAGAAATGGCAGCCTGGAACTATCTGCACATGACTAGGACCACTGATGTATACCGTGGACATCGGAGAAAGCATAATAAAGCGCCATGCTGACCAAATCATAGAGTCATCCGAAAAGGGACAACCTACACCTCAACTTTATACGTCTAACGATGAAGTAAAGATACCCATATCTACCTCCGATCCGGTGATACTGGAACCCGATGAACCCGACACTGGCATTCAAGCCAAATCAGCCCTGCCAAAAGAACCTACTACAGCACCAGAAACTACTACACCCCCGAGGCATTATCCGGACCGAGTCAGGAAGCCTCCTGAGAGACTGACTTATAATTAATTAACTACAGCAATGTGTATATTATTTTTCTTATAACATGTAATTAATAATTACTTAAAATATGATGTACTGGTTAGCTAAAAGGGGAGGAATTGTAGTGGATGTGCCTTTAAGAGCCCCAGGTGTGCTGTAATGCCGGTAATGGCCACTCGGGCTATATAAGCATGTATATTGTGTATATCCGTTAGGAACCCCCCCAGACTTTGCTTATAAACACCTATGAACCAATCCTGTCTTCAGTGTCTCTATCAACACACGGACACTACAGTAATGGCTATCTTCCCCTGCGCGATTATCAGAGACCGCATTGTCTCTATGATTGATTCAATCGCAGCGGGATCCATAGCTGCACCAACTCCTTGTGCTGGGGCAGGAGCTATGGCTTGGGTTTGGGCTGGTGCTGGGGCAGCGGTCTGGGCGTGGGCTTGGGCTGTGGGAAATTTTCCCTTATTATCATTCCACGGATTTCTACAGTCCTTGCGCCAATGTCCATCCTTCTCACACCCATAGCAATTGAGCTTGGCTTGGGCAGGGCAATTCCTCTCCTGACGCCACTCCTTCTTGCTTGGGGCTGCGGGTTTTGCCTCATGCACCTTTCCCTTCTGGGGAGGTGTTTCCTGACCTCTACAATTCTTATACGCAACGTTGAGCTGGCGGAGCACCGTCTCCTCCGTGACACCGGGACCTTGGGGATCAAACCAAGATCTGGCTAGGGCCCATATCTGCGGCAAGCTGTTGGTAACCAAGCAACGGAGCCAATGAACCCGCTGTTCGTCGTTCATTGCAGCCCAGTCAGGCATGCCCGGACAGCTGCGTCGATACACTGGCCACAGCCTTTCTGCGAAAACCCGTGGGGGATCTCCAGATAGCTGCACTGTCCCTTCCACACAGTCGAACGGACTACCGTTGTCCACTCCCATTACTTCTAAAACTTCCTCCCTGAGATCCACATATCCTTTCCGTCCCCTCTAACTCTCATCTGAGAGGCACTGAAGGATTGTGCAATCCAGGGAGAAAAGCAACATTTTCGCCTGTTCATGATCATCACAGTCATTAATGGCTGCTGTCTCTTCTATCTCGCTGAAATGAATCGAGGGATCTCCCTTTACTGTGAGTCTTGCGAGGTGGCTCACCATGGACCTTAATTGCTGGGCAGCGTAGGGCACCACGAGTTGAGTCTGGTGGGGTCCGCCATCGCCATTTGCGGCGTTGGGACCGAACCTCTGGTGCCGAACAGGACACATCGGTGCCCCTCCCGGCTCTGCTACCAGTAGCTGTTCTTCCTCACAATCCACCTCGGCTACCTCCTCTTTTACCACCCCCTGTTTTTCCATCAAGCCCCACTGTAGCTCGGTGGTGCTGAGGGCTCGGTGGCTGGTACCACAACTACTTCGGCTGGAATCGGCTGTTTCGATTCCTTTAAAAAATCCATGTGACTGGCTTTCGGGCTGACGAGACACACCATGCCTTTTGCCTTAACCAGGGCTGTTCTTAGGCCCTCTGTGGTCTTTTGGCAGGGGCCATGGACTGTGCTCTCGAACTCGTGCTCGAGGGCTAGTTTGTAAGTTGCCTTAACCTCCACTACTCTCTCCTCCTGCGCTCTTAGCTGTTGTGCGTGGCGGGTGTTTTTCTCCCGTATCCTCATTTCATTGATCTTTGCCTCAGTAACCTGGCACTCCAGGTACTCTATTCTAACCTGATGTTGACTAGCTACCACTTGGCGTTCCTGATTCAGCGCGTGAAGCGCTGTGATGAGTTTTTCCCCACCCATGGCCTTTTCCTCTATCTCTGCTGCCTGGGTTGTGATCCTGCCTGCCTGTGCTGCAATGACTCGGTCCAAGATCTGGACTTGCTTCTTGTAACACATCAGCCACACTGCCTTCTCCACTGACTTCTTATGCTTTTTGCTCTCTGTCCACCTGATGGCTGTGTCCACCGGATGCCCATCCAGTAAGAGATCGGAAATCCACTGCTTAGTGAGATTTACCTGACCAAAGACATAATCCGCTATCCTCTCATCCATTGCATTTCATCCATTCAAACTTGGATCTAATACATTGCAATCCTGCTGCCAGAGTCCTGCCGTGGTCGCCATTTTCTGTAAGGGGTTTTTATATCACAGAGGTTTCTCTCTCTAGAGGCCTCTCTCTCTTGCACAGTAAAACTGTGAGTGGTTCGACCCACTCGCCCCTTAGATTCTGTACTTTGGACTTTGGGGCAGGAACTACAATGTAGAGGAAACTCTTATAGACCAAGTTTGAAGAAACAAAATGGAATATTCTTGCATAATATAGGACAAATCAAGATGCAAGCAAATAAGAGGATACATGGGAGGGGAAAACACAAACAAATCATAACGACACAGTACTAACTAAGGCAAATACAGGCATATTATACTCTACAAAGATCATCATGAAATGGGGAAAACACACAGAACATCGAGGGACAACAACTCATTTTAATTAAACCCGTAAATGTCCACCCCCTTAAACCTATCTAGATCTGATTATGAAGGGCCAGAAACATGCTCACCAATCCAACTAGGAAGTGTAAGGTTTTGAAACAGGTCTGCGTTTGATCCTTTCAGGCATCCGGTCTCCACGTGGTTGGTGGAGCCCCAGCGAGCTGCGCCACACCTCTCTCCTGGGGGGGTGGTCGGCGATGGCTGGACACCGGCTGGTCTGGATGTCGGCGGGGTCGGGGATCATTTGCTCGACCCCGGTCAGAGGAGCCTCGGACTGGCCCCCATCGTTTTTCCTGTAGTTTTTAATTGCCTATTCTCCCGAGCCGGAGTGGTTCGATGGCCTCCCGTTTCGTCAACGGCCCGGTGTTGGTCGATGATCTCCCGATGTTTTACCCCGGGGCAGGACGCCGGCTCGAACCGTCTTCTTCTCCTTCTTCTGGCGATGATGCCACCGATACAATGGTAGCACCACGAGGACCGCTTCTCCACGATGGCCGCCCTTCTTTCTACCCCTGGGTTCCCAGATATACTTCTCATCAGAAGCCCCTAGCTCGCGGCAAATCAGGTTAGTCTTTTGCTTTAAATTTGGTGGGCTGGGAGCACAACGGGGTAGTTATTATATTTTAAACTGATCTTGGATGGCCGGTAATGGGCCATCGCTGGTCTGGAATGACCTTCATTGTTTTTAATGTCCTGGTGATGATCTTAATGGGTCCTTGATGCTCTTCTCATGAATATGAAACTGTTCCCTTTTGTCTGGTTAAACATTTCGATGGCCTTTATCTACAGGCCACCTTGACTGGATCTGCATCCAATCTATATGTATATGTGGGTGTCTGGTTTCGTTCTCTCAGAAACGGCTTCCAGAACTTACTGTGGGCTAAATCCACAAAGCTGTCTGAGGACTGCAGGAACCATTTTAAAATGTCCCAATAAGTTGGTCACGGGGTCTGGCGGCCATTTTGAATGCCCCTTTTACCTAGGCTTCTTTTAAAATAGTCTTTAAAATCATGGCCTCTTCTGCCATTCGCCCCTTTATAATATAAAGTTCAATTTTGCGAATCCTACAAGCCGGTTGTGCCATGCAGCGCTGTGCCGCCGGCAATGATATCATCGCCGTGCGGAGCACCCCACTTGCGCCCCAGCCGCAAACTTCCCTTGCACCCCCTGACCTATCGCCGGACGATATGTCTGACAGGATCAGGAGGTGTTTTTACAGCCATAGTTAAAGGGGCAGGTGTTGGTCGGTCATTTTTATTTTGGCCGACTGCCAGCACCTGAACCCTTTCCCTTTTTTTTTCAAGGTGCCAGCCGCGAACGCTCAGCCCGGCACTCCTCTTGCATGCCGGGCTGTTTTCACAGCACCCCACTCCATGGTGATCCAGTAGGGCCCCGGTGTGGGCAGTGTTAGGCCCCTCCCCTTTAATCAGGGGAGGGGGGCCTGCAATGACGCGGCGCTACGTGCCGCCGCACGTGACGCTGTTGCACGTAGCACCGCAAACTTCAGTTGTAGTGCCCCAAGCAGGAGGTGGAGATGCTTCCACTAGCGCTCCAGCTCCTGCTTGGGACAATACTACTGCATTTCCAGCGGAGGAGCGCTAACTTTTTGGGGTGCTAAAATTAGCGCCTCGGCGACGTTAGCACCCCAAGATGGGCAGCACACAATTTTTCCCCCTAAATATCTTCTTCAGAATTTTTTTTTATACACTCCAATAATCTGTCAGACTTTCAGAGGACACCAACTTTAATATGCTTCCCAATGTGACATGTATATACAATTATAATTGAGGCAATAAAATCCTGCCCACTGTATGGAGTCTGTATATCAATCACAGAAGTAGAAAGAGTTGAATGCTGAAGGCTGAACTTGAACACTGAACTGAAGGCATTGAGGAGGATCTGCAGTGTATATCCCAGGCTAAAAGGGCCTAAAATAAAGGGAGTGAGGAAAAAGGTCAGGAGAAATTTCTTTATACTGAAGATTGTTGGAGCATCAATAGATTGCCACAGAGAGTGGTGGAGGTATGGAAAATTAGATAAATATTTACAGCAAAGATACAGAGCTGTAGGGAATAAACAGAGCAGTGTGATTAATTTTGGATTGCTCAAACAAAGAGCTGGTACAGTGGACTGATTGGGCTCCTTCTCTATTTTAAGTTTCTATGCTTTTACTACATTCTGGATCATCTGCAGATCAAAGAACCTGCCTGTGTTCTCACAAACAACTTGTCTCTCATGGGCGCTATGGATATTTCCATGATAGTTTCATGTATTGGATGTTCCTCTGACCCTGTTAAAACAAAAATACACGATGAATCTTCTGGCATTTTTGCAGTATTGATGTCCTCATTGTAGATGTAATTCTTTGATGTTTTATATGGGAATAAAGGCTTGTCTGTAAATATTTAAAATGCATGGGAAGCTTAATAATGAATGTCAGAGCATCTGGCCCACCCTAAACCAGAATGGTAGACTTTTCTAATCCTGAAGAAATCTATTTGTTTTGAGACTGTCCTGGACAGTTTGGCTGAACAGAAATATTTATTAATTTAAGTTGCAGATTATTTATACAATTGTAAGGGACTGAGCAGCTTTAAAGAAACACATCAACTTCAGAATCTCGCCTTTCCGGTTTCTTGGACTCTCTTTTGAACTTGTGAATTGCACCATTGACTTGTCTTTTTGGCAATGGTTTTGTTACAGCTGGTGTGTTCAGCCTATCTCATACATTTTCAACACAAAGCACATAGCTGAGGAACCTACTGTCTAAGGCACAGTATTTCTCTTGTCAGCTCATTTCAGTTGAAATTTAAAACTCTTATGGTCTTCAATACATTCCAAAGCCTGCTGAAACTTTTTGTACAGTTTGTTAAGTTTGAATTTAAATGCTACAGCTCCGTATGCTTTGAGTAATAAATGAAAATGATCCATTTGCATTACGTATATCGCTTTCAATTACATAATTTGACAATATTTAAAAACCTATTCCCACGCCAAAGGCATGATGGAAACTGAATATGTTACATTATTTATAGATAAATTCCACGTACACCAAAGGTTTTTTAATAATGATATAAGGTCGTGAGTCAATTATGAGTTAGAGTGGGAGTTTTAAACGAGTGTAGGTAAAAGGAGAACCAATGCAGACTGCTAGAGACTGAATATAGAAAGAACACAAGGTTGGGTGGAAATTGTAAGAGAAGGGCCTCGGAATAAAGTAGCATTGTTTTTAGTGACCTGTCTCTGAGTTTATTTTAATACAATTCTAATACATTAGACGAACTGCGAGAGAAAAGATGTCTCTTCACCTACACAGTGCACAGCAGGGCACAGCTTCTCTATCATCTTGGTGCTATTATTACTTGTTTATTCATTTTATCCTTTAGATGGGGCCCAAAGATTTCTAAGACTTTCACACTTCTTATCATTGTTTCTGTTTGGATAAAATCACCAAGCATCCAGGGAAACAGTCTTATCTAATAAGGGTCTTTGATTGGCCAGCTTTGGCCTGGAATTTCCTCGAACTTTTTTGTGTAACTACAGCATAGTGCTGTTTCTTGTGAGGAATGTCACGCATAACTGATTTATGCTGGTTTTATGCTGAAACATCGGTGCGTGCGAATATTCTCAATTGTTTGAGTTACTTCTAAGATACATCCACTGAAACCCTCTGTTGCTCATTTACAGAGCTCAACACCCATAGCAAAGAACAAGCTCACATGACTTTCCTGCACTTACGGCAGTATGGCGCTGATGTACATATATTCCAATCATTTAGGTGCAGCACGGCCTGAAGTCACCTGATATCAGTGTACTGAGATTTATGGAGCTTGACAGTGATTTTCTTTATGATTTGTTTTTGAATTTTTCTTACTCAGACCTGCACTGCACTTATCAAATGTGCTGTGCATCTCAATGCATAGAATCAAAAGAAGCTTACACCACAAAAGGAGTTTTAAATTTCAACTGAAATAAGCTGACAAGAGAACTACTGTTCCTTAGACAGTAGGTTATTCAGCTACGTGCTTTATGCCAGTTATTTGAAAGAACTATCCAATTAGCCCCACTCTCCTATTCTTTCCCCATAGCGCTACAAATTTTTCCTTTTCAAGTATACATCCAATTCCCTTTTGAAAGTTACTATTGAATCTGCTTCCACCACCCTTTCAGGAGGTGCATTCCAAATAATAACAACTTGTGGTCTAAAGAAATTACTCCTCATCTCACCAAAAAATGTTTGGACCCCCAACTCCCTTCATGCGTTAAGCAGCTAGGATGGCCTTCCCAATGGAAGCACCCTTTTTCTGCATAATAATAGAAGAGGAAGAGGAGCAGCAAAGGCATTTGGCTCTGAGAGTGAGGTGCCATGGCAGATGAAAGGAGCCCACTCACTATTACCCCTATTGCTGATGCTGCATTTGCACTTGCTTTACGCTGGTTTTTATGTTCTGGCGTAGGCAAATGAGCTCCGCAAGAAATTTGGGCATAAGTTCCACCACCATGATCAGCATAAAAACCAGCATAATTTCTGCATAATACAGTGCAGGAAATTCCTGTCCATTACTTGAAACTGTCCTCAAATGGCTTCCTGGTTTAGACCTTGTGGTGCTGGAGCCTTATTTTGCTTCTTGATCCAAAACTCAATTTGCTAACCTCTCTTCACACCCAATACAGTTCCGTGTTATTTTGCAATCTTTATCCCACATTCAAGCTTTGTCGTGACCTCTTATTCCCCATAAAAATCCTACCACTTTCCCTTAACTTTTCAGCGATTAACTTTGACCCCCTTATGGCCACATAGGCCTGGAATAATCAGCAAACCAGGTGCATGAAATGGGAACAGTGGAGTACCATGTGATATCTCAATGATTGACGTGTGCAAACATGTTTAACACCTGTAGGTTCATTTACAGAAAAAAATATTTGAAAGAATATGCTATTCATTAATTAGATTTTTGTATTGTCATAATTGTTCAAACACTTCAAGGTGAAAGAAAAATGTTGTTGCTTTCAATGGATAAGCACTTACAACTAAACAGATTTGGAATGAACTGCAGGAAACAAAAGGGCAGCAAGAAAAAGGAGCCATCTGAAAAAAAATTAAATGAGGATCGTACATTTGCATCTGGGTGACAGAAAAACTGACCTATTCCGAAGTTTGAGTGCACATGAGGAGGAAGCTTTACAGCTCACTGGCAGGCACATAGTGGAGACTGTAGGAGAGGGTGGAAGCAGGAGGTGAGTTGCCAGTAGCAGGTTGGTGAAGCAAGGGCTGGGGAGAAAACAGCGAATTGCAGCTTCAGGTGGTACATCATGCATTAAATGGCCATTGACTCAGTCAGTACTTCTTCAAAAAACCAGGTGATTGTTTATGTAGTGTATGTACCTTTAAGAGAGAACTACTTTTACAGCTCCTGCATACTGTAGTACCGGCAGTGACCACACCTGTATATAAGCCTTGAGCATGCCTCTGTACTGCCAGTCTTGAGACTACCCTACTCCAGTAAACAACTGTTGATTGTTAAGTTACAGCCTCCGTGTAGTTATTGGAAAACATCATACTCTAAGAATCACGGATCCAACAGTGGCGACGAGGTCGATTCGAATCTACCTGCAACTCTGCATTTCCCTTCAAGGATTCGCTCTGGGAGGGCGGTGGAAGAAAGTCGAGGCCAGAAGCACGGGCGCGACCACGAGCAACCACTCAGTCGTCCGGCAGAGAGTGAACATCGCAGGGGAGGCTGTTGAGAGCTGGGCTTGGTTCCCCAGCCACGACGATCCAGCAATAGACTGGCAACAGGTACAGCACAGACCCTTCCCGGACAGCGGCGGCTGGAGCCGACCGATGGCAGAGAAAAAGCCGAGCAGCGTCGACGGGGTAAGAGAGAGGGTGAAATGCACAGGGCGCAGCCGGGGGTTGAAAACCGAGCGGCGTCGAGGAAAAACAAAACAGAGAGAGAGAGGGTAAAGCAGCAGCCGGGTTCAGGACCGAGCGGCAGAAATGGAAAAGGCACACAGGAGAACGCACAGAGCACAGCCAGGGCTCAATGGCTGAACAGCGTCCGTGGGGAGAAGAAGGGAGAGCGCGGGAGATGCCATTGAGCCGCGGAGAAGAAGGGAGAGCGTGGGAGATGCCATTTTTAGAAGCTGCAGTGGAGAAGAAGGGCGAGCGCGGGAAGAAAGGAAAGCGCGGGAGACGCTATTTTGTGCCAGCGGAGAAGAAGGGAGAGCGCGGGAGATGCCATTTTTGACAGTTAAATCACACCCAGGGATGCCGAAGAGTGGCAGTATCTCTGCGTTCGACATGAAGTCGAAGATTGGGCGACATATGTGGAATGCATTGAGGTGTACTGCAGGGCGAATGAAGTGCCAGATGCTAGGAAAGCACTGGTTTTGTTAAATTCCATGGGTGCAAAAACTTATGGCTTACTGCGAAACCTAATAACCCAGAGAAGCCCATCGATAAGAATTTTGAAAGCATAGTAGAAATCCTACAGGACCACTTAAACCCCACACCGCTGCTGATAGCAGAAAGATTTAAGTTCCACAAAAGGAACCAGCATAAAGACGAAAGTAATGCGGAGTACTTAACGGAACTGCGCAAACTATCGAAACACTGCCAGTTTGGAGTGGGACTAGCAGATACGTTAAGGGACAAGTTTGTGTGTGGGCTTCAAAGTGAAGGAACCCAGAAACGGCTTCTATCAGAAAAGGATCTTACGCTGGACAAGGCTTTCAGCATGGCAGTATCACACGAAGCAGCCGCAAGGGGCGCTGCAGAGATACAATGGAGACCGCAAGAATATGGCACCAATGAAATGTCATATGGAGCAGGGAAGTGTTATCGCTGCGGCAGAACAACACACGACCAGAAGGATTGTTGGTTCAAGGAACAAGTGTGCAGACAGTGTGGAAAAGCAGGACACATAGCAAGAGCCTGCAGGTCACGGAAGAAAACCAACAGCAAGAAATCTCCACAGGAGAAGTACAAAAAGGTACATAAGGTGATGGACAGTAGTTCAGATGAACAGGGAAATGATACAGACTCCGGAAGCAAGGAGCTGGGTTGTCTGAAACTTCATAACGTAACCAAAATGGAGGATCACCAGACTATCTGGGTCACACTCAAGATAGACGGAGTCCAAGTGAAAATGGAATTGGACACAGGATCAGCCCTAACAGTCATAAACCAAAGGGACTACAAGCGGCTATTTTCACATATACCCTTGAAAGCTACAGAGATTGTCTTGAAGATGTACACGGGGCAAAAAGTCTACCCCAAAGGAAAAATAAGGGTGAAAGTTATATACAAAGGCCAGGAAATACCTAAAATGGACCTATATGTATTGCCAGATGGAGAACCACCACTACTAGGACGTGAATGGATCCGGAAGACACAATTAGATTGGCATTCCATACAGGCACTGAAGGTTGAGGCCAAAAAGGATGACGACGTCACACCTGGACGACTGTAAAAAATGCTAACTGATGCAAAAGAAGTGTTCCAGGAGGGACTCGGAACACTAAAAGGCATAACAGCAACGATTAAAATAGAGGAAAATGCAAGCCCAAAGTTTCTTAAGGCCAGACCAGTGCCTTATGCCATCCGACCAGCCGTTGAAGCAGAGCTGGAAGGGTTGTAACATTCAGGAGTACTGTCCAAAGTAGACTGGAGCGATTGGGCTAAACCCATTGTTCCTGTAATGAAGAGGTCATTGAGTAATACGCCTGGGGAACCAAAGAAGGTCCACACCTGTGGGGATTTTAAGGTGCCAGTGAACCCAGTCCTTCACATGGTACAATATCCGCTTCCACGGATTGAGGATATTTTTGCCTCGCCATCTGGCGGTAAACGCTCCACCAAAATTGATCAAGCCCAGGTATACTTGCAAATGGAGGTAGAAGAAGCCTCGAAACAATACCTCACGATCAACACTCATAAAGGACTCTACCAATACAACCGGCTGGTGTTCGGGGTAGCATCGGCTCCGGCTATTTGGCAAAGGGCGATGTATCAAGTCCTGCAAGGGATTCCAGGGACCCAGTGTTATTTGGACGACACCCTGGTCGCAGACGAAAATTACAGTGATCACCTCGCCAACCTGGAGAAGGTGCTCACTAGATTAAAGGAATATGGGCTACGAGCTAATCGCCACAAGTGCGAGTTTTTCCAGAAGCAGATCTCGTATTGTGGCCACGTTATTGATGAAGAGGGGTTACATAATTCCCCTGAAAAGTTTGAGGCAGTAGTCAAGGCTCCAGCACCAGAAAATGTGTCACAACTGAGGTCGTTCCTCAGGCTGGTGAACTACTACCATAAGTTCTTACCAAATTTGTCTACAGTATTACACCCACTGAACACTCTGCTGCAAACGGGGGTACCATGGAAGTGGAATGACGAATGTAAATGAGCTTTCCAGAAGTGCAATGAATTGATCACATCAAAAGTGGTGTTGGCCCACTTCAGCCCAGCACTACCAATTCGTTTGGCATGTGATGCATCACCCTATGGTATTGGAGCGGTGCTGTCGCACAAATTCCCAGACGGGTTGGAGAGGCCAGTAGCCTTTGCGTCTCGGTCACTAACCTCAGCCGAGCGCAACTACACCCAGATTGAGAGGGAGGCCCTCAGCCTAGTATGGGGAGTAAAAAAATTCAACCACTATCTGCATGGGCAGAAGTTCACCTTGCTGACTGACCACCAACCACTTGTCTCCATCTTTAATCCAAAGAAGGGCGTTCTGGTGATGACTGCACAATGGTTACAAAGATGGTCCCTTTTTCGAGGGGCGAACCAAAATGAAATAGAATATAAAGGCAGGAAACAGCATGGAGACGCTGATGGGCTATCATGCCTGCCACTGCCTACTGTGGAGGAAGCACCAGCAGTGGACCCTATCGAGATATTTTATTTGTCAATAATTGAACGATTGCCAGTAACTAACGCGGATATAGAGAAGGAGACCCGCAATGATCCGATACTGTCTCGGGTATATGATTTGATGGTGAGGGGATGGCCAACACATGGTGATTCACTGTTGCCAGCATTCTCATCCAGAAGAGAACAGCTGTCAGTATGCCAGGGGACAGTGATGTGTGGGTCCCGAGTGGTAATTCCACCCAAGTTAAGAGAGAATGCTAAATGAGCTTCACAAAGGTCATCTGGGAGGGGTAAAAATGAAAAGCCTTGCTAGGGCTTAGTTGTGGTGGCCGGGGATCGATCAACAAATCGAGGACCTAACCAAGAGCTGCTCAGGATGCCAGAAGGTCCAAAATGCACCACCACATGCCCCTCTACACCCATGGGAGTGGCCCTCCTCTCCATGGCAACGGGTGCATATTGATTTTGCTGGTCCATTCATGGACTCAATGTTCTTAATAGCAGTGGATGCTCACTCGAAATGGCCTGAGGTGATAAAAATGTCCTCAACCACTACAGAGAAAATGACCTACGGACCATATTTGCCAGGAACGGCTTGCCAGAGCAGATTTGCTCTGATAATGGACCACAGTTTCTGTCTGAAGAGTTTTGGAAATTTATGAGAAGGAATGGGGTAAGGCATTACACATCCACCCCGTATCATCCAGCCACAAATGGATTGGCTGAGAAGTTCGTACAAACCTTTAAAAAGGCGATAAAGGCCATGTGCGATGATGAAATTCCACTACAGCATAAGGTGGACAATTTCCTGTTAGCCTACAGAAATGCAACACATGCAGTTACCAACCAGACCCCGGCCATGATGTTCTTTAGCCGAAGGTTGAGATCTCGTCTGGATTTGCTCAGACCAAATGTGCGAAGAAATGTTGAGGACAAACATTTCCAACACATCAATGAGAAGCCGACAAAGAGCTTCAATGTAGGACAACCAGTCTTGGCCCGTGACTACCGAACAGAGAAATGGCAACCCGGAATGATATGCACACGGCAGGGGCCATTAATGTACACAGTGGATGTTGGGGAGAACATTGTGAGACGCCACGTCGACCAGATCTTAGCGTCACAGGAACGAGTCAACCCCATGTCTCGTGTACCTGGGGATGAACCCAACATACCGGTAGCATCTACCTCAGAAACAGTAGCAGTGGAAACTGATGAACTAACCGACGAAAGGGGGCCAGAATCGCCTCCGCACCAGGAACAACAACCTCAGGATAGGCGCTATCCAGAAAGGATCAGGAAGCCGCCCCAAAGACTGAGTCTATGAATGGACTATTTCTGTTTAATGTGCATGTTAATGTGTTAATTGTTATTTGAATATTATGGGTACTGCTAATCTAAAAGGGGAGGAATTGTAGTGTATGTACCTTTAAGAGAGAACTACTTTTACAGCTCCTGTATACTGTAGTACCGGCAGTGACCACACCTGTATATAAGCCTTGAGCTTGCCTCTGTACTGCCAGTCTTGAGACTACCCTACTCCAGTAAACACCTGTTGATTGTTAAGTTACAGCCTCCGTGTAGTTATTGGAAAACATCATACTCTAAGAATCACGGATCCAACAGTTTAGACAGCTAAATAAGCGTTTTGTTTTTAATATCCTAGAGCATGGCTTGGAGGAAGAAGGAAACTTGTTAAAGGAGCAGCCAGGCACTTCAAATAGTGTATATTCTGCCCATCCTCACCAATCGCATCATCTTAGGTGCTCTAGCACCAACCCAGAGATATTGGGCTGGATTTTCCAAGCCCTGAGGAGGCGGGCATGGAGGCTAGACTGCCAGTAATGTAGCAGAAAGTGGGGGCAGATGGCAAACCCGCCTCCATCCTGCCTCCATACCCTTTTGCCAGGAGGCTGGAAGCTGTGCTGCTTCAGGCCCCGTCTCCTGGAGGCGGGAAAGACATTAAATCCTTTTAACTGCCTGTTGACAGGTAGTTAACAGGCAGAAAAAAGGGTTAGTGCCATTTTACCTTCACAGGTGAAGGCTTTCTGACCTCAGAGAACCCTGCCGGGTTGGAGGAGACGTGAAGGAGGTTTGTGGGGGTTGGAGGCACCTGGAAGTAAGATGTAGAGGTGAGTGATGAGTGCAAGTGTGGAGTGGTAAATGTAAGGTGAGTGATAAGTGTAAAAAATGTTCACTTACCTTGTTTTCTTCCTACAGCCTTCATCCACCCTGGATCGGGAGATCTGACATCCTCCTTGTTGAGTTCACGGACTGGCTGTTGGGTCCTCCGAACCAACAGCCATCTGAAATCGACAAAGTTGAAAGGTTTGATGAGTCCTGAGCACAAGGGCTCATCAAACTACAGAGAATGTCAGTGTTTGACAGCTTCACAGAGCTGTCAAACACTGACATTTCTTCTTTCATGAAGTCTTGACAGATAGCATGACAGACGTTGATGTGCTCGGTCAGTGACTTCCTCCCTAATTGGCCTGCTGAGCCCACAGGGCGGGCTTAACAAGGTCAATCAGGGGAAAATCCCTCTGGTTGGTCAGACGATAATGGAGGTGGGACATTGACATGACAAGCAGCAGTCCCGCCACCAACTCGTCTCCATTGTGAAAATCCAGCCCAATGCCTCAAGAGGAAATGTTAGAGAGTCAGAAAGGTGAGTATAAGGGTGGAGAAATGGCCATCCTTGGCTGATGAGCCTAGAGACTTAAATCTCAGGGGCTCAGTCCTCAAAAGACCAATGATTAGAGGCATTGATCTCATGGACAGTCAGTGGACAAGGTTTCCACTAACATAGTTGAGATGGTAGATAAGTAGATAACAGTACCTAAATATCCATTTTGGAACAAAAACGGATAGATCGGAGTATTTTTTAAATGGTGAAAAGATAGCAACAGTGGAGGTCCAAAGAGATTTAGGGGGCCAGGTATAGAGATGACTAAAATGCAGTGGTCAGGTACAAAAAATGATCAAAAAGGCTAATGGAATATTAGGAGGAACAATTCAGTATCGCCTCGTTTGGGGCGCCATTATCAGCCGTGCGCAAAGTTTAGTGCCTAGCGCTAATTATCGCCTCCGATGGCAAACTTGGCTTTTATCGCCCCTGGAGGTGACTGGAGCAATAAATCAGGCGCTTCACACCATTCTTAAGGCGCAAAGGCCGAGGAGCGAGGCGCTACCTCAGAGCGCTGGCGAAGCTCATGTGATGTCAGTCAGCAATGGAACACAGACAAACTGGCCCATTAACTCTGTTTCTCTCTTCACAGATGCTGCTTGCCCTGATGAGTTTCTCCAGCATTTTCTGTTTTTATCTTAAAGGGGAGGGTTGATTTTGCTCTCCATCCACATCCTGCTCATTGCAGCCTTGAATCTCGGCCTGGAGAGACCTGTACATCAAATTTGCTGGAAAGAACAATGGAGAGACCCAGGGAAAGAGGTCAGAGTGCAGTCCCCACAGTCTCTTCTAAATCGATACAAGGAAGGGCAAATCAAAATAAACCTGCAAAGTACTGCTCAGTACCCAAAACTCCTTCACACAGCGGTGAATCTCTCCAGAAGTCTCTCTCTCTCTCAGAATGCGTGGTGCAAAAATGCCACCAACAAAAAAAGGCAGGAAGCGGTCGCCTTTAAATAGCGCTCCCCCAGTCCCTTTCTGACTGCATAACACTCCCCTCAACCTGTCATTGCTAGCAGCAGGAGGTAAGGCAGGGTGCACCACTCAATATCCGGTCCGGGGCGATACCGGGGTGTTGCACACTCAACTGATGTCATGATCTGCCTGCGCAGGAGATCGTGGCGGTAATGTGTAGCGCCGCCACAAAATGTCTAGTTAATTTCGCGAGCAGCGCAAACATCGCTGCGCCCGGGCGCTAGTTTCTTTGCGCCCCATTAGCGCCCTCTTAAGATGCTAACAGGAGGCGCAAACCTACTGAATTTTTCCCCCTTAGACTTTATAATTAGAGGTCTAGAATATAAAGGGGAAGAAGTTTTGCTACAGCTGTACAAAGCACTGGTTAGACCACATCTGGAGTACTGTGCACAGTTCTGGGCACCGCACCTTAGAAAGGATATATTGGTCTTGGAAGGAGGGCAGCGCAGATGCAGAAGGTGACCAGTGCTCCAAGGGTTAAATTATAAATTGAGATTACATAAACTAGGCTTGTATTGCCTGGAATATAGAAGGTTAAGGGGCGATGTGATTGAGGTTTTTAGGATTTAGGAAATAATAGAGTAGATAGTGAGAAACTTTTTCAGCAGCTGGGCACATCTTGCACAAGGGGTTATAACCTTAAAAACAGAACTAGGCCATTCAGGAGAGAAGTTAGGAAGCACTTCTTCACAGAAATGGTGGTAGAAATGTGGAACTCTTTCCCACAAAAAGCAATAGATGCTAGTTCAATTAATAATTTTAAATCTGAGAGCGATATATTTTTTGCTAGCCAAGGGTGTTAGGGAATATGGAGCCAAGGCTGTTTAGGATACAGATCAGCCGTGATCTCATTGAGTGACTTGAGGGGCTGAATGGTTTACTCCTGTTCCTATATCCTATGTTCCTATGTCACGAATAGATAATTTGAGGGTTAGCCTTAACATACTTCCACCAGGCCTCCAGTACTTAATTGGGTCTATTGAATATGCTATAACACTGACCAGATGCATCTTTGAGCTTGTGTCCAACACCAATATGCTACAAGGAGTGGTAATACATGTTGCTTTCTCTCATGAGAGTGACAATGTGCCCATTTCCTTAAGCCCCCCTTCAATGCCAGTGTGAGGGAGCTACACACCAGGGTCTGCTTCCCTTTGACAAAGCAAGAGATAGAACACCAAAAGATGGAAATGTCCCAGCCACCTACCCAACAATCTCCTGTCACTCACAGAGCATCATGTAAAGTAAGAGTTTAGGAACACGTGTTAGTAAGGATCTAGGCACAAGGGGTAGACACTGTCATAGGAGGTAGCAATCTTTGAAATAGTTGATACCATTTTGGAAAATAATATACTGAAACTAAAATTGTTAAACTACGGAGACTTCAGTGTTCAGTTCTCTGGACGTATGCATTTAAGGGACACAAGCCTACAATATCGAAAATCCCACAACCATGTCAAAAAATCACTTAAGACTTCAAGTAAACTACTTTTAACCAGAACCCGAAACTTCTTCAAAAACAAGTAATACCAGTTCAACGCCAGTCCTATTGGCACTCTAATAACTCCACGTCTTCACTTAAATTACTTTTTAAAAATTTGTGTATGGGATATGGGCGTTGCTGGCAAGGCCAGCATTTATTCCCCATCCCTAATTATATTACTGATGCAAGGTACAGATACCTTTAAGAATGTAGGTATTAATGAGATATTTGGGGATGTGGTGGGGGATCCAGTCATAAGGGAGCAAATTTTATTTCTCTGCATTTTTTAAAAATTTAAAGCAATTGACAAAAAACTGCTGTCTCTTTTCTCTGGCTACAGGCTGATAAATATCTTGCTCCTGTAGGATTTGGCCAGTGCCAACATCAGTGGGTGCATGTGCTTGATGGATTTTTGGACTTTTAAAATGGATATGTACCCTTTTAAAATGGAGAAGCACATGGGCTGCGTTTCAAAATGGAGTTTGGACTTTTGGACTTTAAAAAGGACTGCCTGTTGGTTTCTGTGAAGATAGCAGGAACTGTCTGTCTTTTGGGTTGCCATGGGACCAGTCTCAATGCTGATGTCACGAAAGGCAGGAGCCTTTTCATATTTAAACTTGTGTGATTTGGGGAAAAACACCTTTTGTCCATGGAGCCGGGATGTCTGGATGGACAATGAGGTTTGCAGGCCAAAAGTAACAACTCTGGACTCTTTCAATGAAGGAGCAGACAAGAACTTAACAAACAGTTAGCAATTCAAGAACTGCTCATCTATAGTAATGGCCTACCATTGCTTTCATCAAGATGACCAACCCAGGACAGAGACGTCACCAGGAAGGCCAACTAGCATCTCTGCGACCATGGTAACCAGGAATCGCCCAGCCAGTTTTGTGTATTATACGGGGTATAAATAAGCTGAACTTTGGGGATTCAGGGCTTGCTTTTCTCTACCATCTGGGTCGGGGTTCTCCGCGTAACTACACGTTCGTCAACTCTCCAGGGACGCCCGAAGTGAGTGCCTCATCGTACTGCCTGAACATAACTCTCTATGCTTCATTGCATGCCTCTGTCAGGCATGGTTTTGTCTCTGGAGTTGACTGGAGCCGGGACCGCATGAATCAATGACAAGGGCTGGTAATTATATCCAGCATACGCCTCTAGAAATCCCTAGGACCGCCCGCGTGTTTGGCTGCTGAGGAACTGCAAGTTTCCAAGACGCAGGCTAACACGTGTGTGTGTGTGAGTGAGGAGGCATCCAAGTATGGGTTCTGAGCAAACCGGGAGAGGGATTTAGTTAGAAGGGTTTTTCCATTATCTAGGCTTAGATTCTGGGAAGGGGTTGGTTTGGTGTAACCAACAGGGTGGGTATTTTAGTCTAAAGTTATAAACTAGTGTCCACGGTCACCTACTCATTATGCCATTAGCGTGAGGAGTAGGGATTGTCATTTTGTGAGTGTAACAAAAGGAATCGATCTTTGACCAACCTGAACTGTTTTGTTTTGTCTGAGTCAATTCTAATCTATCCATAGTAACTCCTTGGGTCCGAACTTGGGGGTTATGGGGCTTGTGGTTCGCGGTATAATTCGGAAGACCAACTGGGTGGCATCCAGTCACGGCCGGGTTACACTGTAATCCCACTGGGGATACTGCGCATCGGGCATAGGGGAAGACCTATCTGGCCTTGGCCTCTCTCTCTGTGGGATTACCTGCTAATCGACAGGCTAGGCAGGGACTATTGGCAAAAGCTCCTACCGTCCAAGGGAAACAACCCAAAACGGGGAGTTTTTGAGGCACAGGTCGACTCGAGGGAGAGTCATAGAAACATGGGGCACGCAAAAACACCCTACACCCCATCTCCTCTCCCTACTGTGCAATGTCATCCTGCTATGGGGATGAAGGGCCATTTCCCTCTTCTTTATGGTCTTCATCTTCAGCTTCAGAACAGAATAATCCTTTCTGCAGAGTAACATCATGCAACAGGCAACAAACTATTGGAATTCTGAACACTCTTGCTGGGCTACACTTTAGGGCTCCATTAGATTTGCCTAGTCACCTAAGACAACATTTTGAATGCCAATTGTCTACTCTATCATTCTTTTCGTAGTCCCCTATTGTTTGTTCGCCCCCTCTGTTTGTGGATTCCATACTGGAGTCATTAGCCATGACTGCAGGGATATCCCTGGTCACCAATCAACCATCCTGAAATATGGTTTGAGTCATCAGGACATTTATGATGGATTATTGGATGATAAAAGCCTCATTACAGCTTTCTAGTATCATCATGACAGCTGCTGGTAAGGTGAATGGCATTTCACACTATATCCTATTAGTGAAATTGAAGCAGTTGTCATACAGAGCTTTCAAGGCCACATATATACCATCAGTTGCTCCCTGGACCTGTGGGAACCCTGCCAGTCTACAGAATTGACTGCTTATTCGCTTTGGGGGAATAATTTGGTACCTTAGCGCCAAATCTCCCCCTCCACCCCCATAGTGTCATTGGTAACAGGGAGATCATGACTTCAGTGAGTGTACAATGCTCACTGAGCGCTCGATCTGCAAAATTGATTGTCACCACCTACCTTAGCACCTGGAGTAAACAGCGACAGGGTGAGCTGGTGTGAAGCAGCAGGAAGCCATTTCCAGGGATGTTATATAAAGGGATCATCAGTAATGACTCGCAGCTGTCAGGTTTCTTGTGAGTTTTACTTAGTCCAAAGGGGAGAAGTTCATTATAGCCCAGGAATGAGCGCTAACTGTAGAAATGTTTGAGAATTAGCGCCAGGTGCTAATGATTCAGATTGCACGCAAAATTCAGTCCCATTGCAAAAGGAAAGGATCGGCGCGCTAAATCAAGCACTAATGGCCTAGCTCAGTGGCGTTAAATGCGAAGCCCTGACCAATATCAGATGCAATCTAATCATAAGTCATCCTTGCCACAGGCTCTTTCCAGTTCTTAAAGGGGAGGTTCACTGATGCTGCAGAACCTCATTTTCAGCATTGCTGGCCATGCAGCTGCCTCAGTAAGCACAAGTAGGCCAAGTAGAAGGAGCCGGATGACTCAAGAAGCTGCACTGATGGAACATCCACGCCCCAGGGAGAGAGCCTGCAAATTCAGTGATGAGGCATTGGAGGCCTTTGTCTTCACTATGGAGCAAAGGAGGGCAGTGCTGTACCCAACAAGTGGCAGGAGGCCCAGCACATCTCAGGCAGCACTGTGGGCCCCAGGACCCATATATAGTGCAGGAAGAAATTTAATGACCTTACTCGGGTGGTCAAGGTGAGTCAATCCTTCAACAAATGCCACATACCACCATCTGTACCCCAATCTTCAAACAATGCCCAAAGCATCACACGACCAGCACTCATCCACCAACAATGTCTACCTACCAACACTCGCTTTCACATCTCGCAACTTGCACACAATGACAGCTATTCAACAATGATAGCTATTCAACTTTGGCAGGCACATCACCCAAACACATTGCTCCACACTCACACACTTTCCTTTCTCTTGCAGGCCAAGATGGCGCACAACAGGAGGGAGCAGGAGTGCACTGTCTGAACTGGACACTCGAGTGCTACAGATTATTGGGCGCCAGGTGGGGACAACAACAGTATGTTCATCCCTACTCCTTATTCTCACATCCCACTTTGCCCTCACCCCACAAGCGTTTTGCACTTTCTAGCTAATCATGCTGTCTCCATGCATTTCTCCCTTCCTGCCCCCTCCCCTCACCTTAACCCGAATCTTGTGCCTTTATGCTTTCAGATAATCAGCAAGCACCTGAAGGGCATATCCCTGAGGGCACTGTTGAGAGTGAGGCGGGAAAAGAGGAGGTGGAAGAAGATATTGAGTCACTGCATGTCTGACCCACAGGCACCAGCACAGATACTGGCACTACGCAGTCTTTAGCTATATCTCTTGTTGCAGACTGGAAGGATCTGCTGGTGAAGAAATTGAGGGCGGCGGTGCCACTGAGAGAACTGTGGTCGCACTGATCTGAGGCTTGACGTCTGGTTGCAGGAGGTGGCACTTTGCTGAAGCGGAGCCTTCTAATGCTCTGCTCCTCGCTTAATTGGAGGTAGGAGAAGTGCTCTCGGAATACCCTCAGAGGGTAAGGTCTCCTGTTCAGGGCCCTCATGGCAGTTCTCCTTCTGGCCACATGTTCCAATCTTTCTTGCTGCCTCTGCTCCCTCCACCGTAGATCCTGGAGGGCGAGGTCGATATAATATGTTAACGCTGTTGTATAGATGCAAGTTATTGCAGAAAAAATTGATTAATAAAGAAAAGGAAGATAATGTAAGAAAAGGACAAAAGGCCATTCAGCCCATGAAAGCTCCTCTCCTCAGTAGTCTAACTAACCCAGCCTAGCATTCAACTTCATTTTGAATATCTCTGACTCTGTAGCCTTATCTGGTCAGCTCTGCTCAGAGCAGCCTAATGCCCCTATATTGGCTAACAACAAACAATAGATGTCTTTACTCACACCTGAAGCAGGCGTTAGGCCCTTTGCATATGCCAAGAAAGGATCTAGTGTTTGCTTCAGGTCCCTGCTGCAACATTGGTTTGCCCTAGAGAAAACCAACCCTAAGTATTACCTAAATAAAAAAAAGGAAGATTACTCACCACAATCAGCATCCTGATCGCTGTTGCTCCTGGTCCTGAGATCCAGGCTCCCCAAACCCTACCTCCTTCCTCCAAGGCCCCGATCCCTTCCTCCCGGCCCCGATGCCATCCCTGAAATCCCAATCCTTCCCCCCCCAACTCCCCGCCTCGCAACCCAGGCACCCTATTCTGGCTCAACCCCCTGATCCCAAGTTGAAGCCCCCGATCCCAAGCTGAAGCCCCCAATGGCAACACAGCATCCAATCCGAAAATGGAGCCCTTGATCTCAAGTTGAACCCCTTCCATAGATTTACATACAATTACATAGAATCTACAGCACAGAACATAAGAGCATGAGAAGTAGAAGCAGGAGCAGGCTGCACGGCCCCTTGAGCTTACTCTGCCATTCAGTAAGATCATGGCTGAACTTCTACACCAACTCCTCTTTCCCACCCTATCACCATATCCCTCGATTCCCTTAGTGTTCAAAAAACCTATCGATCTTGAATATACTCAACGTCTGAGCATCCACAGCTCTCTGAGGTAAAGAATTCCAAAGATTCACAACCCTCTGTGTTAAGAAATGTCTCCTCTGCTCTGTCCTAAATGGCCAATCCCTTATCCTGAGGCTATGACCCTTCATTCTAGACTCTCCAGCCAAGGGGAACAGCCTCTCAGCATTTACCCTGTCAAGCACTCTAACAATTTTATACTTTTCAATGAGATCACCTCTCATTCTTCTAAACTCCAGATAATGTAGGCGCATTCTGCTCAATCTCTCCTCATAGGACAGCCATGTCATCCCTGTAATCAATTTGGTGAAGCTTTGTTGCACCACCTCTCAGGCAGGTATATCATTCCTTAGGTAAAGAGACCAAAACTGTACACAGTACGCCAGATGTGATCTCACCAAAGCCATAGATAATTGCAGCAAGACTTCCTTACTCTTATAATTCAAACCCCTTGCATTAAATGCTAACATACCATTTTGCCTTCCTAATTGCTTGCTGTACCTGCATGTTAACTTTCTGTGATTCATGTACAAGCACCTCCAAATCCCTCTGAATACCAATATTTACTATTCTCTCACTATTCTGCTTTTCCATTCTTCCTAAAAAAAAGGATAATTTCACTCTTCCCCACATTATACCCCATCTGTCACCTTCTTGCCCAATCACTTAAATGGTCTATAGCCCTTTGCAGCCTCTTTACATCCTCCTCACAGCTTACTTTCCCACCTAGCTTTGTATTGTCAGCAAACTTCGATATATTACACTCGGTCCCCTCATCTCAGTCATGGATATAGATTGTAAATAGCTGAGGCCCAACCACTGCTCCTTGCAGCACTCCATTAGCATTAACATTCCAAAAATGAACCGTTTATTCCTACTCTCTGTTTTCTGTCCAATAACCAATCCTCAATCCATGCTAATATATTACCCCCAATCCCATGAGCCCTAATCTTGTGTAACAAACTCTTGTGTGGCATCTTATCGAATGCGATTTGAAAATCTAAATATACTGTATTTACTGGCTCCCCCTTCTCTGCCCTGCTAGTTATACCCTCAGAACTAATAAAAATTTAAATGCTGTGAAAAAATGCAGTTTTCAGCCCTTACTGCCTTTCAAAAAATCTTACCATTAAAAGGAAGTCCCCAGTGGGAGTCTTCGGCACTTAAAAGCTGAATTCCCTTCCGAGCCTGAAAAAATGGGAAAAGTGCTCCAGCACTAACACAAATGCCTCAGAAAGCCAGGAAGGGACACCCAGGGTCTTGCACACAGTTTTGTGCAGGGAGTCAACACTTCAAGAGAGGAACTCTACCCATAGGGGCCAGGAGGTGCTCTAGAAAGAAGGATTTAGGACTATATCAATGAGGACGTCACTGCCAGCAGTGTCGGCCCCTGGACCTGGCTACAGTACCCAAAGAAGCTTCATGACCTCAGACCACTGGTCAAGGTCAGTGAATGCATTGTCAAAAGCCATCTCCTGCCAACTGCATCACTAGCATCACACACTGCTCAATGCATAACTCCCCCCCACAATCACTCACCTACCAACATTCTGTCTCAATCATGAGGCACATCTCCCATTCCTAGCCTCACCTCACCCCCTTGGAGGAGATGGTGCAGGCCATTCTTGGCAGGAGCATGGCTGAGCCCTTGGACAGCGACGGGGCTGAAAGGATACAAGATGCTTGTATCCTCATATGTTATCCTCCTTCTCGCATGCACCTCTTGCTTTCCCACCCTCCCCTCACCAAAACTCTATCCTTGTGCCTTCCACATTTCACACACCCAAGAAATTCAACCTGCCCAGCCAGTGGTTGGCCAAGAAGAGGGAGAGGAGTGTAAAGAAGAAGAAGAAGAAGCAGAAGAATGTTGATTTGACACTCACAACCACCAGCTCCTCAAGGTTGACCAGCAAGGCCATTTGCAGTGTCCCCCACTGAAAGTCAGCAGCCTTCCACCAGCCACACTGCAGCCACTGGGGTAGCAATGTGTGACATCAGTAGGATAGGAAAAGGCACACACAAGACAATCACTAAGAGAATTGCAGAAGGGTGATGAGTTGATTTCTTGATGTCATATTGGATGGAGAGATGTATAAAGTTGGATTGGAAAGTTTACTTGGTGGTGGCTTTTATTTCAGCATCATGGTCAAGAGGATGCTGTGATGGTCAGTAACAGAGGGAAGGTAAGGTGTGGGACAAATGCCGAAAGGGGAATTGGGATTGTGGTCACTGGGACCGCAGGTGAATGATTCCATCCTGGATATCCTGGCTATAAAGGGGCAATCTGGCTTGCATCTTTGCTTCTGCTTCTGCTGCCTCCTCTTCTGTTTCCTCCTCTTTAGTTTCCTCCTCTTCTGCTTGCTCCTCCTCTGCTTCTTCCTCTTCTGTTTCTTCCTCCATTGTGTCTTCCTCTTCCTTCTGCGAGCGGATACTATAAATCTGAAATGACAGCATCAAATGCTGGAAATACTCTGCTGTTCAAGCAGCATCTTGATCTGAGACGTGAACTCTGTTTCTCTCTCCATGGATATTGCCTGACCTGCTGAGTAATTGCAGCATTTTCTGTCTTCTCAGAGGCCTTCCTTTACCATCCGAGGCTTTGCTAGCATTCAGCAGCACTCTCTACACATTTAAAAATATTTTAACATCTATTGCAGGAAGCCACTACTTCAATAAAATCAAAATAACCCAGTCCAAAAGTTTAAATGCAAACTTACCGGAAAGATGTATGTTCCACCAGCTTGCGGAAGCGCAATGGCCGCTGTTTTCTTTACATGACGCTGATGATGCTAAGGGAGTGAATTTCTCCCCCTGTGTCCCTTTGTGACACAATCTGCTTGATTTTACCCAAATATTTCCGGTATGTTTGCATTTAAGAGGTCCTAGCCCAGTTTAAGTGCAGTCCGTCCCAAAAAAATAGCTCACTCTTTCCCCAATGCTAGTGCCAGTGCCCCATGTATTGAAACCCCTGTCTCACACACCGCTTTTTCAGCCATGCATTTAAATCTCTAATCTGTTTGTCCCTCTGCCAATTTGCACGTGACTCAGGTAGTAATCCAGAGATTATAATCTTTGAGTTTATGCTTTTTAATTTGCACCCTAGCTCCTCAAACTCCCTCAGGAGAACCACATTCATAGGTCTGCCTATGTCATTGGTTCCCATGTGGACCACATCAACTGGAATACAGGAACATAGGAACAGGAGTAGGTATTTAGCTGCTCAAACCTGTTCCTCCATTCAATGAGATCATGGCTGATCTATGACCTAACTCCATATACCTGCCTTTTCTCCATATCCCTTAATACCTTTGGTTAACAAAAATCTATCAATCTTAGATTTAAAATCAACAATTGACCAAGCATCAACTGCCATTTGCGGAAGAGAGTTCCAAACTTCTACCACCCTTTGCGTTGTAGCAAAAAGTCTTTTGCTGCTTAAAATTGGCTGTCATTATGCTTGACCAAAGGCCATGTTGCTGGACAAATTCCGTAATCAACAATCAAAATTTTGTGACTACAAGCTATTTACAAATAAGGAAGTAGGCAATGAGGTGTTACAAAGCTACAATCAAGACATTCTGAAAGGAGGCCTGCAAGACAGAACACAAGTCAACAACCTTTGCACAATGCATATTGTGTTGCTGATCGCCTCTGCACACTTTGCAACCCTCTCAGACATTATTTAAGTGGTCTCGAGACTGATAAGGAGATAAAGACGTTAATAACTGACAATAGCCAGTGGACTCAGGACACAATGGAAGAATGCCAACTCGACTAACTCCTCCCACATACCAGAGAAAGAAAGGGAATGCCCCTTTGCAGCGCCCAGACTCATTCACTGAGAAGAATAAAAGACAACGACCAAAAATATATCTTCACTGCAGTCGGAAGAGGTGGTTTGGCCAGTCATCTCACATACGAGGACCTGCTGCAGTCGGAAGAAGTGGCTTGGCCAGTCATCTCGCCTATGAGGATAGGGCTGCAGTCGGAAGAGGGGTGTGACTTGGTCGGTCGGCCCAAAGAACCTACAATCAATACGAACTGACCATCCATGGGTGATCGTATGTACATCCTATCTGCAACATATGTTAGTGGTGATGGGCATTGTATTGCAACAAGTTTAGTTTTGACATTGTATTGTACCCTTTGATCTCTGATGTCTCAGTAAAGTTGAGTTAAGTCGGAATCCGTGCTTGTATCAATTACTCACTTATAATTCTCGGGTCAGAATCATAAACCTGTGATGGCCCGAAAGGAAACATCTTACAGTGTAGTCTAAATCTCTCACTTTAGCATCCAACCATCTAGGCAGGATTATGTATGTGAGAAATTATTACAAGAATTATTCGATTCTACAGTTCTTTAAAGTTAGGTCACCCTACATCCTCTATTTTCATATGATTAGTAATCAGAGGCCTGGAATGCAAAAAATAATCTGCGTTATAATAAAATATATTTGGATATTTACTGTAGGAGTAATTGGAAGAAATGAAGGAGGAAAGAAATTAGAAGAGCCATCCAGCCCAATGTTTCAGTTTATGTAATGGACCCGTACAAGATCATACTTTTCTCCATCCTCCTTCAACATTCAGCCAATAGCTCTCTGCTTCAGGGGTGTTAGGCTTTATGTCTTCATGAGATACATAGGCTGCAACCTTGGTGGCTACACATACACCTTAAATCCTTGCTCCCAATGATTTGCACATATCTCAAGTTGCTGTCTAACAAATCTTGGTGCCCTGATTAGGATTTATCTACCAATACCTTGATCCCAAGTTGAAGCCCCAATCCCAATTTGAAGCCCCAATCCCAAATTGAATCCCATAATCACAAATTGAAGCTCCCAATCCCAAATTAAAGCCCCCAATCGCAAATTGAAATTCTCGATCATGACTTACCCGGGTTCCAATCCCAATTTGATCCCGATGTCAAGGATCTGCCTGTGGGCCTCTGCAATAGCAGTGACCAAAATTTGGGTCACCAACCTCCTCCCGCAACGCCATCTTTATTATGATGAAGTCCGTGGTCCAATACCTGGGCTCCTCGGACCTCACCATTTGTTTGCAGGGGAATAATGCTGCGGCGGGTGGTTCTCTAAAGTAGGCGCTCCTGAATTTAACCCTCAAGATCTCTAATGAGTACTCATTGTTTTTTACCTTTCAGCCAGTTCCTCATCCATTCTCATGGTTTTTTTTACACAGCACAAAGCAGGCCATTTGACTGAACAGATCTATGTTTACACTCCACACAAGCCTCCTCCCACTATAAATACCTCTTCCCACTTTACTGGCTTTTTGGGGCTGTGTCAGCTTCTTTGAACATTTTGTCCTTCTAGGTTGGAATGAATGAGGGTCCCTGCTGTGTGATAAAATGATCTTAGTAGTAGGGATGTAACGATTAACCTCAGTCAAGGCTTCTGTTGCTAATGTCCATCTAGTGACTGATGCTGGTAAGTCTGCACATTGTGTGAGGAAAGGATTGTTCTTGGTTGTGATGCCACCCATGGAAAAAATAGCTTGCTGACATACAGGGGGGAATTTTTCGGAGGGGTGAGCGGGCACGTTTAGTGGAGGGTCGGGTGGGGAAATTATTTTTTTGACAGCAGGTAGGGAACCCGCTGTAAACCCACTGCCACACGACTTTCCCAGATGTCAGGTCTGTCAATGATGAATAGACCCGACACGCAGTGGTGGAGGAGGCAAATTAGATCATTATGACCATGTTAAGAGCCACTTAAAAAGTATTTTGAGCTCACGTTTGCATTTTATGAGGGATCACGTCAGGTAAGTAGGTTGGGAGTTGTATTACCATGAAATTATCTCATAGCTGTTCACTTTCCAAGCTCAGAAGCTGTTGCTTACTGCATTCATAGAAACATAGAAGATAGGAGCAGGAGTAAACCATTCAGCTCCTCGAGCCTATTTTGCCATTTAATGAGATTGAGCTTCATGCAGGTTGCCAGTGTTAGGAGTAAACTCTGTATCCACTGTCACCTCATGGAAACAACCTCTCTCACCACTAACAGATCTCTTCTGTCATCACAAGTTCACCTGCCATCTATCACATCAGCATTGGTGCCCTTGAAACTATCTCACCTTGGTCCTCAGAATCCCACCATGATCAGCCCCAACACCAGCAGCACCAGGCACACCAGCAGCACCAACAACAACACCAACCCTCTCCGCAATCACCTGATGCTGCACAGGACACAGGGCATCAGCACCCGACCACATTGCTGCCTGGGAGGCCAGGGATGGCCTCATCATGGCCAGATTTACTTCACTTGATGCTGCACATCCTGAATGCCAAATGATGTGGCGGATTGGCACCACCCCACACTAACACCATTAAGCATCCCTACAACGCCCAAGCCATTCATTTCACACTCATCACCATTGCGAGGGGTACCGTTATGTCTCACCATTCAGTGCAACTCACTAAACCACTCCCAAATGTGCACACAGATCTGTTCAAGACTGCAAAGTGTTGCAAATTAAGGTTTAAATGTTTGGACACCACATTAACAGAACATTACATGAACATTGCATAAAACACCCAACTGCCTACTCTTGTATGTTGTTAGTTGGTATGATTGGACTAGGATGAGGGTGTGTGTGAGGGATGGCTATTGAGATGGGGAAGTGATAATATAGATAGAGAGGGATGGGTGGAGGTGCAAGGTAAGTTGGTGTGAGTAAGGATATGCAGAAGTAGGGTAGGGAAGGTAGAGTGATGGGGATGTGATGAGAGGTACAGCAGGATGAGGTTGAGTGTGGTTTTGCAGTAACATTTTGTGATCTACTGAGATCATTGAAAGGTTTGCGCCACTGCAGCCTGGTTCTCCTGATGACATCCCTGCTTGTGTCCTACTGTGCAATGTGCAACCAGGCTGCGTTGATCTCCTGGGGAGGTCTCTCTTGCCCATGGAAAGGGAAGAGGATCTCCCTGCGTGCTGTGCCCCCATCCATAAACATATGGAGTGAGTCATGGGAGAGCCTGGGTGCAGCCATGCACCTTTGTGCAGTGCTTGTCAGTGTTTGTAGCACCACAATGAGGCAGAACACTGACAGCACAACTGTCAAAATCAATTTGCACATGGTCCCTTTAAGGAAACTGGCTGATGCCGCATCATAAGAACATAAGAAATAAGAGGAGGAGTAGGCCATACGGCCCCTTGAGCCTGCTCGACAATTCAATATGATCATGGCTGATCATCGATCTCAACTCCACTTTCCCGCCCAATCTCCATGTCCCTAGATTCCCCTAAAGTCCAAAAATCTATCTATCTCAGCCTTGAATATACTCAAAGACTCAGCATCTACAGCCCTCTGGGGCAGGGAATTCTGAAGATTCACAACCCTCTGAGTGAAGAAATTCTTCCTCATCTCAGTCTTAAATAGCCTACCCCTTATCCTGAGACTATGCCCCCTAGTTATAGACACTCCAGCTAGGGGAAACAACCTCTCAGCATCTACCCTGTCAATCCCCTTCAGAATCTTGTATGTTTCAATGAGATCACCTCTCATTCTTCTAAACTCCAGAGAGCATAGGCCCATTCTACACAATCTCTCATCATAGGACAGCCCTCTCATCCCAGGAATCAATCTAGTGAACCTTTGTTGCACCGCCTCCAAGACAAGTATATCCTTCCTTAGATAAGGAGACCAAAACTGTGCACAGTACTCCAGGTGTGGTCTCACCAAGGCCCTGTACAATTGTAGCAAGACTTCCTTACTCTTGTATTCCAACCCCCTTGCAATAAAGGCCAAAATGCCATTTGCCTTCCTTATTGCTTGTGTTACCTGCATGCTAGCTTTCTGTGTTTCTTGCATGAGGACACCCAAATCTCTCTGAACAACATTTGAAAGTTTCTCACCATTTAAAAAATATTCTGTTTTTCTATTCTTCCTACCAAAGTGAATAACCTCACATTTCCCTACATTATACTCCATCTGCCACCTTACTGCCCACTCACTCAGTCTCTCTATATCCCTTTGCAGACTCTTTGGGGGGAATTTTGCCAGCCCTGGGGAGGCGGGTAAGGAGGCGGGACTGCTGGAAAAATGGCAGAAACTGGGAGCGGGTACCGAACCCGCCCTGAACCCGCCTCCGTGCCATCTTCCCAGGAGGTGGGTAGCCAACTCGTGCTGGGACTTATCTCCTCGAGGCGGGAAGGGGATGACAGCCACTTAACTGCCTGTTTACAGGTAATTAACAGGCAGTTAAGAGGATTATCCGTATTTTACACACACAAGTGCAGGCTTCCCGACGTCGGGAAACCCCGCCAGGGTCAGCGAGGTGAACAGTGGGTCTGTTGGGGTCGGAGGCGGGAAGATGTGCTGCTTTGGGTCCCATCTCCTGGAGGTGGGAAAGGCATTTAATCCTTTTAACTGTCTTTTAACAGGTAGTTAACAGGCAGAAAAAAGGATTAGTGCCATTTTACCTTCACAGGTGAAGGCTTCCCGACCTCGGAGAACCCCGTTGGGTTGGAGGAGACGTGAAGGAGGCCTGCGGCAGTCAGAGGCACCTGGAAGTAAGATGTGGAGGTGAGTGATTCGTGCAAGTTTGGAGTGGTAAGTGTGTAAGGTGAGTGATAAGTTTTTTAAAATGTTCACTTACCTTATTTTCTTCCTGCAGCCTTCAGCCGTGCTGGATCGGGAGACCCGACATCCTCTTTGTCAATTTCACAGACTGGCTGTTGGATCCTCTGAACCAACAGCCTTGTGAAATTTACAAAGTTGAAAGGTTTGATGAGTCCTGAACACAAGGACTCATCAAACTACAGAGAATGTCAGTGTCTGACAGCTTCACATAGCTGTCAAATGCTAACATTTCTTCTTTCAAGAAGTCTTGACAGATAGCATGTCTGACGTTGACGTGCTCGGTCAGTGACTTCCTCCCTAATTGGCCTGCTGAGCCCGCAGGGCGGGCTTAACATGGTCAATCAGGGGAAAATCCCTCTGGTTGTTCAGACGAGGATGGAGGCGGGACATTGACACGACAAGCAGCAGTCCCACCTCCAACTCATCTCCATTCACAAAATCCAGCCCAAGGACTCATCAAACAATAGAGAATGTCAGTGTTTGACAGCCTTACGGAGCTGTCAAACAATGACAATATCTCTGTCAAAAAATTTTGACAGATGAAACATCAAACGCTGACGTTCTCTGTCGCCGGCTTTCCCTTAATTGGCCTGCTAAGCCCGCTGGGCGGGCTTAACAAGGTCAATCAAGGGAAAATAGCGTGGGTTGGCCACAAGTCGATGGATGCGGGACTGAAACCTGACAAGTGGGAGTCCCGCCTTCAAAAGCTCCCCATTGGCAAAATCCAGCCCTTTGTGTTCTCTTCACTGCTTACTGTCCCACCTAGCTTTGTATCATCAGCAAACTTGGATACATTACATTTGGTCCCTTCATCAAGGTTATTAATATAGATTGTAAATATCTGAAGCCCCAACACTGATCCTTGCGGCATCCCACTAGTTACAGCCTGCCAACCTGAAAAAGATCCATTTATCCCTACTCCTCTATCCATGCTATTATATTACTCCCAACCCCATGAGCCCTAATCTTGCGTAATAACCTTTTATGTACCTTATCGAATGCCTTTTGGAAATCATCAAGTGGCATCATCTGACTCACTTCCTTGAATTGGCCGGCAAATGCGCTGGGTGGTCTTAACAAGCCTAATCAACGTAAAATCACTTTGGACAGTGGGCTGGAGCCAGCAGTGGGGTCAGGACCCACCGCCGACACCGGTCGCACCGTACTCGCTGAGATAGGGAAAATTGTGGCCACAGTGTCTCGGCTCACAGGGCAGCACAGGATGGGAGCTGTTCTTGGAGTGCCCTGCGTGTGTCAATACCTTCAGAACTTGAGACAAGGACAATTTTGACTGGAGTGTAGAGTTGGAGATTTCATACAAGTTTTTAAAATGATGGGAATTATTGATAAGGTGAATAGAGAAATTTGGAATAATTGACAAAGAGTTATCAATTAAAAACTGTTACTATTAGAGTAAAGAGCAAGTTTAGGAGAAATCTCTTTACACAGTTATAAGAGTTGAGGCAGATACCATGGCATCTTTTAAGGGAAGAATAGCTAAAAAAAAATTGAAGTAGAAGAGGATAAATGAGACCAGTGAGATTAATTTTAGGTGGCTGTAGCAAAGAGCCATTACAAACATGGGCTGAATGGCCTCTTTCTGAGTTGTGACTTTCTATGGTTCAGGAGAGGAGAGAAAATTGAATGGAAAAGGAAAGCCAAAATATGACCAGGCACCTGTATACATTGCCTAGTTATACTATTCTGTTCAACACTGCAAACATTTCAAGAATCTTATAGAAGTTAATAAATGCTGGTAGGAATCTATAGGGATATTGAGGACATTAATAAATAGAAAGAGGTCTTACTATTGCACTTTTCGGTTCTTGCTCACAAAATATGATTAGCTGTTACATCTGCAATAATTCTTCTCTAATGATAGCATTGCATTTATCAGTTGAAGATTTGACATTTACAACACAATCTGTTTTTTATTGATATATGGCTTCCATGATTTGCATCCTTGCTTACCTCTAGTCTTTTGATAATTTCCTTCTTGTCAAATTAGTTTAGCTAATGCTTGGCGGTAAATTGGCGCTTAAATATAACTTAATAGTTTAAAATCTAGTATTACCTGTCATAACCACTTATAATTTGCTCTGGATGTGACCTTTAAATGCCAGTTTACACATGCACCACAGACCCTTTGGGCAAAGTGACTGCATTTCCCATTTTACAATTCATTACATTTACTTCAGAATTTGTTTTGATAAAATGCAATAGAAAATAATTAAATTTGATATTCTACTCAAACTAAAATTATTTACTGAAATACTGGACTTTTTTCAATAAACTTTGATTTTTATGTGGGTTACAGTTATGTGAATTGCACAAAATGGTGCAGTTTTAGGAACCTTATCAAAGGGCAAACAGATCTGATGCTCAAATGTTTGATTCTGAAGAAGGCTTTAATAGCTTTGAATGGAATTATTATAAACTATATAAGGAACAGATCAGCAAGGACATCAGTCAAATATGATCCTAATAAGGATGGGGTGGCCACAGTTTCTGCCTATTCAAGACAGTAAGGTACATATTGTTGGTTAAATTGTGGTCTGTTAAAGATGCCTGGAGGAACAAAGAAAATCTAGGGGCAAACTGAAAGTAATGGGGTTACCGCAGGTTGCCTGAGATACAGCAAATATCTTAAATAAGATGACGGCCCATACTGTTAGAACAACAGCATACAAACATCAAACATATTTGCATGGCATTTCTCTCTGAACTATTTTAAAGGAGGTGTGAACATGCTTATTTTAAAGGAGCTACCCCTCTGTTAAATTGGTGGACAAAGGAATATCATATGAATGTGTTAAGTGCTCATCTGCCAATATCAACAACAGTCATTTCTAGTCTTCTTTAATGGGTGCAGCAGGATGAGCAAAACAAGATTGCGGGTTGCAGTCTCATCAGTTTTTATATTATGAAGTTTAATGAAAATCAAGCCAATTGGACAGCTTTAATGCCTTAAATCAACTGGAAGAAAAGTATACATTGAATTTTTGCTTTTAAAGTTGCTCAGACCAGCTATTAATCCGGGAATAAAGTTAGAAATGATATGACATGTAGTTCAGCATTTATACTGATACTGCCAGCCAGCAAAGAACACAAAGGTAATCTTGGCCAATATTTAATCTTCTGCAGTGAGCTCCAAAATAAAATGCATGAAATTAATCCTTTGCTTCATTTTTACCAATATACTGAATCTTCTCATTTTCAATTTACCTTTCAGATTTATATCCCTATAATTAGATGTTTCCCATGAGTGCCAAAGACATCAAGCTTTTCCAGGTTGAACCCTGAGGTCTTGTGCCCAACTTATTAATTCTAAGAATTATTGGGAACTATCCTAAGTCAGGCTTCTTTCAAGAAACAGAAAAATAGTGAAGACTTAACGATAATATGTTTAATTAATCCACCCTGTTAGTCTTATATTTTCTTGTTACTTAAAACAATAGATACAGCATTTTGCGCTCCTACTATATTGCCTTGAATACCAATAACTCTCAAATTCAGCCTCAATACAAATCACAAGTGACATGGAGCTTGCCAATTTAATCCTTCAGCTTCCATGACTAACATCACTTATTTTGCAGTAGGACTGTAATTGTAATTCCTCAGCTGAATGAGAATAGCATATAAAAGAGAAACAGAAATATTTACCACAATATGCTTCATTTTAGATTAGATTTTGAATTGCAGTCATTTTATGTGTACAGTGTGCAGTGCATTTGCAGAGCCTAGCTGGTTTATTTGTTCACTAATGTTACACACAATAATGCGAGGTAACTCTATTTTAGTTCTGTCTCAGGGCTTTTCCTAAAGGATCGGATGGAGGTAATGTATAGAACATTAAGGAAATGATCATCAGCGGTATAAAAACTAACCAGGCACCAGGAACATGTTTCATAAAATAAAAATTGGAAAATTAACCTTCATGTATTGTGATTGGGGTTGAGTTTGACTACTGGACAGCTGACTGGCGGAATGCGATGGTCGGCTGCCCATTAGGGCGGCGAAAAGACCCCCATGATTTTGAGGATCCATCCTGATGCTGCTCACTGGATTTAGCCCAGGTGAACGGCTTGAAGCTGCCGCCAATAAAGGTAAGTCACGGGAGGGGTGGAGGGGGTCCCGTTTATTTTTCTGGCCCCCTGATGCTCCTCCAGGACCAACAAATGCAATTCAAGACTGATCAGAGACTGCACTGTGCAGGCTCTGAGCAGTTCCTACCTAAAATGGCAATCAGGGTCCCATGACATAAATAAGACCGCAATTCTCATGTTAAAAAGGGCATATTGCCTGAATCAGGTAGGCATTTCTGACACATAGAGGTTGGCCTCCTTCAAAATGGTGCCTGATGCATGACCAGTGTTAACGGGGCGATAAGGCTAGCAAGCCTATTTTGAACCGTTACTGCCCCGTTAATGCCAGGCAAGGGCATTCAAAGCTGACACCATAGTGTGTGATATGAGGGAGCAATGACAACTGCTTGTTTCATTTCATGTTATTAATGTCCAGTGCTTGTCTCAAATACTATTCATGCATCCACTGTACTCATACTTCCAATGTCCCCCAATCTCCCGAGGCCAGAAGTATAACAGTGACTAAAAAACATGTTATAGACATACTTTTTTTTTTAAGTTGGGCCTCCTGTGGCATTGATCATGGTGAGTTGGAGGATATGCTGTTTTATAACTACAGATAATATACAATGTATTATTATCAGGTCCACTTATTTAGAGTAACTGATGTTTTGGGGATTGAATTCCATGATTCTGTCCATATTTCCATGGAAACTATAAATTAGTGCCTGAGATTATTACCATTATTATTTATTCCTTTACATGTTCATTCAATTTTTAATCTCTTACCTTTTTAAAGGCCAGGATGCTCAACAGGATGGAAGGCACTATGTCCCATGTTCAAGGAAGGTAGCTGGTATTCAGCAGCAGTGGGAAAATGTAGGAGGTCACACAGTTTAGCCGTGCAGGGGATGATGAGCTTACCTTTAGTGGCAGTGAAGAGAGCATTGGGAATTAGAAATATTAAAACCTAGTAACAGTGTAACCCATTTTATCAGCTCTTTCATTTAAAATAAAACACACTTTGGGAATTTTATCTGAGGTAAATAATGTTTTCTGAAGTAAATTTTGGAAATCACTATGATTGACAGCAAGTCTGGCCATTCACTTGTAAGCCCTTCTCTTCACTTTCAAAAAGATGCAAAGATTGCTGACAGAATTCTGCCAAAATTAAAAAAAAATGATTTCTAAACTTGTGTCAATTTCATACCTGACTCCCAGGTTTTCCAGCTCTCCTATCTTCTGACATTTCTCCAGGCATCCCATTTCCTTTGCTACTTACACACCTTTTGTTTCCCTAATGTCTTAATGCTTCTGACTATTACTTGACTGAAATGATCTGTTGCATCATTCCCCTCATGATTTCTATCTATTTTTGTCTGTTTTTATATTATTCCCCCTCTCCCTTGTTCTGCTTGTATTAATATGTATTACATTAATTTATAATATTATATTTGTTCTGAAGGAGGGTCCGCCCCCATAAACATGCATGTTCTCTCCACAAATGTTGTGTGACCTACTGTGTATTTCCAGCATTTTCTTGTCATTAATTAGGCATTGAATGGCATCAAATGGGCTATTCCAGGCAATTCTGAAAGAACTGTAGTGCTCCTTTTCAATGATAATATTTTGTTGTTGGCAGACATATCTGGGGAATCTAGTGTGCTCTACTCAGCATCTTCAACATTAAGATAACCAGTGAGATACAATTGGGCAGCCCCAGGTGCAGTATAATGGCTTTTCAGAGCTCAAGGGAATGATTCAAAGATAAAAGGCTCAATTCTCAATGCGTGTCAGTACCCGAGGGTTCATAGACATACCAGCCACGTGTGAGATCTAGCACCAAACTGTGAGGTGGATTTGTGACAAAAAGGTGAAATTGTTTGGTGGAGGCGGGTGGGGGGTTCGATCTGACATGTCATTAAGTACTCTGGAGGGTGAATCAGCTTCACAGCAGGTACATCTCTTTGCCAAAACTTGAGATACTAGATTAAGTAGCTGATGACAAGTAAGCCTAAATGTAGCATGGTATTCGGATGTCAAAGCAGCTAGTATGCCACAAGCTGCCCTGTGTTGTTCCTTCTACTATGCTGAAGGCGTATGTCTGACATATGAAGAAACCTTCAGCTTTGGGACAACAGCTGCTGGATGGTGTTACCTGCAGGCTGAGTATGAAAACTCACACTCAGATCTCCACAACTCGGTGCCTACCATAATTGGGCTGCAGAGAGTCAAACAAAATCTGCTGAACCTCTGAGCCTTCAACTGGTGGAGCGTACTGTTTGAAGGAATGTGGATTTTCTATATTTGGTCAGGGGGATGATGGCAATGCAGTCACATGTTCTGATGAGTTGTGCTACTCATCATGCTAATCATGAGGTTATCTGGTTAAACTCCAGCAGTATCCCTATGCACACTTGAGAATACCTAAAACTTGCCTTTACCAACCTTCTCAGGACTGAAAACAATCGGGCATATCCCTGTTAAGAGAGAGTCCAATTAATGTAGGCAAACAGAAACTACTTGTGAGGATTGCTCAGTAGCTTGGTTTGGAGACTCTTAAACATTGTGAAAGATTTCTGCTTGCATCATACATCTGCTTGGGAAAAAAAGTTTCTTCAAACACCATTGTAGATTCTAGATGAGCAAACAACCTGTTCCCTGAAGTCTATTAACACAGCCCCACACCAGCCACTAGGAAGCTGGGGATAGAATCATTGGGGGAAAAATTCAGTTGGTTTGCGCCTCCCATTAGCACCTTAAGAGGGCGCTAATGGAGCGCAAAGCAACTAGTGCCTGGGCGAGGCGATATCTGCGCCTCTCGCGGAATTGACCGGACATTTTGCGGCAGCGCAAAACACTACTGCCCGATCTCCTGCGCACGCAGATCTTGATGTCATTTGAGCGTGCAATGCCCTTGTGGCGCCCCGGAATGAAATTTGAGTGGCGCCCCCCTCCTTTCCGCCTGGTGCAACCAACGACAGGTAGACTGGAATGCTTCCCAGTCACTGTGGGGCTGGGGGGGCGCTATTTAAAGGGGGCCTCTTCCTGGATTTTTGTGTGCTCGACATTTTTGCACAACTCGTTCTGAGAGAGAGAGAGAGAGATTTTGAGAGAGAGAAAGACAGACTTCTGCATTGAGTCAATGCTGTCTGAAGTAATTTAGGCTTCTGACCATAAATTTGCAGGTACTTTGGGCTTTGACCATCGTTACTGTTGTTTATGTACCTTTAAGAGAATAACTGGTCTCAGACTGCAATACCAGCAGTGACCACCCCTGTATAAAAGGCGCTAGAGAGCCTCTGTTTTGTTAGATTCGTTTATGCCTTCCACCAGTAAAGTTCTGTTTGTTTCTCTCCTGCTAGTCCGTGTCTCAATCATTCACGGACTTAACACTGGTGACGAGGTAGAAAGAACTTACCTGCAACTCAGCAGCAGCTCCGACGACGTTGAAGGTCGGAAGAAAAAAATAAAAATAGAGTCCATTGAAACTCGAGGAACGGGCGTCGACCGTCAATCATCGGGTTCAAGGCTTTGCAGGAGCGACTTTCCAGAGCCAGGCTGGGTTCCTCGGTCTGTGGTTTCCCAGCTAATCGGGCTGGTGGCAGGTAGTGCTCTGATCCTTCCTGGGCTGCAACGGGGCTGGGCAGCGAGTTGGGAAGCAAGGAGAGAGAGAGAGGGTGGAGCATACAGGGCGCGGCCGGTGTTTCGAAGCTGGGCAGCGTTCGGACCTCAGAAGAGGGAGGGAAGTGTTCCAGAGGGTCCGCTCCATGACGGGAAGATAATAAAAGAAAACAAATTAATATTTAACACGCAGGAAACCGTGGAAAGCAGCGCTAACAACAACGGGGAAGAAGGAAAAGCGCGGGAGGTGCCATTTTGTTAAATCGGAGAAGAAGGCAAAGCGCGGGAGGCGCCATTTTAGATTTGCAAGATGCCGAAGACTGGCTGTATCACTGCTTTTGATAATAGATTAGAGGACTGGGCCACGTATGTGGAAAGAGTAGAGGTATATTTCGAGGCAAACGATATAGCGGAGGGGAAAAAGGCAGCGGTATTGTTAAACTTAATGGGCGCTAGAACGTACGGCCTATTGCGGGACCTGATTACTCCAGCCAAACCGAAGGCGAAGAGTTTTAACGAAATTGTTGCTGTTCTACAGGAGCACTTAAACCCTGCACTGCTGTTGATAGCAGAAAGATTTAAATTCCACAGGAGAACTCAGCACAAGGATGAGAGCAATACTGAGTATCTTACGGAACTACGCAAGCTATCAAAGCACTGCCAGTTTGGAGCAGGACTGGCAGATACCCTATGGGACAAATTTGTCTGTGGACTCCTGAGTGAAGGAACACAGAAGAACTTACTTGCAGAAAAAGAGCTGACGCTAGATAAGGCTTTCAGCGTGGCAGTATCGTATGAAGCAGCAGCCAGGGGAGCTGCAGAAATTCAACAAAAACCACAGGAATACAGCACCCACGAAATGACACTGGGATTTGCAAAATGTTATCGCTGCGGCAGAACTAACCATGACCAGAAGGACTGCTGGTCCAAAGACAAAATATGCAGACAATGCGGGAAGATTGGACACATTGCACGAGTTTGTAGGTCTGGGAAGAAGACCAGCGACAACAAAAAGGCTACTAAGGAACCGTACAAGAAAGTACAAAAGATGACGGACAGTAGTTCCGAAGACCAGATGAGCGACAGTGAATCCGAGAACAGGAGATTAAGCTGTCTCAAACTTCACAATGTAATCGCAAAAGAGGATCACCGAACCATTTAGGTCACCCTCACGATAGCAGGGTCCCAAGTTAAAATGGAATTGGATACAGGATCAGCGCTAACTGTCATGAATCGACGAGACTATGAGCGCCTATTTTCACACATACCCTTGAGAGAGACATCCATCATCTTGACGACGTATACCGGGCAAAAAGTATACCCCAGAGGAAAAATAAGGGTGCCTGTCGAATACAATGGCACGAAAATACGGAAATTGTATCTCTACATACTGCCAAATGGTGGACCACCGTTATTGGGACAGGAATGGATCAGGAAGATAAACTTAGATTGGCATTCCACTCATGCAATGACGGTGGACGGTAAAAAAGATGAAGACGTCACTCCTGGACGATTGTCAACAATCTTAGCTAACGCCAAAGAGGTATTTCAACAAGAACTGGGCACGCTTAAAGGCGTAACCGCCTCATTAAAAATAGAAGAGAATGCAGTTCCCAAGTTTTTCAAAGCGAGACCGGTACCATATGCAATTCGTCCAGCCGTCGAGGCAGAGCTGGAGAATCTGGAGAAGGCGGGCGTGTTGTCTAAGGTCGACTGGAGCAAGTGGGCGACACCCATCGTTCCTGTCATGAAGAAAACGTTAAGCAATAAGTCCGGAGAGCCAAGGGAGATTCGCATCTGTGGGGATTTCAAGGTGACGGTGAACCCTGTCCTTCACACAGTACAATATCCTCTTCCAAGGATAGAAGACATCTTCGCCTCACTGTCTGGAGGGAAGCGTTTTACAAAAATTGACCTAGCACAAGCATATTTGCAGATGGAGGTTGAAGAGTCCGCTAGGAAGTATCTCACGATAAACACTCACAAAGGTCTTTACCAATATCATCGATTGGTATGCGGAGTAGCATCGGCTCCGGCGATATGGCAAAGAGCGATGGAACAAGTCCTGCAAGGGATTCCGGGGACTCAGTGTTACTTGGACGACATCCTTGTAACAGGTGAAGATGACAGTGAACACCTTAACAACCTAGAACAGGTGCTCACTAGACTACGGGAACATGGGCTGCGAGCCAACCGCCCCAAGTGCGAATTTTTTAAGAAACAGATATTGTATTGTGGCCACGTGATTGATGAAGAGGGGTTACATAAGTCCCCTGACAAAATTGAAGCAGTTGTTAAGGCCCCAGCGCCTGAAAATGTGTCGCAACTGAGGTCATTCCTCGGGTTGGTGAATTACTATCATAAGTTTTTGCCGAATTTGTCGACAATTCTGCATCCACTGAACGCCCTGCTACGAACGGGGGTAGCATGGAAATGGAGCGATGATTGTAAACGTGCTTTTCAGAAGAGTAAGGACTTAATCACTTCAAAGGAAGTATTGGCTCACTACAACCCAGCACTGCCAATCAGGCTGGCGTGTGATGCGTCTCCCTACGGCATTGGGGCGGTACTGTCACATAAATTCCTTGATGGTTTGGAGAGGCCGATAGCTTTTGCGTCACGCTCATTAACTTCTGCCGAGCGTAACTACGCCCAGATTGACAGAGAGGCCCTCAGCCTAGTGTGGGGGGTGAAGAAGTTCAATCACTATCTGCACGGTCAAAAATTTACTCTACTAACCGATCATCAACCTCTTGTCTCCATTTTCAACCCTCAGAAGGGCGTTCCGATAATGACAGCACAACGGCTGCAGAGATGGTCCCTTTTCCTAGGGGCACACCAATATGACATCGAGTACAGGGGAACTAGAGAGCATGGAAATGCTGATGGATTGTCACGTCTACCGTTGCCGACGGTGGAAGAAGAAGACCTTGCAGTGGATCCAATGGAGTTATTCCACTCGACCATAGTCGAATGTCTCCCTGTGACGAATGCAAACATAGAAAAGGAAACACGGAATGACCCGACACTATCACAGGTCTATGATTTAACGGTGAAGGGATGGCCAGCACATGGCGAACCACTGCTGCCAGCATTTTCGTCAAGAAGAGAACAGCTGTCAGTGTGCAGAGGAACATTGATGTGTGGATCCAGAGTAGTAATTCCACCTAAGTCGACGGATAGAGTGCTCAATGAGCTTCATGAGGGTCATCTGGGTGGGGTAAAAAAGAAGAGCTTAGCCAGAGCGTTTGTGTGGTGGCCGGGAATCGATAGAGAAATTGAAGAGATGACCAAGAGCTGTGCAGGATGCCAGAAGGTCCAAAACGCCCCACCACAAGCTCCTCTGCATCCATGGGAGTGGCCCTCATCCCCATGGCAAAGGGTGCACATTGATTTTGCTGGTCCCTTCATGGACTCGATGTTTTTAATTGCGGTGGATGCACATTCAAAGTGGCCAGAGGTAATAAAAATGTCCTCAACCGCCACGGAAAAAACTATCGCAGTTTTACGAACCATATTCACCAGGAATGGGCTGCCTGAACAGATTTGCTCTGACAATGGACCACAGTTTGTGTCTGAAGAGTTCCGGAGGTTCTTAAAGAACAATGGTGTTAAGCATTACACATCTGCCCCATATCATCCAGCCACTAATGGATTGGCCGAGAGGTTTGTCCAAACATTCAAGAAGGCTATCAAGGCAATGTGTAATGAAGATATACCCCTACAACACAAGGTGGACAACTTCTTGTTTGCCTACCGGAATGCGACACATGCGGTTACCAACCAAACTCCAGCCATGATGTTCTTCAATCGAAGACTACGATGCCGTTTGGATTTGGTTAAGCCAAACGTCCGAAGAGATGTGGAGAACAGGCAGTTTCAGAATATGAATGAAAGGTTGACCAGGAGTTTTAAGATAGGTCAACCAGTTTTGGCCCGGGACTACCGCACTGAGAAATGGCAGCCAGGAACGATTTGTACATGACAAGGACCTCCCATGTATACCATGGACGTTGGGGAGAGCATTGTAAGACGCCATGCTGACCAGATTCTAGAGTCACTGGAAAACGTCAACTCCACACCACGATCTGATACACCTGGTAATGAAATCGACGTCCCAATTGCAGCTACCGCAGAACCGGTAATATTGGAAGCAGATGAACCAAACAACGACATTGATTTCGACTCAACATTGCCAGAAGAACCTGATACTCCAAAGAGGTGTTCTCCAGACAGAATCAGGAAGCCTCCTCAAAGACTGAACTTATAATTGCTTAAACTTAACCAATGTATCTAGCAACAGTAATTGTGATTGTAATTCGTTATCATTAGTGATAAATGAATGTTATGTACTGTTTATCTAAAAGGGGAGGAATTGTTGTGTATGTACCTTTAAGAGAATAACTGGTCTCAGACTGCAATGCCGGCAGTGACCACCCCTGTATAAAAGGCGCTAGAGAGCCTCTGTTTTGTTAGATTCGTTTATGCCTTCCACCAGTAAAGTTCTGTTTGTTTCTCTCCTGCTAGTCTGTGTCTCAATCATTCACGGACTTAACAGTTACTTTGATTGCCAAGATACTATGGAGGTTGCACTGATTGGGGGCGTCGTCCTGCGCCAGCAGATTCGGATGTCACAGAAACGCAGAGAGAGAGTGGCAATCAATGCCAGACGGAGGAGGGCCAACAGGCCTCTGTACAGGAGACGTTAGCCTCCCAGGGTATTTCACCAACAATTCTCCTACATTAATATGTCTGAGGAGCAGTGTTTGCGAAGGCTGCGCTTCAGCAAGGAGGTGGTCACTGAGCTCTGCCATCTGCTGCAGCCAGATCTGCAGCTTCAACTGAGGAGCAGGACATCTCTGAAGATGAGGAGGAAGAGCATCAGCAGCACCAAGGCGGGAGGGAGGCCCACAATGTAGAAACTGGAAGGGCCGTCCGTCAACGGCTGATAGCAAGCCGCTTCTATGCCCCTGCTGAGGAAATGGCTTCTGCCATTGAGAACAACATGAATGAAACCAACCCGTAAGCCAACCAAGGCAGCAATGATTACAAAGACCAAACATGTACATTTTGAATACAAAAACGTATTTATTTTACAAACTCTGTGTGTGTCATTTCCTCATGACAAACTAATAGAAAGAAACACAAAAAAAACAGTCATTAACATAAATGGTTCTCACAACCTGGAGTTAATGTCCAAAACACTAAAAAAAATTTGACCACGAATCTCGGCCTTTAATAAAAAAAATAACAACATTTTGTCACACCTCCTACTTTTTGCCCTTCGAGGGTGACCTCCTTCCCTTGCAAAATTCCCCCCTTCCCACCCTACAGCTCCTCAATAATGGGACCCCAGTGGCTGCAGCAAGGCTGGTGGAAGGCTGCTGATTGTCACAACCTGAGACTGCAGATGCCCTTGAATGACGGCCTCGACCAGCTCTGGGCCTGGAGGGCCCGGCTGCAGACTGCACCAACTCTGCATGGGCGGCAGCAGTCTATCTTACAGGTGGTGGCAAGTGCAGTGGAGAAGTGACAATGGTGGCAGCAGGAATGCTGTCATCTTGAGAGAGGACAGCAACTCCCTGCTCGACCGACACACTGGCACTCCCACGGGGCAGCACTTCAGCATCCGGAGCAATCTGCTAGAGCACAGATTGCTGTCCTGCTGTGGCGCGGTGAGAGCCCCGGGGAAATGTGTCCGAACCAGCGAGGATGGCAGCAGTCGGTGCTCATGTGGCCTCAATCTGAGTCTGCATGAGAGCAGTCTGAGATGGGTTCATGGCAGCCAGTGACTGCATTGCAGCACTAAGCATTTGCGTGGCATCCACCTGTGCTACAGCGAAGTGCTCCACACTCCTTGCCAGTGATTCAATGGATTCGGGCACTCTTCCCACTGCACCCATGAGTTCAGTGTGCCTCTGCGCCGCCAGTGTGTTCATTTCAGTGAGGAGCCGCTCCTCCTCTGCGTTCAGTGCAGTAGGACTCGTTGGCATACTCTCCATCCAGGGAGAAGGCCCCCGAGCTTCCCTACCCCCATCGCGTTGCTGCAGCCCGCTGGGCCCTGGAGCTTCACCCTCATCAGACCCTTCCCCCCTCTCCCCTCCAGGGAAGGCGTGTTCCCAGTGTAGGCATGGGCTTCCTCGGGAGAGGGTGGCGCTGATGCTCCGGCTTCCTCTTCCTCCTTGCCTTCAGCTTCACTCCCACTGGCAGCTTGAGGGCCTGTCTTCTCAGCTGGAGAATCACCATCTGAAAGCAGGGAGGTACAAGAGTGGCCTTAGCATGAGGGCAGAGTGGCAGTAAGGGAGGAATGAGTGCAACAATTTTGTAAGTTGGATAGAAAGTGTCAAAGGCTGGTGTTGTGAGGGACAAGTGGAAGGAGAGAGGACAAAATGGTGATTACCTTACCATTGCTGTCCAGAACAGGGTCGGCATCTCCAGTGGCAACGGGACCGATCACCCGGCTGGCCACAATCCTGTGGATGCACACCTCAAGATCGCTGAAGGGTTGCAGCTGCAGCTACCCTCCACCCGTCCGTTGCTGCTGTCTCCTATTATGAGATAGCTTGGCCTGCAAGAAAAAGGACGCCGTCTGAGTAAATATGCAGCCATGGTCTTGCCTGATGTGCCTCCCATAGTTGAATAGCTCTTACTGTATGCAGCCATGGTCTTGCCTGATATGTCTCCCATAGTTGAATAGCCCTTACTGTATGCAGCCATGGTCTTGCCTGATGTGCCTCCCATAGTTGAATAGCCCTTACTGTATGCAAAGTGTGGAATGTGCGTGTGTGTTTGGTGAAAGGGCCATAGGTGTTGGATGAGTGTTGGGCATTGGGGCTTTTAAGACCCTCTGGCCTCAGAGTGAGGTTGAGATGGAGGGATGGAAAGGTATTGAAAAAAAGCCACTCATCCTGAGGACCCGAGTGAGGTCATTGAACTATTTTCTACATTGGATATGGGTCCTGGGCACCATGCTCCTGGAGGAGACGCTCTGAGCCACCTCCCTCCACACTCTTCTGTACTCACGTGGCAAAGGCCTCCTGCCACTCTCTGGGTACAGTATAGATCTTCTGCGCTCCACCGCGCCAACCAGAGCCTCCAAGGCCCGCTCGCTGAAGTGCTGTGCTCGCTCCCTGGCCCTCTCCATAGTCCTTGCCTGCAAGATTTAGCCACAGGTCTGCCCAGACCGAGATTCAAGGCTCTAATGAGCAGGGTGTGGTTGGAGAGCAAGATCGACCCTCCCCTTTAAGAACTGACCGGCGCCAGTGTGTCTGTGTTCAATCGGTAACTGACAGCACCTGCGCTGCGCCCGCGCTCTGAGTTAGCGCCTCGCTACTCAGCCTTTGCGCCTTAAGAGAGCTGTGTAGCACCTGATTTAGTGCTCCAATCAACTCCAGGGGCGATAAAAGCCAAGTTTGCCGTCGGAGGTGATAATTTGCGCCAGGCGCTAAATTTTGCGCACGGCCGATAATGGCGCCCCAAATGGGGCGATACTGAATTTCTCCCCCATTGAATCATAGAATGGCTACAGCACAGAAGGCGGCCATTCGGCCTGTCGAGCCTGTGCCGGCTCTCTGCAAGAGCACTTCAGCTAGTCTCACTCCCCCGCCCTTTCCCCGTAGACCTGCAAAAATCTTTTCCTTCAGGTAGTTATCCAATTCCCTTCCAATTTTCCCACTCTGTAGGGAAGATTCTTGCTTCTGTTTCTGTTTGGTAAATTTTCACAGTGGTGAGCTGAGATTAGGATTTCAGTGGCATGGGGAGGGGTGAATACACATTGCATGATACCAAGGTACTTAAGTATGTTGCCCCAGAACTATGGTACTGCTTACAGGGAGTCTTGAACCTGGAATGCACTTTTTGATACTTACAGTGATTTCCCTGATGCCTAAAAATGAGTAATTTTTTTCACGGCATAATACAGCAAATCTACTGATGCATATATATATCATGTGACTGATGCAGTAACTTAATGATAAAACAAATAAAAAGCTGACTGCCACTATTCTCATACGTATGCTTAATGTGCTTATTTTAAATCCACTGTGAATGTTCTTTAATGCTTGCATTGGAAAATGCGCAGAGATATAACACGAGCAAATTCTTTTGGATGAGGCACTAAACCAAAGCCCTGTCTGCTCTCACAGGTGGACGTAAAAGATCCCATGCCACATTTTCGAAGAAGTTCAGGGGAATTCTCCCTCAACTAACAATTATAAAACAGACTATCTGGTCATTATCACATAGCTGTTTGTGGGACTTTGCTGTGTACAAATTGGTTGCCAGGTTTTCTATATTACAACAGTGACTATACTAAAAGTACTTAATTGATGTAACGCAATTTGGGATGTCTTGAGGTTGTGAAAGGCACTATATAAATACAAGTTTTCTTTCTTCTAAGTATTGTAGACTGATCGGGAAATATATCTCATAAAATTTGGATTGTTATTTAACTATCACTCCATCTATTAGCATGTCTTAACTTCGCACAGCTGAGTACGACAGTAAATGGAATGAAGGACTCCCCCACCAGCGTTATTTAAAGGGATCATCAACTACTTACAGGTCATTTGCTGGATTATTTCTTCTGGCTGCTGGTGCAATTGTACATGTTTTTGGAGTTTTCCCATACTTGCCTCAAGTTTTTATACTCTACAGGGAGAGGTCTGACTAATGCTGAAGTGTGTTTCTGTTCATTTCAAAGCTTGTGCTGAAACAAGTTGCTTCCAGACATGGGTGGCCTGGTACAGCTTCCTCTGAGGCACTGGCTGTGGTCACACACCAGCTGCACGTTGAGGGAGTGGAATCCCTTTCGGTTCATGAAAATGGCAGAGTTCACATGAGGTGCACGCTGCTGTTGGAGATATAAGCAACATAGATTTATAGAATCATAGAATAGTACAGGAAGACCAAGAGGAAGGGAGGCTTCAACGTAAACAGCCCCTTCCTGCCTGGGCTCTATGTGATCAAATAATTCATGGGTGATAACAGTAATCTCAACCACACCTCCCCATTCACCAACAGTCCCACACACTTTGGGGAAAATATTTGGCTGGTTAGCACCTTCCGTTAGCGCTTCCGGGGGGTGATTTTAGTGCTGCTCGTGAAATTGACCAGTTGTTTTGCACTGGCGCTAAACACTACCGCCACGATCTCCTGCGTCCGCAGATCGTGATGTCATTCGAGTGAGCAATGCTCTGGTAGCGCCCCAGACCGGATATTGCATCACGCCCCCTGCCTTAGCGCCTGCCGTTAGGAACGACAGGTAGAGGGGAACGTTTTCAAGGCAGAAGGGGCTGGGGGAGCGCTATTTAAAGGCGGGCGCTTCCTGCCTTTCCTTGTCAGCAAAATGTTTGGTACATGCAAGTTGAGAGGGAGAGAGACGTCTGGAAAGATTGGACGCTGTCCTAAGGAGATTTGGGTGCTGAGCACCACTTTTGAGGTTCATATTTATTTGACCTCCATATTTGCCATATTTGGAAGCTTGTATGAAGGCTACACTAACTTGGGGCCTCATCACCCAGCTTCACCTTCAGAGGCAGCAGAGAGAGAGTGGCAAACGTGGCCAGAGGGAGGAGGGCCAACAGGCCTCAGCACAGGAGACCTCACACTCTGAGGGTATTCAGGGAGCAATTCTCCTATATCCATTTGTCTGAGGAGCAGCGTTTCCAAAGGCTGCGCTTCAGCAAGGAGGTGGTCACTGAGCTCTGCCACCTCCTGCAACCAGATCTGCAGCCTCAGCTCAGGACGAGGACATCTCTGTCGGTGGCAGTGAAGGTCACTGGCTCTTAAATTTTATGCCAGCGGCTCCTTTCAGGCTTCTACTGGGGACATAGCAAATATCTCCCAGTTTGTTGTTTATTGTTGCATCCGGGAGGTGACAAGCGCTCTGTATAAAAGGAGACACCAGTACATCTCTTTCCCTATGATCCGGGACAAACAGCGCTAACGTGCATGTGGCTTTGCGAGGATAGTGGGCTTCCCCATGGTTCAGGGCGCCATTGACTACATGCATGTGGCATTGCGGGCACCTCATGAAAATGCAGAGGTGTTCCATAGAAACATAGAAGATAGGAGCAGGAGTAGGCCATTCGGCCCCTCGAGCCTGCACCACCATTTAATGAGATCATGGCTGATCATCCAAATTCAGTACCCTGTCCCTGCTTTCTCCCCATATCCCTTGATCCCTTTAGCCTTAAGAAATATATTTAACTCCTTCTTGAATAAATTTAATGAATTGGCCTCAACTGCCTTCTGTGGTAGAGAATTCCACAGGTTCACCACTCTCTGGGTGAAGAAATTCCTCCTCATCTCTGTCCTAAATGGCTTACCCCTTATCTTTAGACTGTGACCCCTGGTTCTGGACTCCCCTGCCATCGGGAACATCCTTCCTGCAGCTAGTCTGTCTAGTCCTGTTGGAGTTTTTTATAAGTTTCAATGAGATCCCCTCTCATTCTTCTAAACTCCAGCGAGTACAAGCCCAATCGACCCAATCTCTCCTCATATGTCATTCCTGCCATCTTCGCTGCACTCCCTCCATGGCAAGAACATCCTTCCTCAGATAAGGCAACCAAAACTGCACACAATACTCAAGGTGTGGTCTCACCAAGGCCCTGTATAACTGCAGCAAGACATCCTTGCTCCTGTACTCGAATCCTCTCGCTACGAAGGACAACATACCATTTGCCTTCTTAACCACCTGCTGCACCTGCATGCATATCTTCAGCGACTGGTGCACAAGGCCACCCAGGTCTAATTGCACTTCCCCTTCTCCCAATCTATTGCTGTTCAGATAATAATCTGCCTTCCTGTTTTTGCAACTAAAGTGGATAACCTCGCATTTATCCACATTATACTGCATCTGCCATGCATCTGCCCAATCACCCAACCTGTCCGAAACCACAAGGGCTTCCGCTCTTTGAATGTACAGTCTGTGACCACAGACAGCTCATCCTCGCCATCAATGCCCGCTATCCGGGCAGCAGCCACAATGCTTTTGGCCTGCGTCAGACTGCTGTCGCAGACCTCTTCCAACCACCGCGTCATCTTAGTGGATGGCTCCTTGGTGACAAGGGTTATCCACTCTGCACCTGGCTGATGACACCACTCTGTAACCTCAACACCCCTGCCGAGCTGCAATATAATGAGAGCCATATCGCCATCAGGAACCCCATACAGCAGACGATCGGTGTCTTGAAACAACGTTTACGGTGGTTGGACCGCTCAGGAGGAGCCCTGCAGTACTCTTCCGATCGAGTCTCCCTTTTCATTGTTGTGTGCTTCATAACATCATAATCATGAGGACCCAGCCATTGCCACCAGGGATTGGTGGACAACCTGAGAAGGAGAAGGAAGAGGGGGAGGAGGAGGAGGAAGATGAAGAGGAGGATCAGCAGCACCAACGTGGGAGGGAGGCGCACAATGTTGCCACTGCAAGGAATGTCCATGAATGGCTTGTAAGACACCACTTCTCACACTTTACAGAGAAGATGGCTTCTGGGATGAAGAAGCATATCATCAAAAGCATCCCGCACCCACTATTGCCAGGCAAAGCTGCAATGAGTCAAGTCAGGAAAGATGTAAAGTAACAATAAAAATATTTATTTATACTACAAACTCTGTCATTCATTCAGGACAAACAATTAGAAACAAACCCAAAAATTCATAAACTAACAAACCTCGTTCTCACAACATGGAGATAAATGACAAAACAGTAAACAAATATAATAACAACAACCTCGAACTTTCCCACAAACATTCCCCCCATTTATTTACAGATTCTACTGTTGGGCCTTCGAGGGTGACTTCCATCCCCTGCACACTTCCCCCTTTCCCACCCCACTGCTCCTCCGTAATGTGGCCCCAGTGGCTGCAGCAAGGCTGGTGGAAGGCTGCTGAATGTCGGATCCAGAGGCTTGTGATGGCCTTGAAGGACACCCTCGACCAGCTCTGGGCCTGGAGGGCCCGGCTACAGACAGCACCAACTCTGCATGGCTGGAGGCAGTCTGGGCTGGCAGGGTTACAGGCCGTACCAAGTGCAATGGGGAAGTGGTAGTGGTGGGAGCAGGAATGCTGTCATCCTGAGAGAGGACAGCACCTTCCTGCTCGACCGACACACTGCCACTCTCATTACCTCAGTACCTCAGCATCCAGAGCAATCTGCTCAAGCACAGATTGCTGGCCTGGTGCGGTAACATGAGATCCCCGGGGGACTGTGGGCGACCCATTGACGATGGCAACAGTCAGTGCTTGCGTGACATCAATCTGAGACTGCATGAGAGCAGTCTGAGACTGGATGGCACCAGCCAATGACTGAATTGCAGCACTAAGCCATTGCATTGCATCGGCCTGTGCTGCAACGGATACTGCCACCTCACCCATTACATGTGGCATGGGCTCTGGTTCACCACGGTCTCCCTGCAATTCAACCATCCTCTGTAACGAGGCAAGGATGCGTTCAAGGGTTTGCACACAGATGACAGCTGTGCTAGCAGCGGACTCCTCCATGCTCCTAGCCAGTGCATCCATGCTTTTGGGCACCTTTGCCATTGCACCCATGAGCTCAGTGTGCATGCTCAAGGCCTGGGTATTCATGGCCGCGATGTCGAGGTCCTTATCCGAGTCCTGTGCATCTGAACTCACGTGCCTACTCACCCTCTGGGGAGATGGTCCCCGAGCTTCCCAACCCCCATGGCATTGCTGCAGCCCGCTGGGTCTAGGAGCTTCACCCACATCAGACCCTAACCCCCTGCTCCCCTCTAGGGAAGATGTGGCCCCAGTGTCTGCTATGTCACCCTCGGGATACACAGGCGGTAAGATTACGGCTTCCTCTTCGTCCTCGTCTGGTGCGTCGCTGCCACTGGCAGACTGAGGGACAGGCTGGTCAGCTGGTGGTTCACTATCTGAAAGCAGGAAGGTACAAGAGTGTCTTTAGCATGAGGGCAGGGGGGCAGGAAGGGAGCAAGGACTGGGGACAGTTAGTTGGATTGAAAGTGTAAAAGGCTGGTGTTGTGAGGAGCAAGTGGTATGAGAGAGGAGAGAAGCTGATGATCATACCATTGCTGTCCCCAAGGGGGTCAACCTCTCCAGCGGTCACGGCACCTATGCCCTGGCTGGCAATGATCCTGTGCACTCTGTCCTCCAACTCAGTCAGGGGGTGCAGGTCCGCCGGTCCTCCTTCCGTGCATTGCTGCTCCCATTTGTTATGAGAGAGCTTGGCCTGCAAGAAAAAGGACAGCGTGTGAGTGAGTGTGCAGCCATGTGTTTGGCAGATGTGCCTAGCATAGTTGAATAGCCATTAATGTGTGCGAGGTGAGGAATGTGCATTTGTGTTTTATGAAATGGCCATTGGTCTTGGATGAGTTTTGGGCATTTGGGTTTTTAAACTGTCTGGGCACAGAGTGAAGTTAAGATGGAGGGATGTAGAGGTATTGAAAAGCAGGTACTCACCCTAACCACCCGAGTGAGGTCGTTGAACTTCTTCCGACATTGGGTGTGGATCTTTGGCACCAGGCTCCTCAAGGAGTCAAGCTGAGCCACCTCCCTCCACACTCAAAGCTCCCAGGTCAATGGCCTCCTGCCACTCTCAGGAAACAGCACTGCCCGTCACCGTTCCACTGCGCCGACCAGAGCTACCAATGTCTCGTCGCTGAAGCACCTAGCTCTTTCTCTGGGCCTCTCCAATACTACTTCTAAGAGACACTTTAAAGACAGGTCTGTCGAGGTCCAGACTCAAGGCTACAATGAGCAGGGTGCGGCTGGCCAGAAAGATGGAAGCTCCCCTTTAAGAACTGGATGGCGCCAGTCTGCCTGGCTTCCATGGTAACTGGTATCGCCTGAGCTTCGGTAGCGTTCTGAGGTAACTCCTCGCTCCCTGAGGTTTGCACCTTAAGAGAGGTGTGTAGCGCCTGATTTAGCGCTCAAATTGCCTCCAGGCGCGATACAGGCGAATTTTGCACTTCAAGGCGATAATTAGCGCTGGGCGCTAAACTTTGTGCCTGGCCGATATTAGCGCCCCAAAATGGGTAATACCCAATTTCCCCCCCCTTACCTTTCCTCTATTACTGACCATCACATTGTCCTCTTTCCAACAACACAAAAATAAAAACCACCAGAAAATGCACAATCTAATCCAATTTTATAAATTCAATTATGACATAATGGCCTAGAAATTCGGTTGTTTGCGCCAGCGGTTAGCGCCTAAAGAGACCGAGAATTGGGGCATTACCTAATGTTGGGGCGGGAGCAATGAAGATAGTGACAACTCCCATATTGACTATACATTTAACGCCTGCGCTAAGTGTTTGCGCGCGCCCGCGAGCGCAAGCAGATCATGACGTCATTTCATTGTGCAACGCCTTTTAGGGGCGCCTGAGCGGATATTGGGTGGCGCCCGGAGCCTTTACGCCTAGCGCTATTAGTGACAGTTCGAAGGAGCATTAGCAGGCCCTTCTCGGAGTCTTGGGGCGCTATTTAAAGGGGACAGCTCTAGTATAGAAGCTTCAGCCACTTGGCCTGTTCATTGCAATCGTTGGTGGAGAGATTTGGTGAGCTACTGTGGAGCAGAGTTTTTGGAATTTAGCATTAGAGTACTTGGGACCCTCAAACCTGTCCGGAGCAGTTGGAGCACTAGACCTAACAGCCTTTTGACCAACTGGCATCGGAATGGGAGATGCTTTGGAGGGCGACGGCCTCATGGCCAAACATTATGAAGGGGCAGAGAGACGGCGGGAGAGAGGGCCGGGATTGGCCAGAAGGAGGAGGGGCAATGGAGGTCGGCCAATCCGAGAGTATGCTGCGAGGGTCTTTAGGCAGCAGGAGTCATACCTTGACATGTCGGAGGAGCAGTGTGTGTGAAGGCTCCGAATCGGGAGGGACGTTGTTACTGAGCTGTGCCACCTGCTTGCTGAGGATCTGCAGCCGCGTCTACGGTGCATGACCTCTCTGTCGGTGGCCGCTAAACTGACTGTTGCCCTCAATTTTTACGGCAACAGATCCTTTCAGTGAGCCATTGGGGACATTGCGAATATCTCTCAGGTTGCAGTCCACTGCTGCATCCAGCAAGTTACAGCTGCCCTTTGTAGGCGAAGGCGTCAATTCATCACCTTCCCTCTGACCCTGGAGAAGCAGGCGGAGGAGGAGGAGGAGGAGGAGCATGCAGACGAGGAGGAGGAGGAGGAGGAAGATGGAAGGGCTCCTGAAAGTGGAAGGGCCATCCGTCACAGGCTCATGAGGACTCATATCGAGGCCCCTCTGGCGGAATGATGAGTGTCTTAACTCCTGCGCACTTTGGATGTTTGAAAGCCTTTGAAGGCCAGCATCACTGTAATTAGTCACGTACACCATAGCACATTAAAACTTCTCCTCTTTATTGTCACAAAAGTCTTTCATTACAGCAAAACAACGTCATGTCAACAGAAACCATAACTAACAAAATAACAGTTAACTCTTCGGCAAAGCCGCAAAACTAAACAAACTATTTCCTACAATTCCAACAGGTGAGGGTCTCCTTGATTTTGGCCAAAGTAACGTCTCAGCACCTCCCTCTACTGCTGGCCCCTTGATGGAGAACGACTTCTCTTTCGCGGTCGGCCCCTTCCCACCCTGCTGCTCCTACGTAATTGAACCCCAGTGGCGGGGTGAAGGCTGGGGGGCGCCTGCTGACTGTGTGGAAGCGCAGGAGCCCCTGAGGGATGGCCTGGCCGACCTCTGGGCATGGAGGGTGCGGACGCAGGATGCTTGATCTGAGCATAGCTGGAAGCAGTGTGCACTGCAGGTGGTGGCAGCTGCACTGCAGACGTGCCAGCGCTGACATGTGGAATGGTCACCTGCCGAGAGAGGACACCTGCACCATTGTCGGACGACACACTGGCTCTCTGAGGGGACCGGCTCGGCTCATCCGCCACAATCGCATGCTTCACTGATTCCTGGCCTTGTATGGGACTGGAAGGGCCCGGGGTGATCCTAGCTGATGCAGATAGGGTGGCTGCAGTGAGAGTTCGCGTTGCCTCAATCTGGGTGTGGACGAGGCCGGCAAGTGACTGCGTGGCAGCAGTGAGGACCTGTGAGCCAGGTGCCAGTGCTTCGGAGAAGCCCTGGACAGTTCTTTCCATTGCTTCGGACAAGGCCGGTGCCGACTGCTCCACTGCCTCGGACAAGCCCTGGGCAGACCTTTCCAGGGATTGTCCGAAGCCCTGAACAGTCCTTTCCATAGCGGCCTCGAAGCCCTGGACAGTCCTCTCCATTGTTGGCCCAAAGCCCTCGACAGACCTCTCCAGTGTTGCTCCGAAGCCCTGGAGAGTCCTGTCCATTGTTGCCCCGAAGCCCTGGAGAATCCTCTCCATTGTTGTCCCGAAGTCCAACACACTCTTTGCCAGCGTATCTATTGACTGAGGCATCCTCCCCACTGCAGCCATCAGCTCAGTGTGCCTGAGCCGGGCCTGGGTGCTCATTTCAGCCAGGCGACGCACCTCCTCTGCACTCTGTGCAGCAGTCATCACTGCCTGCCTTGCCCTCCGGGGAGACGGTGGCCGAACTTGCCTACCCCCCTTGCATTGCTGCATGCCGCTTGTTCTGACAACTGCCTGATCCTCAGAGCTCCCCCCCCCCCCTCCAGGGAACTACTATCCCCAGTCTGTAGATGTGTATGCTCCCCTGAGATTGGAACGGATGGTGCGGCTACCTCCTGACCCTCGTCTCCGGAGGCACTGGCACTGGCAGCTTCAGGGCGTTGAGCCCCAGTTGGTGATGCATCATCTGAAAGCAGGGAGGTGGAAGAGTGGCCTTTCGCAAAAGGACAGGTTGGCGGAAAGGCATGCCAGATTGCGGCACACTGAGGAAGCATGCTGGCGGGGGGACCAAGTGGAAGGAGACAGCTGCAAAAGGTGAGAGCCTTACCCTCGCTGTCAAGAATGGGGTCGGCAGCTGCAGTGGTAACAGAACCAGACAGACGTCCTCCAAGAATCTGGTGCACTCTCTCCTCGAGATCCGTGAGAGTGACCACTTGTGGAGGTCCGCCACCGGTTCGACACTGCTCCTTTCGCATCGTCGCCAGCTTGGACTGCAGGGGAAAGAAGTGGAAGTTCTGTAACATGATGCCTTGAGAGATCATCTCATGCCCCCCATGGTGCAAGAGCCCTTACATGAGGCCTTGAGAGATCATCTCATGCCCCCCATGGTGCAAGGGCCCTTACATGTGGCCTTGAGAGATCATCTCATGCCCCCCATGGTGCAAGGGCCCTTACATGTGGCCTTGAGTGAAATATCCATGTGTGTGCCCAGAAAGGGCCATGGGTGCTTGCTGACAGATGGCCATTGGGGCATCATGGCAACAGGGTCCTCGAAGTTAGGTGCAGATGGAGGGAATCAGAAGTTTGCAAAACCAACACTCACCCTAACGACCTGAGTGAGGTCGTTGAATTTCTTCCTGCACTGAACAGGGGTCCTGGTCGCCATGCTGTTGGAGTTGACCCTCTGAGAAACCTCCCTCCAAGATCGCCGGTAAGCCTTTTGATTCGGCCTCTTGTCATTGTCAGGATACAGAACATTTCGACGGCGCTCAACTGCAGACACCAACTGGTCCAGAGCCTCAGTGCTGAAGCGCTCTGCTCTCTGTCTCACCTTCTCCATCCTCACCAAGTTTCTTGCGCCAGAGAAGGGCGAGCGCCGATTCTGAGGCCTACAGGGCATTGAGTGTGGCAGCTCAGGCTGACTGACCCACCCCTTTAAGAGCCGGCCAGCGCCTGGAAGTCTTGTGGTTTCCGGTAATTGAGATCACCTGCGCTGCGCCCGTCCGCGCCGATATTGGGTAGCGCCTGAACTTTTGTGCCTTGGGAGCCCCGTGCAACATCTGAGTTCGCGCCTCAATCCCCTTTGGGGGCGATGCAACCCAATATCTCGCCAGGCAGTGATACGTTTCGTCTGGCTATAAACTTTGCGCAGCGCCAGTTCTAACGCCTCAAGCGGGGCTATACCCAATTTCTAGGCCAATGTATATAAAACTAAGCTACTCATCCTTGTGTATTCCCTTAGTGTCTGTTTTCTGTGTTCCTTTGCCTCTCCTACTGCTCCTACGAGGTGCTTCCCCAATGGCTGCAGCATGGGTGGTGGAAGGCCGCTGACCTTCAATTGAGAAGACTGCAGATGGCCATGGAGGATGACCTTGAGCAGCCCTGGGCCTAGAGGACCCAGCTTCAGCCTGCACCAACTCGGCCTGAGTGCAGCAGTCTGGGCTGGCTGGCTGACAGGCAACAGCAAAGGCACTGGCAGAGTGGCAGTGGTGAGAGCAAGAATGCAGTCATTCTAAGAAAAGAAAGCAGATTCGTGTTCCATAAAGCCACTGCCACTCTCCTGGGGCAGCGCCTCAGCAATCTTACTGATCTATTGGAGAACAGATTGATGGACTGGTGAGATGCCCTGGAAGCCCCTCAGACTGCTGCCATCGTGTTACCCAAAGCCACGATGGCAGCAGTCTGAGCTTGCAAGGTAGTAGTCTGAGCTTTCACTCAGAAATTTGATGGAGGTTGTTTGTGCTGCAATGGAAGCTGTGACATTGCCTATCAGACGCTGCTTCATGGTGGGTTCCACAGGTGTGCTGATGGAGGTGCCCGCCCGTTCCATGTTGGAAAGGATGGGCTCCAAGCTCTGCACAAAGCCCTGTGCCAAGTTAGTGCTGGCCTCCTCTATGCTCCTTGACATTGTGTGCAGGCTTTCTGGCAGGCTTTCCAGTGCACCAAGCATTTGGTTGTGTACACCCATCAGCCTACTTCTGTAGCCTGGCCCATCGAAGTCCACATCTGACTCCTCTGCAGCAGAACTAGTGTGAGACCTCGCCTTCCAGCGAGCTGGCACCTACGCTATCTTTTCCCCCCTTCATGGCTCCTGTGCACTTGTGCCCAGTGTCTCCCCACCTGCGGATCCCTCCTCTATGCTAGCCTCTAAAATACATGCAGTGTTAGTCTCTGAGCTGGTGCCTCAGCGATGCCCCATCCCATGATGGCCAGCACTGTCTCCTCCATGGGAGTTAAAACATGCAGCCGCGCTTGTCCTCCTCTAGTTCTTTCGTGCTGCATCCTGTTGTATGTCACCTTCTCCAGCAAGAAAGAGGGTGTGATGAAATATTCCATTCATCACTGCCTGTGACTGTGGTCGGTTTCAGGTTTCTCCTCACCATTGTATTGTATATCACTGCCTGTGACTGTGGTTGGTTTCAGGTTTCTCCTCACCATTGTATTGTATATTGGAATGTATGGAATGCATTGTGTGTAGGGCTCTGCCCATACCTGGCCCCTATGTAAGCAAGCAGTCTGGCCTCATATCCAGTACTGCAGATCTCCAGATGGAAGATACCTCTCTCCACTGCGTGTTATCTTCTAAGTTAATAAAAGCCTTGTTTTGTTTCGCTAACATCGAGTCTCGGAATTATTGAGGCACATCAATTTTATTAACTTATTTTTCAACACAATGGACCAACTCCTGAAACCCGAACGTTTGGATTTGGATCAGCATGCTCCGGACGCATCAGCACGATTCGGACACTGGTTTATGTGTATGGAATTCTTCCTGGACAATTCCGCAGCCGTCAAAGACGCTACGGACGCTGCGAAGATGAAACTCGGAATTCTGCGGAATTGGGTAAGCCACCGGGTTTACCCCCTCATCCAAGACGCCGACACGTACCTGGCCGCCTGCGACATCTTAAAGGCGCATTACCAGCAGCCTACGAATGAGGTGTATGCTAGGCATCTGCTCGCCACTCGCGCACAGCGACCTGGGGAATCGGTGGAGGAGTTCCTAGGCACCCTGAAAATGCTTGGCAAAGACTGCAAGTGCCGAGATGTAAAAGCCGCAGTGTACACCGACGAGGTTGTTCGCGATGCCTTTATCACAGGCCTCAGCTCCACTTACATCCGGCAAAGACTGCTGGAAAAAACGGGATTGGACCTGAAACAGGCTGCGGACACCGCGCGATCCCTGGATGTGGCCCAGAGAAACTCGGACGCCTACTCTTCCGCCCACGCCGTCCACGCCGCCACGTGTGCACCAAGGGCGCCGCCATCTTGGAAGGCATCTTCCCCGCCCGGCAGCCCGACACCGTCGGGGCCCCACTCTCCCCCCAGAAGCCCTACGACAGCCGCGACGCGTCGGGGACCCAACTGCTACTTCTGCGGGCAGCCAAAGCATACCAGAAACCTGTGCCCGGCGAAAGGCACCACCTGCTTTAAGTGCGGTAAGAAGGGGCACTTCGGGAAGGTGTGCAGAGGGAACCCCGCCGGAAAACCAACCGCCGGAAAACCCGCCACCGCCGCGTGCGCGCCGTGGGAGCGGCCATCTTGGACGCCATCTTGCCCGACCTCGTGGGGTCCGCCATCTTATGAGCAGACAGCGTGGACGCCACCTTGTCTCGATCAGGGCCCTACAGTGGCATCGGTCACAGTGGACCAGACCAGGCCGCACTCGCTATCCAAGTCAATGGTGGACATCGAGGTAAACGGGTGCAGGGTTAAATGTTTAATTGACAGTGGAAGCACGGAGAGTTTTATCCACCCTGAACTGGCACAACAACTCTTCCTAAAGGTGGTCCCTACTCAGGGTACCATCTCTATGGCTGATAAAACCCAAACATCGACCATTCTGGGTTACTGCATGGTACAATTGTCCGTTAACGGAACTGTTTATGATAATTTTAAAGTATTAATCATGAAGAATCTATGTGCGAGCGTGATCTTGGGCCTGGATTTCCAGTGCAACCACCAAAGCATCACGCTCAAGTACGGTGGGTCCCAGCCGCCCCTCACAGTGTGCGGTCTGGCTACCCTGAAGGTAAAGCCGCCTTCGCTATTCGCGAACCTTACCCCTAACTGCCGGCCAATAGCGACCAAAAGCAGGAGGTACAGCTGGGAGGACAGGCGGTTTATCGCGACCGAGGTAGACAGGCTCCTGAAAGAGCGCATTATTGAACGCAGCAACAGCCTGTGGCGTGCCCAAGTGGTAGTGGTAAGGGGTAGCGAGAAGAAATGGATGGTGATCGACTGTAGCCAAACGATCAACAGGTACACCCAACTAGACGCCTACCCGCTACCCCGCATATCAGAATTGGTGAACCAAATCGCCCAATACCGGGCGTTCTCCACCATCGACCTTAAGTCAGCGTACCACCAGCTCCCTATCAGACCAGAGGACCGCCCGTACACCGCCTTTGAGGCGAACGGACGCCTCTACCAATTCCTCAGAGTACCCTTTGGGGTGACGAATGGGGTCTCGGTCTTCCAGAGGGAGATGGACCGCATGGTCGATGACCACCACTTGCAGGCAACCTTCCCCTGCCTCGACAATGTCATCAACCACAGTCACAGGCAGTCACCATCTGCGGTCACAACCAGCAGGATCACGACTCGAACCTCGAGAGATTCCTGGAAACCGTACAAAAACTCAACCTCACCTACAACGAGGACAAGTGCGTTTTCAACACCACGCGCCTCTGCATACTAGGCAGCGTGGTGGAGAATGGGGAAATCGGACCAGACCCCGACCGATTGCGCCCCCTACAGGAGCTGCCCCTGCCCAACACTCCCAAAGCCCTGAAAAGGTGCCTGGGGTTATTTTCTTATTATTCCCAATGGGTCCCCAACTACTCCGACAAAGCCCGCCCCCTCTTGAAAGCATCCTCTTTTCCGCTCTCTGCTGAGGCCCACGCCGCCTTCAAAAGCATTAAGCAGGATATTGAGCGGGCCACGCTACAGGCAGTGGACGAGAACACTCCATTTCAAGTGGAAAGTGATGCGTCTGACTTCGCCTTGGCGGCCACCCTCAACCAGGTGGGGCGGCCCGTAGCTTTCTTCTCGAGGACCCTCCAAGGGCCCGAGATCAGACACTCCTCCGTGGAAAAGGAGGCCCAAGCCATCGTGGAGGCAGTGTGCCACTGGCGCCACTACCTAGCCGGCAAACGCTTCACCCTACTTACCGACCAGCGGTCGGTAGCGTTTATGTTCAATAATAAACAGAGGGGGAAGATTAAAAATGATAAGATTCTTAAGTGGCGGATCGAGCTCTCCACCTTCGAGTATGACATCATTTACCGGCCAGGGGCCCTTAACGAATCCCCTGACGCCCTCTCACGAGGGATGTGTGCCAGCGCCACCGGGGATCGGCTACAGACCCTCCACAACGACCTCTGCCACCCAGGGGTCACGCGGCTGTTCCACTTCATAAAGTCCCGTAACTTACCCTACTCGATTGAGGAAGTTCGGTCTCTGACCAGGAACTGCCGCACTTGCGCTGAGTGCAAGCCTCGGTTCTACCGCCCAGATAGAGCCCACTTAATCAAAGCTACACGGCCCTTCGAGCGGCTCAGCTTAGATTTCAAGGGCCCCCTCCCGTCCGTCGACTGCAATGTTTACTTCCTGAACATTGTGGACGAATACTCCCAGTTCCCATTCGCCTTCCCCTGCCCAGACATGACCAGCGCCACGGTCATTAAATGCCTCAACAGCCTGTTCTGCCTGTTCGGTATGCCGAGCTACATCCATACGGATAGGGGGGCGTCCTTCATGAGTGAAGAGCTACGCGAGTACATGCTGTCCAGGGGGATCGCCACGAGCCGTACCATCAGCTACAACCCCCGGGGTAACGGCCAAGTGGAGCGAGAGAACGGGACAGTATGGAAAGCAGTCACTCTAGCTCTAAGGACCAAGGGCCTCCCTATCTCCCGCTGGCAGGAAGTCCTCTCGGATGTGCTCCATTCGATACGGTCGCTATTGTGTACTGCCACTAATGCCACGCCTCATGAACGAATGTTTGTCTTTCCCCAGAAATCCACCTCAGGCGTATCCATGCCGTCATGGCTCCCCACCCCAGGTCCGGTATTCATGCGAAGGCATGTGAGGGGCCACAAGACGGACCCTCTCGTGGAGCCAGTGTACCTACTCCACGCCAACCCCCAATACGCATATGTCCGGCACGCCGATGGAAGGGAGGACACCGTGTCCATAAAAGACGTCGCCCCAGCCGGTAACGACAACAACCACGGCGATAGCAGCAACAACGATCGCAGCAACCCTTACCCACCCACTACTCTTTCATCACCCCCGGAAGAACATCGACCAACGGCACCCCCACCAACTACCCCTTCAACAACCCTGGCGGCACCCCCGGCAGAGACCCAGGAGGCCCCCGGGGACACCCAGCCGACACCCGCGACACCACATCAGCCACGTCGGTCGCAGAGGACTACCAAACCCCCGGACAGACTAAATCTATAGAAGGGGTGAATGTGATGAAATATTCCATTCATCACTGCCTGTGACTGTGGTTGGTTTCAGGTTTCTCCTCACCATTGTATTGTATATTGGAATGTATGGAATGCATTGTGTGTAGGGCTCCACCCATACCTGGCCCCTATGTAAGCAAGCAGTCTGGCCTCATATCCAGTACTGCAGATCTCCAGATGGAAGATACCTCTCTCCACTGCATGTTATCTTCTAAGTTAATAAAAGCCTTGTTTTGTTTCGCTAACATCGAGTCTCGGAATTATTGAGGCACATCAGAGGGAAGTGTGTCAGTGAGTGTCCTGCAATATGTTTGGGTGATGTGGCTGTCATGGTTGAATTGTATTGTATGCGAGCTGTGAATTGTGGGTGCGAGGCTTGCAACAGTGCTAACTGTGCGAGGGTGTGATAAAGCGTATGAATTGAAGGATTGAGCACTGATTGATAGAGATTGTTGGTAGGTGGGTGATAGGGGTGTAGTGAATTGAGCAGTGTGTGAGGCTAGTGGTGCAGTTGGTAGGATATGCCATTTGAAGATGAACTCACACACCTTGACAACTCATGTAAGATCATTTATCTTCTTCCTGCACTGCATCCATGTTCTTGGAGCAACACACCTGGCATTGACCTCCACCGTTACTTGCTTCCACTGCCTCCTAAGCATATATCTGCAGAAGTTCTTGCTGCAGTTGTCACTGATGTAGCACTGCCCAGGAATGTTTGTTTTTGAGTCAGTAGTGGCAAGCACCTGAACTGGTAACCATTTGGGATGGTTTAACTGACTACAGCCACAGTGTCTGAGGACAGCATCAAAGCATCTGATAAACATTGCCCCACTGACGCTGATGCAAACTTCAGTTATTGTCAGCAACATAAAAACATCTCATCCTAAACAACATTGTTAGCTCATAATTATTGGTTTACATTGTAGAAATGCTTGCTGATCTGTACCTCAACTCCATTTACCTGCCCTTAATACACATGCCTTGATACCCTTACCCAACAAAATGCTATCGATCGCTGTCTTGAAAGCTCCAATTGACCCCACATCTACAGCCTTTTGGGGGAGAAAATTCCAGAATTCCACTGTCTTTTGTTTGAAAAAGTCTTTCCTGATTTCAATCCTAAATGACCAAGCTCTAATTTCAGATTGTGCCCCCTTGTTCTTGATTCCCCTACCAGATGAAATAGTTTATCTGTATGTACCCTAACAAATTCTTTTATTATTTTAAATACCTCGATTAGTCCACTCCTCAACCTTCTAAAGTCAAGCAACTAAAAGCCAAGTTTATGTAGCTTCTCATCACAATTCAACCCTTTAAGCTCTCGTATCATTCTGGTGAATCTGCGCTGTACCCCTTCCAAGGCCAATATAACTTTCCTGCGGTGCCAAAAATTGAATGCAGTACTCCAGATTATGTCTGACCAAGGCATCTGAAACATAACTTCCTTCTCTTTATATTTCAGCCCCCTTGACATAAAGGCCAACAATCCACCAGGCTTTTTGATAACTTTTTACACCTGTGTACTAGCTTTTAATGATCTGTGTACATGGACACCCAAATCCCTTTGCTCCTCCACAGTTCCTAGTCTCACATTTGGGTACGGAATAGAGTGCGGGAAAATAAGGCTCATCCTTACAGCTGATCCGATTATACAGAGTTACAATTCAATACTGAAAACCTATTCAGTAGTTCGTACCACTTGTGTGTTGGAGTTGGGACCAGTTTTGAGGTATTCCTGTACTTATGGGAAGACAGGAATCAGAAACATCACTGTACTGATGTCAAATATATTGGATCTGACAAAGGTCTTTGCAGTGCTTATTTTTATCATATTAGTTTTAAATGTTGCCAGGAAGTGATGATCAGTATTCAAAAGTGGCATGTCATTTTCTATCACTTCTCATTTGAACAAGAATCTGAAAGTGTCATTTAATTTGAGGGGCGCAGGGATGTTTATTGACTCAAATTTTAATCCCCAAATTCTTTTAAGAAGTAGTCTATTTTTTTTTAATTACACCATTTATTGTTTTTTTTAAATCAACCAAAACTTACTGATTCAGAATCAACTTGGATTAGCCCTAAGAATAGATTTAAATTGGCTTCACCAACACTAAGAGGGAAAAACCTGACTGGAATTCAGACATTGACTGTATCCCTCAATGTGTAAGCTTGTTAAACTGATTTCTTGACAACTCCCGCACTAGGTTTGCTGCCACTAACAAGAATGTGATTTCACAAGGTTACATTTTTGGGTACGCACCCTCTTTGAATGAAAGGATTTTTTTTAAATCCCAGAACCTGTTAGATTGTGAGAAGTCAAATTATCTCAAACGGAATCAGACGCTGCACAGATAATAATGCGAGTTTGAAAAACCAACGTCTTTGTGGTAAGTTTGAAGACTGTTCAGCTTTTGATGCCATTAATAATAAGTCAGCTTGATGCCTTTCTCTGCTGAAACGTGTACTTCGGGGGCATTTTTTATTCATGTGTAATGCTCATTAGGTGCTATGGCTGAGCTGTAAAAATGTTTCACTATTATTGATTAATAACACAATGCTAAAACATAGGTTTAGAAAAGGTTTTCTGCATTTGTCTTTGGAAGTTTCAGCCACACTCTATTAACATTCAATAGACAGGAGCGATACAATTTGTCAGAGAAACAGTCTGCTACAAAGGCATATTTTCAAATGTGTAGTCTAGTTTTCTGTTTTGTCGACTTTCATGCTTCACAAGGTTCCAAGATCAGATTCAATTCAACTTCAGTTATTTTGAATTATGATTATGATTTTAATGGAAGTAATTTTCTGAATTGTTTCTGTCCTTGCTCATTTTTTCCCTACTGTCCTGGGAATGCTGCCTTATTCTCGGGAACAATTCCACAGGCAGTGACAGCCCTACAGTGTCTCACACAAGAGGCTACTTGTCACACGCGAGCCCAGAGAGTGAGTGCCGGTAGATCCCATGAAAAGCACCATAGACATCCTGTCCTGACCCCGTGCATCCATACAGCAGGAGTCACTGGAATTGAATCAGTTGCAAGAAGCTGGGATGTATTTCTTTCTCCTAGCCCAGTATCACTAAGGGCTGTTGTATCACTCCAACTGAAATCAGCTAATGCAGATGTAAGGGGGTGGCGGGTGGCGCGTGCGCCCAGTCAGTTATGCCCCTGCCGATCTGTGAGCGGTTCGAATCGCTCCCACGCTCCTGGGTTCTAGACACCGGACTTGGTACAGGCGGCGATACAGAAAGACTCGAGTAGACAAATGGTTTGGTGTAAGAAAACCAAGGTTTTATTCAAACAGAAAACGAGAACACAGTCCTATGAGAAAATTAATAGTATAAAATACAGTCATATAAAAATAATTATACTTATACAGAGAATGGGGAACACATGGCACATCGAGGGAAAACAACTGCTTTAACAATCCCCTGATCGTTATCCCACCCCTATTGTAAGGGATTTTAGATCGCAGAGGTTTCTCTCTCTAGAGGCCTCTCTCTCTTGCACAGTAAAACCTTGAGTGGTTCAACCCACTCGCTCCTTAGGTTCTAGACACTGGCTTTGAGGCAGGAACTACAATGTAGAGAAAACTCTATAGACCAGGTTTAATGGAAACAAAATGAAATTTTATTGCATAGAGTAAAACAAATCAAATGCAAGTCAATAAAAGGTACATGGGAGGGAAAAACAAATTCATAATACATTACTAACTGAGATAGATACAGGCATATTATACTTTACAAAAGTCATCATGAAATGGGGAAACACACGGAACATCGAGGGACAACAACTCATTGTTAAAATTACCCCTTAAATGCCCACCCCCTAAGCCTATCTAGATCAGATTGCGAGGGGCCAGAAACATGCTCACCAATCCAGTTAGGAACTGCAAGAGTTTTGAAACAGGTCTGCGTTTTGATCCTTTCAGGCATCCTGTCTGCACGTGGTCGTTGCAGGCTGCGACACTCTCTCTTCTTCCTTGAGGTGAAGGTCACGGACAGGCTGGACACTGGCAAGCCTGGACGTCGGCGGGGACGGCGACCCCCTGTTTGACCATAGTTAAAGAGGTCTCTTCGCAGAGTCTAGCTGATTACCATTTTCAGCTAGATTCCTTCTGTAGGGCTGCTGTCCTTTGTCTCGTCAACGGCCCGGGGTTTGTCGATGATCTCCCGATGGTTACCCCGGGGCGGGACACAGACTCAAATCACCTTCTTGGTCTCCGCATCGACATTCCCCCACGGCTCTTAAAAGAACACGCTGGCTACCAAAAGCTGTAAAAGCTCCAAGCTCCAAAAAGCTGCACAAAGCAAAAGCAAACACTGCAAAAAGCTACCGATGGCTACCCCGGGACTCCAGTTATACTTCTCAAAGAAGCCTTTATCTCCCGCCAAATCAAGGTTAGTCTTTGTTTAACTTTTGGTGGGCTTGTATCACAACGGGGTAGTCATTATATTTAAACTGCTTTCGGGATGGCCGGTGATGGCTATCACTGGTCTGGAATGACCTTGTATTGTTTTGAATGTCTTCTTGATGTCTTTAATGTGTCTTAGATGCTCCCCTTATGAATATAAAACTGTAACCCTTTGACTGGGTAAACATTTAGATGGCCTTTATCTACAGGCTGATCTGACTGGATCTGCATCCAATCCATATGTATGTGGTTCTGTCTGGTTTCGGTTTCTCCGAAACGGCCTTCCAGAACTTACTGTGGGCTGAATCCACAAAGGCTGTCTGGGGACTGCAGGAACCATTTTAAAGTGTCCAAAAAGCTAGTCACGGGGTCTGGCGGCCAGTTTGTGTGTCCCCTTTTCCTGGGCTTCTTTTAAAACAGTCTTTTAAAAGTAACGGCCTCTTCTGCCAAAGGACCCTTATCTGACAATATTAATTTTGCAAATCTTACAGTCCCCCCTGATGATACTATAACTTGCTTGATGTATCATAAATCTGGGTGAGCAAAATTTTCTGACTCTCCAAAATCAAACCATCCCTTGTAATTACCTATCCATGATCCAAAGACACATGTATTTCCCATTTCAGAAAACCTACAGTGTACATTAAGCATCTATAGATGGCAATACATTGAATTTAAAATCTGGCACACTCATTTCCAGGCATGGAGGGGGGGCCTAATACCCCTACACCACCTGGTTCGTACATATTATCTTTTATTAACAACAACACATGTAATGAACTTCAACAATAAAAAATAAAGTACACACAAAATTACACATGAACAACCATCAAACATAGAGGAGGGAGGGAAACTTTAACTTTAGACACAGCAGCAAAAATCTAAACGGGTGTCTCCTCGTCTACCCGCACATAATGCTCCCTCCATTCTCCTCTGTTCTCATACTTCTGCGAATATCTGACCTTTTTACAGTGTTCAAACCGTAAATAGATCACAATAAAAACCTGACACACTACAAGGATATGGGAGGCTATCCTAATCCAAGAAGGGACTTCTATATTAGTGAACAGATCCCACCACTGTGGGGTCACTATATCTAGTATGCTTGCCCCTATTTCTAACGTCTTCTGCTCCAGTGTGTAAAAATGTTTCTGTGAAATGGCAACGGCTTTTAGTATCTTGGTGAGGTGTTCAGGGAGAGGGGGAATGATAAACCCAAAATGTGAAATTTTCTTTCACAGTGAGGTGAACAGTGGAAGGTTCAGGAATGGGGACAATTTGCTTTTGGGCCACTTGAACTTCTGCCTTGGGTTTGAAGCAGAAACTGCTGTCACTTACCGGACACCAGCCGTGCTGTCCATGTTGGTAGTGGGGTGCTGCAGTGGTGACACAGTATGTCCCACCTCCTATATATGCCACCTGCGGGGGCACATGGCCTTGTGCCATTGCCTCCATGATGCAATTTATCGGCTTTGCGCCAGCAGTTCTGAACCCGCACTATGGTTTCGAATAAGCATTCAAGTGCTGGGGACACAGGATGATGTGTGCTCCCCGGCTCCGGCACCCTGAGAGGTCGGTACCCGTCATTGCATGCTCCCATCGAATGATGTAAAGTGGGACCGCTGTGTAGCGAATGTCTGCACCCCCTTAAATGACTCCAATGTTCTCCACCCTGTATACCGGGCGGGTTTAGCTGTCTTTCCCATAACCGGCATTCTTAACACTATACCCATAATGGTATGATTAGACCGCCCACAGTCCACTGGCACTAGGTAGGCCTCTGAAGCTAGTCTGAGCTGGCACGGACTCAATGCATTCTCAAAAGGGTGGAGGGCTGTGAGGTGCTTGTTGCTGATCCAGGAGGGGACCAAACCTTGTTTTAAATCCTCCAGATTACTGCGGCCCTCGCCCAGTAACGCGCCCCGTACAGCACGCACGCTTCGTTCTGCGCAGCCTGATCTGACGCATTCTGATCCTCTCTGATGAGAGCATTTACCGTTTTTGCGTGTTTCTCCAGCTCAGCTATAATTTCTTTTTATTATAGTGTCATGGCCTGGTCCTCATTTAACTGAGAACCCACTACCTTATTCTCATCCGTCAGTATCTTTCTTAACCACCCTTTTAAATCATTGATCTGAGTCTGCAGCTCCACGTCATCCAGAGTGTTGATGACGGAAGTCCCTGTGTTAAAAGCTGTAAAAATATCATTTACTGTACCTCTTCTTTGTCTCCCTACCCTGTCCAAAACCTCATGTGGTGTGGTGTACAATCTGGCTCTGTCTACATCAGCAAAGTCGAATTCATAAAACTGTCTGAGCATGTTTGTTAGCAGGACTTGGTACAATTGCTCCATTTCTTTGTGGCACCACTCTGGCAATTGCACCTCGGTGAGGTTGAAAATCACCGAGGCGACCACGTAGTGCACCCCTTGGTACAGCACCTGACCTGTGGGCACTAATACCAATCCGTTCCTGGGTCCCTTGGTAGTGGTGGGGCACCTTTCCTTGCGGGCTTTGGCTACCGGAATCGTGGGCAGGGGCTTGCGGGGCGGGTGATGAGGTCAGTGGCGTTTACTGGGATCTGAGAGTATGGGACTCTGCACGCCCGTGTGCTGACGTCCCATCTCATCCCTTTTCCAGCATCCTGCCACTGTCTTTGGAAAAAGATGAGACGCCTGTGGGGCAGACGCGTTCTGAACCCCACATACACATGTAAATCCCCTCATCTGGTTCCCACCATTTGTCTCAACAGACACTCAACCCCCCATGAGTCCCCATAATGGTCCGATGGGTATTGTTACCCCGTCTCTCCCACTCAACCGTGGAGATCTTCATGGTTTTACTCAGCTTCCTGAGCCACCACCATCGGTCCAAAGGAACATGTCCCGTACAGTTCAAGCAAATCCTTTTCCCGACGGTAACGCTGACTCTGGGTGCGATGACCCTCACCCTGGGACACATTAGAGAAGTCTCTCTGTACTTAAAACCCGACTGGCTGGAGTATTCTGTCGAGTTCGACCCCAGCCATCTTGGCCACCTCCCTTCGTGGAAATAGGTGGATGTCTCCTCAACGTCACGTGTGCCCAACCCATCCGTCGCGATGGGGGCTGTGTCCCCAGAACACCCATAAACTATGGAGTCCTTGGTGTGGCCCCGACAGGCCCAGCTACACCCGATCACCGCGAACGTGATGAGAATCTTTTCCATTATCCTTTTGGTTCCTGTAATAAATTAAACAATACAGCTAGGCTCCCGAGAGATTCTGGCCTAGGTGAAGGCATGATCGGGTCTTTTGACCTCAATCCAAGCAACACACATGCTGGGCAGATTCCAAAACTATTACTTATACACATTATTGCCTTAAAATTACACACCTTATATTTAAACTTAAACTTAACTAAACTTATGTACAGCGCTGCCCGTCCCCGGGCGGCTTGCCTAATCCCTGTTTGGACTGCAGCTCACCGCTCCCTGTGGCAGGGCTGCACTGACCTGTGGCTTGGGTCCCCCGCAGCCTTTTGCTGCCAATTGGGAACTGCGTTTTTCTAGGGATCTCCCACGTCGGTGTCGGCTGGGGTAGGGGGAATCTGTCCAGAGTTTCCTTGGCTGAAGCGTTCGAGCCGATCTGCGAGGGGGTACATTTGGTGAGGCTCCCTTAGCGAGTGGACCTTTGGGTGGGACTTTAGCCCTCACAGCCCGTGGCTCCTCCACGACTGCCGGCTTCGGCTCCCTTCCCTCAGGCTCCGCCCCTTTGGGATTTGGGTCTGTGGCAGACGACTTCTCCCTACCTGTCCCTACAGGTGGAGAATCTCCGCCCCCAAGTTCTACCTCCCCTACGCCTGAGTCGAGGGCGGGATCTCCGTCCTCCGACTCCACCTCCTCCAGAATCGTGTCAGGGGCGGGACCTAGCTGTTCGGGCCCCCCCCCCGATGGCGTTCGGATCAGGAGGAGGGCCTTGGTCTTCGGGCTCCTCCTCGTCCGAGTCCCAGGCCAATGGGGAAACCTCCCAGGTGGGCGGGACAGCTTCTCCCTTCAAGCAGGCTGCGGTTCCAGCCTGTGTGGTCTGTGACTTATTGCACGCCTCAGGCTGAGGATCTCTACCCTCAGACCTGGCCTCGGCTGTTGGCTCTTCTGCACCCGGCTTAAACAGTTTGCACTGATTGATGTGAAACCATTTACAAGCCCTTAGCTGACCCTCTAAACTGCCAGCCCTCGCTGTTAACCTAGCGTTCTCCTCCCTTAAAGCCTGCTCAACTAACTTAGCCTCCGCAACCTGGCACCGCAGATATTCCTCCATTTTACAGGAGGTCTCTTCCTGTGCATGTCTTTCTAGAGGACACAGGTCGACAGACTGCGCTGGCTCTAGTCAATTCTGTGGGTTGTCAAATGGGGCCGAGGGAACCATCACACCGGTGGTGGCTGCTATCTTCCCCTGTGTGATCATAAGAGACCGCATTGTCTCTAAAATTGATTTGATCGCAGCCGGATCCATAGCTACACCGGTTCCCTTTTCTGGGACAGGGGCTGCGGCTTGGACCTGGATTCATGCTGGGGCGGCGGTTTGGGCTTGGGCTTGGGCTGCGGGAGATCTTCCCTTATTATCCTTCCACGGATTTTTACAGTCCTTGCGCCAATGTCCATCCTTCCCACACCCATAGCAATTGAGCTTGGCTTGGGTAGGGCGACTCCCCTCCTGATGCCACACCTTTTTACTTGGGGCTGCGGGTCTTGCCTCAGTAACCTCGCATTCCAGGTACTCTATTCTAGCCTGGTGTTGGCTGGCTACAACTTGGCATTCCTGATTCAGCGCGTGAAGCGCTGTGATGAGTTTTTCCCCACCCATGGCCTTTTCCTCTATTTCTGCTTCCTGGGCAGTGATTTTGGCTGCCTGTGCTGCAATGACTCTGTCCAAAATCTGGACTTGTTTCTTGTAGCACATCAGCCAAACTGCCTTTTCCACTGACTTCTTATGTTCTTTGCTCTCTGTCCACCTGATGGCTGCGTCTACCGGACGCCCATCCAGTAAGAGATCGGAAATCCACTACTTAGTGAGATTTACCTTGCCAAAAACATAATCCGCTATCCTCTCATCCATAACATTTCATTCATTCAAACCTGGGTCTAATACATTGCAATCCTACTACCAGTGTCCTGCTGCGGTCGCCATTTTCTGTAAGGGGTTTTAGATCGCAGCGGTTTCTCTCTCTAGAGGCCTCTCTCTCTTGCACAGTAAATCCTTGAGTGGTTCGACCCACTCGCTCCTTAGGTTCTAGACACTGGACTTTGAGGCAGGAACTACAATGTAGAGAAAACTCTATAGACCAGGTTTAATGGAAACGAAATGAAATTTTATTGCATAGAGTAAAACAAATCAAATGCAAGTCAATAAAAGGTACATGGGAGGGAAAAACAAATTCATAATACATTACTCACTGAGATAGATACAGGCATATTATACTTTACAAAAGTCATCATGAAATGGGGAAACACACGTAACATCGAGGGACAACAACTCATTGTTAAAATTACCCCATAAATGCCCACCCCCTAAGCCTATCTAGATCAGATTGTGAGGGGCCAGAAACATGCTCACCAATCCAGTTAGGAACTGCAAGAGTTTTGAAACAGGTCTGCATTTTGATCCTTTCAGGCGTCCTGTCTCCACGTGGTCGTTGCGGGCTGCGACACTCTCTCTCTTCTTCTTCGAGGCGAAGGTCATGGACAGGCTGGACACTGGCAAGCCTGGACGTTGGCGGGGACAGCGACCACCTGTTTGACCATAGTTACAGAGGTCTCTTCGCAGAGTCTAGCTGATTACCATTTTCAGCTAGATTCCTTCTGTAGGGCTGCTGTCCTTTGTCTCGTCAACGGCCCGGGTTTTGTCGATGATCTCCCGATGGTTACCCCGGGGCAGGATGCAGACTCGAATCACACTCTTGGTCTCCGCATCGACGTTCCCCCATGGCTCTTAAAAGAACATGCTGGCTACCAAAAGATGTAAAAGCTCCAAGCTCCAAAAAGCTGCACAAAGCAAAAGCAAACACTGCAAAAAGCTACCGATGGCTACCCAGGACTTCAGTTATACTTCTCAAATAAGCCTTTATCTCCCACCAAATCAAGGTTAGTGTTTGTTTAACTTTTGGCGGGCTTGTATCACAATGGGGTAGTTATTATATTTAAACTGCTTTCGGGATGGCTGGTGATGGCCATCTCTTGTCTGGAATGACCTTGTATTGTTTTGAATGTCTTCTTGATGTCTTTAATGGGTCTTTGATGCTCCCCTTATGAATATAAAACTGTTTCCCTTTGTCTGGGTAAACATTTAGATGGCCTTTATCAACAGGCCGATCTGACTGGATCTGCATCCAATCCAACTGGATCTGCATCCAATCCATATGTATGTGTTTCTGTCTGTTTTCGGTTTCTCCGAAACGGCCTTCCAGAACTTACTGTGGGCTGAATCCACAAAGGCTGTCTGGGGACTGCAGGAACCATTTTAAAGTGTCCAAAAAGCTAATCACGGGGTCTGGCGGCCATTTTGTGTGTCTCCTTTTCCTGGGCTTCGTTTAAAACAGTCTTTTAAAAGTAACGGCCTCTTCTGCCAAAGGACCCTTATCTGACAATATTAATTTTGCAAATCTTACACTATACCGAACTAGATTAAGCTATGAGGGGCCAGAATCCATTCTCACCAATCCAAAGCAAAGCCAGCTGTTTTAACGGATGCGGGTTTTGAGGTTTGGTCTTCTGTCCTTTTAGGTACCCCGTCGCCACGTGGTCTCAGGGCGCGGTGCTGGAGCTGCTGCTGTGACACACCTTTCTTCTCCTTAGCTGCCTCTCACAATTGGAATAGCTCCTTTCCACATCTGTGAGTATCCTGGAGGAATAGACCACCGGCCTCAGCCTGCCGTGCCGCTCTTGGAGCAGGCTAGCACTCAGGCTGCCCCCGCTGGCTGCTACCTCCAGGAAAAACTCTTTCCCCCCATCTATGGCCCCTAGAGCTGGTGCGGTCTGCAAGTCCCTTTTGAGCCTGACGAATGCTGCCTGGCAACCCTCATCCCAAAGCCACTCCACTCCCTGTGTAGGAGTCGGAGCAGAGGGGCTGCTGTGGCTGCATAGTCCTCAATAAAGTCTCTGCAGTACCCGGTTAGCCCTAGACACGACCTCACACCCGTCACTGTGTTGGGGACCGGTAACTCTTGTACCGCCTCCCTCCTAGCCTTATCTATGGCCCTTTCTCCAGAACGCACGGCCAGGCCTAGGAATTTCACCTCCTGCTGGCCGATCTGCGCTTTCTTTGGGTTAACCTTAAAACCCTTTTGCCCAAGCAGCTCCAGCAGTTCGGCCAATAGTGGGCCATACTCCTCTCTCGAATCGGTGAACAGGAGCAGGTCATCCACATATTGGACCAACTGTCTGGGCTGGCTAAAATCCTTTAAACTGTTCACCATGCACTAATGGAAAATGCTGGGGCTGTTGTGGGAGCCCTGAGTCAAGCAGTTCCACGTGTACTGTTGCCCTTTAAACGTAAAGGCAAACTTGTACTGATCCTCCCTCCTTAAAGGGATGGACCAAAACCCATTGGAAATATCCAGCACCGTGAAAGTGGTCACAGACGCTGAGATACTTCCTATCAGGTCGGCAACTGCTGCTACCGTGGGTGCACAGGCTGAGATGTTACTATTGAGCACTCGATAGTCCACCGTGGCCCTCCAGGAGTTGTCCGGCTTTCTTACCAGCCACAATGGAGAGTTTACGTGGGTGGCTATCGGCCTCAGAACTTCCTGCTGCACTAACGAGGACATGGCTGCTTCCATGTCTGGCTCTGCTTCGCTGGGGAAGTTATACCATGGGGTCCCTATCTACGCTGACCTCAAACCCATTGACCCTCCCGCAGTCGTGTTTGTGAGTGGCAAATGTGGCTAGGTGGGCCTGCACAAATGCCTGGAACTCCTGTGGGGTGTTACTTACCATAAGCTCAAGGTTATAGTCCTCTTTGGGCTTCATGGTGCATAGGGTCCCCTTCCCTTCCTTTCCTGGGATTACTACTACCTCACTGTCCTTTCTTTTATTTGCCCCCCATAGGCACTGATTCCTCAAATCTACTAGGATCCCATGGCCTACAATAAAGTCGGCTCCCAGGACCCCTCTTCCATCCTCCACTTCCCATTTCATCAGGGCACAGGTCCACTTGGAGCAGAGCGGTCCTAACCGAATGGCGAGCGGGATGGAAAACGAGCCAGCCTGTTCTTCGCCTGTGAACTCCGACAGACTGTATGGGAACACGTTAGAGAGAGGCGAGGTGGTGGGGTTAGCGAGTAGACCACGGTGCATGATGCCCCCGTGTCCAACAGATAGGTTCCTGTCACCTTTTCTACCTCCATCTCCAAAAGGGGTCTTTTCCATTCATCATACCGGAGAGAACACAGGTAAACAGGCTGCGCTGGCTCTAGTAATGGCTGTGGGTTGGATGGGGCTGATGGGGTCAGAGCACCGGTAGCAGCTGATACTCTCCCCTGGCCAGTCAATAAGGACCTCATGATGTCCAAAAGTGACTCGACCTCTGCGGAAGGGATCCTGCCCCCGCCTTTTGGGCTGGGGCTGTGGAATCCTTTCCCTTGATATCTTTCCAAGGGTTTTTGCACTCCTTCCGCCAGTGACCATCCTTCCTGCACCCGTAACAATTCGTCTTTGGGTTGGGGAGGTTATTCCCTTCCTGGTGCCACTCTTTCCTACCCGGTCCGGGTTTTACCTCATGCACCTTCCCCTTGGGTGGCTGTGCATCAGTTCCCCTACCATTTTTATAGGCTAGAGTCCACTGTCTGATCACTGTAAGTTCAGTGGTTTGGGGATTTTTGGGGTCGAACCAGACTTCTGCCTTGGCCCGGACCTGTGGCAAGCTGTTCGCCACCAGGCAACGGAGCCAATGGGCTAGGAGATCCCTGTTCAGGAACCCCCGGTTTGGCACCCCCGGGCAGGCCCTCTGGTACACTGGCCATAGCTGGTCCGCGAAAGCCTGCGGGGTTTCCGCTGCGAGCTGGACCGTCCTTTCCACATGGGAGAAAGGACTTCCCTCATTCATCCCCATGGCATCCAGAACTGCATCCCTGAGCTCCTCATACCCGCTCTGCCCCCTCTTACACTCATCAGAGAGGGATTGGAGGAGACTACTCTCCAGGGAGAATAGCAGCATCTGGGCCTGCTGAGCGACATCGCAATCGTTGACGCTGTCTGCCTGCTCTATGTCCCTGAAGTGGATCGAGGGGTCTCCCTTTTCGGACAGCTTTGGGATATGGTTGACCATAGCCCTAAGCTGTTGGGTGCTATAAGGTAATACAAACTGGTTTTGGAGGGGTCCCTCATCGTCACCATTGACGGGTGGGCCGAACCTCCGATGCCGTGCTGGGCACATCGGTCCCGGCTCCGACCTCTCTGGCGGGGGGTGCTCCACCTCTGCCTCCACCTCTGGCATCACCCCCCCTTGCTGCCAAACCTCGCTGAAACTTGGCGCTACAGGTGCTGGTCGTGAGATCTCCTGTCCCTCAACCGGATCGTCCCTGGGCACTACCGGTGACGTTGGAACTGTCCTCCCCTCGTTCCCCATAAAATCCGCCTGACCTGCCTTTGGGCTTATGAGGCATACCATGCCTTTTGCCTTCCGGAGTGCCCGGCTCAGATTTTCTATCCACTCTTTACAGGGGCCGTGGTCTGCCTCCTCAAACCCCTGTTCACTCGTTAGCTTGTACGCTGCCTTTACCTCCTGTACTTTCTCTTCCTGTTCCCTAATCTGCCTGGCCAAGCGGGCGTTCTTCTCCTGCAACCTTAACTCATTTCCCTTGGCCTCGGTGACTTGGCACCATAGATATTCCAACTGGGCCTTGTGTTCTCCCATTACAAGCACTCTCTCCTGATTCAAGGCCTGCAAAGCTACTAATAACTTTTCCCCTGCTAGAGCCTTATCCTGGATCTCCAGGGCTGACTCCCTTAACTCGAATGCCTGTGCTGCAACGAGCCTGTCCAAAAGCTGGACCTGCTTTTTGAAACACATCAGCCAAACTGCCTTCTCTAAGGACTTCTTGTGTTCCTTTCCCTCTGTCCACTTAGCTGCTGCATTTACCGGATGCCCAGTCCTTAACAGAATGGTGATCCACTTCTTAGTGATATTCACCTTGATAAACGCATAATCAGAAATCCTTTCCTCCATCATGGTTTGCTCATCCGAACCATTGTCTATTGTATTGCAACCCTGTTGCCGATGTCCTGCCGTGGTCGCCATTTTCTATAAGGAGGTGGCGGGTGGCGCGTGCGCCGATTCAGTTATGCCCCTGACTGTCTGTGAGCTGTTTGAATCACTCCCACGCCCCTAGGTTCTAGACACCGGACTTAGGTACAGGCGGCGATACAGAAAGACTCGAGTAGACAAGTGGTTTGGTGTAAGAAAACCAAGATTTTATTAAAACAGAAAATGAGAACACAGTCCTATGAGAAAATTACTAGTATAAAATACAGGTTTATAACAATGATTATACTTATACAGGGAATGGGGAACACACAGCTCATCGAGGGAAAACAACTACTTTAACAATCCCCTTATCCTTATCCCACCCCTATACCTAACTAGATTAAGCTATGAGGGGCCAGAATTCATGCTCACCAATCCAAAGCAAAGCCAGCTGTTTTAACGGATGCGGGTTTTGAGGTTTGGTCTTCTGTCCTTTCAGGTACCCCATCGCCACATGGTCTCAGGGCGCGGTGCTGGAGCTGCTGCTGCGACACACCTTTCTTTTCCTTAGCTGCTGTCATCGTCTCGTCGCGATGGGCTCTCTTCTTCTTCTCCCTCGGGCGGTTGTCAGTGGTAATGTTATGTTAATGGGGCAGTTAGCAGTCTTCACTGCTTAGATTTTCCTACCCATTCTTCAAACGCCAGTATATCCGTTGTGGCGTAGACACCTGCATTTATCGCAGTGTTCAACAAGAGTCTTGCCTCACTATCCTCAGATACTTTCTTCCTCGAGCGTCAGCTTATAACTCGGCGCTCGAGTTTTTAATTAATACGTCTTCTGCTGCCCTTCTCTGCTCTTTGTTGGGTCTACCTTACTCTTCGTCTCGATTTGTCTTGCCTCGTTGGGCTACTATACAAATCCTGGGCTACCTGCTCAGTTTCCTCTCGCCCATTTTCGGCCTGGGTGTCCTGGATGACTATGGACTCGGGTCTCTTTCGCCTCCCCTGCTGTTGGTATGGTCATCCTCAACTGCTGAAATCTTACAGCGGGGAGTAAGTAGAGTCCCGCCACGAGGCCAGGGCTCGAGTGTGAGAGGCTGCAGCCTCAAGAGGCCGGCAAGAGTCAAGAGCCAAGAGAGCAGAGAGACAAGAGAGACAAGAGAGCGATTGCTACCAAGGGCCTACAGTTATACTCCTTTCGAATGGCCCTTATCTGCGCGCCAAATCAGGTTAGTCCATTGTTTCAACTTTGGCGGGCTTTTTTAAATGATTGTACCAATCTAAAATAACTGTTTTTAGATGGCCGTTTATCGCATCTAATGGCCTGCTGTCCGGGCTGCATTGTCATTAATGCATTTTAATCGGCCTGTCCAGCCTTGATGGCTTCCTTAAGCTGTTTCCGATTATTTATGCGGACAAGCTAATGGCCTCAAGTATAGGCCTAACTGGTTTTGATCTGTCTACGATCTGACGTAATGCATATTCCATGTTTGCTGTCTGGCTTCCAAAACACAAAGTCCTTTTTCACAGAAACTGCATTTTAAGTTTCGATTTCCTCAAAGCTGCTTGTGCTGCCACAGAGTCCAAGCTTTTAAAAATCTTGCAAGTTTTTGGTCACGAGGTGCGGACGCCATCTTTTGGGTACCTTTTTTAAAATGTTCATGCCGGGTCCCTTTTATTAATAACCTTGGGGGAATGTGGGAATTTTGCGAATCTTACACAGAGCAGATCAGGAATTGAAGTTAGGAAATTCTACTCTATCCACCAGGTTATCAGGGCAGTGCAACTGAAATCTTTTAGAAATGTTTCACTGGTTAGTATCTACAATTTGCAGCAATGGTCACATTACTAAGTTTTGCTTTTCATCTTTATTTTAGCTTTAATTCTCTTTAGTATTTGGGACTTTAAATTATTTGGTCCAGTTTAAATTCATGTTCTGATATTGCTATGAAGGCTAGTTTCAGCTTATAAAGGGTTAACTCCCAGAGATACATGAGCCATTTAGAATGTTGACTTAGGATGGTCCCCAGAGTAGGACACCATATTGGCCAGTCATCTTAGACAACAGCTTGTTTACATTTGAATTTTACATTAGCTTTGCTACAATTAACTTCATTAACACCTAGTTTAAGATATTTCTTGCCATTATGGTGGAATTCGTTTTTAATTCAATGTGCCACAGGCCTGCCCGCCTGTAGCCAACCAGCCTCTCCATCTAGCTGGCTGCGGGCGGGAAAACGAGGCCTCGCATGCAAATCAGGCCGTGTCATTAAAGTTGGCAGGGCCTGCGGGAAACCCAGCCTCCCAGGATTCCCGACAGCCTCGGAGCCCACCCCACCCCCAACCCGCCTTCCTCCTTAAAATCCAGCCCTTTAGCTTAAACAGAGTCCATGAGGTGTACACAGCAATCAAAAGCATGGGAAATACTCTGTGTGGATCTGTCAGCCCCATATTTCAGTTAACCTTTATGTTAGCTCAGTTATGAAATCCCACCATGGGCTATTTTGAGTTTCTTTGTGGGTTTTAAATGCAGAATTTTAATATTTATTATTCAACCTGTATTCATTCCGAAATGATTTTTTCAGCATTTGCTGTTAAATACATTATCAATGTTAACAAATACTTTTTCTGACACGTGGTTTGGAATTGTCACTTTAGTAACAGGATTATTTTGGTTCAAAGGAATAATTTCATGGCATCTGTAGTGCAGTGATCCTCTAGCTGTATAATTTACATTACAGCCCCCCGATGTGTCTTTGCCTCCCCCGTGCCCATGATGTGTCTCCGGCCAGCCGATGTCTCCGGTCCCCTGATGTGTCTCTGCGCACCTTCCACCACCCTCCCCCCCCCGCCATGATGTGTCCTTGGCTCCCTGCTGTCTTCGACCCTCTGATTGATCCACAACTCCCAACCCACGATCTCTCCCTCCCTCCTCTCCGCTCCCTGGCTGTGACCTGTTGCCGCCCGACAGCCAGTCTGAGTCTCATTCTGTTAAATTCAGCTGGGCCTGAGAGAAACCCGTTCTGCCGGGTTTCCCGACCACAAAATAGCCTCCCCACGGCCACTCACTCCATGCCTCCAAGTCAATATCAGGACCCTGGTTTCTAAATGTCCTGATCTATAAATCCCCCGGTGGCATTGTCCCACAGTATGTCTGCTGGCTCCTGTGTCCCTTCTCAACAGGGCTGTTAAAAAAGTGTATGATGATAACTTGGCTTTGTAAATAGAGGCATGGGGGGAGAAATTCCCCTCGAGCCCCGATTGGAGCGCTAAATCATAAAAGCTGGAAAAGTTAGCGTCAGCTGCTAAACACTTCCAGCTTCTCTGAAAATCCCATTTTTTGCTCCAAGAGCGAAGTGGAGTGCTAAATCAAGCAGCACTTCCTTCTTGGAGCTCAAGAAGAGGGGAAGTTCATGACCCGGGGTGCACCCGGGGCGAGATGCTCAGCAGCGCCACAAGTGGCCAAGCGTGGTGCTGCCGTGTTGCAGGGGCTCTTCCCTGAATTAAAGAGTTGGGTCCCATGCTGCAAACTTTGCCGTTTTTAAAAAACTTTCCTGCACCACCAGGGAGCGGAGGTGCTGCATGATCAGCCCAGCTCTCAAGTAGAGTACTGGGCTAACCAATTGCCGCACAGACCCTGCGTCCGGAGGCACAAAAAAAAAAGGTTGAATAAAATCTGACTTTTTTGCAGGGCAGCCGGCCACCTCACATTTAACTTCCGCCCCGCTAGCGGCTGGCCGTCCTGCTCATATCCCCTGCAGCAGTCGCTGCCATCGCCCGGCGCTGCTGCAGGGGGCGAAGGGGAATTTTTGTGCCGGGGCGCTACCGGGGCGATGTGCCCGGAGATGACGTCACAATCCCCGGCCGCATGAGATCAAAGTGCAACCTGGTAGCACCACCGCTAATCTCCCGCAGAATTTGGCAGGAGCCGCAGACTGCGCCATGACTGGGCAAAGAGGCCTTTGTGCACCATTAACGCCCCCCCCCCTCACGCAAGGTGAAACAGAGGGGAATTTCTCCCCCATAGAGTGAAAAAGCAAGGAAGTTATAGTAAACATTTATAAACCATTGGTTAGCACTCAGCTGGGTCATTGGCCGCGATTTTGCCAGGGCTCAGAGGGCGAGTTTGGAGGCGGGTCAGAGGTTAAAGTCATCTTGATTGATGGCGAGTTCTGCACCCGCTGTCATCCCGCCTCTACACAACCTTCCCAAGTGTCGGGTCCCCAATTTGCGAATGGACCCGACACCTAGCATCGGGAAACGGATTAAAGGCAATTAACAGCACGGTGGCATAGTGGTTAGCACTGTTGCCTCACAGCGCCAGGGACCCGGGTTCAAATCCGGCCTCGGGTGACTGTGTGGAGTTTGCACATTCTCCCCGTGTTTGCGTGGGTTTCCTCCGGGTGCTCCGGTTTCCTCCCACAGTCCAAAGATGTGCGGGTTAGGTTGATTGGCCATGATAAAAATTGACCCTTAGTGTTAGGGGGGATTAAATACATGGGGCTACGGGGATAGGGCTTGGGTGGGATGGCTGTCGGTGTAGGGACCGGGTGCTAGGGTTTGGATGATCAGCCATGATCTCATTGAATGGCGGAGCAGGCTCGAAGGGCCGAATGGCCTACTCCTGCTCCTATCTTCTATGTTTCTATTAACAAGTACTTGTCAGCAGTTTTCAGGGTCTTTTGTGATTTTTCAGCTTCTGAGTCGGGTTTTACAATGTCCAGACAACCCATCAGGTAAGTGGCATGTTGTGAGTCTGGTCTGATATTTGTGAAAAGATGACAGCTGCAGAAGTCGTGTCAATGATGCCATATTGCACATGGTGAGTTTCAGAGCAAAGAAAATGTAGGTTACTGCATTTTTAATACATATACAGATTTCTTCAGCTTACAAGCTTTAAAATCCAACTCTATGTCTAGTGCCACCTCATTGGGAGAACCTCTCTCACCACTGACAGATCGCTTCTGTCATCTCACCTGCAGCTGTCAACTATTCCAGCAACATCAGAGCCAATGAAACAATCAGACCTTGCTCCTCTGAATCCTTCCACAATCGTCCCCAACACCAACATCACCAACCTCAGCACCAACCTTCGCCACCATCACCTGATGCTGCACTGGACACAGGACATCAGCCCTTGACAAAATTGCTGGCCGGGAGTATCTCCAAGGCCAGACTTTCTTCACTAGATGCTGTAAACCCTGGCTGCCACATGATGCGCCAGGTTGACACCATCCCACACCAGCAACGTGAAGCATCCATTTAATGACAAGCCGTTCCATGCACACACATCACTATAGCGGGGCGGGGGGTGGGGAGGTGGGGGGGATTTATGACTGAGCAATCACTGGAACTAAGTAAGACACTTCTCAATGTGCACTCAGATCTGTCCAATAAGGGGCACTTTTTGAAAAAGAGATTTCACTGTATGACGACACATTAACAGAAACTTCACATGGACATTGTCTAACCCACTCAAGTGCCCATCGTTGTGTGTTGTTAGTTGGTATGCTTGCAGTAGAATGAGGGTGAGTGTGAGGGGTGGCTACTGAGATGGGGACGTGATAAAGTATGTAGGCTTCCCAAAATTCCCAGATTCACCAAAAGTTGCTAAGAAAGGGACCCGGACAAGTTATTAAAAAGCGTACCCAAAAGAAAATGGCTGCTGAAACCTCGTGACAGAAGCCTGCAGGATTTTAAAAAGCAAGGCCCTGCAAAAAGCAGGCCCATTCTAAGCTTTGAAAAGAAACTTGACATGCACGGACCTGTGAAAGACTTTGTCATTTCTAAAGCCAGACAGCTTGGAACAGATCAACTCAGGATAGACCTAATCTTGAGGCCATTAACTTTTGCATAAATAATCGGTTATAGCTCAAAGTGTATTGATTTGTATGTGGGTTCAATGACGACACATTCATGAAAGAGAATGTCTTTTAATCTAATGTGTCTTCAAGCATGTTAACAGTTTTACAGGAGACACCATCTTAGAGATCCATCTAAAACAAAACTAAAACTAAACTCTCTCTCTCACATGCCCTCTGCTGGTAAGGCATAAATAATCAAACAGGCAAATATGCTGGTAAGGCATCATAATCAAACAGGCAAATACCATCACTATTTGCTGATATCATTACATCTCCCTTTCTTAAAACAAAAGTATTTTACTTTTATCTAACAACATGTTTTCTTTGTATTACTCTGCATTTTAACTGTAACACTTAATGAACTTACATTATCATTATCATGATCAAGGTTTTTTAACCTTGTTTTGTGTGTTCACATGAAATACGTAAATACACTAGAACTTGAAGAAAGAATAAGATAACATTACTTCCTTCTATAACAAGAGTCCTTAAACTTGCTCAATGAGTCTCTCAAGAGGCTTCACGTGTCTTGAGGATTTTCTGATTGATTGTCTTTGAATCTGAGTTGTTGCCTCAGATGATGGTTTCTCAGCTGTGTGATCAGGTTGTTCAACAGTATCAGTCTTTTGACCTGCTGTGTGATCAGGTTGTTCAACAGTATCAGTCTTTTGACCTGCTGTGGCTGGTCTCATGAGAAGATCCCGACGATTTCTTCGCAGAACAGCACCCTCATCTGTCTGAATGGTGTATGATCTTGGTTGAACTTCACTCAGGACAGTTCCCTTCTGAGTCCATATGTTTGTTTTGTCTTTGAACCTTACTTGGTCACCAGTGTGGAGTTCAGGTAGGTTTTGTGTTCCTCTGTCATAGTAGTACTTTTGCTTTTCTTTCTGTTGTTCTTTGAACTTCCTCACTTTCTCCCCCTCTTTTGTTTTCAGGAGGTTCTCCGGGATGGGTAGGTTTGACCTTAGCAGACGTCCCATAAGGAGTTGGGATGGTGACATACCATACTCGAGCGGCGTTGTGCAGTATACAAGCATGCTCTGGTAGAAGTCAGTTCCACTGTCTTTTGCCTTGTACATCAGTCTTTTCACTGTCTGGACCGACTTTTCCACTAGTCCATTGGACTGTGGAAAGTGAGGACTTGACGTTGTGTGGACAAAGTCCCACTCTTCGGCAAAGTGTCGGAAACTTGCATTGTAAAACTGGGGTCCGTTGTCTGTGCAGACCTCGCTTGCCACGCCATGTCTGGAGAATATGGCTTTCATACATGTTATCACAGCATCTGCAGTGGTGGTGTACAGTCTACAAACCTCTGGATACAGGGAGTAATAGTCTGTGACTACAAGATAGTCCTTCCCTTGACATACGAATAGGTCAGCGCCTACCTTCTGGTAAGGTCTGTCTGGCGCTGGGTGTGGCTTTAGTGGTTCTATCAGATTGCTTGCTGGATATTTCAGGCATATTGTGCTGTTTGACACCTCATTTGTCACATCTTGGTTGATTCGTGGCCAGCACATCACCTCTCGTGCTCTTTTCTTACATTTTTCAATTCCCAGATGTCCTCCATGGATCATTTTTAGCATCTCTTTTCTCAGACTCTTTGGGATAATTATTTTACTTCCTTTGTAGATGATGTCTTCGACCACTGATAGTTCCGCCCTGCAGTTCCAGTACTCTGCCATGTCAGGTGAGCAGTCTTGCTTCATGTTGGGCCATCCATCCAAGATGCTTTTCCTCAGTCGTCTCAGTGTTTCATCTTTGTTTGTCTCAGTCTTTATGAGCTCCATTTTTGCATCTGCTATGGGCAGTGCACTTGTGATCATGTCCACGTAGGCGTTCACTTTTTCATCCATTTTGGTGTTTGCGGGCTCTCTTGGGTCAACAGCTCTGGACAACGTGTCTGCTGTATACATCAGCTTACCCGGGGTGTACGCAACATTCAGTGTATAGCGTTGCAGCCTGATCATCATTCTTTGTATTCTAAGCGGACACCCATTTCGTGGCTTTTGGAACAATGCAATCAAGGGCTTATGGTCAGTCTCTACACTGATTGCTTATCCTGACACAAACTGGTGAAATCTTTCACAGGCGTATGTGATGCTGAGCAGCTCCTTTTCTATTTGAGCATATCGCATCTCCGCACCTGCCATTGAGCGCGATGCATATGCAATAGGTTGCCAGTAGTCATATTTTTGCAGAAGAACGGCACCGAGCCCACTCTGTGATGCATCTAATGATATCTTGATGGGTCTCGCTGGGTCATAAAACCTCAGAACTGGTTCCTCTGTGAGCAGTTTCTTTAGATCGCTCCATGACTTCTCATGCTCATGATTCCATTCCCATTCTATGTTCTTTTCAGTTAGTCATCTCAGTGGCGCCATCTTTTCTGAGAGGTTGGATATGAATTTACCCATGTAGTTGATCATTCCATTAAACCTCTGCACGTCCTTTTTGCATTGTGGCTTTGGCATATTCTCAATGGCGGACACCTTTCTGGGATCTGGTCTGATGCCCTCACTGCTAAGGATATCTCCCACGAATGTCAGTTCTGTCACCCCGAGCTGGCATTTCTCTCTATTCAGCTTCAGGTTCGTTTTCCTTGTTGCTTCCAGCACTTTTTTCAGTCTCTCGTCATGCTCAGTTCTCGTGGTTCCCCATACTATGATGTCATCCATCGATGTATCAACTCCCTCCAGGTGCTCATAGATCACATAGATAGTTTTGTGATGCACTTCAGGAGCTGAGGCAATGCCAAATGGTAACCTTAGGAATCGGTATCTGCCAAATGGACTGTTGAACGTGCACAGTCTTGAACTTGCCTCGTCCAGTTTCATCTGCCAAAATCCTGATGATGCATCTAACTTGCTGAAATACTTTGCATTTGCAAACTGTGCCATGATTTCCTCACATGTAGGAAGCTTGAAGTGCTCTCTCTTTATTGCTCTGTTTAGATCTCTTGGATCCAGGCAAAATTCTGAGCTTTCCATTCTTTTTGTCCACAACTACGAGGGAACTCACCCACTCAGTTGGCTCATCTATCTTCTGAATCACGTTCAGGCTTTCCATCCTGTCCAACTCTGCCTTCAGTTGCTTTTGAAGAGCAAATGGAACTTTTCTGCATGGATGTATGACCGTTGGCATACTTTTATCTACTCTGATCGTGTATTCTCCTGGAAGGCAGCCTAGACCCTGAAATAGGTCGTTGTACTCTTTCATGAGTTCATCATAGACTGTCTCTCCTTCGCTTTCCACAACGAGGACTCTCTTTACCAGGTTCAGTCTCTCACAGGCTATTAAACCTAGTATGGCTTGCACATCCTTTGGCACCATGATTAATGCTAGCGTGTGCTCTCTGTCCTTGTGTGTTACTTTGACAATGCATCTTCCTTTCACTGGTATATCAGTATCTGAGTATCCTGTCACTTTCACTTTTATTCCATGTATCTTTGGTCTGGGTCTAATTTTCTTAAAATCAGTCTCTGATATCACATTAACTTGTGCTCCAGTATCCAATTTAAATGGAATGTGTATGTCATTCACTTTTAGTGTCAACATCCAGCCTCTTTTTTCTTTTTTCTTTTCAGACATGACATCCACATAGAACTCCTCTATCTCGCTTTCATCTACTGCATTTACCTTGCTTTGTTGCGCTTGGTTCTTACAGCAACGGGCATAATGGTTGTTTTTGTTGCAACTATTGCATTTTTTACCATATGCTGGACACTTTTTTGGTGGATGCTGTGTACCGCATCGACTACATGACTTTCGATTGCCCCTTTCATTTTTGTTCGCTGGCCACGCCTCTTTATTCACATTGGCGCTCGTTTTGTTAAACAGTTTGTGTCCGTTCTTTCTCACTGCATCCACGTTGCAGCTACTGTCACTGAACAGCTCCTTTGCCTGCGACTTCACAGTCTCTGTAGCCCTACACAGTGCTATGGCTTTTCCCAGGTCTAGATTTTGCTCTCTGAGCAGTCTTTCCCTTAGACCATTATCTGGAATACCACACACCAGTCTGTCTTTTATCAGCGAGTCTGTCAGTCCCCCAAATTCACATGTTTTGCTTCGGTTTCTCAGTTCAGTCACATACTGATCAATAGTCTCACCCGTTTTCTGTACACATGTGAAAAATCTGTGCCTCTCAAACGTCACGTTATGTTTAGGTATGCAGTAGGCCTCAAACTGTTCCATTATTTTATCTAGCTTCATTTTGTCTCCATCAGCAGCGAATGTGAAGTTGTTATACACCTCCAACGCTTCATCACCCACGACATGTAAGAACACTGACGCTTTCATTTTATCACTTTTCTTGTCAGCTCCGATTGCCGCTAAATACAACCCCAAACGTTGTTTGAACCTCCTCCAACTTTCAGCCACATTACCTGTCAACTGAAGCTTTGCCGGTGGGTGTAAACCTTCCATTTTTCACTTTGTTAGCTATTCTCCAAAGGAAAGTAACGATGTTCTCTTTTGGCTTGCTAGTATGTGGAGAGCTGATTTCGCTGGGTTGCTTGCTTGCCACTATCTCAGCGATTTGCTAACTTCAGATTTTTCCTCTTCATCTCTTTCAATCACTTCTTCTGACACCATGTATTGATTTGTATGTGGGTTCAATGACGACACATTCATGAAAGAGAATGTCTTTTAATCTAATGTGTCTTCAAGCATGTTAACAGTTTTACAGGAGACACCATCTTAGAGATCCATCTAAAATGAAACTAAAACTAAACTCTCTCTCTCACATGCCCTCTGCTGGTAAGGCATAAATAATCAAACAGGCAAATATGCTGGTAAGGCATCATAATCAAACAGGCAAATACCATCACTATTTGCTGATATCATTACACAAAGTAGCTACCAAGCCAGGAAAATGCCGATTCAACTTCATAAATGACCAATAGCCAGGGTATTGAAGCCATTACGCAAGGAGACAACCGCCCCAAAAGCAGTTAAGCTAAATGACTGTAATCACCTTAGACGAGCCCGCCAAAATTAAACAATGAGCTCGACCTGATTTGGCACGCAGATAAGGAAGAAAAAACCTGTATAATTGTAGGCCCACCAGTAGCCAAGCTCTCTTCTCTTCTCTTCTTTTCTCGTCCCGCGCTGACACCGAGGACGCCCACCATAACACCGGGGGCCAAACGCACAGGAGAAGAGGGCCAGCCATCGGGGCATGATGAAGAATAGAGCCAAACAGCAAGATCAAGGTAACAGAACAGCGGGGCAGGCTCAACCGAGGACAGCTAGGCCGCAACCATAGCCTTACACGACCAAGCTGACATCGAAGGCCACCAACCGAGCCCAGCCGCAACGAAATTCGATGACCAAACCACCACAAGAAAAACAAAACCCGAGGTTTCCACTCTACAACCTAAGGTATCCAACAAAAGACTTTGCTGTCCCTATTTCTACCAAAAGAAAAGGGGACTTACTGGACAAATCCATAACCGCGCCCGTACCGCATCAGCGGACTCAACCCAACTGAAGGACCTTTGCAGTTCCCAAAACTGAGACCACGTGGGGATGGCAGGCCCTAAAGGACACAAAGAGTGAGCCCCAAAACCGCAACTGGCTTAATTGACAGGCTTCGAACTGTCAAGGAAACCCCATTGGTGAGCATAAATCCCTGGCCCCTCTTAGCTCAATCTAGTTAGGTGTTGGGGGTGGGACAAGGTTAGGGGGATTATTAATGTGATTGCCCCCTCGTTGTGTCGTGTGTTCCCCATTCCCAACTAAGTGCACTTTTATATGTCTGTAATTATCCTAGTAATTTCCAGTTTTGTTATATTGTTGTGCCTTTAATAAAATTACGGTTTTCTTGTACCAAACCAGGTGTCTACTCTAATTCTGCATCACCGCCTGTAGCTAAGTCCGGTGTCTAGAATCCAGGGGTGTGGGAGCGATTCAAACCGATCAGAGACAGTCAGGGGCAGAGCTGACTGGGCACAAACCACCCCCTACAGAAATGGCGACCACGGCAGGACACCGTCAACAGGGGTGCGATACAGTAGACAATGGTTCAGAAGAGCAAAGCCTGATGGAGGAAACGATTTCTGATTATGTGTTCAGCAAGGTGAATATCACGAAGAAGTGGATCACCAATCTGTTAAAGGCTGGGCGTCCGGTAGACGCTGCAGCTAAGTGGGCAGAAGGGAAGGATCACAAGAAATCCCTAGAGAAGGCAGTCTGGCTGATGTGCTTCAAGAAGCAGGTCCAGCTTTTGGACAGGCTCGTTGAGGCACAGGCAGCCGAGATACGGGAGTCAGCCCTGGAGGTCCAAGACAGGACTCTAGCGGGGGAGAAGTTAGTTGTAGCATTGCAAGCCCTAAACCTGGAAAGGGTACAATTAATGGGGGAACATAAGGCCAGGTTGGAATACCTACAGTGCCAGGTCACCGAGGCCAAGAACAATGAGCTGAGGTTGTGGGAGAAGAATGCCTGCCTAGCGAGACAAGTAAGAGAACAGGAGGAGAAAGTAAAAGATATAAAGGCAGCCTGTAAGTTAGCGAGCGAACAGGGGTTTGAAGATACAGATCATGGCCCCTGCAAGGAACAGATAGAGAATCTGGGCCTTGCCCTAAGAAAGGCAAAGGTCATGGTGTGCCTCATAAGCCCGAAAGCAGCCCAGGCGGATTTTACAGGGAACGAGGGGAGAACAGTTCAGACATCACAGGTAGTACCAAGGGATGACCCGGTTGAGGAACAGGAGGTCCCACGACCACCACCCGTAGCGCCAGGTTTTAGCAAAGTCTGGCAGCAAGGGGGGATGGAGTTAGAGGTAGAAGCGGAGGTGGAACAACCCCTGCAAGAGAGGCTGGAGCCAGGGCCGATGTGCCCAGCCCGGCAGTGGAGGTTTGGCCCACCCGCTAATGACGGGGTGGAGGGACCCCTCCAAAATCAGTTCGTAGTACCCTACGGCACCCAACAGCTTAGGGCTATGGTGAGCCATATCCCAAAGCTCACTGTAAAAAGGGACCCCTCGGTCCACTTCAGGGAAGCGGAACAGGCAGCCAGCATCAACGAATGCGATGATGCTGAGCAGACCAAAATGTTGCTGCTCTTTTTGGAGGGTAAGCTCCTCCAGTCCCTCTCTGACCAGTGTTAGAGGGGGCAGTGTGCATATGGGGAGCCCAAGGATGAAGTTCTGGAGGCCATGGGGATGAATGAGGGAAGTTCTTTCTCCCGTGTGGAGAAGACAGTGCAGCTCGCAGGGGAAACCCCGCAGGCTTTCGCGGACAGGTTATGGCCGGTATATAGGAGTGCCTGTACAGGGGCACCTAAACGGGCATTCCTGGACCGGGATCAGCTGGCCCATTGGCTCCGCTGCCTGGTGGCAAACAGCTTGCCACAGGTCCGGGCCAAGGCGGAAGTCTGGTTTGACACTAAGAATCCCCTGACCACCGAACTTACGGTGATCAGACAGTTGATCCTAGTGTATAGGAATGGTAGGGGAACTGATGCACACCCACCTAAGGGGAAGGTGCATGAGGTAAAACCCAGACAGGGTAGGAAGGAGTGGCATCAGGAAGGGAATAGGCCTTCTAGCACAAAGCTCAATTGCTACTGGTGTGGGAAGATTGGCAACTGGAGGAGAAAGTGCAAAAACCCTTGGAAGGACAACAAGGGAAATAATTCCACAGCCCCAGCCCAAAAGACAGAGACAGGAATCCCTCTCACCACGGTCGAGTCATTTTTGGACGCCCTGAGGTCCTCATTGACCGGCAAAGGGAGAGTAGCAGCCACTACCGGTGCTCTGACCCCATCAGCTCCATCCAACCCACAGCCCTGACTAAAGCCAGCGCAGCCTGCTTACCTGTGTTCCCTTCAGCACGATGTATGGAAGAGACCCCTCGTGGAGATGGAGGTAGAAAAGGTGAAGGGGACCTATCTGTTGGACACAGGGGCATCATGCACCATGATCCATTCAGCTAACCCCCCCACCTCGCCTCTCTCTAGCGGGGTCCAATACAGCCTGTCGGGATTCACAAGCAGAGAACAGGCCGGCTCATTTTCCATCCCGCTTTCCATTCGTTTAGGAACACTCCGCTCTAAGTGGACTTGTATCCTAATGAAGTGGGAAGTGGAGGGGGGAAAGGGGATCCTGGGAGCCGACTTTATTGTAGGCCACGTGATCCTGGTGGATTTACGAAATCATTGCCTATGGGGGCAAGTACAGGAATGGAAGGCGGAGTAGTAGTCATCCCAGGGAAAGAAGGGAAGGAGACCCTGTGCACCATGAAGCCTAAAGAGGGTTATAACCTTGAGCTCATGGTCAGCAATACTACAAAGGAGTTCCAGGCATTTGTGCAAGCCCACCTAGCCATCTTTGCCACACATAAACACGACTGTTGGAGGGTCAATGGTTTTGAGGTCAGCGTAGCCGGGGACCCCATGGCCCGACCACAAAAACAGTACAACTTCTCCAGGGAAGTGGAGCCAGACATGGAAGCAGCCATGTCCTTCTTAGTACAGCAGGGGGACCTGAGACCGATAGCCACCCACGTAAACTCTCCACTGTGGCCGGTTAGAAAGCCGGACAACTCCTGGAGGGCCACGGTGGACTATCGGGTGCTCAACAGCAACATCCCAGCCTGTGCACCCACGGTAGCAGCAGTTGCCGGCCTGATAGGAAGAATCCCAGCATCCGCGACCACTTTCACGGTGCTGGATATTTTCAACGGGTTTTAGTCCATCCCTTTTAGGAGGTAGCACCAGTACAAGTTTGCCTTTACCTTTAAAGGGCAACAGTACACCTGGAACTGTTTGCCTTATGGCTTCCACAATAGTCCCAGCATCTTCCACCAGTGCATGGCAAACAGTTTAAAGGATTTCAGCCAGCCGAGGCAGCTGGTACAATATGTGGATGACCTGCTCCTATACACAGACACGGGAGAGGAGCATGGCCCACTGCTGCCCGAACTACTGGAGCTGCTCAGGTAAAAGGGTTTCAAGGTGAAACCAAAGAAAGTGCAGATCGGCCAGCAGGAGGTGAAATTCCTGGGCCTGACCGTACGCACTGGGGAAAGGGCCATAGATAAGGCTAGAAGGGAAGCGGTACAGGGGTTACCAGTCCCCAACACAGTCACGGGTGTGAGGTCGTTTCTAGGGCTAACCGGGTACTGCAGAGACTTTATTGAGGACTATGCAGCCACAGCAGCCCCTCTGCTCCGACTCCTACACAAGAGAGTGGAGTGGGCGTGGGATGAGGGTTGCCAGGCAGCATTTTTCAGGCTCAAGAAAGACCTGCAGACCGCACCAGCTCTAGGGGCCTTAGATGGGGGAAAAGAGTTCTTCCTGGAGGTAGCAGCCAGCGGGGACAGCCTGAGTGCTGTGCTGCTCCAAGAGCGGCATGGCAGGCTGAGGCCGGTGGTCTACTCCTCCAGGATACTCACGGATGTGGAGAAGAGCTACTGCAAATGTGAGAGGCACCTCTTGGCCACACATTGGGCTGTGAAAAGATCACTGATCTTCACAGGCACCTCTCCCATCACCCTCCTCACCCATCACGCACCCACGCAGATGCTCCTGGACGGGAGAATCAAAGATGAGACAGTGAGCAGTGCCCGCATTGCTTGCTGGACCCTCCTCCTCTCACAGATGGACCAAAAAGTAAAAGGGCTCTGCGAGCTAAAGCTCGCAGACAACTTGGTATATCCTGGAACTGCCCACCGGTGTTCCGTAGAAGGGGTTTGGGAAGTGGACATAGGTTTACGGGCCGGGATACATCCCACAGGCCGCGAAATCTATGTGGACGGCTCCAGCACAGTATCTGCTGGTGAGCGACTCACAGGGTGTGGAATTTATGACCCAGCGGCAAACATTGCCCTGGCGATTAAGCTCCCCAGCACCATGAGTGCCCAGCAGGCTGAACTGTCCGCGGTAGTGTACGTCATTACACACCCCAAAATCTTCCCCACCCCATACATGATCTGCTCAGACAGCATGTTCACGTGCAATTCGTGTACGGAGTACCTGGCCGATATCTGGTTCCGTCGACGGGAGACCCCTCACAGTGAAACCCCTGCTGGAGAAAATCTTAGCAGCAGTGGGGGAGGAAGGGAAGGTTTTCATCCATAAGATGAAAGCCCATTCCTCCACAGAACCCCGTAGTCAGGGCAACCAGCAGGCTGACATGCTAGCTAAGGAGGGTGCCTGCACATGCACTTTCTAGTATCAATATGGGTCCAGTCCTGTAGCAGCAGTCAGGGGTAGGAATGGGACACCAGGAGGTTCAGGGGTAGCTTTAGCCCCGGAGCTTAAGACAGTCCAAATCCAAGACCCCGTCCTCAAGTCAGTCCTCAGTGCAGTGACTGAGGGAAAAAGGGTAGAGGGCCCTTACAGCACAGCAGCCCTCTCGGTGAAGGAAGGCATGCTGTTTAGGGGAGAACAATGGGTAGTACCACAGCAGCACCAGAGGGAATTCCTTCAACTGGCCCATGAGGGTCCAGCAGCAGGGCATCCCCGGCCTGATACCACCTGGCAGCGGGTGGAACAGGCGGGATGGTGGCCAGGAATCAGGGAAAATGTCTACGAGTTCTGCGCCGGCTGTCTGGTGTGTGCTGCTAACAACCCTAATCCTCACAAAATGAAGGTACCTATGGGGCACATCAGGAGGGTAGAGGGACCATGGCAGTCGATACAGGTCGACTACATCGGGCCCCTGCCCACCGCCCAGGGAGGCTATAAGTACTGCCTAGTCCTGGTAGATATGTTACATAAGAACATAAGAACATAAGAAATAGGAGCAGGAGTAGGCCAATCGGCCCCTCGAGCCTGCTCCGCCATTCAATAAGATCATGGCTGATCTCATCCTAACCGCCAATCCACTATCACAGAACCATCTCCAGAATCTAACAGAATTAGACACACGAAATAGGAGCAGGGTCAGCCTACACGGCCTCTGGGCCCGCTCCGCTACCCACAGGGCCATGACCGATCCAAACCTAGACTCATGTCCAAATTCCTGCCCGCTCCCCGTAACCCTTAATTCCCTTTACTTCTAGGAAACTGTCTATTTCTGTTTTAAATTTATGTAAAGATGTAGCTACTACAGCTTTTTGGGGCAGCATATTCCATGGACCTACCACCCTCTGCGTGAAGTAGTTCCTCCTCATCTCAGTTTTGAAAGAGCAGCCCCTTATTCTAAGACTATGCCCCCTAGTTCTAATTTCACCCATCATCGGGAACATCCTCCCCGCATCCATCCGATCCAACCCCTTCACAATCTTATATGTTTCAATAAGATCGCCTCTCATTCTTCTGAACTCCAATGAGTAGAGTCCCAATCTACTCAACCTCTCCTCATATGTCCATCCCCTCATCCCTGGGATTAACCGAGTGAACCTTCTTTGCACTGATTCGAGTGCAAGTATGTCTTTTCTTAAGTATGGACACCAAAACTGTATGCAGTATTCCAGGTGCAGTCTCACCAATACCTTGTACAACTGAAGCAATACCTCCCTATTTTTATATTCTATCCCCCTAGCAATGAAAGCCAACATTCCATTGGCCTTCTTAATCACTTGCTGCACCTGCAGACTAACCTTTTGAGTTTCGTGCACCAGGACCCCCAGATCCCTTTGTACTTCGGTATTTTCCAGTTTCTTGCCATTAAGATAATAACTTGCTCTACGATTTTTCCTGCCAAAGTGCATAACCTCACACTTTCCAGTATTGTATTCCATCTGCCAAATCTCTGCCCACTTACTTAGCCTGTCTATGTCCCCTTGCAGGTTTTTTATGTCCTCCTCACTCACTACTTTCCCTCCCATCGTAGTATCATCTGCAAACTTTGATATGTTACACTCGGTCCCCTCCTCCAAATCGTTAATATAGATTGTAAAGAGTTGGGGACCCAGCACTAACCCCTGCGGAACACCACTAGTTACTGATTGCCAGTCTGAGAATGAACCATTTATCCCAACTCTCTGCCTTCTGTTAGATAGCCAATCCTCTATCCATGCCAGAATATTACCCCCAATCCCGTGATTTTTTATCTTAAGCAATAATCTTTTGTGTGGCACCTTGCCAAATGCCTTTTGGAAGTCTAAATACACTACGTCCACTGGTTCCCCTTTATCCACCCTATATGTTACTTCCTCAAAGAACTGCAGCAAATTTGTCAAACATGACTTCCCCTTCATAAAACCATGCTGACTTTGTCCTATTAAATTATGATTATCCAAATGTCCTGTTACTGTCTCCTTAATAATGGACTCCAATATTTTACCTACCACAGATGCTAGGCTGTGGTAGGTATTGAGGGGAAGTGGCACGTTGCACACAACCCACAGTCCTCAGGGATTGTGGAGAGAATGAACAGGACCTTGAAGGAAAGGCTGAGGAAAGAGATGGTGGACTCGCCTTGAAAATCGGCCGAGGTCCTACCGTTGGTCCTGATGGGGATCCGGGCCAGCCAGTCAAAAAGCATGGGGTACTCCCCACACGAGCTGATGACTGGCAGGGTTATGCGGACTCCCAGCCATGTGCTAGCCCCGGTGCTCACAGAAGGTCAGCTCAGGGAGGTAAACCGGGACAGGTTCACCAGGAACCTCTTTGAGCACCTGAAGCATGTCCACGGGCAGATGGCTGGGAACATGGGAAAGCAGCATCGGAGTAACCGATTGCTGGTAGAACCCCAAAAACACCACGAGTGGGAAATAGGGGATCAGGTTATGGTGAGGAATTTTGCTCGGGTAGGAAGTCTAGAACCGTTATACATGGAGCCCTACAGCATTGTAGACAAGGCCAGCCCCATGGTATATGCCATTAAGATGCCTCGGTGCACCAAATTGTTCCATATTAATCAGTGTAAATTATTTAAACCCGAGAGGAGAGAACAGCCAATTGGAGCAAGGTCTGAGGATAGAGATCCTCAGCCTGCAGCAGGAGCAAGTTCACAGACTGCACAGGCAGGCGCAGTGGCTTGTTTTAGGGAAGGGGCCATCCCGCCCACCGCTTGGGACACTCCCCCGCTCTTCTGGGATTTCGATGAGGTGTGATGTGAGGGCGAAGACACTGCCCCTGACCCAGGTTTAGATGAGGTGGGACGTGAGGGCGAAGACCTCGCCCCTGACCCAGGTTTAGATGAGGTGGGACCTGAGAGTGAGGACCCTCAGCCCGCAGCATCAGGCTGCGAAGGGCTACCTGCCCCTAGCCCAGGTTCAGGAGAGGTAAAGCCTGAGGAGAAAAATGCTCAGCCAGCGGTGGTGGAAAGCCCACAGACCGCACCGGAGGGGGCAGTGGCTCAGGTTAAAAGCCCACCAGCCAGAAAAACCCCACCCGCCAAAGTCACCAGAAGATTCCCATGAACGCCCCAGCCAAGGAAACCGTGGTCACCGGCTCCCCAGTTTAAAAGGGCAGCCTCTTGAGTCAGGGATCGGTCTGAGGGCAGAGGTCCCCAGCCAGCAGCCACAAGCTGTGAGGGACCGAAAGTACAGGACAGTGCAGCCACACCGAAGGGAGCGGGGTGCCGCAGCCCGAACAGGGATTAGGCTGGCCGCCCGGAGACGGGCGGCGGACATACATAGTTATGCAATTTAAGTGTGATATTGTTAAGTTTGGGTGTTTAGTTTAAGTTTAAATGAGGTGATTGGTAGTTTTAATTAAGTAGTGGGATTGTTAAGAGTGTTTGTATTGAGTCGAGGTCGCGAGACTCGACTATGCTTCACCCAAGCCAGAGAATCTCCTCGGGACCTGGCTATATGCTCTTGTGTCTCTTTGCAGGAGAGGATTTCAAGATGAAGGGGGGCGTACTCCTACTCGCCCCGATAGGAATGAGCACTGGGAAGCGAGGTGACGTGGAGGATTCTCACATCTATGGGTGCTCAGGAGAGAGAGCACCAATCGTTACCGATGGAGGTGGTGAACGGGGTGTGGAGGAGCTTGCCATTTACTTCCACAAGGGAAGGTGGCCAGGGTGGCTGGGGTCCAATTTGACTCAGTACTCCAGCCAGACCGGGTTCACGTATGGGGAGGCCTCCATCCTGTGCCCCAGGGTACAGGTCATTGCTACAAAGGTCAGCGTCACCGTAGGGAAACGTTTATGTTTAAGCTGCAGGGGACAGATTCCTTTGGATAGGTGGTGGTGGCTCAGAAAACTGAGCAAGGATATGGGAAACCCCGCAGTCGATTGGGAACGATTGGGGAACAATACCCATCGGATGATTACAGGGATTCAAGGGGGATTGAGTGTGTTCTGGGACAAGTGGTGGGAACCGGATCAGGGGATTTATGTCTGTATGTGGGGGTCAGAGAAGGTCTGCCCCACAGGCATATCCATCATTTTCCACCGGCAATGGCAAGATGGCGACGAGGGGGTGGAGTGGGATTCCAGCCTGCATGCGTGTGCGGTCCCATACTCCCCAATCCCAGTGAATGCCACTGAACTTGTGACCCGCCCCCGAAAGCCCCTGCCCATGACCCAGGCAGCAAGGACACACAGGGAGGGGTGCCCTGCCACCACCAAGGGACCAGGGAATGGGGAATGGGCTTGTACTAGTGCCGACGGATCAGCTGCTATACCAGGTGGTAAACTACGCGGTAGCTTCCGTGATCCTGAATCTTACCAAGGAACACTTACCTGAGTGGTGCCCCAAAGAGACAGAACAGCTATACCAGGCCCTGTTGAAAGAAATGTTTAGGAAATTCTATGAGTTCGATTTTGCCAATGTAGACACAACAGAACTGTACACTACACACACTGAGTATTTTGCTAATGCGGGGAGACAAAGATGGGAAGCCTGGAATGATGTTTTCACAGTGTTTAACACAGGATCCTCTGTCATAAACAGCTTGGATGACATAGATTTGCAGACACAGATAAACAGCCTAAAAACACAATTGCGAAAAATCCTAATGGATGAAAATACAGTAGTAGGCTCAGAGTTACACGAGGTCCAAGACATGATGGTCCATTTAAAAGAGATCATTGCTGAGCTGGAGAAGCACGCAAAAACTGTAAATGCCCTCATAAGAGAGGACGGAAATCCTTCAGATCAGGCTGCACAGAACGAGGTGTGCATACTGTATGGGCATGGTTGCTGGGTGAGGGCTGCAGTAACCTGGAGGATTTAAAACAAGGTTTAGTCCCCTCCTGGATCAGCAACAAGCACCTTGCAGCCCTCCATCCATTTGAGAATGCATTGAGCCCGTGCCAACTCCGGTTAGCTTCTGAGGCCTACCCTGTCCCAGTAGATTGTGGACGTTCCAACCACACTATCATGGGGATAGTAGTGAGGATGCCGGTCATGGGTGGGACAGCCCGGCCCGCACCGGTATAAAGGGTAGAGAATATTGGAGTCATTCAAAGGGGTGCACATATCCGTTTCACAGCGGTCCCACCTTATGTCATAAAGTGGGAGCACGCTATGACAGGTACTGACATCTTGGGGTGCTGGAGCCGGGGAGCACACATAATACTGTGTCCCCAGCACTTGAACACCTATTCAAAACCACAGTGCGGGTTTAAAGCTGCTGGTGCGAAATCTATAAACTGCACCATGGAGGTAATGGTACAAGACCATGTTCCCCCACAGGTAGCATATATAGGCGATGGGACATATTGTGTCACCACAGGTGTGCCCCACTACCAGCATGGACAGCATAGCTGGTGTCCGGTAAGTGACAGCAGTTTCTGCTTTAAACCCGAGGAAAAGTTCAAGTGGCCCAGGAACGAATTGTCCCCATTCCTGAACCCTCCACTGTTCACCTCACTGTAAAGGAGACTTTCACCAACCTGCAGAAATATGTAGCACATTTCAGCTACGAAATCCCTCCTCTCCCAGAATATCTTACCAAAATACTAAAAGCAGTAATAGTCTCACAGAAACATTTCTACACTCTGGAGCAGAAGACAGTAGAGATAGGGGCCAAAATATTGGACATTGTAGTTCCAACCTGGTGGGACATTTTTGAAAACATAGAGGTCCCTTCATGGATTAGACTGGCTTCCCACATCCTCGTGGTTTGCCAGCTGGGAATAGTATTGTACCTAGTGTGCACTCAGTGCAAGGGAAAAGGCCAAATACTAGAATTCTGAAACCAAAGGACCTGGAAGGAACATTATGTTAAGGTGGAGGGAAATACACCTGTTTGAATTTTTTTGTGTTTCTGAATAAAGATTGTTTTTTTTTTTGTTTTTTTGTTATTTTCGATAAAGACTTTCGAAGTGTTATTTTAATAAAGATGTATGTATACCAAGTGGTGCAGGGGTGTTGGACCCCCTCCATGCTTGGATGTATGTGTAAATAACTGTATTCTGCCTATGTATGCTTATGTGCACTACATTTTAAAGAATGGGAAATGCATGTTTCATGGGATCATATATAGTTAATCACAGGGTAGGTTGACTTTGGAGGGTCGGGAATTTTGCTCACCTTGAAAGTATGATACTTAAAGCGAGTTTAGTATCAACAGGGGGGAGTGTACGGTTCTCAAAATTCCCACATTCACCAAAAGTTGCTAAGAAAGGGACCCTGATTTTGGACAAGTTATTAAAAAGGGTACCCAAAAGAAAATGGCTTCTGAAACCTCGTGACAGAAGCCTGCAGGATTTTAAAAAGTAAGGCCCTGCAAAAAGCAAGCCCATTCAAAGCTTAGAAAAGAAACCTGACATGCACGGACCTGTGAAAGACTTTGTCATTTCGAAAGCAAGACAGCTAGATAAACACAGAATATGCATTCTTCATCTTGGAACAGATCAACTCAAGATAGACCTAATCTTGAGGCCATTAACTTTTGCGTAAATAATCAGTTACAGCTCAAAGTAGCTACCAAGCCAAAAAACACTGATTAAACTTCATAAATGACAAACAGTCAGGATATTGAAGCCATTAAGCAAGGAGACAACTGCCCCAAAAGCAGTTAAGGTGAATGACTGTAATCACTTTAGACGAGCCCACCAAAATTAAACAATGAACTCGACCTGATTTGGCATGTAGATAAGGAAGGAAAAACCTGTATAATTGTAGGCCCACTGGTAGCCAAGCTCTCTTCTCTTCTCTTCTCGTCCCGCACTGACACTGAGGACGCCCATCATAACACCGGGGGCCAAACGCACAGGAGAAGAGGGCCAGCCATCGGGGCACGATGAAGAATAGAGCCAAACAGCAAGATCGAGGTAACAGAATAGCGGGGCAGGCTTGACCGAGGACAGCTAGGCCTCAACCACAGCCTTAAACGACCAAGCCGACATCGAAGGCCACCAACCGAGCCCAGCCGCAACGAAATTCGACGACCAAACCACCACAAGAAAAACAAAACCCGAGGTTTCCATTCTACAACCTAAGGTATCCAACAAAAGACTTTACTGTCCCTATTTCTACCAAAAGAAAAGGGGACTTACCGGACAAATCCATAACCGCGCCCTTACCGAATCAGCGGACTCAACCCAACTGAGGTAAGTTCGCAGTTCGCAAGACTGAGACCACGTGGGGATGGCAGGCCCCAAAAGACATGAAGAGTGAACCACCAAACCGCAACCGGCTTAATTGACAGGTTTCGAACTGTCAAGGAAACCCCATTGGTGAGCACAAATCCGTAGCCTCTCTTAGCTCAATCTAGTTAGGTATTGGGGGTGGGATAAGGGTAGGGGATTATTAATGTGATTGCTCCCTCGTTGTGACATGTGTTCCCCATTGCCAACTAAGTGTACTTTTATATGTCTGTAATTATCCTAGTAATTTCCAGTGTTGTTATATTGTTGTGCCTTTAATAAAATTACGGTTTCCTTGTACCAAACCAGTTGTCTACTCTAATTCTGTATCGCCGCCTGTAGCTAAGTCCGGTGTCCAGAACCCAGGGGTGTGGGAGCGATTTGAATCGATCAGAGACAGTCAGGGGTGAGCTGACTGGGCACACACCACCTCCTACAAGTAGATAGTGAGGGTTGGGTGGAGGTGTAAGGTAAGTTAGTGTCCTGGGGAGGTCTCTTCTGCCCTTCGCAAGATTCGCAAAATTTTCACATTTCCCCCAAGGTAATGATTAGTAAAAGGGACTCTGCATGGACATTAAAAAAAAAAGCGTACCCAAAGATGGCGTCCACACCTCGTGACCAATAGCCTGCAAGATTTAAAGCTTGGACTCTGTGGCACAAGCAGCTTTTGGGGAATTCAGAACCTAAAATGCAGTTTCTGTGAAAAAGGACTTTGCATTTTGGAAAGCAGACTCAGGACTTTGAATATGCAGTAAGCCAGAATGTAGACAGATCAAAGCCAGTTAGGCCTTTACTTGAGGCCATCAAATTGTATGCATAAATAATCAGAAACAGCTTAAGGAAGCTATCGAGGCTGAACAGGCCGATTAAAATGCATTAATAACAATACAGCTTAGACATCAGGACAGTAGGTGCAATAAACGGCCACCTAAAAACAGTTAGTTTAGATTGCTACAATTCTTTAAACTAACCTGCCAAAATTGGAACAATGAACTAACCTGATATGGCGCGCAGATAAAGGTTTTGTAAGGAGTATAACTGCAGGCCCCGGGTAGCAATCTCTCTCTTGACTCTTCCTCTCCTGCCTTTGTCCCTGCTCTCGTGGCTCCGGCCTCTTGTGTTGCCGCTCGCACTCGTGCCCTGTCCTCGTGGCGGGTTCTCTCCCCATAGCAGAATTTTCAGTAACTAAGGACACCATACCAATAGCAGGGGAGGGGAACGAGACCCAAGTCCATAGCCATCCAGGACGCCCAGGCCGCACAAAGGGGCGAGACGAAAGTGAGTAGGAAGTCCAGGACTTGTACAGTAACTGAACGAGACGAGATGATAGGAGACAAAGAAGATGGTAACAACTCGATAAGAGCAGAGCAGGGCAGCGAAAAACATATTGATGAGGCCAAGCATCTAGTTAGAAGTTGGCGCTTGGCAAGACGAACATTCCTTGTTGAACACTGCGAAAATGCAGCTGGCCATGCCACGACGAATATACTGGCATTCTTAAGCTTGGGTAGGAAAATCTAGAGAGTTAAAACTGCCAACTGCCCTGTAGGCACAATGTTGCCGCCGACAACCGCCCGAGGGAGAAGAAGAGGAGAACCCATCGCGACGAGACGACGAAGGCAGCCGAAGGGAAGAAGGTGAGTCGCAGTAGCAGACCCAGCACCGCGCCCCTGATGACCACGTGGCGACAGGGCACCTAGAAGGACCAAAAACCAAACCTCAAAACCTGCATTCGTCAAACAGTTGGTTTTATTTTGGATTGGTGAGCATGAATTCTGGCCCCTCATAGCTTAATCTATTTAGGTATAGGGGTGGGATAAGGAAAAGGGGATTGGTAAAGTAATTGGTTTTCCCTCAATGTGCCGTGTGTTCCCCATTCCCTGCATCAGTATAATTGTAGTGTTATATGCCTGTAATTGTGTTTTATACTAGTAATTTTCTCGTAAGGCTGTGTTCTCGTTTCTGTTTCAATAAAATCTTGGTTTGCTTACACTGAACCACCTGTCTATGTGAGTCTTTCTGTATCACCATCTGTACCTAAGTCCGGTGTCTAGAACCCAGGGGCGTGGGAGCGATTTGAACCGCTCACAAACTGTCAGGGGCATAACTGACTGGGCGCACGCATCACACCCGCCACCCCCTACAGAATGGTGACCGCGGCAGGACACCGGCAACAGGGTTGCGATAGAGTAGACAATGATTCTCCTGAGCAAACCATGATGGAGGAAAGGATTTCTGATTATGTGTTTAGCAAGGTGAATATCACTAAGAAGTGGATCACCACTCTGTAAAAGGCTGGGCATCCGGTAGATGCAGCAGCTAAGTGGACAGAGGGAAAGGAACACAAGTAGTCCTTAGAGAAGGCAGTTTGGCTGATGTGTTTTAAAAAGCAGGTCCAGCTTTTGGACAGGCTCGTTGCAGCACAGGCAGCCGAGTTAAGGGAGTCAGCACTGGAGATCCAGGATAAGGCTCTTGCAGGGGAAAAGTTATGAGTAGCTTTGCAGGCCTTGAATCAGGACAGAGTGCTTTTAATGGGAGAACACAAGGCCCAGTTGGAATACCTATGGTGCCAAGTCACTGAGGCCAAGGGAAATGAGTTAAGGTTGTGGGAGAAGAACACCCACTTGGCAAGGCAGATTAGGGAACAGGAAGAGAAAGCACAGGAGGTAAAGGCCGCTTACAAGCTAGCAAGCGAGCAGGGGTTTGAGAAGGTAGACCACGACCCCTGTAAAGAGAGGATAGAAAATCTGAGGTGGGCCCTCCGGAAGGCAAAAGGCATGGTATGCTTCATAAGCACAAAGGCAGGCCAGGCAGATTTTATGGGGAACGAGGGGAGGACAGTTCCAACGTCACCGGAAGTGCCTAGGGACGACCCGGTTGAGCGAGAGAAGATCTCACGACCACCACCCGTAGCGCCAATTTCACCGAGGTTTGGCAGCAAGGGGGGGGTGGAGCCAGAGGTGGAGGTGGAGGTGCAGCAACCCCCGCCAGAGAGGTCGGAGCCAGGACCGATGTGCCCAGCACGGCATCGGAGGTTTGGCCCACCCGCCAATGGCGATAATGAGGGACCCCTCCAAAACCAGTTCATATTACCCTTTAACACCCAACAGATTAGGGCTATGGGCAACCATATCCCGAAGCTTTCCGAAAAGGGAGACCCCTCAATTCACTTCAGGGAAATAGAGCAGGCAGCCAGCGTCAACGATTGCGATGGCGCTGAGCAAGCCAAGATGCTGCTATTCTCCCTGGAGAGTAATCTCCTCCAATCCCTCTCTGATGAGTGTAAAAGGGGGCAGAGCGGGTAAGAGGAGCTTTGAGATGCAGTTCTGGAGGCCATGGGGATGAATGAAGGAAGTCCTTTCTCCCGTGTGGAGAAGACAATCCAGCTCCCAGGGGAAACCCCGCAGGCTTTTGCGGACCAGCTGTGGTCGGTGTACCGGAGGGCCTGTCTGGGACACCGGACCGAGTGTTCTTGAACGGGGATCTCCTGGACCATTGGCTCCGTTGCCTGGTGGCGAACAGCTTGCCACAGGTCGGGGCCAAGGCAGAAGCCTGGTTCGACCCGAATAATCCCCAGACCACCGAACTTACGGTGATTAGGCAGCTCAATCTGCCCTATAAAAACGGTAGGGGAGCCGATGCACACCCACCCAAGGGGAAGGTGCATGAGGTAAAACCCGGACTGGGTAGGAAAGAGTGGCGGCAGGAAGGGAATAACCCCCCCAACACAAAGGCGAATTGTTACAGGTGTGGCAAGGATGGTCACTGGCGGAAGCAGTGTAAAAACCCTTGGAAAGATAACAAGGGAAAGAATTCCACAGCTCCAGCCCAAAAGGCATGGCAGGAATCCCTTCCGCAGAGGTCGAGTCACTTTTGGACACCATGAGGTCATTATTGACTGACCAGGGGAGAGTAGCAGCTGCCACCGGTGCTCTCACCCCGTCAGCCCCATCCAGCCCACAGCCGTGATTAGAGCCAGCACAGCCTGTTTACCTGTGTTCTCTCCGGTATGATGAATGGAAAAGACCCCTTTTGGAGATGGAGGTAGAAAAGGTGACGGGGACCTATCTGTTAGACACGGGGGCATCATGCACCTTGGTCTACTCAGCTAACCCCACCACCTCGCCTCTCTCTAACGGGGTCCCATACAGTCTGTCGGGGTTCACAGGTAAAGAACAGGCTGGCTTGTTTTCCATCCAGCTCGCCATTCGGTTAGGACCGCTCTGCTCCAAGTGGACCTGTGTCCTGATGAAGTGGGAAGTGGAGGGTGGGAGGGTGGAAGAGGGGTCCTGGGGGCCGACTTTATTGTAGGTCACGGGATCCTAGTGGATTTGAGAAATCATTGCCTATGGGGGGCAGATAAAGTAAAAAACGGTGAGGTAGTAGTAATCCCGGGAAAGGAAGGGAAGGTTACTCTCTGCACCGTGAAGCCGAAAGAGGATTATAACCTCGAGCTTATGGTCAACAATACCCCACCAGCGTTGCAGGCATTTGTGCAGACCCACCTGGCCACATTTGCCACACACAAACACGACTGCGGGACGGTCAACGGATTTGAGGTCAGCGTAGACGGTGACCCCATGGCCCGACCACAGAAACAGTATAACTTCCCCAGGGATGCAGAGCCAGGCATGGAAGCAGCCATGTCCTCTTTAGTATAGCAGGGAGTTCTGAGGCTGATAGCTACCCACGTGAATTCTCCGTTATGGCCGGTCAGAAAGCCGGACAATTCCTGGAGGGCCACGGTGGACTATCGGGTGCTCAATAGTAACATCCCAGCCTGTGCACCCACAGTAGCAGCAGTTGCCGACCTGATAGGAAGTATTCCAGCATCCGCGACCACTTTCACGGTGCTGGATATTTCCAACGGGTTTTGGTGCATCCCTTTAAGGAGGGAGGATCAGTACAAGTTTGCCTTTACGTTTAAAGGGCAACAGTACATGTGGAATTGCTTGCTTCAGGGCTTCCACAACAGCCCCAGCATTTTCCATCAGTGTATGGCAAACAGTTTGAAGGATTTCAGTCAGCCCAGACAGTTGGTTCAATATGTGGATGACCTGCTCCTGTTCACTGATTCGAAAGAGGAGCATGGCCCACTATTGGCCGAACTGCTGGAGCTGCTAGGGCAGAAGGGTTTCAAAGTGAATCCCAAGAAAACGCAGATCGGCCAGCAGGAGGTGAAATTCCTCGGCCTGACCGTGCGCGTTGGAGAAAGGGCCATAGCTAAGGCGAGGAGAGAAGCAGTACAAGAACTACCAGTCCCCAACACAGTAATGGGTGTGAGGTCATTTGTAGGGCTAACCGGGTACTGTAGAGACTTTATTGAGGACTATGCAGCCACCGCAGCCCCTGTGCTCCGACTCCTACACAAGGGAGTGGAGTGGCTTTGGGATGAGGGTTGCCAGGCAGGATTTGCCAGGCTCAAGAAAGACTTGCAGACCGCACCAGCTCTATGGGCCATAGATGGGGGGAAAGAGTTTATCCTGGAGGTAGCAGCCAGCGGGGACAGCCTGAGTGCTGTGCTGCTCCAAGAGCGGCACGGCCGGCTGCAGCCGGTGGTCTACTCCTTTAGGATACTCACGGATGTGGAGAGGAGCTAATCCAAATATGAGCGGCACCTTTTGGCCACACATTGGGCTGTGAAAAGATCACTGATCTTCACAGGCACCTCTCCCATCACCCTCCTCACCCATCACACACCCACCCAAATGCTTCTGGATGGGAGGATGAAGGATGGAACAGTGAGCAGTGCCCGCATTGCCGCTGGACCTTGCTCCTCTCACAGATGGATCTGAAGGTGAAATGTCTCTGTGAGCCAAAGCTCACAGCCAACCTGGTATATCCTGGAACAGCCCACCGGTGTTCCATTGAAGGGGTTTGGGAAGTAAACATAGGTTTACGGGCCGGGTTACATCCCACGGGCCGCGTGATCTGTGTAGACAGTTCGAGAACGGTATCTGCTGGCGAGCGTCTCACGGAGTGCGGAGTTTATGACCCAGCAGCGAACATTGCCCTGGCGATTAAGCTCCCCAGCACCATGAGCGTCCAGCAGGCTGAACTGTCCGCGGTGGTGTACGATGTTACACACCCTCAAATCTTCCCCATCCCCTAAATGATTTGCTTGGACAGCATGTTCATGTGCAATTCGTTTACGGAGTAACTGGCCATTTGGTCCCGCCGTGGATACACCTCCGCCGACGGGAGACCCCTCACAGTAAAACCCCTGCTGGAAAAGATCCTAGCCGCAGTGGGGGAGGAAGGGGAGGTTTTCATCCACAAGGTGAAGGCCCATTCCTCCACAGAACCCTGCAGTCAAGGCAACCAGCAGGCTGACTTGCTCCCCAAGGAGGGTGCCCGCACAGGCACTTTCTGGGACCCATTTGGGTCCAGACCCATGGTGGCGGTCAGAGGTAGGGACGGGACCCAAGGCAGTGTAGGGGTAGCATTAGCCCCGGACCTTAAGACGGTCCAAGCCCAAGACCCCGTCCTCAAAGCAGTCCTTAGCGCTGTAGCTGAGGGAAAGGGAGTAGAAGGCCCGTACGGCACAGCGACCCTCTCCGTTAAAGAGGGCATGCTGTTCTGGGGGGGGAACAGTGGGTTGTGCCGCAGCAGCACCGGAGGGAATTCCTTCAACTGGCCCATGAGGGTCCAGGAGCGGGACACCCCGGGCCTGAGACCAGCTGGCAACGGGTGGAACAGGTGGGATGGTGGCTGGGACTCAGGGACGATGTGTGCGAGTTCTGTGCAGGCTGTCTTGTGTGCGCTGCAAATAACCCTGACCCCCACAAAATGAAGGTACCTATGGAACACATCAGGATGGCAGTCAATACAAGTTGATTACATCGGGCCCCTGCCCACCGCCCAGGGAGGCGCTAAGTACTGCTTAGTCCTGGTGGATGTGTTTAACAAATGGGTAGAGGCCTTCCCCTGCAGAACAGCCACAGCTCTGGGTACTGCCCGAATCCTGGTCCGGGAAGTGTTCTCAAGGTGGGGACTACCACAATATGTGGAGTCCGACCAAGGGACTCACTTCACCGGACAGGTGATGCAGAACACCCTTATGCTGCTAGGCATTGAGGGGAAATGGCACGTGGCCCACAACCCCCAGTCATCTGGGGTTGTGGAACGTATGAACAGGACACTAAAGGAAAGGTTGAGGAAGGAGACGGTGGACTCGCCCCGTAAATGGGCTGAGGTCCTACCGTTGGTTTTGATGGGGATCCGGGCCAGCCAGTCTAAAAGCACGGGGTACTCCCCATACGAGCTAATGACTGGCAGGGTTATGCGGACCCCCACCCATGTACTAGCCCCGGTGCTCATGGAGGGTCAGCTCAGGGAGGTAAACCGGGACAGGTACGCCCGAAACCTCTTTGAGCACCTGAAATAGGTCCACGAGCAGGCGGCTGGGAACATGGGAAGGCAGCATCGGAGTAACCGATTGCTGCTCGAACCGAGAAAGCACCACGAGTGGGAGGTAGGAGATCAGGTCATGGTAAGAAACTATGCCCGGGTAGGAAGTTTGGAACCATTGTGCTTGGGGCCCTACAGTATTGTAGATAAAGCCAGCCCCATGGTATACCCCATTAAGATGCCCCGGCGTACAACATGGTTTCATATCAACCAGTGTAAGCTGTTCAGACCTGAAAGGGGAAAACAGACATTTGTGGTAAGGTCTGAGGATAAAGATCCTCAGCCTGCAGCAGAAGCGAGTTCACAGACAGCACAGGCAGGTGCTGTGGCTTGTATAAAGGGAGGGGCCATCCCGCCCATCGAGTGGGACACTCCTCCACTCTTCTGGGGTCCAGACGAGGGGGAGGGACTTGAGGGCGAAAACCCCGCCCCCAACCCAGGTGTGGAGAGGGAGGGACTTGAGATCAAAAACCCCGCCCTGGACCCAGCCATGGGACCCGGGGGCGGAGACTCTCAGCTCGCAGCAGCAGGCTGCGAACAGTTACCTGTCCCTAGCTTGGGTTCAGGAGAGGTCAAGCCTGAGGGAGCAGCGGTTCGGGTTAACGGCCCACCAGCCAAGAAAGCCCCACCCGCCAAAGTCCCTAGAAGGTCCCCAAGGACGACCCAGCTGAGAAAGCCATGGTCACCAGCTCTCCAGTTACCAAGGGCCGCCCCTCAAGTCAGGGGGAGGTCCAAGGACAGAGGTCCTCAGCCAGCAGCCACGGGCTGCGAGGGACCAACAGTGCAGGATGGTGCGGCCATGCCGGAGGTAGTGGTGAGCCACAGTCCAACCAGTAATTTGCCTGGCCGCCCGGAGACGGGTGGCGGATGTACATAAGTTAGGTATTTAGACGTTTAGGTATTTAGCTTAAGTTTGGGTGTTTTAGCCTAAGTTAAGTAAGGTGATGGGTAGTGTTAATTAAGTAAGGAATCTACTAAGAGTGTATATATTTGAGTCGATGTCGCGGGACCCGACTATGCTTCACCAAGCCAGAGAATCTCTTGGGGACCTGGCGGCATGTTTTTGTATCTTTTTGCAGAAAGACTTTCAGGATGAAGGGGATCGTAATCCTATTCACCCTGATGGGGATGAGCGTCGGATCGCGAGGTGACCTGGAGGACTCACACATCTATGGGTGCTCAGGAGAAAAGGCTCCAGTGGTGACTGCCGGGAGCAGCAAACAAGGCACGGAGGGACCAGCCGTCTACGACCACGAGGGAAGAAGGCCCGGGTGGTTGGGATCCAACTCCACCCGGTACTCCAACCAGACCGGATTCACCTATGGGGAAGCCTCCCTCCCCTGCCCCAATGTACCGGTTGTGACCTCATGGATCGGGGTCACTGAAGGGAAATGCGTGTGCCTGACCTGCACAGGACAGATGCCCCTGGGAAGATGGTGGTGGCTCAGGAAGCTGAGCACAGACATGGGGGATCGCACCGCCGACTGGGAACGGATGGGAAACGACACCCACCGAACGGTCACCGGGACCCTTAGAAGGGACGAGTGTATGTTGGGACAAGTGGTGGGAATCGGGACAGGGGATCTATGTCTGTATGTGGGGGTCGAAAAGGGCCTGCCCTACGGGCGTATCTATCATCTTTTCTGCAGCCTGACAGGATAAGGGGAAGGGGGTAGAATGGGATTCCCACCTACACACATGCATAGTCCCACCGTGCCCAGCCCCAGTTAAAGCCACTGAGCTGGTGGCGTGCACCCGAAAGCAGTTGCCCACGACTCAGGCAGCAAGGACACACCGAGAGGGGTGCCCCACCACCACCAAGGGACCAGGGAATGGGTTGGTACTAGTACCTACCGATCAGATGCTCTACCAGGGGGTACACTAAGCGGTAGCCTCCATGATTTTAAATTTCACCGAGGTACATTTACCAGAGTGGTGTCCCAAAGAAACAGAGCAACTATACCAGGCCCTATTAAAGGACATGTTCAAGAAGTTTTATGAGTTCGATTTCGCCCATGTGGACAAAACCGAACTGTACACCACAAACCAAGAGTTTTTGGGTAATGCAGGGAGGCAAAGAAGGGGAGTATGGAATGATGTTTTTATTGCGTTTAACACTGGGTCCTCTGTCATCAACAGTTTGGATGACATAGAGCTACAGACCCAGATAAAAGGTTTAAAAACACAGTTAAGGAAGATATTAATGGATGAGAACAAGGTAGTGGGCTCAGAGTTGCATGAGGACCAGGCCATGACGGGCCATTTAAACTCCATAGCGGAGTTGGAAAAGCACGGAAAGATGGTAAATGCCCTCATAAGGGAGGACAAAAATGCTTCTGACGAGGCTGTGCAGAATGAGGTGTGCGTGCTCTACGGGGCATGGTTGCTGGGCAAAGGCCGCAGTAATCTGGACGATTTAAAACAGGGTTTAATCCCCTCCGGGATTAGCAACAAGCACCTCGCAGCCCTCCACCCATTTGAGAATGCATTAAGCCCGTGCCAACTCCGGCTAGCTTCCGAAGCCTACCCAGTCCCCGTGGATTGTGGACGCTCCAACCACACAATCATGGGAGTAGTAGTTAGGATGCTGGTCATGGGTAGGACAGCCGGACCCGCACCGGTATACAGGGTTGAGAACATTAGAGTCACTCAAGGGGGTGCGCACATTCGTTTCACAGTGTTCCCACCTTACGTCATAAAGTGGGAGCACGCTATGACAGGTACTGACCTCTCAGGGTGCCAGAGCCGGGGAGCACACATAATCCTGTGTCCCCAGCATTTGAATGCCTATTCAAAACCGCAGTGTGGGTTCAGAGCTGCTGGCGCGAAACCTATAAATTGCACCATGGAGGCAATGGCACAAGGCCATGTACCCCCGCAGGTAGCATATATAGGAGGTGGGACATATTGTGTCACCACCGGCGCGTCCCACTACCAGCATGGACAGCATAGCTGGTGTCCAGGTGATGACAGCAGTTTCTGTTTTAAATTTGAGGCAGCAGTTCAAGTGGCCCAGGAGCGAATTGTCCCCATTCCTGAACCCTCCACTGTTCACCTCACTGTGAAGGAGAATTTTACGAATTTGCAAAACTACGTAGTGCACTCGGCTACGAAACCCCCCCTCTCCCTGAACACCTTACCAAAATACTCAAAGCCGTTATAGTTTCACAGAAACATTTTTACACTCTAGAGCAGAAAACAGTAGAGATAGGGGCTAAGATATTGGATATTGTGATTCCACCCTGGTGGGACATTTTCAATAACATAGAGGTCCCTTCGTGGATCAGACTGGCTTCCCACATTCTCATAGTTTGCCAGTTAGGGATAGTGTTGTATCTAATTTGCATTCAATGTAAGGGAAGAGGTCAGATATTAGAATTCCGAAACCAGAAGATCTGGAAGGAACATTATGTGAAGGTGGAGGGAGATACGCCTGTTTGAGCCTTTTCCTTGTATTCTGATTAAAGATTGTTGTTTTTTTTCTGTGTTTGTTGCTTTTTAATAAAGTTTCTTTGTTTTTTTGCGACACAGTTAACAAAGATGTATGTGTACCAAGTGGTGCAGGGGTGTTGGACCCCTCCATGCTTGCATGTGTGTAAAAGTCTGTAATTTATCCTATGTAAGCTTATGTACACTACATTTTCGCGGAATGGGAAGTGTATGTGTCGTGGGTATAGTAGATAGGTAATTACAGGGGAAGGTTGACTATGGAGGGTCAGAAAATTTTGCTCACCTTGTAAGAATGATACTTCAAGCAAGTTTTAGTATCACAGGAGGGAGTGTAAGATTCGCAAAATTTTCACATTTCCCCCAAGGTTATGATTAGTAAAAGGGACTCTGCATGGACATTTAAAAAAAAGGGTACCCAAAGATGGCGTCCGCACCTCGTGACCAAAAGCCTGCAAGATTTTAAATCTTGGACTCTGTGGCACAAGCAGCTTTTGGGGAAATCAAAACCTAAAATGCAGTTTCTGTGAAAAAGGACTTTGTATTTTGGAAAGCAGACACAGGATTTTGAATATGCATTAAGCCAGATCGTAGACAGATCAAAACCAGTTAGGCCTATACTTGAGGCCATCAAGTTGTCTGCATAAATAATCAGAAACAGCTTAAGGAAGCCATCGAGGCTGGACAGGCCGATTAAAATGCATTATTAACAATACAGCTCAGACATCAGGCCAGTAGGTGCAATAAACGGCCACCTAAAAACAGTTAGTTTAGATTGCTACAATTATTTAAACTAACCCGCCAAAATTGGAACAATGAACGAACCTGATTTGGCGCGCAGATAAGGGTTTTCTTAAGGAGTATAACTGCAGGCCCCGGGTAGCAATCTCTCTCTTGCCTCTTGCTCTCCTGCCCTTGTCCCTGCTCTCGTGGCTCCGGCCTCTTGTGCTGCTGCTTGCACTCGTGCCCTGTCCTCGTGGCGGGTTCTCTCCCCGTAGCAGAACTTTCAGTAACTAAGGACACCATACCAATAGCAGGGGAGGGGAATGAAACTCAAGTCCATAGCCATCCAGGACGCCCAGGCCGCACAAAGGGGCGAGACAAAAGTGAGTAGGCAGTTCAGGACTCGTATAGTAACCGAACGAGACGAGATGATAGGAGACGAAGAAAACGGTAACAACTTGTTAAGGGCAGAGCAGGGCAGCGAAAAATGTATTGATGAGGCCAAGCGTCTAGTTATAAGCTGGCGCTTGGCGAGACGAACATTCCTTGTTGAACACAGCGAAAACGCAGGTGGCCATGTCACGACGAATATACTGGTGTTCTTAAGCTTGGGTAGGAAAATCTAGACAGTTAAAACTGCCAACTGCCCTGTAGGCACAACGTTGCCGCCGCTGACCACCCGAGGGAGAAGAAGAGGAGAACCCATCGCGACGAGACAACGACAGCAGCAGAAGGGAAGAAGGTGTGTCGCAGTAGCAGACCCAGCACCATGCCCCTGCAGACCACGTGGCGACACGATACCTAGAAGGACCAAAGACCAAACCTCAAAACCTGCATTCGTCAAACAGTTGGTTTTATTTTGGATTGGTGAGCATGAATTCTGGCCCCTCATAGCTTAATCTAGTTAGATATAGGGGTGGGATAAGGATAAGGGGATAAGGATTGTGACAGACCTGGGTGAGGAGTGCAGAGCGAGGTGAGGCTTAAAACCGGCAGCGAACAGCGGGGCCCGACCAAAGCGACGGACCTGGGTGAGGAGTGCAGAGCGAGGTGAGGCTTAAAACCGGCAGCGAGCAGCGGGGCCTGACCAGAGCGACGGACCTGGGTGAGGAGTGCAGAGCGAGGTGAGGCTTAAAACCGGCAGCGAGCAGCGAGGCCCGACCAGAGAGACGGACCTGGGTGAGGAGTGCAGAGCAAGGTGAGGCATAAAACCGGCAGCGAGCTGCGAGGCCCGACCAGAGCGACAGACCTGGGTGAGGAGTGCAGAGCGAGGTGAGGCTTAAAACCGGCAGCGAGCAGCGAGGCCCGACCAGAGCGAGGTGAGGCTTATCAATTCAAAAGCGGGGGAGAGAGGTAAATGTAATCAAAGTGTGACATCACCAGGAAGCAGGTAAGTGATTGGTTGGTGAGTATTTCTCTCTTTTTTTAAACCTCAACTCTGCTTTATAGTTGCTAAGGTCTCTCTGGTGTAGCGGGGACTGTTGGTAAACAAGTTAACTGTAGTGTAATTAGTGGGATTGATTGAGTTAATTTAAATTCAATTAATTAAAGGGTAAGTCAAGGCAGGACAGCCCGGCTACGTGATATGCTCCTCCTGCGATATGTGGGAACTCAGGGGCACTTCCTGTGTCCCTGACAACTACATGTGCAGGAAGTTCATCCAGCTGCAGCTACTGACAGACCGCATTGCAGCACTGGAGCTGCGATTGGATGCATACTGGAGCAATCACGATGCTCAGGACATCGTGAATAGCACATTTACGGAGTTGGACACACCGCAGGTAGAGGTTGGACAGGAAGAAAGGGAACGGGTGACCAACAGGCAGAGTACTAGGCGCAGGCAGGTAGTGCAGGGGTCCCCTGTGGCCATCCCCCTCTCCAACAGATACAACACTTTGAGTGTTGTTGGGGTGGATGGCTTATCAGAGGAAGGCAGCAGCAGCCAACTTCCTGGCACCAGGCGTGGCTCTGCTGCACAGAATGGAAGGAAAAAGAGGGGTAGAGCTATAGTAATAGGGGATTCAATTGTAAGGGGAATAGATAGGTGTTTCTGCGGCCACAAACGAGACTCCAGGATGGTGTGTTGCCTCCCTGGTGCAAGGGTCAAGGATGTCTCCAAGCGGCTGCAGAACATCTTGGAAGGGGAGGGTGAACAGCCAGTTGTCATGGTGCATATAGGCACCAATGATATAGGTAAAAAGCGGGATGAGGTCCTAAAAGCTGAATATAGGGAGTTAGGAGATAAATTAAAAAACAGGACCTCAAAGGTAGTAATCTCAGGATTGCTACCAGTGCCACGTGCTAGTCAGAGTAGATATAGAAGGATACTTCAGGTGAATACGTGGCTAGAGGAATGGTGCCAGGGGGAGGGATTCAAGTTCCTGGGACATTGGAACCAGTTCTGGGGGAGGTGGGACCAGTTCAAACCGGACGGTTTGCACCTGGGCAGGGCTGGAACCGATGTCCTAGGGGGAGTGTTTGCTAGTGCTGTGGGGGAGGGTTTAAACTAAAATGGCAGGGGGTTGGGAACCTGAGCAGGGAGACAGAGGAAAGGGAAACAAGGATAAAAGCAAAAGATAGGAAGGAGAAAAAGAAAAGTGTCAGTCAGAGAAATCAACGGTTTAAATCAAACATGGCCACAGTAAATAATAATTCTAATAGTCTAAGAGCGTTAAGAAAACAAGCCTGAAGGCTTTGTGTCTTAATGCGAGGAGCATTTGTAATAAGGTGGATGAATTGGCTGTGCAAATAGAGGTAAACAAATATGATTTGGTTGGGATTACGGAAATGTGGCTCAAGGATGGCCAAGACTGGGTACTCAACATTCAGGGGTATTCGATATTCAGGAAGGATAGGCAAAAAGGAAAGGGAGGTGGGGTAGCATTACTGGTTAAAGAAGGGATTAACACAATTGTGATGAAGGATATTAGCTCTGATGATGTGGAATCTGTATGGGTAGAACTGAGGAATACTAAGGGGAAAAAAACGTTAGTGGGAGTGGTATATAGACCTCCAAACAGTAAGGCGGGGGTTGGGGATGGCATTAAAAGTGAAATTAAAGAAGCGTGCAATAAGGGCACAGCAGTCATCATGGGTGACTTTAATCTACATATAGATTGGGCCAACCAAATTAGTAACAATATTGTGGAGGAGGAATTCCTGGAGTATTTACGGGATGGTTTCCTGGACCAATATGTCGAGGAACCAACCAGAGATCAGGCCATCTTAGACTGGGTATTATGTAACGAGAAAGGATTAATTAGCAACCTTGTTGTACGAGGCCCCTTGGGTCGGAGCGATCATAATATGATCGAATTCTTCATTAAGATGGAGAATGAAGTAGTTGACTCAGAGACTAGGGTCCTCAATTTAAATAAATGAAACTATGATGGTCTGAGGAGCACATTGGGTAGGATTGATTGGGAAATGGCATTCAAAGGGTTGACGGTGGATAGGCAATGGCAAACATTCAAAGACTGAATGGATGAGCTACAGAAATTGTTCATCCCAGTTTGGCATAAAAATAAAACAAAAAATGTGACTCAACCGTGGCTAACAAGGGAAATTAGGAATAGCATAAGATCCAAAGAGAGGACATATAAATTGGCCAGAAAAAGCAATAATCCTGAGGATTGGGAACAGTTTAGGATTCAACAAAGGAGGACAAAGGGATTAATTAAGAAAGGGAAAATAGAATATGAGAGTAAGATTTCAGGGAACATAAAAACTGACTGTAAAAGCTTTTATAGATATGTGAAGTGAAAAAGAATGGTGAAGTCAAGCGGTGGTCCCTTGCAGTCCGAATCAGGGAAATTTATAATGGGGAACAAGGAAATGGCAGACCAATTAAATACATATTTTGGTTCTGTCTTCAAAAAGGAGGACACAAATAACCTCCCAGAGATGCCGGGGAACATAGGGTCTGATGAAAGGGTGGAACTGAAAGAAATCAGTATTTGTAGGGAAATGGTGTTAGGAAAATTGATGGGACTGAAGGCCGATAAATCCCCAGGGCCTGATAATCTACATCCCAGGGTAATTAAGGAAGTGGCCCTAGAAATAGTAGATGCATTGCTGGTCATCTTCCATAACTCAATAGACTCTGGAACAGTACCCATGGATTGGAGGGTAGCTAATGTTACCCCACTATTCAAAAAAGGTGGTAGAGAAAAAGCGGGGAATTATAGACCGGTAGTGGGGAAAATGCTAGAGTCCATTATAAAAGATGTAATAGCAGAGCACTTGGAAAGCAGTGACAGGATCGGACAAAGTCAACATGGATTTACAAAAGGTAAATCATGCTTGACTAATCTACTGGAATTATTTGGGGATGTAACTGGTAAAATAGATAAGGGAGAACCAGTGGATGTGGTGTATTTGGACTTTCAGAAGGCTTTCGACAAGGTCCCACATAAGAGATTAGCATGCAAAATTAAGGCACATAGGATTGGGGGCAAGATATTGACTTGGATAGAGAACTGGTTGGCGGACAGAAAGCAAAGAGTTGGAATAAACGGGTCATTTTCCGAGTGGCAGGCAGTGATAGTGGGGTACCGCAAGAATCGGTCCTAGGACCCTAGCTGTTCACAATATATATTAATGATCTGGACAAGGGAATTGAATGTAATATCTCCAAATTTGCAGACGACACAAAGCTGGGTGGGAGGGTATGCTGTGAGGAGGATGTTGTGAAACTCCAGTACGATTTGGACAGGTTGGGTGATTGGGCAGAAACATGGCAAATGCACTATAATGTGGATAAATGTGAGGTTATCCACTTTGGTGGCAAAAACAGGAAGGCAGATTATTACTTGAATGGCAATAGATTGGGAGAAGGGGAAGTGCAAAGAGACCTGGGTGTTCTTGTGCACCAGTCGCTGAAGGTAAGCATGCAGGTGCAGCAGGCGGTTAAGAAGGCAAATGGAATGTTGGCCTTCGTAACAAGAGGGTTCGAGTACAGGAACAAGGATGTCTTGCTACAGTTGTACAGGGCCTTGGTGAGACCGCACCTTGAGTATTGTGTGCAGTTTTGGTCGCCTTACCTGAGGAAGGATGTTCTTGCCATGGAAGGTGTGCAGTGAAGATTCACCAGGCTGATACCTGGGATGGCAGGAATGACGTATGAGGAGAGATTGTGTCAATTGGGCTTATACTCACTGGAGTTTAGAAGATTGAGAGGGGATCTCATCGAAACCTATAAAATTCTGTCAGGCCTGGACAGACTAGATGCAGGAAGGATGTTTCTGATGGCTGGGGAGTCCAGAACCAGGGGTCATAGTCTAAGGATAAGGGGTAAGCCATTTAGGACTGAAATGAGGAGGACTTTCTTCACCCAGAGAGTGGTGAACCTGTGGAATTCTCTGCAACAGAGGGCGGTGGAGGCCAGTTCATTAAATATATTCAAGAAAGAGTTGGATATATTTCTTACGGCTAAAGGGATCAAGTGATATGGGGCGAAGGCAGGGACAGGGTACTGAATTTGGATGATCAGCCATGATCTCATTGAATGGTGGAGCAGGCTCGAAGGGCCGAATTGCCTACTCCTGCTCCTAACTTCTATGTTTCTATGTTAAAGTAATTGGTTTTCCCTCTATGTGCCGTGTGTTCCCCATTCCCTGCATAAGTATTTTTGTAGTGTTATATGCCTGTAATTCTGTTTTATACTAGTAATTTTCTTGTAAGGCTGTTCTCGTTTCTGTTTTAATAAAATCTTGGTTTGCTTACACCGAACCACCTGTCTACTCGAGTCTTTCTGTATCGCCGCCTGTACCTAAGTCTGGTGTCTAGAACCTAGGGGCATGGGAGCGATTTGAACCGCTCACAAACCATCAGGGGCATAATTGACTGGGCGCACGCGCCACACCCACCACCCCCTACACCTTGGAAGGGAAGAGAACCTCCCTGCATACTGTGACTCCCTCCATAAGCCTATGGATGGAGACATTGGAGAGTCTGGGTGCAAGAGTTCACCTTTGTGCAGTGATTGTTAGTGTTTTCAGCACCTCAGGCTGTCAAACACTGAGAAATCAACTGTCAAAATAACATTTTGCATGGTCCCTTTAAGGAAACCAGCAGATGACGCGTCATCAAATGACGTCATCAGACCTCCTTCCTGTTACCTGGCCGGTAAGCCCGTAGGGCAGGCTTTAGAAGGTCCATCAAGGGAAAATCACGTCTGCAGAGCGGAGGCATATGGGGGCGGGACTGGAACCCGAAAACCAGCTGATCCGGCCCCATCCCTACACCGTTGAGAAAATCGCAGCCATTGTGTCCAATTATGGGGTATTGGTAACCTTTCATCAATCCTCGTTCTGGCTTAGCATCCATTTTCATTCAGCCTGTCTGTGGAGCACCACAGGATGATTTTTACATTGTAGAAATGCAAGTGTCTGCTGTTGTTGGATAATAGAGCTTTGCTTTTGTCCAAGTTGATCTTTTCATGTCAAGTTTGATCAAGCAGAATCTAGAGACTTTTAGGTTTCATTTTATGAATGAGCTTTTAACATGGTTAACCAATTTGTTGGTAATCCTTCAACCTTACATCACTGGATATTGGAATACACTTCATGAGTGCCATAAGATGTTCTAGCAATGAAATGGAGTAAAAGGATAGCTCTAGCATGCCTCTCTGCCAATAAAAAGCAAATGTAAAGGAACAAGAATGACAGTCTTATAGTTACAATACTATAATCTGCTATCATTTTTTGAAAGAATCTAGGGAAGAGATAGCAGAGGCATTACTACACATATTTAATAATTTGTTAAAAAAAAAGCTGTGGTGCCAGAGGACTGGTGGATAGCTAATGTAATACCTATATTTAAGAAGGGAGGTAGAACATGTCCAGGGAACTATCGAGCAGTCAGCTTAACATCGGTGGTAAGAAAAATAACGGAATTCCTACTAAAGGAGAAAATAGAAGAACATCTAGAAGCTAAAAATATAATAACGAATCGTCAGCATAGATTTCAAAAGGGAAATTCTTGCTTGACCAACCTCATTGAATTTTTTGAAGAAGTAACAGAGGGAGTTGACAAGGGTAATGCAGTAGATATCATTTATCTAGATTTTCAAAAGGCCTTTGATATGGTTCCCCATAATAGACTACTGAATAAGGTCAGGGGACAAGTAGCAGATTGGATAGCTAGCTGGCTTCAAGACAGAAAGCAGAAAGTAGGGTTAAAGGGTAGCTATTTACATTGGCAGAAGGTGGGTAGTGGTGTTCCACAAGGGTCAGTGCTAGGACCACTGTTGGTCACAATTTATATTAACGATTTAGGCCTTGGAATCAAAAGCACAATTTCTAAATTTGTGGATGAAACCAAATTGGGGGGGATAGTCAATAGAAACATAGAAACATAGAAGATAGGAGCAGGAGTCGGCCATTCGGCCCTTCGAGCCTTCTCCGCCATTCAACGAGATCATGGCTGATCATCCAAACCCTAGCACCCAGTCCCTACACCGACAGCCATCCCACCAAGCCCTATCCCCGTAACCCTGTAACCCCACGTATTTAATCCCCCCTAACACTAAGGGTCAATTTTTATCATGGCCAATCAACCTAACCCGCACATCTTTGGACTGTGGGAGGAAACCGGAGCACCCAGAGAAAACCCACGCAAACACGGGGAGAATGTGCAAACTCCACACAGACAGTCACCCGAGGCCGGATTTGAACCCGGGTCCCTGGCGCTGTGAGGCAACAGTGCTAACCATTATGCCACCGTGCTGCCCATGCTGCCCGCTGAGGAGGACTGCAACAATTTACAGGAGGACATTAATAAACTTGCAGAATGGGCACATAATTGGCAAATGAATTTCAACACAGATAAATGTGAGGTATTACATTTTGGTAGGAAGAATAGGGAGGACACATATTACTTGGAGGGTGTGAGTCTGGGTGGGATAGAGGAGCAAAGGGATTTCAGAGTATAAATATACAAATCGCTAAATGTAGCAACACAGGTTAACAAGGCCATAAAAAAACAGTGTTGGAGGAGCCGCAGCCCTTGCTCTTGTCCAACAGGTTTGAGGCTCTTACTCCCTGTGAGGATGGGAACAGGGACTGCGGGGAGGATGAGCAACCTGGCCACAGCACCGTGGAGCAGGGGGCCATTCAAGTGGGGGGAGTTAAAAGAAATGTTGTAGTGGTAGGGGATAGTATCGTTAGGGGGATAGATAGAGTTCTTTGCAGTCAAGAGCGAGAGTCCCGAAGGCTGTGTGCCTGCCCGGTGCCAGGGTTAAGGACATCTCCTCTGGGCTGGAGAGAAACTTGGAGTGGGAAGTGGAGGATCCAGTTGTCGTGGCCCATGTTGGTACCAACAACATAGATAGGACAAGGAAGGAGGTTCTGCTGAGGGAGTTTGAGCAGCTAGGGGCCAAATTAAAAAGCAGAACCACAAGGGTAATAATCTCTGGATTACTACCTGAGCCATGTGCAAATTTGGCTAGGGTAAATAAATTTAGAGAGTTAAATGCGTGGCTCAAAGACTGGTGTGGGAGAAATGGGTTTTGCTTCCTGGGACACTGGCATCAGTACTGGGACAGGAGAGAGCTATTCCATTGGGACGCACTTCACTTGGCCAGTGCTGGGACTAGAATCCTGGTGAATCGAATGACTAGGGCTGTAGAGAGGGCTCTAAACTAATTAGTGGGGGGAGGTTTTAAGAGAGCGAAAAATAAAAATGACAGTGGAGAAGGCAATAGAGCAAGGTAGCAGTGGGGGAATTAAAAACCAGAGCGTGTCAGGAAGGGACAGAATGTATAATGATAAAGGTAAAGTAGTAAAAGGGGTAAAAGCAGGAATAAATTGTCAGAAAACATATTTGAAAGTTATTTATCTGAATGCACGTAGCATTCGTAACAAAATTGACGAGTTGTTGGAGCAAATAACTACACATGGGTATGATCTGGTGGCCATTGCAGAAACATGGCTGCAAGATAATCATGACTGGGAACTAAACATACAAGGGTATTTGACAATTAGGAAGGACAGACAGGAAGGAAAGGGAGGTGGGGTTGCTATGTTAATCAAGGATGAAATCACTGCAATAGTCAGAAATGATATTGGGTCAAAGGATCAGGATAGTGAAACAGTTTGGGTGGAGATAAGGAATAATAAGGGGAAAAAGTCACTAGTGGGCGTAGGCTATAGGCTTCCTAACAGTTGCAACTCTGTTGGTCGGAGTATAAATCAAGAAATAGTTGGGGCTTGTAATAAAGGAACAGCTATAATCATGGGGGATTTTAACTTTCATATTGACTGGACTAATCAAATTGGGCATGGCAGCATTGAGGAAGAGTTCATAGAGTGTATTAGGGATGGGTTCCTTGAGCAGTATGTAACTGAACCAACCAGGGGGCAGGCAATTTTAGATCTGGTCCTGTGTAATGAGACAGGATTAATAAAAAATGTCCTAGTAAAGGATCCCCTTGGAATGAGTGACCATAATATGGTTGAATTCCAAATTCAGTTTGAGGGTGAGAGAGTTGGATCTCAAACCAGCGTACTAAGCTTAAATAAAGGAGACTATGAAGGTATGAGAGTAGAATTGACTAAAGTGGACTGGGAAAACAGATTAAAGTGTAAGACGGTACAAGGGCAGTGGTCTACATTCAAGGAGATATTTCACATTTTTCAAGATAAATATATTCCACTGAGGAAAAAGGGGAGTAAAAGAAAAGACAGCCATCCGTGGCTTAGTAAAGTAATAAAGGATAGTATTCGACTGAAAACAAGGGCATATAAATTAGCCAAATCTAGTGGGAGGTTAGAAGATTGGGAAGCATTTAAAAGCCAGCAAACAATAACTAAAAGATTAATTAAGAAAGGGAAGATAGATTATGAAAGTAAACTAGCAAAAAATATAAAAACAGATAGCAAGAGTTTCTACAGCTATATAAAAAGAAAAAGAGTGGCTAAAGTGAACGTTGGTCCCTTAGAGGATAGGAGCGGGGAACTAGTGGTGGGAACATAGAGATGGCAAAGACGCTGAACAAATATTTTGTATCAGTCTTTACAGTAGAGGACACTAAAAATATCCCAACACTGGACAAACAGGGGGCAATTGGGGGGGAGGAGCTAAAGACGATTAAAATCACTAAAGAGATGGTACTCAGTAAAATAATGGGACTTAAGGCGGATAAATCCCCCGGACCTGATGGCCTACATTCTAGGGTATTGAGAGAAGTGGCGGTAGGGATTGTGGATGCATTGGTGATCATTTTCCAGAACTCCCTGGACTCACGAAAGGTCCCGGCAGATTGGAAAACTGCTAATTTAACCCTTATTTAAGAAGGGAAGCAGACAAAAAGCTGGAAACTATAGACCAGTTAGCCTAACATCTGTGGTTGGCAAAATGTTGGAGTCCATTATTAAGGAAACAGTATCAGAGCATTTGGATTAACATAATTTAATAGGACAGAGTCAGCATGGTTTTATGAAGGGGAAGTCATGTTTGACAAATTTGCTCAAATTCTTTGAGGATGTAACATACAGGGTGGATAAAGGGGAACCAGTGGATGTAGTGTATTTGGACTTCCAAAAGGCATTTGACAAGGTTCCACACAAAAGATTACTGATCAAGATAAAAAATCACAGGATTGGGGTTAATATGCTGGCATGGGTGGAAGATTGGCTATCTAACAGAAAACAAAGAGTTGGGATAAATGGTTCGTTCTCGGGCTGGCAATCAGTAACTAGTGGTGTCCCACAGGGATCAGTGCTGGGACCCCAACTCTTTACAATCTATATTAACGATTTGGAGGAAGGGACCAAGTGCAACATATCCAAGTTTGCCGACGATACAAAGATGGGAGGGAAAGCAGTGAGTGAGGAGGACATAAAAAACCTGCAAAAGGACATAGACAGGCTAAGTGAGTGGGCAGAGATTTGGCAGATGCAATATAATGTTGGAAAGTGTGAGGTTATGCACTTTGACAGAAAAAATCATAGAGCAAGTTATTATCTAAATGGAGAGAAACTGCAAAGTGCTACAGTACAAAGGGACCTGGGGGTCCTGGTACATGAAACACAAAAAGTTAGTATGCAGGTGCAGCAGGTGATCAGGAAGGCCAATGGAATCTTGGCTTTTATTGCAAGGGGGATGGAGTATAAAAACAGGGAAGTCTTGCTGCAGTTATACAGGGTATTGGTGAGGCCACACCTGGAATACTGCATGCAGTTTTGGTTTCCATATTTAAGAAAAGATATACTTGCTCTCGAGGCGGTTCAGAGAAGGTTCACTTGGTTGATTCCAGAGATGAGGGGGTTGACGTATGAGGAAAGGTTGAATAGGTTGTGACTCTACTCATTGGAGTTCAGAAGAATGAGAGGCGATCTTATCGAAACATATAAGATTGTGAGGGGGCTTGATCGGGTGGATGCGGTAAGGATGTTTCCATTGATGGGTGAGACTAGAACTAGGGGGCATAATCTTAGAATAAGGGGCTGCCCTTTCAAAACTGAGATGAGGAGAAACTTCTTCACTCAGAGGGTAGTAAATCTATGGAATTTGCTACCCCAGTGAGCTGTGGAAGCTGCAACATTAAATAAATTTAAAATGGAGATAGACATTGTCCTAGCAGATAAGGGAATTAGGGGTTATGGGGAGAGGGCAGGGAAGTGGACGTGAGTCTAGATTCAGATCAGCCATGATCCTATTGAATGGCGGAGCAGGCCCGAGGGGCCGTATGGCCTACTCCTGCTCCTATTTCTTATGTTCTTATGTTCTTAAGCACCATGGTTTATTTCTAGAGGGATAGAATTGAAAAGTAATGCAGTTATGCTGAACTTGTATCGTACCTTGGTTAGACCACACTTGGTGTACTACATACAATTCTGGTCGCCATATTATAGAAAGGGTATAGAGGCACTGGAGAGGGTGCAGAGAAGATTTACAAGGATGATACCAGAAATGCAAGAGTACAGCTATCAGAAAAGGATGAACATATTGGATCTCTTTTCACTTGAAAAAAGAAGGCTGAGGGGTGACTCTAATAGAGGTCTTTAAAATTATGAAAAGTTTTGATAGAGTAGATACAGAGAGAATGTTTCCACTTGTGGGGAAGAGCATAACTAGAGGCCATCAATATAAGATAATCATCAACTAATCAAATAGGGAATTCAGAAGAAACTTCTTTACCCAGAGAGTGGTGAGAATGTGGAACTCGCTACAACAGGGAGTAGTTGAAGCAAATAGTATAGATGCATTTAAGGGGAGGCTACATAAGCATATGAGGGAGAAGGGAGTAGAGGGTTATGCTGATAGAGTTAGATGAGGAAAGACAGGAGGAGGCTCAAGTGGAGCATAAACGCCGGCATGGACTGGTTGGGCCAAATGGCCTGTTTCTGTGCCGTATATCTTTTGTGGTCCTATGTAAAGTAAGAGTATTTACTGTGGATAGATGGAATAAATTCAACTGACTCTGTTAAATGCCTTCTCTAAGGAAAAGGCCTTGGCAAAAAAAAATCTTCATTACAGTACTCCAAGAGATTAAACTTTCTTCTAATCTTGTCTGATGTATACATTTCTCTCATGAACCCAATTTGTTCTTCATAGATTAACATTAATAGCCTTGTTTTTTTGGCAAGCATTTTTGCCAGTATACTGCAATCCATATTTATTAAGGAGATGAGCCTGTAACTAGAGCAGGCTTGGAGTTCTTTATGTTCCTTAGGGTAAATTGAAATACATGCTAACCTAATTGTCTCTGGGAGCATGCTGCTCATTAATTTTGTTCAATAACAGACGTACTAGATTAGTTGAGACTATAAATTCTTGATGGAAATCCATTGCAACCTGGTGATTTGCCTCATGCTGCAGACTGATCTGCCTCCTTCCATACCTGAAGGGTTAAGGGGCCTTCCAAATGATTTCAGTGGGGCTGGGGGTGGGTGGTGAGGGCGGGGGTGGTGCAACTGTGTATTTAACTAAACAAGTCCATCTAATTCATATAAGGGCAAGCAAAAGTCCTGAGATTTATTATTTATGCTGCAAGGCTCAACAGAGATCAAACCAGTTTCTAGCTGTGACTTTCATTAGCTGATAAGTCAACATGCTTTCTTCATTATCCCTACTCTCAAAATAAATTTGTCTGGCTTGGAGCAAGCAAAATTCTGCTTAGTCTATGGGGAGTAAGATGTACTGCACTCCAGTTTTAATTAGCTTAGAGTAGATATTTTGTCTATTTTTTTTGTGAGTCTGTTCCAGCTTTTCCTTTAAAAAATAAATAACTCTAACATGAGCTTCTCAGCATTCTGCAGTTCCTCCTATGTCCGGGATACTGTATGGTATAACCTAAAGGCTTGGCTGTTTCATCGCAGGGGATTGAGAATGTGTCAGAGCTATTATTTGAAAAAAAATTCTACATTTCCTTGTTGAAGAATATATATTTGTTATTATTTGGCAGAGAAATAGTAAAATCATCTCCCATGAAACATCCCTTCAGGACTCACGATTAAAGAGACATGGTGAAAAATCATGATTTGCATACCTAACATCTATCAATAAGGATAACAATTTAAATGCACAAGTTATGGAACATTTAGATTGTATGGCACCCTTCATGATAACCAGAAGCATTACTTCAAATATAATCAGGAGGAGCTTATGAATACATAAGCTACTTGTTAGCCTACCCAGAATGGGATCCATAAAAACATCTCCATCCATTACCACAGACACTTTGAAATTAGGCCTGGTTCTCAGTAAGATCTACCAGGAAAACAGTTGAATTAGAGGTCAGGGTAAATATTGATGGTATGTTTGCAAGAAAATATAACCTGGCCAATAACCATCCTATCAGCCACCTCCCAATCATCAGTAAAGTGATGGAAGGAGTCATTAATAATGTGATCAAGCAGCACTTACCCACCAATAACCTGATTACTGACACTCAATTCAGCTTCTATTAGAACTACTCAGCTCCAGATCTCCTCACAGCCTTAGTCCAGACATGGATGCAAGGGCCAAATGCCAGAAGAGCAGTGAGAGAAGCTGCCCTTAATGTCAAGGCAGCATTCAGCTGAGTATGGTACCAAGGAGCCCCGCCCAAAAGGAAAACTCTTCAGTGGCTGAAGTCATAGCTGACATACAGGTATATGATTGTGGTTCCTCGAGGCCAATAATCACAGCCCAAGACATGTTGTCAGGAGTTTGCTGCCTGGGTGGAAACCTTGTAAAGCAGATCATTCTCCTATTGTAGAACCCACCCAGTTTCCATTCCATTGAAATTAGTGCAACAAAAATCGAGCCATTTCTACAATGAGGGGGCAATCCACTCCACTAGGTTAGCACCCAGGTGGTGCAGTTGAAAATTACCCCTCCGAGTGTCATCAAACTGAGTTAAAAGAAAAAAACCTAGTGGGATTAGTAAATCAAAAATCACTCTGTGAGGTGTTGGTGGCAATGCGATCCATTCACCTCCATTGGTTCAGATTAACCACATAAATCCTCTAATTCCTCATGATCTTGGTCATGCTTAACTTACTTTGCTATTCCCTTCTGGAGTAAGAAAATTACAGACAATATAGTAAAGCTGGTGTGGGAGGATCGATAGTTTACACAGCTTTAATCCCTGATGTGAATGCCTGCAGACTCCGTCAGTTAGCATTAGAAAGGGGGAAAGTTAAACAGAACTATCGGTGGAAATCATTATACCTTCACTGCATAAAACACAACCTGGCAAAATAATGCACAAAACCCATTATAGCTGTTGATATGAATTAGAACGTTCTCTTAGGTATACACAAAGCCAGAGACTCCAGTCTAATGTCTGATAAAGGCTGTTTTAAAAAATTCTTCCTGTTGGCTTAGACAGTTTATCCAATGGTTGGCTGAGCAATATGGACCAAGAAGATCACAGGTTCAATCAATAGCCTGTGTTGAGCCAGCTGACCTCAGCCAAAGCATAGGTAGGAATGTTATGATTGGCCTCAGTTCCCTTGTGATATGGAGGGGGAAATCGGCCAGGGCTCCTGCTACTTATGGTCATCCAGCAACTTTTGTGGAAATGTACAGGTGGGCATCAAGGTGAAGGAAGGCTCAACTGTAATTTTGATGTGCCCCATGTGGTGAAAATCTTGGGGACACTCACCAAATAAGGCAACAAAAACTTGCATTTATATAGTGCCTTTAATGTAGTAAAATATCCTAAGGCGCATCACAGGAGTGCTATCAAACCAAATCTGACATGGAGACAAATAAGGAGATATTAGGACAAATGTCCAAAAGTTTGGTCAAAGCTGTAGGTTTTAAGGAGGGTCTTAAAGGAGGAGAGAGGTAGAGAGGCGGAGAGATTTAGAGAGGGAATTCCAAAGCTTAGGGCCTAGGCAGCTGAAAGAATTCAGAAGTGGTGAAGTGATTAAAATCAGGGCTGCGCAAGAGGTCAGAATTGGAGGAGCGTAGAGATCTTGGAGGGTTGTAGGGCTGGAAGAGGTTACAGAGACAGGGAGGGGCGAGGCCATGGAGGGATTTAAAAACAAGGATTGAGAATTTTAAAATTGAGGTATTGCTGGACCAGGACCCAATATAAGTCAACGAGCAAAGGGGTGGTGGTTGAATGGGACCTGGTTCGAGCTAGGATATGGGCAGCATAGTTTTGGATGAGCTCAAGTTTGTGGAGGGTGGAGGATGGGAGGCTAGCCAGGAGAGCCGAATAGTCAAGTCAAGAAGTAACAAAGGCATGAATGAGGGTTTCCGCAACAGATGAACTGAGGTGGGGCAGAGTCAGGCAATGTTACTGAGGTGGAAGCAGGCGGTCTTGGTGATGGCGCGGATATGTGGTCGGAAGCTCATCTCAGGGTCAAATATAACACCAAGGTTGCAAACGGTCTGGTTCAGCCTCAGATAGTTGCCAGGAAGAGGGATGGAGTAGGTGGCTAAGGAACGGAGTTTGTAATGCGGACCGAAGACAATGGCTTCGGTCTTCCCAATATTTAGTTGGAGGAAATTTCTGCTCATCCAATACTGGATGTTGGAAAAGCAGTGTGTCGAATTAGAGACAGTGGAGGGGTTGAGAGAGGTGGTGCTGAGGTGGAAATGGGTGTCGCAGCATACATGTGGAACCCGACATTGTGTTTTCGGATGATGTCGCCAAGGGGCAGCATGTAGATGAGAAATAGGAGGGGGCCAAGGGTAGATCCTTGGGGGATCCAGAGGTAACAGTGCAGGAGCAGGAAGAGAAGCCATTCCAGGTGATTCTCTGGCTACAATTGGATAGATAAGAATAGAACCAGGCCAGTGTAGTCCCACCCAGCTGGTCGACAGAGGAGAGGCTTTGGAGGAGAATGGTGTGATCAACCGTGTCAAAGGCTGCAGACTGTCGAGAAGGATGAGGAGGGATAGTTTACCATGGCAGTTTATCTCGGCAGAGGAGGAAGCATATTTTTAGCAACAGTGACTACCACTTCAAAAAGTACTTACTTGGCTGAAAAGCACTTTGGGACGTACTGAGGTCATGAAAGGCACCATATCAATGCAAGTCTTTCCTTTTTTTATTTGAGAACATTAAAAGCAGGTGGTTGCAGCAATGAGTGCCGCCTTTATCACCCACTGCACAACAATGCAGTGCAGCAAAATCTTCACTGATCTCCCCAGAGCAGCAAAGGGAAAAGGAAACAGTCAAACCTTCTAAGAATACTTTGCAATAAGCATGTTTACTACTCATAAACATTTCTCCGTCACTGCTCTGAAGTACTTCACCAGATTACGATCAATGTACAAGAGGTACCGCAACAACCTTCATAGCCGCTTCCTTCACCTGCAAGTGTTCCTTCATACAGCGTGACATAAATAAAATTACTGAAAGCATAACATTATGGCCTGGCGTTTCCATTTGATTATGCTGTTTCTTTCGGCACAATTCGGCCGAAATCAGTGTAACCGGCACAAAAGATTACAGAATTTTAAGCACAATTTGCGTTCAGCGCAACTCGAGTTTCCACAATCTTTTGCACTAGTTTGAAGAATATCATGCTAGAATCAGATTCTGCCCATAAAACTGTCCACTCCCCCAGGGTGAATTAAACACCATTGGGAGTTCTCGCTGATTGCGCTTGTTTGCAGGCCTTCGAGGAGGCATTAAAAATTAAGCTGGTTCTTTTGGGCACAAAGACATAACATTTTTAAGCAAATTTTTTTTTAAATTACGTTTTAAAATGCTGCCCAATTGCGCTGGTTCATGGCAGATTTTGCATTTGGCCATATGCAAATGTCGGGGAAAAGAAACACTTTTCAAAACGGGTTAATTTTTGCCGGAATCACCGATTGCGCCCAAAGCGGAAACTCTGTCCCTATATGTACTTATTTGTTCACACACCTGTTTACAGCCTCATTATGCTTTGCCCGCTGAAAGCTTGGTGAGATTAAATCTCCTGACAACCAAAGAACATTTACGTTGTATACTTTCTTCTTAAAGTAGAAAGCAGCTCATAAACAGCAGAGCCACAAGTATGGATTCCCCAACCTCTGGCCTTTAACCCCAACAGAGAGAGCCAACATGTATTTGTAAAAGGTAATTCATGTCTAACGAACCTCGTTACATTTTTTGAGGAGGTAACTAATGTGGTAGATAAGGGAGTGCCTAAGGATGTTATTTATATGGACTTTGCGAAGGCATTCAGCAGGGTTCCATATAAGAGACTTTTAACAAAAATGGGAGTGCATGGAATTGGAGGGAGCCTATTGACTTGGCTAGGGAATTGGTTAGGAGATATGAGACAGCAAAGGGATAATGGGTATGTACTGATAGACAGGATGTGACTAGTGGTGTTCCACAGGGATCTGCACTGGGGCCTAAGCCTTTCACTATATTTAGAAATGTCTTACCCAGCTCGACCTCTCCTCAACCTCCGTCGAACCCTCCAATGTCTCTATACTGTCAGACTCCTTGTGTGACATCCAGCACTGGATGGGCAGAAATTTCCGCCAATTAAATATTGGGAAGACCAAAGCCATTGGCCGTGATTTTGCTGACTGAGGCAGGTCCAGGGCGGCCGGGGTCAGTAGCATGGTCCAAGCCCGCTGCCTGCTCCAGCCCGCACTCTCCAAGTGATTTTAAGTTGATTGGGCTTGTTAAGCACGTCCAGCGAGGTTCCCGGCCAATTAAAAGGAAGCAGGTCAGATGACGCTATTTGATGATGTGTCATCAGCTGGTTTCCTTAATCCAGAGGCCTGGACTAATGATCTGGAGACGTGTGTTCAAATCCCACCACGGCAACTGGGAAATTTAAATTCAGTTAATTAAATAAATCTGGAATAAAAAGCAAGTATCAGTAATGGTAACCATGAAACTATTAGATTGTCGTAAAAACCCATCGGGTTCAATAATGTCCTTTAGGGAAGAAAAGCTGCCGTCCTTACCTGGTTAGGCCTGTATGTGACTCCAGACACACAGCAATGTGGTTGACTCTTAACTGCCCTATGAAATGGCCTAGCAAGCCACTCAGTTGTAACAAACCGCTACGAAACACAATAATAAGAATGAAACCGGAAGGACCACCCGGCATTGACCTCGGCACCGGCTAGGGACACGGCAATGGCACACCCAGCCCAGTCAACCCTGCAAAGTCCTCCTCACCAACATCTGGGGACTTGTGCCAAAATTGGGAGAGCTGTCGCACAGACTCGCCTGGCATAATCATACTCACAGAATCATACATTTAAGCCAATGTCCCAAACTCCTCCATCACCATCCCTGGGTATGCCCTGTCCCACCGGCAAGATAGACCCACCAGGGGTGGAGTCACAGTGGTATACAGTCGGGAAGGAATGGCCCTGGGAGTTCTCAGCATTGACTCCAGACCCCATGAGGTCTCATGGCTTCAGGTCAGGCATGGGCAAGGAAACCTCCTGCTGATTACCACCTACCGCCCTCCTTCAGCTGTTGAATCAGTACTCCTCCATTTTGAATACCACTTGGAAGAAGCACTGAGAGCAGCAAGGGCACAGAATGTACTCTGGGTGGGGACTTCAATGTCTATCTCCAAGAGTGGTTCGGTGGCACCACTAATGACCAAGCTGTCCAAATCCCGAAGGGTATAGCTGCCAGTCTGGGCCAGCGGCAGGTGGTGAGAGAACCAACATGAGGGAAAAACCTACTTGACCTCGTCCTCACCAATCAACCTGTCGCAGATGCAGCTGTCCATGACAGTATTGGTAGCAGTGACCACCGCAGTCATTGTGGAGATAAAGTCCCGTCTTCACACTGAGGACACCCTCCATCGTGTTGTGTGACACTACCACCGTGCTAAATGGGATAGATTCAGAACAGATCTAGCAGTCAAAACTTGGCATCCATGAGGCGCTGTAGGACATCAGCAGCAGCAGATTTGCATTCCACCACAACCTGTAACCTCATGGCCCGGCATATCCCTCACTGTACCATTACCATCAAGCCAGAGAACCAACCCTGATTCAATAAGGAGTGTAGAAGAGCATGCCAGGAGCAGCACCAGGCGTACCTAAAAATGAGGTGCAAACCTGGGGAAGCTGCAAAACAGGACTACATGCGGCGACAGCGGACCTGCGGGAGATGAGGCGGCTGAGCGGCGGCATGGTTAAAAGAGCGGCAGAGACCAGGTAGGCCTCAGAGCGGTGACAGCGGATCTGCAGGAGACGAGGCAGCTGAGCGGCGGTGAGATTTAAAAGAGCGGTGGAGACAAGGTAGGCCTCAGAGCGGCAACAGCGGACCTGCGGGAGACGAGGCGGCTGAGCGGCGGCGAGGTTTAAAAGAGCTTAGAGGGAGGGAGAGAAGTAAAAAGTAATTGAAGTGTGACGTCACCAGAAAGCAGGTTAGTGATTGGTTGGTGAGTATTTCTCTCTTTTTAAACTTTAACTCTGTGGTTTATAGTTTTTAAGGTCCCTGTGGTGTAGCGGAGGCTGTTGGTAAACCAGGGCCCTTAAATATACCATTTAACTGTAGTGTATTTGGTGGGAATGATTTGATTTAATTTAATTTCAATTAATTAAAGGGTAAGTCATGACAGGAGAGCCCGGCCCTGTGGTATGCTCCTCCTACACTATGTGGGAACTCAGGGACACTTCCTGTGTCACTGACAACTATGTGTGCAGGAAGTGTGTCCAGCTGCAGCTACTGGCAGACCACATTGCGGCGCTGGTGCGGCGATTGGTTACATACTGGACCATTCGCGATGCTGAGGACGTCGTGGATATCATGTTTAATCAGTTGGTCACACCGCAGGCAAAGGTTGGACAGGCAGAAACAGAAGGGGTGACCAACAGACAGAGTACTAGGTGCAGGCAGGTAGTGCAGGGGTCCCCTGTGGACATCCCCCTCTCAAACAGCTACACCACTTTGAGTACTGTTGGGAGGGATGGCTTATCAGAGGAAGGCAGCAGCAGCCAACTTCCTGGCACCAGCGGTGGCTCTGCTGCACAGGACGGGAGGAAAAAGAGGGGTAGAGCTATAGTAATAGGGGATTCTATTGTAAGGGGAATAGATAGGCGTTTCTGCGGCCGCAAACGAGACTCCAGGTTGGTGTGTTGCCTCCCTGGTGCAAGGGTCAAGGATGTCTCAGGGCGGCTGCAGAACATTTTGGAAGCGGAGGGTGAACAGCCAGTTGTCGTGGTGCACATAGGTACCAACAATATAGGTAAAAAACGGGATGAGGTCCTAAAAGCTGAATATAGGGAGTTAGGAGGTAAATTAAAAAATAGGACCTCAAAGGTAGTAATCTCAGAATTGCTACCAGTGCCACATGCTTGTCAGAGTAGAAATAGCAGGATATTTCAGATGAATACGTGGCGAGAGGAATGATGCAAGGGGGAGGGATTCAAATTCCTGGGACATTGGGGCCGGTTCTGTGGGAGGTGGGACCAGTTCAAACCAGACGGTTTGCACCTGGGCAGGGCCGGGACCGATGTCCTAGGGGGAGTGTTTGCTAGTGCTCTGGGGGAGGGGTTAAACTAAAATGGCAGGGGGTGGGAAACTGAGCAGGGAGACAGAGGAAAGGGAAACAAGGATAAAAGCCAAAGATAGGAAGGAGAAAAACAAAAGTGACAGTCAGAGAAATCAACGGTATGTATCAAACATGGCCGCAGTAAATAATAATTCTAAAAGGGATAAGAGCATTAAAAAAACAAGCCTGAAGGCGTCTTAATGCGAGGCGCATTCATAATAAGGTGCATGAATTAGCTGCAGAAATAGAGGGAAAAGAACATGATTTGATTGGGATTAAGGAAACATGGCTCCAGGGTGGCCAAGGCTGGGAACTCAACATAGAGGGGTATTCAATATTCAGCAAAGATAGGCAAAAAGGAAAGGGAGGTGGGATAGCATTGCTGGTTAAAGAAGGGATTAACACAATTGTAAGGAAGGATATTAGCTCTGATTATGTGAAATCTGTATGGGTAGAACTGAGAAATACCAAGGGGCAGAAAACGTTAGTGGGAGTGGTATATGGACCTCAAAACAGTAATGCAGAGGTTGGGGATGGAATTAAAAGGGAAATTAGAGAAGCGTGCAATAAGGGCACAGCAGTCATCATGGGTGACTTTAATCTACATATAGATTGGGCTAACCAAATTAGTAACAATACTGTGGAGGAGGAATTCATGGAGTGTTTAGGGGATGGTTTCCTGGACCAATATGTCGAGGAACCAACCAGAGATCAGGCCATCTTAGATTGGGTATTATATAATGAGAAAGGATTAATTAGCAATCTTGTTGTACGAGGCCCCTTGGGCCGGAGCGATCATAATATGATAGAATTCTTCAGAAGGTGGAGAATGAAGTAGTTGACTCAGAGACTAGGTTCCTAAATTTAAATAAATGAAACTACAATGGTCTGAGGCGCGAGTTGGGTAGGATTGATTGGGGAATGTCACTCAAAGGGTTGACGGTGGATATGCAATGGCAAACATTCAAAGACCACATAGATGAACTACAGAATTTGTTCATCCAAGTTTGGCATAAAAATAAAGCAAAAAAGGGTGACTCAACCGTGGCTAACAAGGGAAATTAGGGATAGCATAAGATCCAAGGAGAGGACATATAAATTGGCCAGAAAAAGGAGTAAACATGAGGATTGGGAGCAGTTTAGGATTCAACAAAGGAGGACAAAGGGATTAATTAAGAAGGGGAAAATAGAATATGAGAGTAAGCTTTCAGGGAACATAAGAACTGACTGTAAAAGCTTATATGTAAAGAGAAAAAGATTGGTGAAGTCAAGCGTAGGTCCCTTGCAGTCAGAAACAGGGGAATTTAAATTGGGGAACAAAAAAATGGCGGACCAATTAAACACATATTTTGGTTCTGTCTTCACAAAGGAGGACATAAATAACCTCCCAGAGATGTCGGGGAACACAGGGTCTGATGAAAGGGAGGACCTGAAAGAAACCAGTATTTGTAGGAAAATGGTGTTAGGGAAATTGATGGGATTCAAGGCCGATAAATCCCCAGGGCCTGATAATCTACATCCTAGGGTACTTAAGGAAGTGGCCCTAGAAATAGTAGATGCATTGCTGATCATCTTCCAACATTCGATGGAATCTGGAACAGTACCCATGGATTGGAGGGTAGCTAATGTTACCCCACTATTCAAAAAAGGTGGTAGAGAGAAAACGGGGAATTATAGACCGGTAAGCCTGATAGTGCGGAAAATGCTAGAGTCCATTATAAAAGATGTAATAGCAGAGCACTTGGAAAACAGTGACAGGATCGGACAAGTCAACATGGATTTACAAAAGGTAAATCGTGCTTGACTAATCTACTGGAATTTTTTGAGGATGTAACTGGTAAAATAGATAAGGGATAACCAGTGGATGTGGTGTATTTGGACTTTCAGAAGGCTTTTGATAAGGTCCCGCATAAGAGATTAGCGTGTAAAGTTAAGGCACATGGGATTGGAGGCAAGGTATTGACTTGGATAGAGAACTGGTTGGCAGACAGAAAGCCAAGAGTTGGAATAAATGGGTCTTTATCCAAGTGGCAGGCAGTGACTAGTGGGGTACAACAGGGATTGGTCCAGCTATTCACAATATATATTAATGATCTAGTCAAGGGAACTAGATGTAATATCTCCAAATTTGCAGACGACACAAAGCTGTGTAGGTGTGTGTGCTGTGAGGAGGATGCCGAGAAACTCCAGGATGATTTGGACAGGTTGGGTGATTTGGCAGAAGCATGGCAGATGCAATATAACTTGGATAAATACGAGGTTATCCACTTTGGTGGCAAAAACAGGAAGGCAGATTATTATCTGAATGGCAATAGATTGGGAGAAGGGGAAGTGCAACGAGACCTGGGTGTCCTTGTGCACCAGTCGCTGAAGGTAAGCATGCAGGTGCAACAGGCGGTTAAGAAGGCAAATGGTATGTTGGCCTTCGTAGCGAGAGGGTTTGAGTACAGGAACAAGGATGTCTTGCTGCAGTTGTACAGGGCCTTGGTGAGACCACATCTTGAGTATTGTGTGCAGTTTTGGTCGCCTTATCTAAGGAAGGATGTTCTTGCCATGGAAGGAGTTCAGTGAAGATTCACCAGGCTGATACCTGGGATGGCAGGATTGACGTATGAGGAGAGATTGGGTCGATTGGGCTTTTACTCACTGGAGTTTAGAAGAATGAGAGGGCATTTCATTGAAACTTATAAAATTCTGACAGGACTGGACAGACTAGATGCGGGAAGGATGTTCCCGATGGTCGGGGAGTCCAGAACCAGGGGTCACAGTCTAAGGATAAGGGGTAGCCGATTCAGGACAGCAATGAGGAGGAATTTCTTCACCCAGAGAGTGGTGAACCTGTGGAATTCTTTACCACAGAAGGCAGTAGAGGCCAATTCATTAGATATATTCAAGAAGGAGTTGGATATATTTCTTAAGGCTAAAGGGATCAAGGGGTATGGGGAGAAAGCAGGGACCAGGTACTGAATTTGGATGATCAGCCATGATCGCATTGAATTGCGGAGCAGGCTCGAGGGGCCGAATGGCCTACTCCTGCTCCTATCTTCTTTGTTTCTATGTTTCTATGCATGCTAAAAAGCAGAAGCAGCATTCTACAGAGAGTGCTAAGCGATCCCACAATCAACGGATCAGATCAAAGCTCTGCAGTCCTTCCACATCTATGGTGTGGAGATGCCGGAGTTGGACTGGGGTGGACAAATGTAAGAAGTCACACAACACCAGGTTATAGTCCAACAGCTTTATTTGAAATCACAAGCTTTCGGAGCGCTGCTAGTCATGAATGGTGGTGGACCATTAAACATCTAACGGGAGGAGGAGGCTCCATGAATATCCCCATCCTCAATGATGGTGGAGCTCAGCACATGAGTGCTAAAGACAAAGCTGAAGCATTTGCATCCATCTTCAGCCAGAATTGCCGAGTGATCCATATCGGCCTACTCCTGAGGTCCCCACCATCACAGAAGCCAGTCTTCAGCCAATTCTATTAACTCCACATAAAATCAAGAAAAGGCTGAGTTCACTAGATGCAACAAAGTCTATTGGCCCTGACAACATCCCGGCTATCGTGCTGAAGACTTGTGCTCCAGAACTAGCCGCGCCTCTAGCCAAGCTGTTCCAGTACAGTTACAAAACTGGCATCTATCCGACAATGTGGAAAACGGCCCAGGTATGTCTTGTCCACAAAAAGCAGGACAAATCCAATCCAGCCAATTACTGCCCCATCAGTCTATTCTCAATCATCATCAAAGCGATGGAAGTTGTCATCGACAGTGCTGTCAAGCGGCACTTACTCACCAATAACCTGCTCACTGATGCCGAGTTTGGGTTTCGCGAAGAACACTCGGCTCCCGACCTCAATCAGCCTTGGTCCAAACATGGATGAAGGAGCTGAATTCCAGAGGTGAGGTGAGAGTGACTGCCCTAGACATCAAGGCAGCATTTGACTGAGTCTGGCATCAAGGAGCCCTCGTAAAACTGAAGTCAATGGGAGTTGGGGGGGAAACTCTCCATTATCAGTAGTCATACCTAGCACAAAGGAAGATGGTTGTGGTGGTTGAAGGTCAATCATCACAGCCCAGGACATTACTGCAGGCGTTCCTCAGGGCTGTGTCCTAGGCCCAACCATCTTCAGCTGCTTCATCAATGACCTTCCCTCCAACATAAGGTCAGAAATGGGGTAGTTCAGTGCCATTCACAACTCCTCAGATAATGAAGTAGTCCATGCCCGCATGCAAAAAGACCTGGACGACGTTCAGGCTTGTGCTGAGAAGTGGCAGGTAACATTTGCGACAAAGAAGTGCCAGGCAATGACTATCTCCAACAAGCGAGAGTCTAACCTCCGCCCCTTGACATTCAATGGCATTACCATTGTTGAATCACCCACCATCAACATCCTGGGGGTCACCATTGACCAGAAACTTAACTGGATGTGATGAAATAACTCTGTGTTCTGGCATTTGTATTGTCTGTTGTTGTTGTACTTGCTAATGTCTGGAATGTTCTACAGATGTAACCACTAATGCTCCTTCCTAGCTCTGCCCCTCTGGATCCTCCGGATTGGTGTGAGTTTTACTCATAAGCTTTAACCTCTTGGATTCAGGCAGTTATTTGGCACATCAATTTTATTAAGTAACAACTTTTGGAAGATGGATCGATTTTTGAAACCAGAGCGTCTGGCTATCAATCCCCATTCGGCAGATGCATCAAAGAAATTTACGCATTGGCTTCGATGTTTTGAACACTTAATCGCATCGATCGATCAGACGGATAACAAGTTGGGTCTTCTAACCAACTTGGTAAGTCATCAAACTTACTCTATAATTGAAGGTATTACTACATATGAAGAGGCCCTCGCAGCTCTTAAGTCCCAGTACCTTAAGTCGGTTAATGAAGTATACGCCAGGTATCTTTTGTCTATTCGCAGGCAATTACCTGAGGAATCCCTGGACGATTTCCTGCAAGACCTTAAGGCTTTGGCTAAGGATTGCAACTACAAGGCTGTCTCTGCCATAGTGTATCAGGAAGAAGCCATCCGCGATTTTTTCATATCTGGCCTCCGATCTAATTATATTAGACAGAGACTCCTCGAGAACGACTCGTTAGTTTTAAAAACGGTCGTCACTACTGCACGATCGTTAGATGTAGCCCAGAAGAATTTAGAAGTGTATGCATCAGCCCATGCGTCTCTCTCAGCCTCGTGTGTTCTGAGTATGGAGGCATCCATAACACCAATGGAGCCTTCACTTAATCCTATTGTTGTGGCTGTACCCCATGGGTCTAAGTGTTATTTTTGTGGCCAATCTAAACACCCCAGGCAAAGATGCCCAGCCAGAGAGGTTACCTGTTTTAAATGTAAGAAACGGGGACATTTTAGTAAAGTGTGTAAGGGTAATCCTGTGCCCGATGTCTTCTCTGCTGCCACCTATCATTTTACTCTAGCCTCGGCTACGGTTGACCAGACCATACCATGTTCCTTGTCAAAATCTATGATGGACATCAAGATTAATGGTCATCCTACTGGGTGTTTGATAGACTGTGGCAGTACTGAAAGTTTTATACACCCCATCCTTGTTAACTCCTGTTCATTGAAGGTGTATCCTACTCGAAGTGAAATTGTGATGGCATCCAAGTCCCTTACTTTGGAGGTAACTGGATATTGTAAAGTCACATTGACCGTTAAGGATACGGAATATAAGGACTTTAAACTCCTCATATTACCTCAGTTGTGTGTGAACTTAATTTTAGGCTTGGACTTCCAGTGTCAGCATGAGAGCGTTACCCTTAAGTATGGTGGATCTCAGCCTCCACTCACAGTCTGCGGCCTTTCTACTTTAAAATTAAGTCCGCCTTCTTTGTTCATGAACCTTGCTCCTAATTGTAGATCTATAGCGACTAAGAGTCGACGGTATAGTTCAGAAGATAAAACATTTATAAAAGAGGAAGTGGAAAGGCTTCAACGGGAGGGAATCATCGAACACAGTAATAGCCCGTGGCGTGCCCAGGTGGTGGTGGTTAAAACTAATGAAAAGAAAAGACTTGTGGTCGATTATAGCCAGACTATAAACTTGTATATCCAATTAGACGCCTATCCTTTGCCTCATATTTCTGAGATGGTGAACCAGATAGCTCAGTACCGCATGTTCTCCACCATTGATTTAAAGTCTGCCTACCATCAACTCCCCATCAAAATAGAAGTCCAACCTTATATGGCCTTTGAAGCTAATGGGCGCCTGTACCAATCCCTTAGGGTGCCCTTTGGAGTGACGAATGGGGTATCCGTCTTCCAACGGGAGATGGATTGTATGGTGGATGAATACGCGTTGGAAGCAACATTCCTGTAATTGGACAATGTTGCTATCTGTGGGCGCGACCAACGGGAGCATGATCAAAATCTCGCGAAATTCCTAGAGCCTGCAAAGAGGTTAAACCTGACCTACAACGAAAACAAGTGTACCTCCAATACTACATGTTTGTGTATTCTTGGTTGCGTTGTGGAGAATGGGGTAATCGGGCCAGATCCTGAAAGATTACGCCCACTTAAGGAATTACCTTTACCTCACACTGTAAAAGCTTTAAGAAGGTGTCTGGGATTCTTCTCGTACTATGCCCAGTGGGTGGCTAGCTACTCAGATAAAGTCCGACCTCTTATTAAGTCGACGTCTTTTCCGCTACTGGTGGAAGCTCAGGAGGCTTTCTTTAATATCAAATGGGACATTGAGAAGGCAGTGGTATGTGCCGTGGATGAGAAGATCCCTTTTCAAGTGGAAAGTGATGCATCTGATTTTGCGTTGGCAGCAACTCTTAACCAAGCTGGTAGACCAGTAGCTTTCTTCTCTCGTACATTGCAAGGGCCAGAAGTTCAACATTCTTCAGTGGAAAAGGAGGCACAGGCGATTATCGAAGCAGTCAGGTATTGGAGACATTATCTCGCTGGCCAACGTTTTACGCTTATTACGGACCAGCGATCTGTGGCCTTTATGTTCAATACTAAGCAGAGAGGCAAGATCAAAAATGATAAGATTTTAAGATGGCGAATAGAACTGTCAACATATGACTATGATATTCAGTACAGGCCTGGAGTATTCAATGAGCCATCGGATGCTTTGTCACGAGGAGTATGTGCTAGTCTAGGTATAGATAAGCTTCAAAATCTCCACGACGCACTCTGCCACCCTGGGGTTACCAGAATGAACCATTTCATTAAGTCCCACAATCTACCCTACTCTATTGAGGAGGTCCGGACAATGACCAGAACCTGTCGTGTTTGTGCTGAATGCAGACCCCGCTTCTATAAGCCGTCCGAGCCAGCTCATCTTATTAAAGCAACTCGACCATTTGAGCGCTTGAGTCTCAATTTTAAAGGTCCCCTTCCATCGAGCGACCGTAATGCCTATTTTCTTAATATTATAGACGAGTACTCTCGGTTCCCTTTTGTTATCCCCTGTCCAGATGTGACCAGTGCTGTTGTAATTAAATGCCTCTGCCAACTGTTTTCCTTGTTTGGCATGCCTAACTATATACATAGTGATAGGGGTTCTTCCTTTATGAGCGAAGAATTGCGACAGTTTTTGCTATCGAAAGGGATTGCAATGAGTAGAACTACCAGCTATAACCCTTGTGGTAATGGGCAGGTCAAGAAAGAAAATGCGACAGTGTGGAAGGCTATCGTCCTGTCTCTGAAGTCATAAGGCCTGCCGACCTCTCGCTGGTAGGATGTCCTGCCAGACGTGCTGCATTCCATAAGGTCTCTTTTGTGCACATCGACGAATGCCACCCCTCATGAAAGGATGTTTAGCTTTCCAAGAAAAGCTACTAATGGAGTATCGTTACCCACATGGTTGACGACCACGGGCCCTGTGCTGTTGCGCAGACATGTGAGAGGCCACAAGACTGATCCACTGGTGGAGGAAGTACAACTCCTCCATGCTAATCCCCAGTATGCGTACATTCAATATCCGGATGGGCGAGAGGATACGGTCTCTATTAAAGATCTTGCACCTGCTGGAGCTCGAAAGAGTTCGACTCTGAGAGTAGAGTTTTCAATCGTGGTATTGGACCTTCAGAGACACAAATCCTCAGTGTGGAAAACACTGATGATTCTGGGAATTCGAATGAACCGGAGTTAGTAATCCGGGAGGAGCCTCAGCAAGAGTTACGTCATTCCCAGAGGACTATCAGACCTCCTGACAGACTGAATCTATAGCAGGGGGTGAATGTGATGAAATAACTCTGTGTTCTGACATTTGTATTGTCTGTTGTTGTTGTACTTGCTAATGTCTGGAATGTTCTACAGATGTAACCACTAATGCTCCTCCCTAGCCCCGCCCCTCTGGATCCTCCGGATTGGTGTGAGTCTTACTCATAAGGGCTGGGTCGGTGATGAATGATAGCTGCCTTGTGTTAACTCGATGCCATGTTCTTACTTAATAAAAGCCTTTAGTTTTAAGCTTTAACCTCTTGGATTCAGGCAGTTATTTGGCACATCACTGGACCAGCCACATAAATACTGTGGCAACAAGAGCAGGTCAGAGGCTAGGTATTCTGTGGTGAGTGTCTTACCTCCTGACTCCCCAAAGTCTTTCCACTATCTGCAAGGCACAAGTCAGGAGTGTGATGGAATACTCTCCACTTGCCTGGATGAGTGCAGCTCCAACAACACTCAAGAAACTCGACACTATCCAAGACAAAACAGCTCGCTTGATTGGCACCCCATCCACCACCGTAAACATTCACTCCCTCCACCACTGGCGTACCCTGGTTGCAGTGTGTACCATCTACAAGATGCACTGCAGCAGCTCGCCAAGTTATCTTCGGCAGCACCTTCCAAACCCGCCACCTCTTCCACCGAGTAGGACAAGGGCAGCAGGCGCATGAGAACACCACCACCTCCAAGTTCCCCTTCATGTCACACACCATCCTGACTTGGAAGTATATCGCCGATCCTTCATCGTCGCTGGGTCAAAATCCTGGAACTCCCTACCTAACAGCACTGTGGGAGTACCTTCTCCACACGGACTGCAGCGGTTTAAGAAGGCAGCTCACCATCGCTTTCTCAAGGGAATTAGGGATGGGCAATAAATGCTGGCCTTGTCGGCGACGTCCACATCGTATAAATGAATTTAAAAAAAGAAGCCCATGTACACCACGACAACCGTATTGCCCTCATCAACCCTCTCTGTTACCTCATCGAAAAACTCAATCAAGTTATTTTTAAACACGATTTGCCTTTTACAAATCTGTGCTGGCTTTCCTTAATTAATCCACACTTGTCCAAGTGATGGTTAATTTTGTCCCTGATTATCGTTTTTAAAAGCTTCCCCTCTACCAAAGTTAAACTGTAGTTGCTGGTTTTATCCTTACACCCTTTTTTGAACAAGGGTGTAGCATTTGCAATTCTCCAGTCCTCTAGCACCACCCCCATATCTAAGAAGGATTGGAAAGTTATGGCCAGTAGCTCCGTGTTTTCCTCCCTAACCTCCCTCAGCATCGTAGGATGCATCACATCTGGTCCTGGTGACTTGTTTAGTTTAAGTAGAGACAACTTAAATGTATAAAACGTCCTGCATCTGTTTCAAGATACTTCTGTAAAAGTCATGAAAAACTAGACGGAGCATGCCTTAAAGAGACAACTAGAGGTTGCCAAAGAAATTATAGGGAACGTTTTGTTAACTTATCTGGTAGACGTTGCTAAGTCCCAATCAGTTTTGATTGCTCTCAGATAGCTGCCAGAATTTCCCTCTAATTAACCCTCTTTGCCTCAACTTACTTTTATAATAATTTTCTTATCCTCTCCTCTTCCCCGCTTTCCTAGCATTCTTTTTGTTTCTCAGCTCTTTGTCTAGCTTCCTTCTTTGTCTCACTCTCCTTTTCTCTCCGCTCCATTACTCCTCAAAGTATTAGAATGCTTCTCTTATTGGACAATACCATAGTCAGATGTGTTGCAGCCAGCTGATTGTTCGGGGCCTGAACCCATTGGCAGTGCCAGTGTGAATTGTGCAGTATGGAACTGGAGATGGAAGAGAATTGGCACAAGTATGAGTGGGTATTATTGAGGCTGACGCAAAGGAGAAGCAGCACAGTATTCTAATAGCTTTCTGATTTAGGTCAAGTGTCTTACGTCCATTTGACACAGTTCTTGATGTCAAGCTGCAAATCCACCTGCTCCAGCACAAATGCCTTGCAGATAAGTAATTCTCAGCGGGATTACATTTTATCATTAGTACTGCTGGACCAGAGCTTCATTTGCCAAAAGCATTTATTGGTAATTCAGAGATGATGCCCCACTATTTTACATCTATTAAATTTTCCATTTATTCCAGATATTCGCTCTGCACTGAGAATACCAAATGCAAGAATTGCATCCCTATATTACAGGCCAGTAGTTTTCAGAACAAAATGTTCTGCTGCCTCAATGCTCTTGCTTTTAATTCCATTAATGTCCAGACCAACACTTTTGAGAAATTCTCAGATATTCACTTTTCCATATCAACTCAAACAATATGTCAAGAAACTTTCTGATTAACATAAGAAGTTTTTACAAACCAAAAAATATTTTGTACATAAATAAATGAAGAAATTAAATAACAAGCCCATTTCATGGATATATACCAATTATTTTGTTATATCTCAGTAGACAGAATCAGATATGCTCTTTATATGTGGTGAACTCTGTCTATTATATTTAATTGTAAGGTCTTCACGGTGCAACAAGCCAGTTCTTTATGTCACAGGAAAGCCCTGCTTTTTAAATCAAAGAGGCCATCTGCAATTTAAATCAATTAGTTTTCTTCTTCTTCTTCTTAGGCAGTCCCTCGGAGCCGAAGATGACTTGCTTCCACATTAAAAATGAGTTCTCAGGTGACTGATGAGTCCAATGCGGGACCTACAGTCTCTGTCACAGGTGGGGCAGACGGTGGTTGAAGGGGCGGGTGGATGGGGTGCTTGGGTTGACGTGCGCTCCTTGCGCTGCCTGCGCTTGGCTTCCGCTTGCTCCCAGCGAAGAGACTCAAGGTGTTTGGTGTCTTCCCGGATCCTTCTCCTCCACTTTGTGCAGTCTTAGGCCAGGGATTCCCAAGTGTCGGTGGGGAATTAGCTTTAACATCAAAGACACTGACATAAGAAAACTACTAGGCACTTGGTCTAAGCGTTAAACAAAGCTTTAATCAACTGTTTTACAACATGGAGGTCTAGTTGTGTCCTTCACTAGTTCCTGTTAAGAATATCCTGCACAAGCTGGGCCCGTGGCCGAGTATTTATATTCTCCCTGGGCAGCGCCACGCGCAGGCCGCTCAGTATTGTTTCATAAGTCTTTCTTTCATGAATGACTGATTCTTGTCAGACACCATTGAATGTTAAAGTCAAGGGAACAATACATACTTTGTCACACAGAGGTTTATGTGCTTGCGTTCATTTTGACAGCCCAGCTGCTCACCTTAGCTGTCTTCAAAGATCTGACTTAGATCTCCTGTGGCTAAAATCCCCCTTTGTCACCTCACTAAGTTCATCTGCTGTCCCTATTGTTCTCCTAACCTTGATAACTCTTTGGAAATGTTTAATTTTTTGCTAAGCAAAATCACATCTGTCAACTTCATCTCCCTCCCTGACAAAATTGTCATACTTAGCAACTTTGATGTTCATCATTGGCAATGGCTCTCCTCTATGAATCACTTTTGCGGGCTTTTTTACAGAGGCCAGTGTCGGGAGGAGCAGAGAGCGGCGGTGTAGTGAGTACTTAAACTCACTTTTGCGGGTTTTCTTATAGAGGCTTACCAATCTCACAGACCAGCGGCGGCATTCCGGAGCCACGTCATGATTCAAAAAGTGACGCGGGCAAGAGGAAGCAGCTGATTGGGTGAGTATGGCCAGGTGAGTATTTATACTATTCTACAGTTTGACAGTTAAGATTAATTGTTGATAAAATTTAGAAGGCCTTAATTTTTGTGGTTATAGTTTCTAAGGTCTCTGTTGTGTATCGGGGAGTGCTAGTAACCAAGGGCCATTGAGTATATCATCTAATTGCAGTGTAATTAGTGCTATTGATTTTATTTTATTTTATTTAAATTAATTAAAGGGTAAGTCATGGCAGGACAGCTCAGCCCCGTGGCATGCTCCTCCTGTGCTATGTGGGAAATCAGGGACACTTCCTGTGTCCCTGACGACCATGTGTGCAGGAAGTGCATCCAGCTGCAGCTACTGACAGGCCACATTGTGGCGCTGGAGCTGCGAATGGATACATACTGGAGCATTTGCGATGCTGAGGACATCGTGGATAGCACTTTTAGGGAATTGGTCACACCGCAGGTAAAGGTTGCACAGGCAGAAAGGGAATAGGTGACAACCAGGCAGAGTAGTAGGCACAGGCAGGTAGTGCAGGGGTCCCCTGTGGCCATCCCCCTCTCAAACAGATATACCACTTTGGATATTGTTGAGGGAGATGGCTTATCGGGGGAAGGCAGCAGCAGCCAGCTTCCTGGCACCATGGATGGTTCTGCTGCACAGGACAGGAGGAAAAAGAGTGGGAGAGCTATAGTGATAGGGGATTCTATTATAAGGGGAATAAATAAGCATTCCTGCAGCCGCAAACAAGACTCCAGGATGGTATGTTGCCTCCCTGGTGCAAGGGTCAAGGATGTCTCTGGGCGGCTGCAGGGCATTCTGGAGGGGGAGGGTGAACAACCAGTTGTTGTGGTGCATACCAACGATATAGGTAAAAAATGGGATGAGGTCCTAAAAGCTGAATATAGGGAGTTAGGAAGTAAATTAAAAAATAGGACCTCAAAGGTAGTAATCTCAGGATTGCAACCAGTGCCACGTGCTAGTCAGAGTAGAAATAGAAGGATATTTCAGCTGAATATGTGGTTAGAGGAATGGTGCAAGGGGGAGGGATTCAAATTCCTGGGACATTGGAACCGGTTCTGGGGGAGGTGGGACCAGTACAAACTGGACGGTTTGTACATGGGCGGGACCAGGACTGGTGTCCTAGGGGGAGTGTTTGCAAGTGCTGTTGGGGAGGGTTTAAACTAAAATGGCAGGGGGTTGGGAACCTGCACAGGGAGACAGAGGAAAGGGAAGCGAGGATAGAAAATAAAGACAGGAAGGAGAAAAGCAAAAGTGGAAGGCAGGGAAATCAAGGGTGTAAATCAAACATGGCTACAGTAAATAAAAATTCTAAAAGGACTAAGTGTGTTAAAAAAAACAAGCTTGCAGGCTTTATATCTTAATGCGAGGCACATTCGTAATAAGGTGGATGAATTAGCTGCGCAAATTGATGTAAACGGATATGATGTAATTGGAACTACAGAGACATGGCTCCAAGGTGACCAAGGCTGGGAATTCAACATCCAGGGGTATTGAATATTCAGGAAGGACAGGCAAAAAAGAAAAGGAGGTGGGGTAGCATTGCTGGTTAAAGAGGAGATTAACACAATAGTAAGGAAGGATATTAGCTCTGGTGATGTGGAATCTGTATGGGTAGAGCTGAGAAATACCAAGGGGCAGTTGTATACAGACCCCCAAACAGTAATGTGGAGGTTGGGGATGGCATTAAATGGGAAATTAGAGATGTGTGCAATAAGGGCACAGCAGTTATCTTGGGTGACTTTAATCTACATATAGATTGGGCTAACCAAATTAGTAACAATACTGTGGAGGAGGAATTCCTAGAGTGTATGCAAGATGGTTTCCTGGACCAATATGTCGAGGAACCAACTAGAGATCAGGCCATCTTAGACTGGGTATTATGTAATGAGAAAGGATTAATTAGCAATCTTTTTGTGCAAGGCCCCTTGGGGAGGAGCGATCATAATATGATAGAATTCTTCATTAAGATGGAGAGTGAAGTAGTTGACTGAGAGACTGGGGTACTGAATTTAAATAAAGGAAACTATGATGGTATGAGGCGCGAGTTGGCTAGGATGGATTGGGGAATGTTACTCAAAGGGTTGATGGTGGATAGGCAATGGCAAACATTTAAAGATCGCATGGATGAACTGCAGAATATTTTCATCCCTGTTTGGCATAAAAATAAAACAAAAAAGGTGACTCAACCATGACTAACAAGGGAAATTAGGGATAGCATAAGATCCAAGGAGAGGACATATAAATTGGCTAGAAACAGCAGTAAGCCTGAGGATTGGGAGCAGTTTAGGATTCAGCAAAGGAGGACAAAGGGATTAATTAAGAGGGGGAAATAGAACATGAGAGTAAGCTTGCCAGGAACATAAAAACTGACTGTAAAAGCTTTTATAGATATGTGTGAAGAGAAAAAGATTGGTGAAGTCAAGCGTAGGTCCCTTTGCAGTCAGAATCAGGGGAATTTATAATGGGGAACAAAGAAATGGCAGATCAACTAAATACATACTTTGGTACTGTCTTCAAAAAGGAGGACACAAATAAGCTTCCAGAGATGTCGGGGAACATAGGGTTTAATGAGAGGCAGGAATTGAATGAAATCTGTATTTGTAGGGAAATGGTGTTAGGGAAATTGATGGCATTGAAGGCCGATAAACCCCCAGTGCCTGATAATCTACATCCTAGGGTACTTAAGGAAGTGGCCCTAGAAATAGTAGATGCATTGCTGGCCATCTTCCAAAATTCTATAGACTCTGGTATAGTTCCCATGGATTGGAGGGTAGCTAATGTAACCCTACTATTTAAAAATAGGAGCAGCGCTCCAAAAGCTTGCGATTTCAAGTAAAACTGTTGGACTGTAACCTGGTGTTGTGTGACTTCTTACATTTAAAAAAGGTGGTAGAGAGAAAATGGGGAATTATAGACCGGTAAGCCTGACATCGGTAGTGGGGAAGATGCTAGAGTCCATTATAAAAGATGTAATAGCAGAGCACTTGGAAAACACTGACAGGATCAGACAAAGTCAACATGGATTTACCAAAGGTAAATCATGCTTGACTAATCTACTGGAATTTTTTGAGGATGTAACTGGTAGAATTGATAAGGGAGAAGCAGTGGATGTGGTGTATTTGGACTTTCAGAAGGCTTTCGATAAGGTCCCGCATAAGGGATTGGCATGCAAAGTAAAAGCACATGGGATTGTGTAAGGGGTGATGTGTGGGTTAGCTTCACCTCTGACTTATGAACAGTTCAAATTGCTCCAACCTGGGGCTTATTTGGGGGTTGTGATGAAAAGTGCATCAGACAACTGAATTTTGGTGAACGAAGTAAGATCTTTATTTGAGAAAGAAAATGTACAACACAATAATCTTAACACTCTAAATTGGGGGAACACTTCAGAATATACGAGGGAAAAAAACAATAGACAGAATACTTCATCCCTCCCAATCCCACTTCACTAGCTAAGTTGGGCTCCAGAGGATGATGCTCACCAAAAACGACTTCTTTTGACAGTTGTAGAGCTTTGCAATTTCGGGGTTCTCTAGATGTGTCGGTTGGGGCCTGCCATACCCCAGACGCGGTAGAGGACTTCACCTGTGTGGCTGGTCAGTCTTCGTGAGTCTGCTGATGCGGTAGGGTGCGTATTGGATCTATCAGGTGGAAACCCAATTTTTTTTGGCTAGAAGTAGGGCTTAGAGTCTTTTCAGTAAAATCTTACCCAATGGTAAGTCAGGATAGATTGTAGAGTGGAAACATTTGCGGATCTTCAGTTTTCTTCCGAGTTGGGTTTTGTTGGTCGCGGCGGCCCAATATTACCCAGGTGCTGGTAATATTTGGTTGTTTGTTTCGTGGGGCCCTGGTCTGCCGTGAGGTCTTCGCCGGTGTGTTATTTCTTCGAGAGGGAGCTTCTTCTTGGACTGAACTTGGTGATTTCATTTGACATAGTGTGGAGATGCCGGTGTTGGACTGGGGTGGACAAATGTAAGAAGTCACACAACACCAGATTATAGTCCAACAGTTTTATTTGAAATCACAAGCTTTCGGAGCGCTGCTCCTTCATCAGGTGAAGTGGAGAGATGCATAAAGACACAGCTTATATTGTCAGAGAATAATGCCAGGTGATTACAGGTAATCTTTCTAACTGCCATTTATCAGACCTCAGCAGAGAGATAATCACAGCAATCACAGGTGTGAATGGTGTCCAAACAGGTCAGTCAGGAAAACATTACATCAAAGAACAATGAGGTGGGGTCACAAGGGGTCAAATGTTGCAGATGCTGGGGTCTGGTGTCCAAGGGAGAGATGGCAGTTAGAAAGATTACCTGTAATCACCTGGCATTATTCTCTGACTATATAAGCTGTGTCTTTATGCATCTCTCCACTTCACCTGACGAAGGAGCAGCGCTCCGAAAGCTTGTGATTTCAAATAAAACTGTTGGACTATCACCTGGTGTTGTGTCATTTGACATAAATGAAGAAGTGAACTTCCTCCAGCACTGCTTTCTTGAACTCTTTTCTTCCCTCTTCCCACCGTTTTGAACTCCTTTGGACTCTCCTCTCACTCGAACCACCATTGAATCCTTGAACTGCTTGAACCGCTTGACCCGCACTCAACTGCACTGAACTCCCTGCTGTAAAAACAGGCCTTCAATTATACTGTTTGAGGCCTGCTAATCTGCACGCCAAATCAGCTCTGTCTCATTGTTAGTTTTGGCGGGCTCTTTATCATTGATGGGTTAAAAATTGTTTAATAGGTTTCGGGATGGTCCCATCGATCTTAATTGGTTTAAGATTGCGTGAAGTGGTTTCGGGGTGGTCCAATCGATTCTTAATTGATTTTAAGTGATTGTTTAACCTTTTGTTTAATTGCAGTAACATTTGTCTTTCCATGTGGGGCCCAAGGTTCTTTCATTGGTTGTTGGCATGTTCTGCATTATGTATACTTTGGATGGTTCTGTGATTTTGGGCAGGAACTGCTCTTCCGTTGGTCTATTGTCATTATGTAAAATGACTGAGACAGTCCAGACAGCTTGGCTAATGCCAATACCCAAAACTGTCAATTTACAAAGGCCAATCACATTTCCTTTTGTTGCAGCCCTCTTTTCTTCCACAGGCTCGAAAATGCTTTTAAAATAAAAACTAAAATCCGGCGGTCCTTGATTTTTAAATCTCCCTTTAGGTCCCAAATTCTTATACCATTCTGACATGGTTTATTATCAGTCCAAAAATCCCTTCTTTAGGGTAATCTTCTTGGTTTTGGGGAATCTGTTGAATTTTGTGAATCTTTTGTGATTATCCGCTAGGGTATTATACTGGGTGAGCAAAATTTCTGATCTCTGAGAGCCAACCTTCCCCTTTTTATCTATCTAAAACCCAAAAACACATACATTCCCCTTTTTGGTGTAGTCTTCAAAATATATATAAGGTACAAAAATTCGGTTACATTCACATCCAAGCACGGAGGGAGTCCAACACCCATGCACCACTTGGAGAAACATAGTACACACATAGAAAGAAAAATAATCACACATAGTCACAAAACTTTATTTTAATAACGGTTACGGTTTGTTTTATACTTGGTCATAGACTTTAAACTAAAATTAAACAATAATAATCCTAGAACTAGAAAACTGTAAAAAACTCACTTAAAAATTTACCAGAAAGCTATATACATCCGCCACCCATCTCCGGACGGCCAGGCTAATTCCTGTTTGGCCTCTGTCTTCTGTGGCCCCTGGGCAGCATGTACACCTGGGCGTAAGGTGGCCTGTGCCACCGGACCCAGAGAGTCCTCCTTAAAAGATGTGGGAGTTTCCCTGAATCCCAGTTGATCGGGGGATTGTGCCCTCCTGTGCTGCAGCACACGACCCCCTTCGGTGTTGCTGCTGGCTCCCTGTCCTGTCCTGTGGGTTCCGCGCACCTTGATGCTGCAGGCTGGGGACACATCTCTCTCTCTATGCCCAACGCTACGTCTCCTGTGAGTCCCTCACCGTTGGAGGCGGCAGGCTGGGGATCCGTTTTTTTAGGCTGATCCCTTACCTTGGGCAGTCCCTTTTGGGTTGTGGCCCTCCCAGGGCTGGACCTTTTGAACTGATACACAGGTGACCACGGTAGTTTAGGCTGTGGTATGCGAGGAGACCTTCTTAGGGCTCTGGTTACTGGGGGCATGTTCCAAATAATTGGTGGGAGGGCCCCTCCAGTGAAACAAGCCACTGCCCCCACCGGTGCAGTCTGTGAGTCTGCCACAGCCACAGGCTGATGATCTCTATCTTTTGGGTGGTTCACCCTTGCTGGCTGTTCTTCTTTCTCAGGTTTAAACAATTTACACTGGTTAATGTGGAAACACTTTGTGTGGAGGGGCATCATTATGGCATAGACCATGGGGCTTGCCTTGTCCACAATGCTGTACGTCCCCATGTACAATGGCTCAAAACTCCCTAACCAGGCAAAGTTCCTCACCATGGCCTGATCCCCTATCTCCCACTCATGGTGCCTGTTGGGTTCTAGCAGCAATCGGTTACTCCGATGCTGTTTTCCCATGTTGCTAGTAGCCTGCCAGTGAACCTGTTTAAGGTGCTCAAACAGATTCCTGACGAAGCTGTCCCGGTTCACCTCTCTGAGCTGATCTTCCGTGAGCACCGGGGCTAGCACATGGGTGGGGGTCCGCATAACCCTACCAGTCATGAGCTTGTGTGGGGAATACCCAGTGCTTTTTGACTGGCTGGCTCGGATCCCCATTAGGACCAACGTTAAAACTTCTACCCACTTCTTGGGTGAGTCTCCCGTCTCCTTGCGCAGCCTTTCTTTGATGGTGCAGTTTAAACGCTCCACAGGACCCGATGACTGCGGGTTGTAGGCAACGTGCCATTTCCCCTCAATGCCGAGTACCATGAGGGTCTCCTGCATGACCTGTCCAGTAAAGTGACTCCCTTGATCAGACTCCAAATACTGTGACAGTCCCCATTGTGAGAACACTTCCCTGACCAGGATCTTAGCTGTACCCAATGCGGTAGCTGTTCGGCAGGGCAAAGCTTCCACCCACTTTGAAAACACATCCAACAGGACTAGACAGTCCTTGTAGCCTCCCTGTGCGGTGGGTAGGGGCCCGATGTAATCGATCTGGATTGACTGCGTTGGTCCCTCTACTCTCCTGATGTGCTCCAAAGATACCTTCCTTTTCTGGGGGTCAGGGTTATTGGCAGCACACACCAGACAGCCGGCACAAAACTCGCGGACATGTTCCCTCAGTCCTGGCCACCATCCTGCCTGATCCACCCACTGCCAGGTGGTCTCAGGCCTGGGATGCCCCGCTCCTGGACCCTCATGGGCAGGTTGGAGGAATTCCCTTTGATGCTGCTGCGGCACTACCCATTACTCCCCCCTGAACAGCATGCCTTCCTTGACGGTGATGGCTGCTGTACCGTACGGGCCCCCTACATTCTCCCCTTTTGTGAGCACATTCAGGACGGCTCTGAGGACAGGATCCCATACCTGGGCCTGCGTTAGGTCTAGGACCAAAGCTACCCAGTGTGTGCCTCCCTTGTCCCGGATAGCAGCTACCGAACCTCTTCGGTAGGGGTCCCAAAACTCTCCTTCCCTGGCTCCCTGCTTGGCCAATTCACTTGCCTTTGGTTGCCCTCCCTCATGGGTTCTGTCTTTGAATGGGCTTTAACTTCATGGATATAGACCTTCCCTTCCTCCGCTATGGCTGTCATGATTTTCTCCAGCAGAGGCTTGATTGCCAGGGGTCTCCCGTCAGCGGAGGTGTACCCGCGACGGGACCAAGTGGCCAGGTATTCCGCAGAAGAATTGCACGTGAACATGCTGTCCGAGCAAATCGTATACGGGGTAGAGAATTTCTTGGGGTGTGTAACCATGTACACTACCACGGACAGTTCAGCTTGCTGGGTGCTCATGGTGCTGGGGAGTTTAATTGCCAGGGCAATTGCTGCCCCTGGGTCATAAACGCCACACCCTGTAAGTCATTCCCCAGCAGATACTGTGCTCGAACCGTCTACGTAGATTTTGCGGCCTGTGGGGTGTATCCCGGCCCAAAAACCTAGTTAACTTCCCATACTCCTTCAATGGAACACCGGTGAGCCGTCCCTGGATAAATCATTTTGGCTGCGAGCTTCGGCTCACAGAGACCTTTCACCCTTAGGTCCATCTGGGAGAGAAGCAGGGTCCAGCGAGCAATGCGGGCACTGCTCACTGTCCCATCTTTAATTCACCCATCTAGGAGCATTTGAGTGGGCGTGTGATGGGGGAGGAGGGTGATGGGCGAGGTGCCTGTGAAGATCAATGACCTTTTCACAGCCCAGTGAGTGGCGAGGAGGTGCCTCTCACAGTTGGAGTAGCCCTTCTCCACATCTGTGATTATCCTGGAGGAGTAAACCACCGGTCTCAGCTGACCGTGCCGCTCCTGGAGCAGCACTGCACTCAGACTGTCCCCGCTGGCTGCTACCTCCAGGAAAAACTCTTCTCCCCCATCAATAGCCCCTAGAGCTGGCGCGGTCTGCAGATCTTGTTTGAGTTTTACAAATGCTGCCTTGCAACCCTCATCCCAAACCCACTACACTCCCTTGTGTAGGAGTCGGAGCAGGGGGGCTGCTGTGGCTGCGTAATCCTCAATAAAATCTCTGCAGTACCCGGTTAGCCCTAGAAAAGATTTCACTCCTGTTACTTTATTGGGGGCTGGTAACTCTTGCACTGCTTCCCTTCTGGTTTATCGATGGCCCTTTCCCCTGCTCGTACAGGCTGCCCTAGGAATTTTACTTCCTGTTGGCCGATCTATACTTTCTTAGGGTTTACTTTAAAGCCTTCTTGCCTGAGCAACTCCAGCAGTTCAGCCAGTAGTGGACCATGTTCCACTCCTTCATTGGTGAATAGGAGCAGGTCATCCACATACTGAACTAACTGCCGAGGCCGGCTGAAGCCCTTTGAACAATTAGCCATACATTGGTGAAAAATGCTGGGGCTATTGTGGAAACCCTGAGGTAGGCAGTTCCAGGTGTATTGTTGGCCTTCAAAAGTGAAGGCAAACTTGTACTGGTCCTCTCTCCGTAGAGGGATGGACCAAAACCCGTTGGAAATATCCAGCACCGTGAAGGTGGTTGCGGAGGCTGGAATACTTCCAATGAGGTCGGCGACAGTAGCGACCGTGGGTGCACAGGCGGGTTATGTTTCGATTGAGTACCCGATAATCCACTGTGGCTCTCCAGAAGTTATCCGGTTTTCTAACCAGGCACAGTGGAGAGTTTACGTGGGTGGCTATTGGTCTCAATACCCCCTGTTTGACCAGAGAGGTCATGGCCGTTTCCATGTCTGCCTCCGCTTGCTTGGGGAAATTGTATTGCTTTTGTGGTCGGGTCATGGGGTCCCTGTTTACACTAACTTCGACCCCGTTTACCCTTCCACAATCATGTTTATGAGTGGCAACTGCGCCGAGGTGTGCTCGCACAAATGCCTGGTATTCCAGTGGGGTGTTACTGACCATTATTTCGATGCCGTAACCCTCCTTTGGTTTTAAAGTGCACAAGGTCCCCTTGCCCTGTTTCTCTGGGATAATTGCCACTTCACTTTCTTTGCCGGTGCATGCTCCCCACAGACTGTGGTTCCTAAGATCCATTAGAATCCTGTGGCCTATGATAAAATCAGCCCCCAGGATCCCTTTCCCTTCCTGCTCCCATTTCATTAAAACACAGGTCCACTTGGTGTGGAGTGCTCCTAAATGAATGATCAGCGGGATGGAGAACGAGCCAGCCTGCTCGTTACCTATAAACCCCACTAAGCTGTATGGGACCCTGTTAGACAGAGGCGAGGCAGCGGGGTTATCTGAATAGATGATGGTGCTTGATGCTCCCGTGCCCAACAGATAGGTCCCTTTCACATTTTCCACCTCCATCTTAACAAGCTGTCTCTTCCACGCATCATACTCAAGGGGACACAGGTAGACAGGCTGCACTGGCTCTAGTCATAGGTCTCTGTTGGGTGGGCCAGCTAACAAAACCTGGAGTGCAGCTACTATCGAATCAAGCATGGGGGGAGAGGTCGGTGTTTGTGTTTTTGGGGCAGGAGCTGGGGAGCTTTTCCCCACATTATCCTTCCATGGATTTCTACAGTCCCTTCTCCAATGCCCACTTTTCCCGCACCCAAAGCGGTTACACCTCGTATCGGAAGGATTACCCCCTTCCTGGTGCCATTCTTTCTTGCTAGCAGGTTTTATTTTGTGAAACTTTCCTTTTGGTGGTTATTCTTCTACCCCTCTACCATTGCGGTAAGCCAGGGTCAGTTGTCTGACCACTGCCTCCTCGGTGACCTGGGGGCCATTCCGGTCAAACCAGAGCTCAGCCTTGGCCCTGATCCGTGGCAAGCTGTTTGCCATCAGACTTCGGAGCCAGTGGGTCAGCTTGTCCTGGTTCATGTGAGTCTGGTCGCGATCCCCATTGCAGGCACTCTTGTAAACAGGCCACAGCCTGTCTGCGAAAACCTGTGGGGTCTCCCCTGCTAACTGTATAGTCTTCTCCACCCGAGAGAAAGGACTACCATCGTTCATACCCATTGCCTCCAGAACTTCCTCCCGGATGGCAGCGTACCCCCCTTGCCCTTTCTTGCTCTCTGCAGAGAGGGACTGGTACATCTTGCTGTCCAGGGAGAACAGGAGCATTTTGGCCATCTCAGAGTCATCGCACTCATTGATGCCTGCTGCCTGTTCCACTTCCATGAAGTGGACCGAGGGGTCTCACTTTTGGGTGAGCTTGTTCAGGTGGCTTGCCACAGCCCTAAGCTGTTGGGTACCATGGGGAATCACGAATTGGCTTTCAAGGGGTCCCTGACCCCCACCACCGCCGGGCGGGCCAAACTTTTGCTGCCGAGCCGGGCACATCGGCCCTGGCTCCAACCTCTCCTGCATTGGCTTGCCCCCTTCTCCCTGCTGCCAAACCGAGTTAAAACCCGGCGCCACAGGTGGTGGTGGTGTGCTCTCTTCCCTGCCTTCCTTACAGATTGCCTGTCCTTCCTGCTGCCCAACCGAGTCGTTCCCCGGTGCCACAGGTGACATCTGAACATTTTCCCCTTCTACTTCAAGACCCACCCGGGCCACACCCGGGCTCACTAGGCATACCATGCCCTTTGCCCTGGACAGCGAAAGGTTTAAACTGTCGATCTGCTTTTGGCAGGGTTCGTGATCTCCCGCTTCAACACCCTAGTGCTTGCTACCTTATAAGCTGCCTGTACATCTCTTAACCTCTCTTCTGTTTCTTTTATTTGCCTGGTAAGGTGGGCGTTCTCTTCTCGTAACATTAACTCGTTACCCTTTGCCTCGGTGACTTGACACCGAAAATATTCATGTCTGTTCCTGTGTTTTTTCGCTATCTGTAATTTCTCCTGACTTTGGGCCTTTAATTCCTGCAATAGTCCTTCCCCTGCTAGAGCCCTTGCTTCAGACAGCTGAGCTGATTCCTGCAGCTCTGCTGTTAGTGCCTTAATGCGCTGATCTAAAAGCTGGATCTGTCGCAGGGAGCAGACCAACCGGATGGCTTTCTCCACAGACTTTTGTGGTCTTTTCTGTCAGTCCATTTGGCTGCAGCGTCCATGGGATGCTCAGCGCGCAACAGACTGGTCACCCATTTCTTGGTGATATTCACCTTTTCAAACACCTAAGAGATAATTCTCTCTTCCATCTTATTTCTTTCCTCAAAAACAGTGTCTACTGCATCACATCCCTTTTGCCAAGGTCCTGCTGCAGTCATCATTTCTGTAAGGGGTGTTGTGTGGGTCAGCTTCACCTCTGACTTGTGAGCGGTTTGAATCGCTCCCACTCCCTTGGATCTAGATCTGGGACTTATTTGGGGGTTGTGATGAAAAGTGCAGCAGACAACTGAATTTTGGTGAATGAAATAAGATCTTAATTTGAGAAAGAAAATATACAACACAATAATCATAACACTCTAAATTGGGGGAACACTTCAGAATATACGAGGAAAACAACAATAGACAGAATACTTCACCCCTCCCATTCCCACTTCACTAGCTAAGTTGGGCTCCAGAGGACCAGGGATGATGCTTACCAAAAATGACTTCTTTTGACAGTTGTAGAGGTTCGCAATTTTGGGGTTCCCTAGATGTGTCAGTTGGGGCCTGCCGTACCCCGGACGTGGTAGAGGACTTCACCTGCATGGCTGGTCAGTCTTCGCAAGTCCGCTGATGCGGTAGGGTGCGTATTGGATCCATCAGGTGAGTGCCCAATTTCTTTTGGTTAGAAGTAGGGTTTAGAGACTTTTCAGTAAAATCTTACACAGGGGTAAGTCAGGATAGATTGTAGAGTGGAAAAACTTGCGGATTTTCAGTTTTCTTCCGAGTTGGGTTTTGCTGGTCGCGGTGGCCCAATATTACCCAGTTGCTGGTAATATTTGGTTGTTTGCTTCATGGGGCCCTGGTCTGCCACGAGGTCTATGACGGTGTGTTATTCCTTCGAGAGGGAGCTTCTTCTTGGACTTGTAATGTATATACCTTTAAGGGGGGAACTATCTTTTACAGCTCATGTATACTGCAGTACCGGCAGTGACCACACCTGTATATAGCACTGAGTAGTAATCTGTACAGATCAGTTCCACTGTGAGCCATGTTGAGTAACCATCTGTTGTACCGTTCTCCTGCAGTCTGTGTCTTATTATACATGGACACAACATTGGCGACAAGGCAAGTTCGAACCGACCTGCAACTCTGCATCACCTCCCGGGGATTCGTTCCTGGAGATCAGTGGATTGGAGGTCAAGGCCAGAGGCTCGGGCATCGACCACGGGCAAAAGCCCAGTCATCCAGCAGAGACTCGAGAATTGTGGGGGAGGCTGTCGAGAGCCAGGCTTGGCTTTCCAGTCGAGAGTCGAGGTGGTCCAGCGAAACAGGCTGGCAACGGGTAGTGTGCAGACTCTTCCTGGACAGCGGCGGGCTAGAACCCGACCGAGCGGCACAGCAAAGGGCCAAGCAGCGTCGACGGGGGAGAGAGAGAGAGGGCAGAGCGCACAGGGCGCAGTCGGTGTTCAGGGGCCGAGCAGCGTCGAAGAGAGGGAGAGAGAGATGCGCAGAAACCTGCGAGGCGCCGCCATTGCCACGAGGAACACCGAGAGCGGCGTTGGCAGCAGTGCAGGAGAAGCGCGCGAAACCTACAGGGTGCCGCCATTGCCACGAGAACTGCCGGGAGCGGCGTTGGCAGCAGTGGGGGAGGAAGGAAAGCGCAGGAGACGCCATTCTAAGCCATTGGGAGACGCCATTTTAAACCACACCCAAAATGCCAAAGAGTGGCAGTATCACCGCATTTGACAATGAAGTCGAAGATTGGACTGCATATGTCGAACGAATAGAGGTATACTGCAAGGCAAATGAGGTGTCAGATGACAAGAAAGCGTCGGTATTGTTAAATTTAATGGGTGCAAAGATGTATGGTTTATTACGAAATCTAGTAACCCCAACGAAGCCAACGGAAAAGAGTTTTGAAGACATAGTAACGATACTACAGGAACATTTAAACCCCACACCGCTGCTGATAGCAGAAAGATTAAAGTTTAACAAACAGAACCAGCATAAGGATGAAAGCAATGCTGATTATTTAACAGAACTGCGCAAACTATCGAAACACTGCCAGTTTGGAGCGGGACTGGCAGATACCTTAAGGGACAAGATTGTGTGTGGGCTTCAAAGTGAAGGAACCCAGAAACGGCTTTTATCTGAAAAGGACCTTATGCTGGAAAAGGCTTTCAGCATTGCAGTATCATATGAAGCAGCAGCACGGGGCGCTGCAGAGATACAACAGAGACCGCAAGAATATGGCACAAACAAAATGTCATATGGAACAGAGAAGTGCTGTCGCTGCGGCAGAACAACACATGACCAGAATGATTGCTGGTTCAAAGACAAAGTGTGCAGACAGTGTGGAAAAGTACGACACATAGCACGAGTCTGCATCAGGAAAGAAAACCAGCAATAAGAAACCTATCAAAGAAAAGTACAAGAAGGTACATAAGATGACGGGGAATAGTACAGACGAACAAAAGAGTGATAATGACTCCGAAAGCAGGGAACTGAGTTGTCTGAAACTACATAATGTGATCACAACGGAGGATCACCAAACCATTTGGGTCACTCTCAAGAGAGCAGGAGTCCAGGTAAAGATGGAATTGGACACTGGATCAGCCCTAACAGTCATAAACCGACGGGACTACGAGCGGCTATTCTCACACATACCCTTGAGAGACACAAAAATTATTCTGAAGACGTACACGGGGCAAAAAGTCTATCCCAAAGGAAAAATAAGGGTGACCGTTATATATACCAGTAAGGAAACACCAAAACTAGACCTGTATGTATTACAAGATGGAGGACCACCATTACTGCGATGTGAATGGATCCGGAAAATACAACTGGATGGGCATTCCATACAGGCACTGACCATGGCTGACAAAAAGGATGACGACGTCACACCTGGGTGACTGTCAAAGATCCGAACTGATGCGAAAGAAGTGTTTCGGCAAGGACTCGGAACACTAAAAGGCATGACAGCGATGATTAAAATTGAAGAAAACGCAAGCCCAACATTTTTTAAGGCCAGACCGGTACCTTATGCGATCCGCCCAGCCGTTGAAGCAGAACTGGAGAGTCTGGAACGTTCAGGTGTACTGTCCAAGGTAGACTGGAGCGAGTGGGCTACACCCATCGTCCCTGTGATGAAAAAGTCATTGAGCAGCACGCCTGGGGAACAAAGGAAGGTTCACATCTGTGGGGACTTTAAGGTAACAGTGAAGCCGGTCCTTCAGACCGTACAATATCCACTTCCGCGGATTGAAGATATTTTCGCCTCGCTATCTGGAGGGAAATGCTTCACTAAGATTGATCTGGCCCAGGCGTATCTGCAAATAGAGGTGGAAGAAGCATCAAAAAAATACCTCACAATCAACACCCATAAAGGTCTCTACCAATACAACCGGCTGGTATTCGGGGTAGCATCAGCTCCGGCTATTTGGCAGAGGGCAATGGAACAATTCCTGCAAAGGATCCCTGGGACCCTGTGTTATTTGGACGACATCCTGGTCACGGGCAAAAATGAAAGTGATCACCTTGCCAACCTGGAGCAGGTGCTAACTAGATTGCAGGAATATGGGCTCCGAGCTAACCGCCCCAAATGCGAGTTTTTTAGAAAACAGATCTCGTATTGTGGCCACGTTATCGATAAAGAGGGGTTACATAAGTCCCCAGAGAAGATTGAGGCAGTAGTCAAGGCTCCAGCACCGGAAAATGTGTCACAACTGAGGTCGTTCCTCGGGCTGGTAAACTACTACCATAAGTTCTTGTCAAATTTGTCGACAATACTACACCCACTTAACACCCTACTGCAAACTGGGGTGCCATGGAAGTGGAGTGACAAATGTAGATGAGCTTTCCAGAAGAGCAAAACACTAATCACATCAAAAGAGGTATTGGCCCATTACAACCCAGCATTACCAATTCGGTTGGCATGTGATGCGTCACCCTACGGCATTGGAGCGGTGCTGTCGCACAAATTCTCGGACGGCTCAGAGAGGCCAATAGCCTTTGTGTCACGATCACTAATGTCAGCCGAGCGTAACTACGCCCAGATTGACAGGGAGGCCCTCAGCCGAGTGTGGGGAGTGAAAAAGTTCAATCACTATCTGCATGGGCAGAAATTCACCTTGTTGACTGATCACCAGCCTCTTGTCTCCATTTTTAATCCGAAGAAGGGCGTTCCGGTCATGACTGTGCAACGACTACAAAGATGGTCACTTTTTCTAGGGGTGCACCACTATGAGATTGAATATAAGGGCACGAAACAGCATGGAAATGCTGATGCGCTATCACGCCTGCCACTGCCTACTGCGGAGGAAGCAACAGCAGTGGATCCTGTCAAAATATTCCATTCGACTATAGTTGAATACCTACTCGTAACTAACGCTTGTATCGAAAAGGAAACCCGAAATGACCCGACACTGTCTCGGGTATGTTAGATATCTTAATGTTGTGTCCTTCAATAATCAGACTGCAGGGAACGATTCAACAGGTGTTTACTGAATGAGGGTTACTCTAGAACTAACTGTACAGATCACTACTCAGGGTTTATATGCAGGTGTGGTCACTGCCGGTACTGCAGTATACAGGAGCTGTAAAAAGTAGTTCTCTCCCTTAATAAAGGTACATACATTACAATTCCTCCCCTTTTAGATTAACAGTACCATAACACTCATTTAACAATTAAATATCAAACTAATTACAATTAATACTTTTAACATGCAACATTAGCTGAAAATAGTCTATTTATAAATTCAGTCTTTGGGGAGGCTTCCTGATCCTTTCTGGATAGCGCCTTTCCCAAGTGTCTTGCTCTTGGTGCGGAGGCGATTCTGGCCCCCTGTCGTCGGTTGGTTCATCAGCTTCCGATGCTACTGTTTCTAGGGTAGATATGACCTGTACGTTGGGTTCCTCACCAGGTACGTATGGCCGAGACATCGGGTTGACTCATTCCTGTGATTCTAGGATCTGGTCAGCATGGCGTCTCACAATGTTCTCCCCAACATCCACTGTGTACATTAGTGGGCCCTGCCATGTGCATATCATTCCTGGTTGCCATTTCTCTGTTCGGTAGTCGTGGGCCAAGACTGGTTGTCCTACATTGAAGCTCCTTGTCGGCTTCTCATTGATGTGCTGGAATTCGTTACTCTCAACATCTCTTCTTACATTCTGAGCAAATCCAGACGAGATCTCAACCTTCGGTTAAAGAACATCATGGCTGGGGCCTGGTTGGTGACTGCATGTGTCGCATTTCTGTAGGCTAACAGAAAATTGCCCACCTTATGCTGCAGTGGAATATCGTCATCGCACATGGCCCTTACTGCTTTTTTAAAGGTTTGTACGTACCTCTCAGCCAATCCATTTGTGGCTGGATGATACGGGGCAGATGTGTAATGCCGTACCCCATTCCTTTTCATAAATCTTCGAAACTCTTCGGACACAAACTGTGGTCCGTTATCAGAGCAAATCTGCTCTGGCAAGCCGTTTCTGGCAAAAATGGTCCGTAGGACTGCAATAGTTTTCTCTGTGGTGGTGGAGGACATTTTGATCAGCTCAGGCCATTTCGAGTGCGCATCCACGGCTATTAAAAACATTGAGTCCATGAATGGACCAGCAAAATCAATATGCCCCCATTGCCATGGAGATGAGGGCCACTCCCATGGTTGTAGAGGGGCATGTAGTGGTGCATTTTGGACCTTCTGGCATCCTGAGCAGCTCTTTGTCAGGTCCTCGATTTGCTGATCGATCCCCGGCCACCACACATAAGCCCTAGCAAGGCTTTTCATTTTCACCCCTCCCAGATGACCTTTGTGAAGCTCATTGAGCACTCTCTCCCTTAACTTGGGTGGAATTACCACTCGGGATCCACACATCAAGGTCCCCTGGCATATTGACAGCTGTTCTCTTCTGGATGAGAATGCTGGCAACAGTGAGTCGCCATGTGCTGGCCATCCCTTCACCGTCAAATCATATACCCGAGACAGTGTCGGGTCATTTCGGGTCTCCTTCTCTATACCAGCGTTAGTTACTGGCAAGCATTCAATTATAGTCGAATGAAACATTTCGACAGGATCCACTGCTGGTGCTTCCTCCGCAGTAGGCAATGGCAGGCGTGATAGCCCATCAGCGTTTCCATGCTGTTTCGTGACCTTATACTCGATTTCATATTGGTGCGCCCCTAGAAAAAGAGACCATCTTTGTAGCCGTTGAGCAGTCATCACCGGAACGCCCTTCTTTGGATTAAAGATGGAGACAAGTGGTTGGTGGTCAGTCAGCAAGGTGAAATTCTGCGCGTGCAGATAGTGATTGAACTTTTTCACTCCCCAGACTAGGCTGAGGGCCTCCCTGTCAATCTGGGTGTAGTTACGCTCGGCTGAGGTGAGTGATCGTGACGCAAAGGCTATTGGCCTCTCTGAGCCGTCCGAGAATTTGTGCGACAGCACCGCTCCAATGCCGTAGGGTGACGCATCACATGCCAACCGAATTGGTAATGTCGGGTTGTAATGGGCCAATACCTCTTTCGATGTGATTAGTGTTTTGCTCTTCTGGAAAGCTCATCTACATTCATCACTCCACTTCCATGGCACCCCAGTTTGCAGTAGGGTGTTCAGTGGCTGTAGTATTGTAGACAAATTTGGCAAGAACTTATGGTAGTAGTTTACCAGCCCGAGGAACGAACTCAGTTGTGACACATTTTCCGGTGCTGGAGCCTTGACTACTGCCTCAATCTTCTCTGGGGACTTATGTAACCCCTCTTTATCGATAACGTGGCCACAATACGAGATCTGTTTTCTAAAAGACTCGCATTTGGGGCGGTTAGCTTGGAGCCCATATTCCTGCAATCTAGTGAGCACCTGCTCCAGGTTGGCAAGGTGATCACTGTCATTTTCGCCCTTGACCAGGATGTCGTCCAAATAACACAGGGTCCCTGGGATCACTTGCAGGAATTGTTCCATTGCCCTCTGCCAAATAGCCGGAGCTGATGCTACCCCGAATACCAGCCGATTGTATTGGTGGAGACCTTTATGGGTGTTGATTGTGAGGTATTTTTTTGATGCTTCTTCTACCTCTATTTGCAGAAACGCCTGGGCCAGATCAATCTTGGTGAAGCGTTTCCCTCCAGATAGCGAGGCAAAAATATCTTCAATCCGCGGAAGTGGATATTGTACGGTGTGAAGGATCGGGTTCACTGTTACCTTAATGTCCCCACAGATGCGAATCTTCCTTGGTTCCCCAGGCGTGCTGCTCAACGACTTTTTCATCACAGGGACGATGAGTGTAGCCCACTCAGTCCAGTCTACCTTGGACAGTACACCTGAATGTTCCAGACCCTCCAGCTCTGCTTCGGCGGCTGGGCGGATTGCATAAGGTACCGGTCTGGCCTTAAAAAATTTTGGGCTTGCGTTTTCTTCAATTTTAATCATCGCTGTCATGCCTTTTAGTGTTCCGAGTCCTTGCTGGAACACTTCTTTTGCGTCAGTTAGGATCTTTGACAGTCGCCCAGGTGTGACGTCGTCATCGTTTTTGTCAGCCACAGTCAGTGCCTGTATGGAATGCCAATCTAGCTGTATCTTCCGGATCCATTCACGTCCTAGTAGTGGTGGTCCTCCATCTGGCAATATATATCGGTCCATTTTTGGTGTTTCCTTGCCGTTATATATAACGTTCACCCTTATTTTTCCTTTGGGGTAGACTTTTTGCCCCGTGTACGTCTTCAAGACAATCTTTGTATCTCTCAAGGGTATATGTGAGAATTGCCGCTTGTAGTCCCTTCGGTTTATGACTGTTAGGGCTGATCCTGTGTCCAATTCCATTTTCACTTGGACTCCTGCTATCTTGAGCGTGACCCAGATAGTTTGGTGATCCTCCATTTTGATCACATTATGTAGTTTCAGACAACCCAGCTCCTTGCTTCTGGAGTCTGTATCACTCTTCTGTTCATCTGAACTTCTCTCCGTCACCTTATGTACCTTCTTGTACTTCTCCTGTGGAGATTTCTTGCTGCTGGTTGTCTTTCCCGACCTGCAGACTCTTGCTATGTGTCCTACTTTTCCACACTGTTTGCACACTTTGTCCTTCAACCAGCAATCATTATGGTTGTGTGTTGTTCTGCCGCAGCGATAGCACTTCACTGTTCTGTATGACATTTCATTTGTGCCATATTCTTGCAGTCTCCATTGTATCTCTGCAGCGCCCCGTGCTGCTGCTTCATGTGATACTGCAATGCTGAAAGCCTTGTCCAGCTTAAGAACCTTTTCTGATAGAAGCCATTTCTGGATTCCTTCACTTTGAAGCCCACACACAAACTGGTCCCTTAAAGTATCTGCTAGTCCCGTTCCAAACTGGCAGTGTTTCGATAGCTTGCGCAGTTCCGTTAAATACTCAGCATTACTTTCATCTTTTTGCTGGTTCCTTTTGTGCAACTTAAATCTTTCTGCTATCAGCAGCGGTGTGGGGTTTAAGTGGTCCTGCACGATTGACACTATGTTTTCAAAATCCTTTCCTACTGGCTTCTCTGGGGTTACTAGGTTTCGTAGTAAGCCATATGTTTTTGCACCCATTGAATTCAACAATACCAGCACTTTCTTATCTTCTGGCACTTCATTCGCCTGGCCGTATACTTGTATGCGTTCAACATATGTCGTCCAATCTTCGACTTCATTGTCGAACGCTGGGATACTGCCACTCTTCAGCATTTTTGGGTGTGGTTAGACTGGCTTAAAATGGCGTCTCCCGCGCTTTCCTTTCTGCCCCGCTGCGGCTTAAAATGGCATCTCCCGTGCTTTCCTTTCTTCCCCGCTGCGGCTTAAAATGGCGCCTCCCGCGCTGCTGCCAACGCCGCTCTCTGCGGTCCTCGTGGCAAATCGCGATGCCCTGTGGGTTTCGTGTGCTGCTCCTGCGCTTCTGCCAACGCCGCTCTCTGCGGTCCTCGTGGCAATGGCAGCGCCTCGCGTTTTCTGCGCACCTCTCTCCCCCGTTGAAGCTGCTCGGCCCTGGAACACCGGCTGCGCTCTGCACGTTTTCCTGCGCGCCTCTCTCCCCCGTTGACGCTGCTCGGCCCTTGAACACCGGCTGCGCTCTGTGCGTTTTCCTGCGTGCCTCTCTCCCCCGTTGACGTTGCTCGGCCCTTGAACACCGGCTGCGCTCTGCTCTCTCTCCCCTCTCTCCCCCGTTGACGCCGCTCGGTCCTGAACACCAGCTATGCCCTGTGCACTCTGCCCTCTCTCTCTCCCCCGTCGACGCTGCTCGGCCTTTTTCTGTGCCGCTTGGTCGGGCTCTAGCCCGTCGCTGTCTGGGAAGGGTCTGCGCAGTATCTGTTGCCAGCCTGTTTTGCTGGACCACCATGACTGGAAAGCCAAGCCTGGCTCTCGACAGCCTCCCCTGCGATGCTCAAATCTCTGCTGGATGACTGGGGGTTGCCCGTGGTCGACGCCCGTGCTTCTGGACTCGACCTTCTTCCACTGTTCTCCAGGAGCGAATCCCTGGGAGGTGATGCAGAGTTGCAGATAGGTTTGAATCTGCTCGTCACCAATGTTAGATATCTTAATGTTGTGTCCTTCAATAATCAGACTGCAGGGAATGATTCAACAGGTGTTTACTGAATGGGGGTTACTCTAGAACTAATTGTAGAGATCATTACTCAGGGTTTATATACAGGTGTGGTCACTGCCGGTACTACAGTATACAGGAGCTGTAATAAGTAGTTCTCTCCCTTAAAGGTACATACATTACAGGGTATATGATTTGACGGTGAAGGGATGGCCAGCACATGGCGATTCAATGTTGCCAGCATTCTCAACAAGGAGAGAACAGCTGTCAGTGTGCCGGGGGACCTTGATGTGTGGATCCCGAGTGGTAATTCTACCCAAGTTAAGGGATAGAGTGCTCAATGAGCTTCATGAGGATCATCTGGGAGGGGTAAAAATGGAAAGCCTAGCCAGGGCTTATGTGTGGTGGCCGGGAATCGATAAACAAATCGAGGACCTGACCAAGAGCTGCTCAGCATGCCAGAAAGTCCAAAATGCACCACCACAGGCCCCTCTACTCCCATGGGAGTGGCCCTCATCTCCATGGCAATGGGTGCATATTGATTTTGCTGGTCCATTCATGGACTCAATGTTTTTAATAGCCGCGGATGCGCACTCGAAATGGCCTGAGGTCATCAAAATGTCCTCCACCACCACGGAGAAAACTATTGCAGTCCTATGGACCATTTTTGCCAGGAATGGCTTGCCAGAACAGATTTGCTCCGACAACGGACCACAGTTTGTGTCTGAAGAGTTCCGGAGGTTCTTGAAAATGAATGGGGTAAGGCATTACACACCCGCCCCGTATCATCCAGCCACAAATGGATTGGCTGAGAGGTTCGTACAAACCTTTAAAAGGCAATAAAGGCTATTTACAATGACAACATTCTGCTGCAGCACAAGGTGGACAATTTCCTGTTCACCTACCGGAATGCGACACATGCAGTCACCAACCAGGCCCCAGTCATGATGTGCTTTAACCAAAGGTTAAGACCTCGTCTGGATTTGCTCAGACCAAACGTACGAAGAGGTGTTGAGAGTAAGCAATTCCAGCACATCCATGAGAAGCCAACAAGGATCTTCAATGTAGGGCAGCCAGTCTTGGCCCGTGACTACCGAACAGAAAAATGGCAGCCAGGAACGATATGCACACGGCACAGCCCACTAATGTACACAGTGGACGTTGGGGAGAGCATCGTGAGATGCCATGCTGACCAGAACCTAGAGTCACAGGAACAAGTCAACCCCATGCCTCGCCCATACGTACCTGGTGATGAACCCAACGTACAGGTCGCATCTACCCCAGAAACAGTAGCATTGGAAGCCGATGAACCAACCGACGACAGGGGGCCAGAATTGCCTCCGCACCAAGAGCAAGACACTCGGGAAAGGTGCTATCCAGAAAGGATCAGGAAGCCTCCCCAAAGACTGAATATATAAATAGACTATTTTCAGCTAATGTTGCATGTTAAAAGTGTTAATTGTAATTAGTTTGATATTTAATTGTTAAATGAGTGTTATGGTACTGTTAATCTAAAAGGGGAGGAATTGTAATGTATATACCTTTAAGGGGGGAACTATCTTTTACAGCTCATGTATACTGCAGTACCGGCAGTGACTACACCTGTATATAGCACTGAGTAGTAATCTGTCCAGATCAGTTCCACTGTGAGCCATGTTGAGTAAACACCTGTTGTACCATTCTCCTGCAGTCTGTGTCTTATTATACATGGACACAACACAAACAGCCCCACATCTGACCTTATGATTGAGGGAAGGTCATTGATGAAGCAGCTGAAGATGGTTGGGCCTAGGATACTCCCCTGAGGAAATCCTGCAGCGATGTCCTGGGGCTGAGATGATTGGCCTCCAACAACCACAGCCAGCTTCCTTTGTGCTAGGTATGACTTCAGCCACTGGAGTGTTTTCCCCCTGATTCTCATTTACTTCAATTTTACTAGAGCTCCTTGATGCCACCCTCAGTCGAATAGTGCCTTGATGTCAAGGGCAGCCATTCTCACCTCACTTCTGCAATTTAGATCCTTTGTCCAAGGCAATAAAAAGGTTAGGAGTTGAGTAGTCCTGGCAGAACCCAAACTGAGTGTTGGTGAGCAGGTTATTGATGAGTAAGTGGTATTTGATAGCACTGTCAACAAAACCTTCCATCACTTTGCTGAGAGTAGACTGATGGGACAGTAATTGGCCAGATTGGATTTGTCCTGTTTTTTGTGGACAGGACATATCTTGGCAATTTTCCACTTTGTCGAGTAGATGCCAGTGTTGTAGCTGTACCGGAACAGCTTCACTAGATGCGCAGCTAATTCTGGAGCACATGCCTTCAGCCATACAGCTGAGATGTTGTCGGGGCCCATAGCCTTTGCTGTATCCAGTGCGTTCAGCCATTTACATAGATACATAGATACATAGAAGATAGGAGCAGGAGTAGGCCATTCGGCCCTTCGTGCCTGCTCCGCCATTCGATGAGATCATGGCTGATCCTTTAATTCAGTATCCCGTCCCCGCCTTCTCTCCGTAACCCTTAACCCCTTTTGCCCGTAGAAATATATCTAATTCCCTCTTAAATATATTTAATGAGCTGGCGTACACTGCCCTCTGTGGCAATGAGTTCCACAGGTTCACCACTCTCTGAGTGAAGAAATTCCCCCTCATCTCTGTCCTAAATGGTTTAGCCCTTATCCTTAAATTATGTCCTCTAGTTCTGTTCTCACCCGCCAAGGGAAACATTCCTTCTGCATCCAGTCTGTCTAGACCTGTCAGAATTTTATACACTTCTATGAGGTCCCCTCTCAATCTTCTAAACTCCAGTGTGTACATCCCTAAACTACATAGTCTCTCCTCATAGGTCATTCCCGCCATTCCTGGTATCAGCCTGGTGAATCGCCGCTGCACCCCCTCCATGGCAAGAACATCCTTCCTCAGATGAGGCGACCAAAACTGTACACAGTACTCGAGGTGTGGTCTCACCAGTGCCCTGTACAGCTGCAGCAAGGTATCCCTGTTCCTGTATTCTAACCCTTTTGCTATGAAGGCCAGCATACCGTTTGCCTTCTTGACCGCCTGTTGCACCTGCATGCTCGCCTTCAGTGACTGGTGTACAAGAACACCCAGGTCTCTCTGTACTTCCCCCTCTCCCAATCTATTGCCATTTAAATAATAATTTGCCCTCCCGTTCCTGCACCCAAGGTGGATAACTTCGCACTTGTCCACATTATAGTGCATCTGCCATTTATCCGCCCAATCGCCCAGTCTGTCCAAATCGCTCTGGAGCTTCCTGGTCTCTTCCTCTGAGCCCACCCCCCCTCCTAGTTTAGTGTCGTCTGCAAATTTGGAAATGCTGCATCCGACTCCCTGATCCAGGTCATTAATGTAAATTGTGAACAGCTGGGGGCCCAGGACAGATCCCTGTGGTACCCCACTTGTTACTGCCTGCCATTCAGAAAATGAGCCGTTTATTCCAACTCTCTGTTTTCTATCTGACAGCCAGTTCCCTATCCACGCCAAAACTTTCCCCTTTATCCCATGAGCCTCAATTTTCCATGCTAATCTTTTATGTGGGACCTTATCGAAGGCCTTTTGGAAGTCCAGGTACACCACATCTACTGGCTCTCCCCCATCTATTCTACCAGTTACTCCCTCAAAAAATTCCAATAGATTAGTCAAGCACGATTTACCCTTTGTAAATCCATGTTGACTCTGTCCTATCCTGTCCCCATTTGCTAAGTGCTCCGCTATTTCATCCTTAATGATGGACTCCAGCATTTTGCCCACAACTGATGTAAGGCTTACAGGTCTGTAATTACCTGCTTTTTCCCTACCCCCCTTTTTGAATAGTGGGGTAACGTTAGCTACCCTCCAATCCATCGGCACTGTTCCCGAGTCTAATGAATTCTGAAAAATCATCCTTAGTGCATCCGCTATCTCTAGGGCCACCATGTGGCGTGAATCAAATTGGCTGAATTGATATCATGTGGCGTGAATCAAATTGGCTGAAAACTGGTTTGCGTGATGGTGGGGACATCAAGAGGAGGCCTAGATGGATCATCCATGTAGCACTTCTGGCTGAAGATGGCTGCAAATGCTTCAGCCTTGTCTTTTGCACTCATGTGCAGGGCGCCGCCATCATTGAGCAGAGGGATATTCATGGAGCTTCTCCTCCCGTTAATTGTTTAATTGTTCACCACCATTCACGACTGGATGAGGAAGGACTGCAGAGCTTTAATCTGATCTGTTGGTTAAGAGATTGCTTAGCTCTGTTTATAGCATGCTGCTTCTGCTGTTTAGCATGCTAGTAGTCCTGTGTTGTAGCTTCACCAGGTTGGCACCTCATTTTTAGGTACACCTGGTGCTGCTCCTGGCATGCTCTTCTACACTCCTTATTGAACCAGGGTTGGTCCCCTGGCTTGATGGTAATGGTAGAGTGAGAGATATACCAATCCATGAGGTTACAGATTGTGATGGAATACAATTCTGCTGCTGCTGATGGCCCACAATGCCTCATGGATGCCCAGTTTTGAGCTGCTAGATCTATTCTGAATCTATCCCATTTAGCACGGTGGTAGTCCCTCACTACATGATGGAGGCTGTCCTCAGTGTAAAGATGAGGCTTTGTCTTCACAAGGACTGTGCAATAGTCAGTCCTACCAATACTGTCATGAATAGATGCATCTGCAACAGGTAGATTGGTGAGGACGACGTCAAATAGGTTTTTCCCTCATGTTGGTTTACTCACCACCTGCCTCTGGCCCAGTCTGGCAGCTATGTCCTTCAGGACTCGGCCAGCTTGGTCAGTAGTGGTGCTACCAAGCCACTCTCGGTGATGGACATTGAAGTCAGTTACTCAGAGTATATTCTGTGCCATTGGTAGTACTTCATTGGCTGTAAAAAGCTTTGGGACGTCCGGTGGTCATGAATCACGCTATATAAATGCAAGTCTTTCTTTCAGTGCTTCTTCCAAGTGCTGCTCAACATGGAGGAGTACTGATTCATCCACTGAGGGAGGGCGGTAGGTGATGATCAGCAGGAGGTTTCCTTGCCCATGTTTGACCTATGCCATGAGATTTTGTGGCGTCAGAGTCAATGTTGAGGACTTCCAGGGCCACTCCTTCCTGACTGTATACCACTGTGCTGCCACCTCTGGTGGGTCTGTCCTGCTGGCGGGACAGGACAGACCCAGGGATGGTGATGGAGGAGTCTGGGACATTGGCTTAAAGGTATGATTCTGTGATTATGACTATTTTGGACTGTTGCTTGACTGGTCTGTTGGACAAATCTCCCAATTTTGGCACAAGTCCCCAGATGTTAGTGAGGAGGACTTTGCAGGGTTGACTGGGCAGTGTCTGCCTTTGTCATGTCCGAATCCAATGCCTAGGTCGATGCCGGGTGGTCCATCCAGTTTTGTTCGTATTATTGTTTTTCATAGCAGTTTAATACAACTACGTGGATTGCTAAGCCATTTCATTATTACACTTAAAGCTCCTCTCTGTTTGAATTTTACAGAAGTGGATGAGAGGAGGGATGGCAGATTAGTTTTAAAGCTTGGTTTTGCTGGAAGAATTTGTTCAGGGCACAGCTTTAAAGTTTATGGAGGTTATTTAGATGAAAGGGTGAAAACAGGTGCTAATTGGGTGCTGTGCTAACAAGCTGTGGCTCAATGGATAGCACTCTTGCCACTCCAGAGACTTGAGCACAAAAATCTAGGCTGACACTCCAGTGCAGTACTGAGGGAGTGCTGCACTGTCAGAGGTGCCGTCTTTCAGATGAGACATTAAACTGAGGCCCTGTCTGCCCTCTGAGGCGGACGTAAAAGATCCTATGGCAGTGAAGAAGAGAAGGGGAGTTATCCCCGGTGTCCTGGCCAATATTTATCCCTCAATCAACATCACAAAAACAGATTATCTGGTCATTATCACATTGCTGTTTGTGGGAGCTTGCTGTGCGCAAATTGGCTACTTTACAACACTTCAAAAAAAAGTACTTACTTGGCTGTAAGGTGCATTGGGACATCCTGATGTCGTGAAAGGTGCTATATAAATGCAAGTCTTTTTTTTGAATGTCTGGTTTTAGCACGTAATGTTGATCCTAATTGCTGATTACCATAATATGAACTTGTTTGGCTCAGGAACCGAGGGAGAGGGCACACAGGTTCTTGGATGTCCCACTGGAGGTTCTGGTGGAGGAGGTCCAGAGGAGGTGGGATGTCCTGTACCCACAAGGAATCCACCTCGTCCTCCTCTCCCTCTCCTGAAGCAGCTGGTGTTGCACTGCCTGGCCTCATGTTCACCTTCCATTCCTCCTGCAGACCAAGGGGGACCCCTAGCAAGAAGCCGATAACCAAGCACTCCCTTTCTCTGGTGGCTCGTATAATGTGTCCAATAAGGCAAAGTAGCACAGCACGCACTGGCCTGGCCTTTCAGCTCCGCAGCGCCTGATTTTTCAGCGCTATTGGTGCCGTTTTGTGTCAAAAGTGCCGTCCACGCAATGCACGAAAAATTTTGGGCGGGCCGCCCTGGACGCCATTTTGGTGAGGTCATTTGTGCTGGTGCAGGGAGTGTGCACCAGAAGCATGCAGAGTACGTAGATCATGTGTCAATCAGCGTGTAATGCTGATTTGATGCCAGCGCTGCCTTTTTCGACCTCAACGCTGAAGTTAATGTCCTCTCTTAACCTCCCCCAGCTGAACATGCGTTCAGCAGCAGGAAGGACCCCCACCAGCGATAGTTAAAGGGATCATCGACTGCTTTCAGGTTAGTTGCTGATTGATTCCTGCTGGCTCGTAGAGAGTTTGTAGAAGTGTTTCTTGGTCTGGTTTATTATTTGAAGTTGCTGACGTCTCCAGGGAATGGTGTGGCAGGTTACTTCAAGGCTTCTGCTCAGCCCAATTACTCCTGGATATGGGTGTAATAGTTTTTATCCCCCTTGGTCTGCTGTGTGTCAGGGAGAATGAGCAGAGGCGAACACAGAGGAGGACAAGCTGCTCGAAGAGGGAGGAGGAGGAGGAGGTGGACAAGGGCTTTCAGCAGGTGGCCATATCCGCCCAGGTTCTTCAGAGAACAATTCTCCTCCCTCAACCTCAGCGAAGAACAGTGCATGCAATGTCTCCACTTTACTAAGGAGGTGCTCACTGAAATGTGTCACCAGTTGCAGGCAGACATACAGCCTCAGAACAGGGAGAGAACATCTTTACCAGTGGCTGTGAAGGTGAACATGGTCATGAGTATTTATGTGTCGGACTCCTTCCAGGCTGGAGCAGGTGACATTTGCAACATCTCAACACTTTGCCACTCATCGGTGCATAAGGGAGGTCAGTGAGTCTGTATATGCACAGGGAGGTGAATACATTTTATTCTCTCTTGCCAGTGAGAAGCAGGCGAAATGAACACACAGCTTCTCCAGGATAGCAGGCTTCCTCATGGTGCAGGGTGCCATTGATTGCACACATCTTGCTTTGTAGGATTCGCAAAATTGGACTTTGTACTAATAAGGGTCAAATGGCAGAAGAGACCATGATTTTAAAGACTGTTTTAAAAGAAGCCCAGAAAAAGGGGCATAAAAATGGCTGCCATACCATGTGACCGGCTTATTGGGACATTTTAAAATGGTTCCTGCGAATCCTCAGACAGCTTTGTGGATTCAACCCACAGTAAGTTCTAGAAGCCGTTTCTGAGAGAACGAAACCAGACCCACACATATACATATGGATTAGATGCAGATCCAATCAAGATCGGCCTGGGGACAGAGGCCATCTAAATGTTGACCCAGACAAAAGGGAACAATTACATATTCATGAGAACAGCACCAAGGACTAGATAACGAGATCAGCAGGACATTAAAAACAATGAAGCTCATTCCAGACCAGAGATGGGCTGATATACCTATCAATTCATTCCATGAAAAGCGACGAGTTAAGATAGTAACTATAGGTTTTTATTGGCTAAATAACAGAGCCCACCCTCGTGGGTGATCGGTTCCAACAAGGAAGAATACTAGCCAAGCGGTCACCTTTATACCTGGGCAAGCAGGCGGAGCCATGGGTGGAGTCAGCTGAGGTATGCCTAGGTATAACAGCATGCGTGGCAAGAGGTAACCTTGTGTAGTGATAACAACAGTGTAAACAGTGATAACAACAGTGTAACAATAGTGAACGGTTGTGAACGATAACAGTGGTTTACCACATGGGCCTTTACCGGCCATCTAGAATATTTTAAAATATAATAACCACCCCGCTGCGCTCCCAGCCCGCCAAAAGTTAAACAAAGACTAACCTGATTTTGGGCGGGAAGTGGAGGCTCCTGAAGAAAAAGTATAACTGGAGGAGTTGGAGTTGTACGGACACTCGAGTTACAGTTGCAGAGACACACGACCGAGTGGCAGTGGGTGAAGGGGAGTCGCTTCGGGAGAAGATCAGCAAACTCCTCTCCACCATCGGAGGAGGAAGAAGAATTAAGCCAACATCAGGAAGGCCGTTCGAAGCCAGCATCCCGCCATGGGGAAAACCATCAGGAGATCATCAACCATCCCCAGGCCGTTGCCGGAACGAGAGGCCATCGACCCAACTCGGGAGAAGAGACAAAAACGAACTGATGAAACGATGAGAGCCAGCCCGAGGCTCCTCTGACCGGGGTCGAGCCGACGAGCCCCGACCCCGCCGACAGCCAGAACCCGCCGGTGTCCAGCCGCCCCGACCCCCACCTCAGGACAGAGGTGTGGCGCAGCTCACAGGGGTTCCACGATCCACGAGGAGACGGGGCGCCTGAAGGGATCAAAACACAGACTTGCTTTCAAAACCTGGCACTTCCTAGTTGGATTGGTGAGCATGTTTCTGGCCCTTCACAATCAGATCTAGATAGGTTTAAGGGGGTGGATTTAAGGGTACAATTAACATGAGTTGTTGTCCCTCGATATTCCGTGTGTTTCCTAATTTCATGATGATCTTTGTAGAGTATAGGATGCCTGTATTTGCCTTAGTTAGTATTGTGTCGTTGTGATTTGTTTGTGTTTTTCCCTCCCATGTACTCTCTTATCTGCTTGCATTTGATTTATTTTTCCATAGCAATATAATTTCATTTTGTTTCATCAAACTTGGTCTACAAGAGTTTTCTCTACATTGTAGTTCCTGCCCCAAAGTCCAGAGTATAGAATCTAAAGGGCGAGTGGGTCGAACTACTCAAGGTTTTACTGTGCAACAGAGAGAGGCCTCTAGAGAGAGAAACCTCTGCGATCTAAAACCCCTTACAGCTTTGCAGATGCCGCATGTGAATTCGGATATGTACCACAACCGGATCATACTCAGCACATCATACAAGTCAATGCTCGGTATCCTGGCAGCAGCAATAATGCCTTTATTCTGCGTCAGTCCGCTGTACCGTCACACGGAATATGATCGAGCAGACCATTGGCTTGCTGAAATAATGCTTCTGCTGCCTGGATCGCACTGAAGGAGCCCTGCAGTACTCGCCAGAGCGTGTCTGAAGATTCGTGCTCTGCTGCATGCTCCACTACCTCGCTATCATGAGGGCACTGCCCTTGCTACCAGGCATACGGCAACCAACTAAGGAGGAAGAGGAGGCAGAGGAGGCAAAGGAAGAGGGGGAGAAGGAAGGGAGAAGGCAACCCAGACAGCCCCTTTCTGCCTGGACTATCCGTGATTGACTCATCTGACTGTGGTGCCAGTGAATGCAACCCCAATTCCACATTCACCAACAGTCCCACACTTTATCTTCCCTCTCTTACTGACCATCACAGCAACTTCACAATAAAAGCCATCACAAATCAAGCATTCCGACCAAATTTATAAATCAAAACATTCCAAAATTCATACAAAAGTCAACGAATCACCCTTGTGCATTCCTTTAGTGCCTGTCTTCCGTGTGCCTTTGTCTCTCCTAGTGCTCCTACACAGTGCTACCTCAGTGGCTGCAGCATGGCTGGTTGAAGGCTACTGACATCCAGTGGGGGAGGCTGCAGATGGACTTGCCGGATGCCCTCAAGCAGCTCTGGGCCTAGTAAGCCCAGCTCCGGACTGCACCACCTCAGCATGCGTGGCAGCAATTCGGGCTGGCTGGCTGGCAGGAATCAACAAAGGCACTTACAGAGTGGCAGTGGTGAGAGGACAAGTGCTGTCATCCTAAGAGAGGTTTATGCTCCAGAGAGCCACTGCCACTTCTCCGGGGTGCCTTCTCAGCAATCCTAGTAATCTGTTGGAGGATAGATTGTTGGACTGCTGTGATGCCCTGCAAGCCCCGTTCAACACTGGTAACTGCAGCCATGATGGCAGAAGTTTGTGCTTGTGTGCAAGCTGCTCTTGCATGGCAAAAATCTGAGCTTCCACTGCAGCACTCAGGTTTTGGGTGGCTTCTGCTTGTGCTGCAATTAAAGTTGAGACATCAGCCATCAGGCGCTGCATCATGGTGGGGACCGCAAGTGCACTAATGGCGTTGCCTTTCGCCCGCTTGCTGTTTGGTTTTTTATTGAACTCACCGCCTGTCCCCGCCCGCTGCCGCGCTCCTCCTCACAGGCAGTGAGGACCTGCGGGAAGGAGGGAGGAGGACAGTAGGAGTATGTGTTTGTGTGCATGTGTGTGTTAGGCCATTGTAGCAGAGCCTGGTCTCCAATCATCTTGGATCCCCTTGCCATTGGACCAAGAACTTGCTCTGTCAAGCCCGTGTGGTAGCTGCTGTGCAACGGCCAGCCCTCGTTAAAAGAATTCACGCACAGGCATCTTCCACCCTTTAAAATTAAGTTCGGGACCTGGAACGTCAGGACCCTCATGGCTCGCATTGGCCTCATCAGTCACCTAAGAACTCATTTTTAATGTGGATGCAAGTCATCCTCGGTTCCGAGGGACTGCCTAAGAAGAAGAAGAAGAATGGAGTTGCCCATCACTTCCATGCTGGAAAGGAAGGGCTCCAAGCTCTGCCCAAAGCCCTGTGTAAGGTTCGTGCCAGACTCCTCCATGCTCCTTGAAATTGCACTCAGGCTTTCTGGCAGGCCTGCCAATGCACCAAGCATTTCATTATGCATACCCATCAGCCTTCTTCTGTAAGCCACCCCATTGAAGTTCTCATCTGAGTCCTGTGCAGCAGAACTCGTGTGTGACCTCGCCCTCTGGGGAACTGGCAACTGCGCTAGCCTTTCCCCCTGCCCTGGCTGCAGGTCACTCGTGCCCGGTGACTCACCACGTGCAGATCCCACCTCTATGTTACCCTCTAAAGTACATGCAGTGCCAGTATCTGAGCTGGTGGCTGGGAGTATGAAATCGAGAGATGGTGTTTCTTCTTCATCAGTGTCTTCTTCCTCTTCCACCACTGCCTGCCCAGGTTAGAGATATTGGGTAACTGAAAGGAGAAAGGCACAAGAGTAGGGTTGTGGGTTGGGGAGGGGGTGAGGGAAGCAAGAGGTGCATGCTTACACCCTCTGCAGGTTGTAAATCAGAAGAGATTGTGGGATGAGGGGTATATGGGATGTGAGAAAGAGGATTAGGTATGAGCATACCATCATCTTCAATGGTTTCAGTCCCACTGCTGGCCACGGGCTCATTCACAGCCATTCAAATAATACAAAGAACCATCTCCATCGGGGTTTGTATACGCAGCTGCGCCTGTCCCCCTCCGGTTAATTACTGCTGCCTGCTGTTGTGCGCCTCCTTATCCTGCAAGATAGAGGGAAGTTTGTCAGTGAGTGTGGTGCAATCTGTTTGGGTGATGTGGCTGTCATGGTAGGATAGCTGGCAGTGTGTGCAAGCTGTAAGATGTGCATGTGAGGCTTGCAGCAGTGGCAAGTGTGTGAGGACAAGGTGGAACATATGAATGTGAGGTCTGAGTTGTTATTGATAGAGATTGTTTGTAGGCGAGTGATGGGGCTGTGGTGAATTGAGCAGTGTGTGAGGCTAGTGATGCAATTTGTAGAATATGGCATTTCAAGATGGATCCACTGACCTTGACCACTCATGTGAAGTAATTGAACTTCTTTCCGACCTGCATCCAGGACCTCAGGGCAACACTGCTGACATTGACCTCTATGGCTATCTGGTCCCACTGCCTTTGTAGTGTCTTTCTGGAGGGCCTTCTGGCCTCATGTTGTTTCAGGACCACTCTCCTCCAGTCCACCTCATGCACTAAGGCATCCAGTGCTGCATCAGAGAACCTTAGAGCCCACTCCCTGGCAAGTTGTGCCATTCCTGTTTCTTTGCCAGGTCAAAATCACTTCTGGAATGACTTCCAGCACCTGCTCTCGTCAAACTGCACTTCCCCTTTAAGAGGTGCAGGCTAGCTTTAAGAAATGCAGGCTAGTTTTAATTTGTGCTAGCCTCGCAAGTACTTGGCCCCTCTGCTGTGTGTGCACCCACTCAGCAGGGCATTCAGCGCTGGGCTGCATGCTGCAATCATGTAAATCACCCTGGCAGCATGAAGTTTGCATGCTGCCTGCATTGGAATGAATGGGCGTGGGTTGAACGCGACCCCTGTGCCCATTTTCGGGGGCAATCAAATTTTTAGCCCACTCCTTTTAGGTGAAGTCCTTAGAGAATTTTCCAGAATAAATGGTGATAGAATATTGGTGAAGTTTTTGATCAAAGTGTCTCAGAAAATTTCCCGATATATTTCAAAAGTCCTCTTCAAACCTCCAGCAACAAGTGAACAAGAAAATGTGATATACCTTTAAGTACTACTCGAAATCCTCAGCAACGACTAGTTTACTCCCAATCAGCTGGTCGGTGTTAGGAGATGGTGTTGGGTCAAGCACAAGCCATCAAATGGCGTGCAGCCTCATTAATGAGCACTAGCAGACAATTTAATCGGCAATCAGCTGCTTAACTATCCTCCAGGCGGCTGTTCCTAGCACACGCTTTAACTCCTTTACCAAGATGGCTCGTTGTGCTTAACACAGCGTTCAGCTCAAGACCCCCATCTTGGCCACCTCGGCGGCTCTTTAGCGCCTCAACGAGCCATCGAAAATCACCCCCGAAATGTATGACAAGAGTTTCATTTGTAATTTACAATTTGAAAATGTGCAATGCTGTGGTATGGCCACTGTAAGATTCAAAAATTTTCATTATATAATCACACGAGATAACAGGATTAATAATACAGCTTTATTGACCAAAAGAAGCTTGTACAGATAAAACCTTTGTTAAAAGGGCATACAAAATGGCCGCCGGACCTCGTGATCAGTTTCTTGGACCATTTGATTTCTGTTACTGCAAGCCAGACAGGCTTGTGGATTGAGAACAGTAAGCCCGCGAAAGCCAGTATCGGGAAACCGAAACTCAGGGAAATGGGCATACATATTCAATTGGATTCTAAGTACAAGACAGTTTCAGGCAACAGGATGGGGCCCATCAAGATATGGGCGGACAATGAATGAACACTTAAACCCATTTAATGTACAAAGGAAAAACCGTTTAACAGCCATCAAGGGAAATCTCCAGACCGATCAATATGCGAACCGAGTTACGGTGACAAAGTAAGAGACATTATCGGCCAGGAAGGCCAGTTAAGCTATCACCGGCTCCCGTTACAAGACAAAGCGCCCCTGCAGAGATTTCTGCCCGCCAAAAATATTATTACAAAGACTGGACTATGATCTGGCGGGAGATAAGACTGGCCCAAAAGGGTATAACTATGGATTTTGAAAAGTCCATCGGCGCCTCTTCTACCTCGGTAGCTTCAGAATTTGATCAGTGTAGTGTATTTAACGTTCCACCTTTAAGAGAACTATTTTAAGGGTTGCACTACTTTATCTTGGCTACTGTATACTGTAATACCGGTGGTGACCACACCGGTATATAAGTGCTGTGTAAGGATTTATTGGGCAGATTCGCCCTGACCTTCGAATAGTAAAGTCCTGTTAAAGTTACTCTTGTAGTCTGTGTATTAATTCACCATATAACCCACAGACTTTACAGTGGCGACGAGTTCGAACTTACCCTGCGGCAGCGATACATCCGAAGCAGTTAACGAGCATCGAGAGGAGGCACCCGCCCTCGTCATTCTGCTGAGAGAAGACTCGAGTCTGCAGAGCAAGGAAGAAGGAAGAATTCAGACACGAAGCCTTCCATCAGCAACAGGCAGTGATCGTCCCTTCTGCCACGGTGGTGAGTGAGCCGATCAGCCACGAGAAGCAAGTCGGCCACCTTGACTGTGAGTAGGGGGAAAATAAAAAAAAAAAAGAACGGAGGAAGGGCGGTGAACTCGACCACGGTCGGGGGGGAAAGGAGCCGGACAGAAGTCGGGCCCAGAGGCGCTGAGACTGGGGCAGCGTGGGGCACGGAAGCCGTGGTGCAAGTGGGAACGCAGCCGGTGTGAGAGACCGGGCTACCAGCGGGAACGCAGCCGGTGTGAGAGACCGGGCTACAAGCGGGCTGGGAGACGCAACAGCATCGTGAGACAGCTCGACCGCGACCGGCGAAAGGCCGGGCAGCTACCGAGGCCGCGAGGCGCTGCGACCGGGATCGTAAGGCGCGGGAAGAAATAAAAATAAGAAACCGCGGAGAACTCAGCCGCAGCCGGGGGAGGAAAGGACCGGACTGCGAGAGGGCTGGGAGGCGCGATTGGAAGCCGCTGAGGGAGAGACAGAGCCCGAGCGAGCGGGAGAGACAGAGCCGAGCAAGGGAGACCGAGGAGATTCAGCCAGCGGCTGGAACTGTTCGCCGTCAACGGGTTGTCCCCAGCGCCGGTTGCCCTGCCGAGAAAAGGGAACAAAGAACGCACTGAAGCCGGCGCGCAGGCTGCGAACCCCGAAAGCCAGCGGTCGTCGCCCGAGGGAAAAGCTTACCCCTCCCGCCAGTAGGCGGAGAAGAAGACAGGAGCAGGAAACCGCCATTTTGAAAGTGGGCGGGGGAAGAAGACAAGCGCGGGAAACCGCCATTTTTGGAAAAAAAAAGTTAAAGAAAAATTTTGTTGTTGTTTCTCAGGAAGATTGTGAAGATGCCTAAGCGTGGCAACATCAACGAATTCGATTCTGATGTGGAAGATTGGACCACGTATGTAGAACGCATCGAGATATATTGTAAGGTCAATAAGATAGCAAATTATGATAAAGCTCTAACCTTACTAAACTCAATGGGTGCGAAGACATACGGGTTATTGAAGCATCTTCTATCGCCAGCTAAACCGGCGGATCAGTCTTTCGCTAATATTGTTGCTGTCCTGAAGGATCATGTGAACCCCACACCGCTGATGTTAGCGGAACGAGCTAAATTTTACGGGAGAACGCAACTAAAGGAGGAAAGCAACGCGGAGTACCTGGTTGAACTGCGTAGGCTAGCAAAAGACTGTCAGTTTGGGGTAAATCTGACAGAGGCACTGAGAGACAAGTTTGTGTGCGGGATGTCGAAGGGAGGAACACAAAAGCAACTGCTCGAAGAGAACGATCTTACACTTGATAAGGCTGTCCTTATTGCAGCATCGCATGAAGCCGCAGCGAGCGGCACGGCGGAAATGCAGCTGAAGACAGCAGTGCTCAGTGTGGATCAAATGACTTCGGGTACAACAAAATGTTACCGTTGTGGGAAGACAACACACGACCAGAACCAATGCTGGTTTAAAAACCAGGAAGGTAGAAAATGTGGCAAACTTGGTCACATAGCTAAAGTATGCCGGTCAGGAACGAAGACCAGCAACAATAAGTCACCGCAGAAGAAATACAGAAAGGTACATAAGGTGACTGTGAAGAGTCCAGATGAACTGAATTTGGATTCAGACCCCAACAGCAAGGAACTGGGTAGTCTGAGGATTCACAATGTGAGTAAAGAAGCTGACCGACAAACTATCTGGGTCACACTGCAGATTGCAAAAGTCCAAGTGAAGATGGAAGTGGACACCGGATCGGCGTTGACGGTCATGAATAAACAAGATTACAAAAAGTTATTCAAACATATTCCCCTACGGGATACGGAGATAGTATTGCAGACATACACGGGGCATAAAGTATACCCCATCGGAAAGATAAAAGTCAAGGTGAGACACAACGGCAAAGATCACCAAGGAATGGACTTATATGTACTACCTGAGGGAGGTCCACCACTTCTGGGACGGGAGTGGATCAGGAAAATAAAGATAGACTGGCACTCACTAAACACAATGACGGTAGATTTCGGAAAGAAAGATGTCAAACCTGAACGGTTGTCCAGAATATTGGACGAGGCTAAAGAGGTATTCCAGCAGGGATTGGGAACACTAAGAGGAATTAAGGCAAAAATCAAGATTGCAGAACATGCAAGCCCAAAATTTTTCAAAGCCAGATCGGTACCTTACGCGATACGACCTGCTGTGGAGGCAGAACTGGAAGAGCTTGAACGTGCAGGGGTACTGTCGAAGGTGGACTGGAGTGAGTGGGCCATGCCCATTGTTCCTGTCATGAAGTCTTCATCAAGTAGCAAGCCAGGGGGACCGGGGAAGGTCCGCATCTGCGGAGACTTCAAGATCACAGTTAATCCGGTGCTTCACATGGTACAATACCCGCTTCCGCGGATTGAGGATATCTTTGCTTCATTTTCTGGCGGGAAACACTTCACCAAGATAGACCTGGCACAAGCATATTTACAGATGGAGGTCGAGGAAGAGTAACGCCAGTATCTCACAATCAACACGCACAGAGGCTTGTATCAATATAATAGACTGGTTTTTGGAGTAGCTTCGGCTCCAGCAATTTGGCAGAGGGCCATGGAGCAGGTCTTACAGGGTATTCCAAGCACTCAGTGTTACTTGGACGATATCCTGATTACGGGAGAAGACGAGGCGGAACACCTCACAAATTTGAAACTGGTGCTCACCAGGTTGAAGGAATATGGCCTTCGAGTTAATCGCCAGAAATGTGAGTTCTTCCAGAAACGGATCTCGTACTGCGGTCATGTCATTGACCAAGAGGGGCTGCACAAGTCACCTGACAAGATCGAAGCGGTCGTGAAGGCCCCCGCTCCAGAAAATGTATCACAGTTGAGGTCGTTTCTGGGGTTGATTAATTATTACCATAAGTTTCTGCCAAATCTATCCACGGTGCTGCATCCGCTGAATGCTCTGTTGCAGAAAGAAGTACCATGGAAGTGGAGCGAGGACTGTAAGAAGGCCTTTCGCAGAAGCAAGGCGTTGATTACCTCTGAGGAAGTGTTGGCTCACTTCAACCCAACGCTACCTCTTTGTCTAGCTTGTGATGCTTCCCCTTATGGTATTGGAGCTGTACTCTCACACAAGTTACCAAATGGCTCGGAAAGGCCAGTTGCATTTGCGTCCCGATCATTGACCTCCGCTGAGCGAAATTATGCTCAGATAGATAGGGAGGCTCTCAGCCTTGTGTGGGGAGAAAAGAAATTCAATCATTACCTGCAGGGCAAGAAGTTTACATTGCTGACAGACCACCAGCCGTTGGTGTCCATATTCAACCCTAACAAGGCCGTTTCCACTATGACAGCACAAAGGCTACAGAGGTGGGCCGTTCTACTAGGGGCACACCAATATGACATTGAATACAAAAGGTCCAAACAGCATGGAAATGCTGATGGGTTATCGCGCCTACCATTGCCAGTGGAAGAAGAGGCGACTACAGTGGACCCAGTGGAGATGTTCCACTCAACCATAATGGAATGTCTACCAGTAACAAATTCCATGATCGAAAAGGAAACAAGAAATGACCCGACTCTCTCACGAGTCTACGATTTAACGGTGGAGGGATGGCCAGTACATGGCGAACCAATGCTGCCAGCATTTTCGCACAGAAGAGAACAGCTGTCAGTGTGCCGAGGAACCTTGATGTGTGGATCTAGAGTGGTGATTCCACCCAATCTCCAGCAGAAAGTACTAAAGGAGCTTCACGAGGGGCATCTGGGTGGAGTGAAAATGAAGAACCTAGCCAGAGCGTTTGTGTGGTGGCCAGGTATTGATGGAGACATCGAAGAAATAACCAAGAGCTGTCTAGGATGCCAGAAGGTCCAAAACGTGCCACCACAAGCTCCTCTGCATCCATGGGAGTGGCCCTCATCTCCATGGCAAAGGGTACATATCGACTTTGCTGGTCCATTTATGGACTCAATGTTCTTAATCGCGGTGGATGCACACTCCAAGTGGCCGGAGGTAATAAAAATGTCCTCCACCACCACGGAAAAAACCATCACAGTATTAAGGACCATATTTGCCAGGAATGAGCTGCCGGAACAGATCTGTTCTGATAATGGACCGCAATTTGTGTCCGAAGAATTCAGGAAGTTCTTAAAAAGCAATGGGATCAAGCACTATACGTCCGCCCCATACCATCCCGCCACCAATGGATTAGCTGAAAGGTTTGTCCAGACCTTCAAGAAGGCCATAAAGGCCATGGGTAATGAAGACATAAATCTACAACATAAGGTAGATAACTTCTTGTTGGCGTACAGGAATGCAACACATGCGATCACAAACCAAACTCCCGCCATGATGTTTTTCAATAGAAAAATAAGATGCCGGCTGGATTTGATTAAGCCAAACGTCAGAAGGGACGTAGAGAACCGGCAATTTCAAGGCATGAATGAAAGGCCAACTAGATCCTTTCAGATAGGGCAACAAGTTTTGGCCCGGGACTACCGTACCGAGAAATGGCAGCCGGGAACTATTGGAAAAAGGCTAGGACCGTTGATGTATACCGTGGACATTGGTGAAAGCATAATAAGGCGCCATGTTGACCAGATCATAGAATCATCCACAAAGGCCCAACCTACTCCACAACTCTATACGTCTAATGTTGAAGCAGAGATACCCAGAGCATCTACCTCCGATCCGGTAATACTGGAATCCGATGAACCTGAAACGGTCCTTCAAGCCGAATCGACCTTGCCAGAAGAACCTACTACACCACCGAAAACGACTACACCACCGAGGCGTTATCCGGACAGAGTCCGGAAGCCTCCAGAGAGACTGAATCTGTGAACTGTTTCACATAAAGTTGTATATATGTTAAGATGTTATATTAATGGGAATATGTATATATTGTTAACCTAAAAAGGGAGGATTGTAGTGTATGTAACGTTCCACCTTTAAGAGAACTATTTTAAGGGTTGCACTACTTTATCTTGGCTACTGTATACTGTAATACCGGTGGTGACCACACCGGTATATAAGTGCTGTGTAAGGATTTATTGGGCAGATTCGCCCTGACCTTCGAATAGTAAAGTCCTGTTAAAGTTACTCTTGTAGTCTGTGTATTAATTCACCATATAACCCACAGACTTTACAATCAGGACGTTTCTTCTTTTAAAGACGCTTCGGACGGACATTTCGGAAAAGGACAACGTGGTCGGTGTTCAGCCAAGACAAGGCTCGGCCACGGCGGGAAGACGATGAGGGTGGCCCGGGTACCGTTGTCGGGAGATCATCGACGACCCAGGCCGAAGAAGAAGACACCCTCAGGAAAACCGACGATCCAGGCTGGAGGAAAAGGACATTCTGGGCCTAGCACTCCCTTGCCTCAACATCCCATTCTCAGGGTTTTCCTCACTGGACTCTCCCATGTGCATCCAGTTATTCAACATCACATCGGTGGCAGAGACTCCTCCATGAATCCAAATCCACAACAGCTTTAACTGATCCATCCTTGACGAGCGCTCATCAAGGCTGTGTCCACTGCCTCATCGCCTGAGAGAGAGAGAAAAACAAGCTGCGCCAGAAGTTTCCAAATCCACGTGACGACGGAAAGCTGTGCCGAAAGGCTGCGAACCCCCTCTTTTGCGAATCTGAAAGTGGTGAGCATGATCCCGAGTTCCTCAAGTCGAAACTTAGTTTAGATCTAAAGGGAGGGAGAGGGTAAGGGTAATCTTGATGTGTTTCCCCTTTTTCGATGTGCCGTGTGTTTCCCATTTCCATGGAATCAAGTTTATAGATATGTGCATGCTTGTAGTTGCTTTGATTTGTGCTTATGATATGTATTTTGTAATGCTGCAAACTGTTTAATAATAAAAGCATCCATTTCGTGCTATTCAACCTGGTCTATTGAGTCTTTCTCTGCACTACAGTTCCCTGCACCTAAGTCCAAGGTCTAGAACCGTAGGGAAGAGTGGGTTGAACCACTCAAGGGTAATTATTGCACGAAGCCTGGCAGGAGACCAGAACGAGCAAGAGAAATCCCCTACACCAAGCATGTGAAGCAATAAAGGAACTGTCAGGTTGAGTGCTTTCTGAGAAGACACTGTTAATGACCAAAAGGGTTGAGAGACACTTTGTGACACAGATACTTTGCTGATATACTTGCCATAAGGAAATGTTGTGTAGCCTTTGACGTAATAAAACTCACTATGCACTTGGTTTTAATTAACTTGTTTAAGAACATGGAGGTCTAGTTGTACTTCACTAGTTCCTGTCTTACAAAATGTCCCTGGGCAAGCTGCGCCCATGCCCGAGTATTTATACTCCTTGGACGGCGCCACCAGCTGACCGTCCAGCGTTATTTCATGAATAGTTTCTTTATGATGATGAGATTTATAACAGACTTACCTAGGCAGATGTTTTAAAGTCTGATAAACTCCTGCCTCCATGTGCATCTTCATGGCTGTTGGATCCATTATGGCCACCATCTCCTCCTGTAGGGAGGGTGCCTTAGAGAGTTGAACAGTGCCACCCTCGTCTGGAGCACCTTTTGCAGCAATAGCTACAATTCCATATCTGTAAACTCTTTTTTTTACATAGTTCCAGCACAGATTCATTTTTAAAGTAACAGCCTGTACTTTCTCTTCAAGAAATCCAGAATCCCCGTCCTTCAGCTTTGCCAGTAGACTCACATCATGCTCAGAACCTGTTGCGCATATGAGTCAAAATCTGAAAACTGAGATTATGTTGCACATGCCTAATTCAAACAGATACCAGTTGTTTTCAGACCATTGCTGCCTCCTGGACCATTGTGGGAATTACACACCTGAAACTCAGCCAACAAGGATGACGTTCAAGATTATTTTCCATCTGCTTGTTCAGATGGTAACCTGGTTGACATTTATCCCTCAATCAACAAAACAGATTAACTGGTCATTTATCTTATTGCTGTTTGTGATCTTTGCTCTGGGCAAATTCCTGTCTTGTTTGCCTACATAACAGTGGCAACACTTCAAAAGCAATCCATTAGAGGTGAAGCATTGGGGACACCCTGAGGATGTAAGTTCTTTCTTTCTTGATTCTTCCATCTATTCCAATGGAGTAATGCTATTGCTTCTGTTAGAACTGGTACTGTATTTTGGCCCGTCATTCTGTTGTCACTCACTAAAATGACATTGTACTTGTATCGTCACCAGGCTGAAGCATCCCATACCAACTTTATCTATGCTCGTAACTTCTGAAAATATGTTATTACAGCTGCAAAATAGAATTTGTCCTCATCTTGAACATGATGCCTTGGTGCTGTTTTTAGCATTGACATTCCACTGGACCACAAGCAGTGCTGTAAACCTTCTCCCTGAAGCTGTCCATGCCTCCATTCAGCAGCCAGGTTTCCCGAGGCCAGAGAAGCCCTGCCGGCCATTGTTAAGCCTGCAAAGCAAGTTAAATTAGAGGCTGCCAGAGGCATTAAAATATTTAAATTACCAACTCGCCTTCTGGGAGCTGCCTGCCCCTTGTCCCACACCTGTTAAACCCGGAAGTGGGAAGGTTGGAGGCAAGTTGGTGTCGGGTTTGAGAACTAAAAAATTTTAACATCTGACCCAAACCAAACCCACCCATTTTTGGGTGCTAAAATTTACTCTAAAGAATCTTACAGCACAGAAGGAGGCCATTCAGACCATGGTACCTGTGCCGGCTCTTTGAAAGAACTATTCAATTCATCTCATTCACTGCTCTTTCCCCATAATCCTGCAAATGTTTCCTTTTCAAGAATATGCTGTCTCTTAAATTGCTGTCTCTGTGCTGCGTTTGATGCCTCATCACTGAATATTCTGTTAACTCAGGGTTCCTCAGGGATCTGTCCTCTTTCCTCTTTGTTCATTTTTCATACCAGTGACTTCTTCCAGCCATCATCCAACTGTATTAATTATATTAATTATGATTCCACGTTACATTCATAAACTCCCTTCAGGTCGCAACCTCTGTTCCTCTTGCAATGCAATACCTGAAATCTGTCTTGATCTGCTCCATAACTTATTAACGTGCAAGGAAAATGATTTTTCAATTTTCCAAAAGCGCAGTTATTTTTGCAAAACAAGCTAAAAGCTATCACCTCTTCCCTTTGCTGACTTCATCATTAGTTTTTCATCTTTTGGCTGTACTATCTCCTCTGACCTCTGATTGAGCTCTCACATTTTGTCCATTGCTAAATCTGCCTTGAGGAAGCTTGGCTTACTTTTCACATTATTATTTTTTCTCCACTTAACAGCTATTAACTGTCTATAAATTGCAGTTGTACCAAGTCTAGAGTGGCTGTAAAGTGCTTTGGGACTTCTGAGGTCATGAAAGGCATTACAGAAATACAAATCGTTCTTCTTTTTAGATCATTGCTTCAATGTATAGGAGGGGGAATCTTCTGACACCTCTCTTGCATTCCTAGGCAATATACAAGAAAACTTCTGTCATCTTATTGGCAATGCTTCTCTCCATGTAGCCTCCAACCTCAACAACTTGCATTTCTATAACGTTTTAACATAGCAAAAAGTCACAAACGTTTCACAGGAGCATTATCAAACTAAATTTGACACCGAGTCACATAAGGAGATATTAGGAAAGGCGACCTTGTAAGATTTGCAAAATTTCTACATTTCCCCGAAGGTTGTTATTAAGAAACGGAACCCTGTGTGGACATTTTAAATCAAAAAGGGTACCCAAGATGGCGTCCGTGCCTCATGGCAGAAAGCCTGTGAGATTTTAAAATGGACTCTGCAACGCAGACAGCTTGTGGATCGAAACCAAAGCTGCAGTGCCTGTGAAGAGAGATTTTGTATTTTGAAACCAGACAGGACTCTGAATTATGCATTAGACCGAATTGGAGACAAATCTAAATTCAGTTTAGGTCTATAGTTAAGGCCATCAAGCAGTCTACATATATAATCGGAAACAGATTAAGAGAGCCATTGAGGCTGGACAGGCCCATCAAGGAACTTTCATGACAATACAAGTCAATTATCGGGCCGGTAGATGTGATTACCAGCCATCTAAAAACAGTTAGTATGGATTGCTACAATTATTTAAAATAGCCCGCTAAGCTTAAGACAAAGAACTAACCTGATTTGGCGTGCAGATAAGGGTTTTTGAAAAGAGTATAATTGAAGGCCCCCGGGTAGCAATCGTTCTCTTCTCTTCTCTTCTCTCTCCACTCTTCGGCCCCTCGCCCTCGTGGCTGCCGCTCTTTCCCCATCCCTCGCTTACCCCCTGGCCTTTGCCCGTGCCTTTCCCCACTCCATCTGGAATTGCCCCGGCACCGTATTGGGCAGACACGGACAATTCAGGCCAGGCGAGGCGGGATGCGATGAGGGGAGGAGGGAAGACCACCTGAGGAAGACCAACTGAGGAGACGAACTGAGGAGATGGGCTGAGGGTAGGCTTCGAATTATCGGGCCTTCAGCCTTGGCTGACCTGCGAATATCTGCACACCAACTCAAACTGTCGGCTGGCGACGAAGAATCATCCCTGCAAGGTAATGTACCCAAACAGAGACTTTAACTTTGGGGTACTCAAACCTGGACAACGCCCTTGCAGTGCCCGGAGACCACGTGATGACGGCAGGCTCCAGAGAGCGCCAAGAGCGAACCCCGAACCCCGCTGCTGTTTTGAGTCCAACAAACCCTTTTGATTGGTGAGCATGAAGCTCTGACCCTTCATAGCTGAACCTAGTTAAGTATAGGGGGTGGGATAAGGATAAGGGGATTGTTAAGATAGTTGTTTTCCCTCGATGTGCCATGTGTTCCCATTCCCTGTATAAGTATAGTTATTCTTGTGTAATTTTTTGCCTGTAGAAGTGTACACTAGTAATTTTTCATAAGATTGTATCCATTTTTCCTCTTCAATAAAATCTTGGTTTTGTTTACATCCAATCACCTCTCTACTCGAGTCTTCTCTTTACCACCGTCTTGTACCTAAGTCCGGTGTCAAGAACCCAGGGGCATGGGAGCGATTCGAACCACTCATAAACAGTCAGAGGCATAACTGACTGGGCGCACGTGCCACCCCATAGGCCACCCCCTACACCTAAAGCTTGGACAAAGAGGTAGGTTTAAAGGAGCATCTTAAAGGAGGAGAGAGTGGTACAGAGGTGGAGATTTTGGGAAGGAATTCCAGAGCTTAGGGCCTAGGCAGCTGAAGACACAGCAACCAATGGTAGAGTGGTAAAATTAGGGATCAGCAAGAGGTCAGACTTGAAAGAGTGCAGAGATCTCAGGGGGTTATAGGGCTGGAGGAGGTTACAGAGATAGGGAGTGGAAAGCCCATGGAGGGATTTGAACACAAGGATGAGAATTTTAAAATCAAGGCGTTGCTGGACCGGGACCCAATATAGGTCAGCGAGTACAGGGGGTGAGGTTTTAATGTGACTTGGTACGAATTAAGATATGGGCAGCAGAGTTTTGGATGAAATGAAGTTTAGGAGGGTGCAAGGTGGAACGCTGGCCAGGACAGCATTGGAATAATCAAGTCTAAAGGTAACAAAGGCATGGATGAGGGTTTCAGCAGGAGATGAGCTGAGGGGGAGACGAGTGACGTTACAGAGGTGGAAGTAGGTGATCTGGGTAATGGGGTCCTCTTGGTGAGAGGATATGGGGTCGGAAGCTCAGCTCAGGGCGAAGTAGGATGTCAAGGTTTCTAATGGTCTGGTTCAGCCTCAGACAGTGGCAGGGAGAGGGATGGAGTCGGTGGCTAGGGAATGGAGTTTGTGGTGGGGCCCAAAGACAATGGCTTCGGTTTCCTGGTATTTAATTGGTGCAAATATCTGCTCATCCAATCCTAGATGTTGGACAAGCAGCATGACAAATCAGAGGCAGTGGAGGGGTCGATAGAAGTGAGATAGAATTGGGTGGAACCTGACATTGTGGCTGCAATTTCAGCAGCGGAGGTGGGATCATGCCGGGAGGGGTGGGTGGCGGGTCCCAGTTGGCTCCCGGTTCCAGCCCACTCTCTCCAAGTGATTTTACGTAGATTGGGCTTGTTAAGCCCACCCTGCGTGTTTCCCGGCCAATTAAAAGGAAGCGGGTCTGATGACGTCATTTGATGATGTGTCATTAGCCGGTTTCCTTAAAGGGGCCATGTCCACATTCATTTTGACAGTTGTTCTGTCAGTGTTCTGCAGCATTGAGGTGCTGCAAGCACTGACAAGCACTGCACAAAGGTGCTCCAAGGAGTTGACAGTGGATAGAGAGTTTACTCCAAACACTTGCAACTGCATACAACTCAAAAGTGTCTTCCAAGTCCTAAAATTTAAAGCTTCTGACATTGGAAAGTGACCGGCTGTGAAATGGTAGCTTTCATACCACTTTTGCAGCTGTCTCCTATTCACAGCAATGGGGAGACATAAAGAACCCAACCTACTTACCTAACTTGATCCCCGAGCGACGGGAACCTCGTAAAGAAAGTGGTCAAATAGAAATAGGCTGGCAAAATTGTAGTTAACAAGCATTTATCTATCTTAAATGCCTCCCCCGCCACTTGGTGTTGGATCTGTTCTGAAATTGTAGACCCAACACTTTGGAAACTTACATGGAGGCGAGTTCGGAACTGGTTTCCAACCCGCTGTCAATCATTTCGATTTTGACTGTGGACCTGCCTCCAAACCCAAACTCTGAGCACCGGCAAAATTCACCCCTGTGTTTTCGGATTATGTCATTGAGGGGCAGCATGTAGATCAGAAATAGGAGGGGACCAAGGATAGATCCTTGTGGGACTCCAGAGGTAACAGTGTAGGAGCGAGAAGAGAAGCCATTGCAGGTGAACCTCTTTTTCAGGAGCAATCATTCTTGTCAATGGAATGGTAATAGGGGCACTATCAGGCCCTCTCCCTCCAACCAACAAAGTAGAGGTCCGATCACTGCTTCCCCAGTGACTACCACCATCCCTCTTCTGGCAGTCCTTGGGGGTTGACGGTATCAGTGGCAGCAAAAAGAGAGATCAGGTGCTCGCCAGACCCCACATCCCTGCTGTCACTTGTGGCGGGTGAGGAAGGTTAACTGGTGGCCTTTGTAATTTGGGCGGGCAGGTGGGGGGATGTAAATAGAAGTATGGACAGAAGCCATCCAATTTTCCCATATTTTCCGGTACCATCCTGCCTGATTTAGGGTAATGTAGTAGAGGAAAATCCAGACCAAGGTGACTAACTAAATCTTAGCATATACTGAGAGTTTTATTTTCCTTTGTTTGCTATTTACAACAGAAGCAAATAGACATGTGTTTCGCAGTTTATACTGACATCTACTTTTCATTTGAATTAGTGAATGGAGAAAAATGCAGCCATCAGCATCAATGGACTATTACCAAAAAAACATTAATTCACAATCAGTAAGTAGCGTTAATTGGAAAAATTTACATTATTTACTACAGAGACGATCCCTCTGATCTCCATTTGCCAATGCATGAAGAAGAGAAAGGGCTGGATTTTCATTGAGGAGGCAGGTAGGAGGTGGGACTACAACTTTTGGGGTTGTAGTCCCGCCTCCATCGAGTTCCAGCCAACCCATGCGATTTAGGCTTGATTGACCTTGTTGAGCCTGCCCAGCGGGCTCAGCAGGCCAATTAAGGGCCACCCGGCCACAGGTGACATCACAGATTGAAATTTCATCTATCAAGACCTTTTGACAGATGAAATATCAGCGTTTCACAGCTGTTTGAAGCTGTCAAACACTGACAATCTGTATCCAGGTTAATTCCTTCCTCTCAGGAGGATTTAGAGATCTCCCCAGAACAGAAAGCAGAGACTCCCGAGACCTGAAGGAAGGAAGGCTGTAAAGGTAAGTAAAGGTTAGTAGAACTTCTTTAAACACTTTACACAGATCAAACACACTTACCTATGCACTCATGCACCCATCACTCAGCTGAACACCGGACATCTCGACCCCTCCAAGCCCTTCATCCCAACGGCCTGCCTCGCTAACTTGCCGTGGTTTGGAGCCATCGGGAATCCAACATTTCAAAAATGAAAATAGGGATTAGGCTAAAAACTGCCTGTTAACTACCTGTTAACAGGCAGTTAATTGGCACTAATCCCCTTCCCGCCTCGGGGAGGCGGGTCCCAGAGTGGGGTGGGTACTCACCTCCTTTGAAACTGGCATGGAGGCGGGATGGGGGCAGGATGGGGTCAGGACCCCCGATTTCAGGATTTTAAACCCCCATACGCCTCCAATCCCGACTCCACGGCCCAATGAAAATCCAGCCCAAAATGTTATACAAGTTGCTGGAGACTAAAGTGAAGCAAAGCATTTAAGGCTATTAATTGCTTCCATAATTTCAGGCTTGTTTAAAATAAACTCATGAAGAAAGGGGTCAAAGACAAAATCGGTTTTAATCCTAACTTAGAAAACATGCACATTTTAAAATTAAATGCTGTTTGATTGCTCCCACATTGTCTGTGATATATATCTTCCATTCCAAAATAAAGTTCCTCGCTTGTGATTTGTGTATGCAAATAGTTTAGATTGAATTTATTCCTTACAGGCGTTTGTTTATATTTTAATCAAGTCCCTTTTCAGTCATGTTTTCCAAATGTGGAAATCAGTTGTTTTTGTTAAAATAGTAAACACCATACAATATATATATAAAAAACTATTGGAATACTGCTTTAGATTTGAAAAATATACCGCAAAACAGTCAAAGCAATCATATCAACTGACTTGACCTTTAAGGGGAGAACACCTGAGAATGGACTGCTTGTTTCTTCTCAGTACTGGCATATTTTTTTTATATTAACACCACATACTTTAGGAATGGTTTTCTGTCAACTTCTCTGCATATCTTTATATTTGGAAGAAATATTTATCTGCGGAGGACATTTTATGTAGGCATTTTGATCTCCAGGTAGATAAACAGTTAAAAAAATCCTAACTGTAGAGGGAAGCTTCAGCTTGAGATGAACAAAGCCTTTACTGTTATAATTCCGATCTTCAGACTCCTCACACATGCACAGCTGAAATGAAACAATTAAAGGCCAATCCATTACATCAAATGGGCACATTTGTCTCAGAGATGACAAATTATGGTTCAATATAGCTTCTGTAAAGGTTCACTGCTCACAGTTGAGAACTAAGTACAACCTTTGGGAGTCAATGATAGAGGTAGTATTCATGAGTTGCTAGCAACAGAAGTGAATGAATAATTTTGCAGCTGACAGCCAACAATGTAGAGAGGCATGCTTAAACCCTGAGGATGACTGCATTAGTCTGAAGGTTGGCTGAAACACCTACCATTTGAACTACAAGTTATTTACATCACAAATCATCTAATGCATCTCTGTCAATCACAACTGCACATTTCTTGAAGGGGAAGGCATCTTATTCAACCATGACAATCCAACCAAGGACAAGAGAACAGTTTTTATTTTTTTCTGTGGATCCTTTAACATTTTTACTCTTCTTTCCCTGAAATGTAACTATGGTCATTTTTTGATGAGTATTCATAATCAGAACATAGGAATGAGAGTAGGCCATTCAGTCCCACGTGCCTGTTCCACCATTCAATTAGATCATGACTGATCTGCACCTCAACTTAATTTATTCAGCTTTGTTCCATATGCCAATTATTGATAATGATCATGTTATCTCTGAAACTGCTATGCATTTTTTGAGCTGCAATAATAACAGTTTCTTCTTCATTCATTATATTCAAATAGTCAAACCACCCTACTATGGAAATGCAGCTGTCACTTAAAAAGCAATTTTTTACTCCTTTCAAGTGCTTGATGACGTTCACCCATCAGCTCTGTGCTTGCTGACCTACACTGGCTCCTGGTCCGGCAAAGCCTCAAGTTTAAAATTCTCATCCGTTTTCAAATCACTCTATGGCCTCAAGCCACCCTATCGCTGTAACCTCCTACAGCACTATAACCCTCCTAGATCTCTGCGCCATTCCAATTCAGTCTACTCTCAATCAGCAAAGTGATTCAAGGTGTCGTCAACAGTGCTATCAAGCGGCACTTGCTCACCGATGCTCAGCTTGGGTTCCACCAGGACCACTTGGCTTCAGACCGCATTATAGCCTTGGACAAAAGAGCTGAATTCCAGGGGTGAGGCGAGAGTGACTGACCTTGACATCAAGGCAGCATTTAACCAAGTGAGGCATTATGGAGCCCTAGTAAAATTGAAGTCAATGGGAATCAGGGAGAAAACTCTCCACTGGCTGGAGTCATACCTGGCACAAGATGGTTGTGGTTGTTGGAGGCCAATAACCTCAGCTCCAGGGCATCTCGGCAGGAGTTCCTCAGGGCAGTGTTCTAGGCCCAACCATCTTCAGCTGCTTCATCAATGACCTTCCCTCCATCATAAAGCCAGAAGTGGAGATGTTCGCTGATGTTTGCACAGTGTTCAGTTCCATTTGCAACTCCTCAGGTAATGAAGCAGTCTATTCATACAAGCAACAAGACCTGGACGACGTTCAGGCTTGGGCTGATAAGTTGCAAGTAACATTTGTGGAACAAAATTGCCAAGGAATGACCATCTCCAACAAGAGAGAGCCTAACTTCCTTTCCTTGACAATGAATGGCATTACCATCATCAAATCCCCCACCATCAACATCTTGGTGGTCACCATTAACCAGAAACTTAACTGGACCAGCCACATAAATATTGTGGCTACAAGAGCAGGCCAGAGGCTGGGCATTCTGCGGAGAGTGTCTCACCTCCTGACTCCCCAAAGCCTTTCCACCATCCACAAGGCACAAGTCAGGAGTGTCCTGGAATACTCCACACTTGCCTGGATGAGTGCAGCTCCAACAACACTCAAGAAGCTCATCACTATCCAAGACAAAGCAGCCTGATTGATTGGCACCCCATTCATCACCTTAAGCATTCACTCCCTCCACCACTGGTGCACCGTGTCTGCAGTGTGTACCATCTACAAGATGCACTGCTGCAATTTGCCAATGCTACTTTGACAGCACCTCCCACACCTGCCACCTCTACCACCTAGAAGGACAAGGGCAGAAGTCGCATGGGAACACCACCACCTCCAAGTTCCCCTCCATGTCAAACACGATCCTGACTTGGAAATATATCGCCATTCCTACATCGTCGCTGGGTCAAAATCCTGGAACTCCCTAACTAACAGCAATGTGGGAGTACCTTCACCACACAGACTGCAGCAGTTCAAGAAGGCAACTCACCACCACCTTCTCCAGGGCAATTATGGATGGGCAATAAATGCTGGGTTTGCCAGCGACGCCCACATCCCGTTAAATGAATTTTAAAAAATCCTGGCCTCTTCCGCATCTCTGATTTTAATCACTCCACCATTGGTGGTCGTATCATCAGCTTCCTGGACCCTAGGCCCTGGAAATCCCTCTCTAAGTTTCTCCTGTGTTGCACTGTCGGAGTTTCCATCTTTCGAATGAGACATTAAACCGAGACCCCGTCTGCTCTCTCAGGTGGATGTAAAAGATCCCATGGTGCTATTTTGAAGAAGAGTAAGGGAGTTATCCCTGGTGTCCTGGCCAAAATTTATCCCTCAACCAACATAACAAAAATAGATTATCTGGTCATTATCACATTGCTGTTTGTGGGATTGCTGTGCACAAATTGGCTGCTGTGTTTCCCACATTACAACAGTGACTCTACTTCAAAAAAGTCCTTCATTGGCTGTAAAGCATTTTGAGACGTCCGGGTGTCGTGAAAGGCGCTATATAAATCAAGTCTTTCTATCTCTGCCTCTCTTGTTGAAGACACTCCTTAAAATCTACCTTTGTCCAAGCTTTTGGTCATCTGTCCTAATATCTCCTTATGTGACTCGGTGGCAAATTTTGTTTTTAACGTTCCTGTGAAGCACCCTGAAACTTTTTAACACGTTAAAGGTGTTATATTAACGCAAGTTGTTGTCATTGTAAATCAAAAACAGAATAATGCGGATGATGGAAATCTGAATTAAAAACTGAAATGTTGAAAATACCCAGCAGGTCAAGCAGAATCTGTGGAGAGAGAAACAGAGTTATCAAGGGATATAAAAACAAATGATAAAGTGTTCTATAGACACATAAGTAGGATGAGTAAAGTGGGGATAGGGCCACTAAAGGATGGGCAAGATAAACTCACAGGTAATGACAGAGAAATAACAGAAGTGTTGAATAGCTACTTCGCCTCAGTTTTTACTAAAGATTATAAAAAAATCGACGCTTCACAAGAGGATGAGCTTAAAATGAATATTAATGCAGTTGGGAGAGAAAAGGTTAAAATAATTGACAAATTAGCAAAGCTAAAAGGATGAAACCCCAGGCCTGGGTGGTATGTTCCCATGCATACTCCAGGAAACTAGAGAGGAGATAGAAAAGGTATTAGTTTAAATATATTAAATTTCCATAGATGAGGGGATACTGCCAGAGGATTGGCGCACAGCAAATGTTGTTCTGATATACAAACAGAGAGACAGAACAAAACCTGGGAACTGTAAGCCTGTCAGCTTAACATGTGCTAGGAAAGATATTGGATTCAATACTAAAAGATGCGATAGTGCATGGGGCATTTTTTAACTGGTTTACGGTAATTTGCCTGGTCAGGCAGCTTTGCCTGCACTCTGACCAATTCCAACCTTTTACCTGGTTTACGGTAATTCATCTGGTCAGCAGCCTTTTGCTGCGACACTGTAAACCAATTTCCAAACAGCGGATTCAAATCGCTACCCCACCTTCCAGTTCTGACTGGAGGACTTATAATTAATGCTATATAAAAAACGGACAAGTGGTTTTGATGTGAGAAAGTCAACTTTATTTAAACTAAAGAAACTATAATCAAATTTTAAAGTATACCACACGAACACAGTAATTACAGTAAAATTGCTTAAATAGGGGAAGGCAGACGGCAAAAACAAGGGATTAATGGCTACAATGTTGATTGTACAGTGCGGCATCGGCAGCGGGTGGAGGCGGAGCTGAGCGGCAGAGCGACTACAAGAGGCCCCAGAGGCTCAGGTAGGCCCCAGTGCGGCATCGGCAGCGGGTGGAGGCGCAGCTGAGCGGCAGAGCGACTACAAGAGACCCCAGAGGCTCAGGTAGGCCCCAGTGCGGCATCGGCAGCGGGTGGAGGCGGAGCTGAGCGGCAGAGCGACTACAAGAGGCCCCAGAGGCTCAGGTAGGCCCCAGTGCGGCATCGGCAGCGGGTGGAGGCGGAGCTGAGCGGCAGAGCGACTACAAGAGGCCCCAGAGGCTCAGGTAGGCCCCAGTGCGGCATCGGCAGCGGGTGGAGGCGGAGCTGAGCGGCAGAGCGACTACAAGAGGCCCCAGAGGCTCAGGTAGGCCCCAGTGCGGCATCGGCAGCGGGTGGAGGCGGAGCTGAGCGGCAGAGCGACTACAAGAGGCCCCAGAGGCTCAGGTAGGCCCCAGTGCGGCATCGGCAGCGGGTGGAGGCGGAGCTGAGCGGCATAGCGACTACAAGAGGCCCCAGAGGCTCAGGTAGGCCCCAGTGCGGCATCGGCAGCGGGTGGAGGCGGAGCTGAGCGGCAGAGCGACTACAAGAGGCCCCAGAGGCTCAGGTAGGCCTCAGTGCGGCATCGGCAGCGGGTGGAGGCGGAGTCGGGACCAGTCGGGAGCAGTGAGTCGGAGCCCGGTATAAAAACCGGAGAGAGGCGAGGCCCGAGACCACAGCTGGGGCAGTCGGGAGAGAAGGAGGCCAGTAACTGCTGGGGCAGTCGGGAGAGCAGGAGGCCAGTAACTGGTGAGTTTAAAAGCTCACCTTTCGCGGGCTTTTTCTTTCACAGCTGGTGCAGTCGGGAGAGCAGGAGGCCAGTAACTCTTATATAGCTGGAGCTGTTGCTAAACCCGAAACACTACAGTGTAGTGTCTCCCACCCTTCCACCTCCTCTAACCTTTTAGGGGTTAGGGGAAGTTGAAAAGGTAGGTTCAATTTATTTTATTTCAGGAGCCTAACCTAGGTGGAAAAGGTTCCAGGACAGGAGGCGGCAGTGAAAATACAACACCAGAAAACAGGTAGGTGACTGGTTGGTGAGTACTTTCGCAAACTTATTCTAAGTAGAATTCAATAATTAAGCTAAATCGTAGTAAATAAAAGGGTATTGTAAGGGTTAAGTCATGGAAGGGCAGCTCGGACCCGTGTCATGCTTCTCCTGTGCCATGTGGGAAATCAGGGACACTGTCCCTGACAACTATGTGTGCAGGAAGTGTGTCCAGCTGCAGCTCCTAGCGGACCGCATGGCGGCGCTGGAGCTGCGAATGGACTCACTCTGGAGCATACGCGATGCTGAGGATGTTGTGGATAGCACATTCAGTGAGTTGCTCACACCGCAGGTAAAGCCTAGCTCAGACAGTAAATGGGTGACCAAAAGGCAGGGTAAAGGCAGGAAGGTAGTGCAGGAGTCACCTGCGGTCATCTCCCTCCAAAACAGGTTTACCGTTTTGGGTACTGTTGGGGGAGATGACTTATCAGGGGAAGGCACCAGCAGCCAGGTTCAGGGCACCATGACTGGCTCTGCTGCACAGAAGGGCGGGAAAAAGAGAGATAGGGCTAAAGTGATAGGGGATTCAATTGTAAGGGGGATAGATAGGAGTTTCTGTGGCCGAGACCGAGACTCCAAGATGGTATGTTGCCTCCCTGGTGCAAGGGTCAAGGATGTCTCGGAGCGGGTGCAGAGCATTCTGAAGGGGGAGGGGGATCAGCCAGTTGTCGTGGTACATGTAGGTACCAACGATGTAGGTAAAAAGAGGGAGGAGGTCCTACAAGCTGAATTTAGGGAGTTAGGAGCTAAATTGAAAAGTAGGACCTCAAAGGTAGTAATCTCTGGATTGCTACCAGTGCCACGAGCTAATAAGTTTAGAGAGAGTAAGATAGATAAGCTAAATACGTGGCTTGAGCAGTGGTGCAAGGGAGAGGGATTTAAATTCTTGAGGCATTGGAACCAGTTCTTGGGGAGGAGTGACCTGTACCAAGGGGACGGTCTACACCTGAACTGTGAGGGAGCCGATGTCCTCGGGGTAATATTTTCTAGGGCGGTTCGGGAGGATTTAAACTAATTTGGCAGGGGGATGGGAACCTAGGTAGTGGAAAAGAGGGAAGTCATATGAAGTCAGAAATAGATGGTAGAAAGGTGAGAAGCAATAAGCAAAGGAGAGAAACATAAAGGGCCAAACTAATTCATAATGAGAGTGTGAAAAAAGCAAGCCTGAAGGCTTTGTATCTTAATGCTAGAAGCATTAGGAACAAGGTGGATGAATTAGTTGTGGAAATAGAGGTAAACAAGTATGATTTGATTGGGATTACAGAAACGTGGCTGCAGGGTGGGCAAGGCTGGGAACTTAACATCCAGGGATATACAATATTTAGGAAGGATCGGCAAAAAGGTAGGGGAGGTGGGGTAGCATTGCTGGTAAAGGAGGGGATTAATGCAATGGAAAGGAAGGATATTAACTCGGATGAAACGGAATCTGTATGGGTAGAAATGAGAAATAGCAAGGGGAGGAAAACGTTAGTGGGTGTGATATATAGGCCTCCAAATAGTAATATGGAGGTGAGGGAAGGCATAAAAAGGGAAATTAGAGAAGCGTGCGATAAGAGCACAGCTGTCATCATGGGTGACTTTAATTTACATATTGATTGGACTACCCAAATTAGTAAAAATTCTGAGGAGGAGGAATTCCTGGAATGTTTTCGGGACGGTTATCTGGACCAATATGTCGAGGAGCCGACTCGAGATCAGGCCATTTTAGACTGGGTATTGTGCAATGAGAAGGGACTTATCAGCAATCTTCTTGTACGAGGCCCCTTGGGTCAGAGCGATCATAATATGATCGAGCTCTCAGTCGAGATGGAGAGTGAGGAAATTGAATCAGAGACTAAGGTCCAGAACTTAAATAAAGGGAATTACGAGGGTATGAGACGGGAATTGGGTAAGATTGATTGGGTGGTGTTTCTGGGGGGATTGACAGTGGATAGACAATGGCAAGCATTCAAAGATAGAATGGAAGAATTCCAGAACATGTTTATACCGGTTTGGCATAAAAATAAACCTAAAAAGGTGACTCAACCGTGGATAACGAGGGAAATTAGGGACAGCATAAAATAAAAAAAAAGGGCATATCAACTGGCAAAAAAAGCACCAGACCGGAAGATTGGGGGCAGTACAGGATACAGCAAAAGAGGACAAAGGGATTAATCAGGAAGGGGAAAATAGAATACGAAAGTAAACTTGCAGCAAACATAAAGACAGACTGCAAAAGCTTTTATCGGTATATCAGGAGGAAAAGACTGGTAAAATCCCAAGTCGGTCCCTTGCAGTCCGATTCGGGAGAATATATAATGGAGAATAAGGAAATGGCAGACCAATTAAACTCATACTTTGGTTCTGTATTCACAAAGGAGGACACAAATAACCTCCCAGGAATATCGACAAGCATAGGGACTAATGAGAGGGAGGAGCTGACAGAAATTAGTATCTTTAGGGATATGGTGTTGGGTAAGTTGAGGGGACTGAAGGCCGACAAATCCCCGGGGCCTGATAAACTACATCCTAGGGTACTTAAGGAGGTGGCCCTGGAGATAGCAGATGCTCTAAGGATCATCTTCCGGAACTCCATTGACTCGGGAACAGTACCCGTGGATTGGAGGGTAGCTAATGTTACCCCAATATTTAAAAAGGGGGGTAGAGAGAAAGCAGGGAATTATAGACCAGTAAGCCTTACATCGGTTGTGGGCAAAATGCTAGAGTCCATTATTAAGGATAAAATAGCGGAGCACTTGACAAATGGGGAAAGGATCGGACAGAGTCAACATGGATTTACAAAGGGTAAATCGTGTTTGACTAATCTGCTGGAATTTTTTGAGGAAGTAACTGGTAAAATAGATGGGGGAGAGCCAGTGGATGTGGTGTACCTTGACTTCCAGAAAGCCTTCGATAAGGTTCCACACAAAAGATTATCATGCAAAATTAAGGCTCATGGGATTGGGGGCAAAGTATTAACGTGGATAGAGAACTGGCTGGCGGATAGAAAACAGAGAGTTGGAATAAACGGCTCGTTTTCGGAGTGGCAGGCTGTGACCAGCGGGGTGCTGCAAGGATCTGTCCTGGGACCCCAGCTGTTCACAATATATATAAATGATCTGGATCAGGGAATTGGATGCAATATTTCCAAATTCGCTGACGACACTAAACTAGGAGGAGGGGTGGGCTCTGATGAGGATGTCAGGAGGCTACAGTGCGATTTGGACAGGTTGGGGGAATGGGCGGATACGTGGCAGATGCACTATAATGTGGATAAATGCGAGGTTATCCACTTTGGGGGTAAAAACAGGAGGGTGGATTATTATCTAAATGGCAATAGATTGGGAGATGGGGAAGTGCAGAGGGACCTGGGTGTTCTTGTGCACCAGTCACTGAAGGAGAGCATGCAGGTGCAACAGGCGATTAAGAAGGCAAATGGTATGTTGGCCTTCATATCAAGGGGGTTCGAGTATAGGAATAGGGATACCTTACTACAGCTGTACAAGGTGCTGGTGAGACCGCATCTGGAGTATTGTGTACAGTTTTGGTCGCCCCATCTGCGGAAGGATGTTCTTGCCATGGAAAGAGTGCAGCGGCAATTCACCAGGCTGATACCTGGAATGGCGGGAATGACCTACGAGGAGAGATTGAATAGTTTGGGCTTGTACTCACTGGAGTTTAGAAGATTGAGAGGGGATCTCATCGAAACATATAAAATTATGGCAGGCCTGGACAGGCTGAATTCAGAGAGAATGTTTCCAATGGCAGGGGAGCACAGAACCAGGGGCCACAGTCTAAAAATAGCGGGCAAATCATTTAAAACAGAGATGAGGAAGAATTTCTTCACTCAAAGAGTGGTGAGCCTGTGGAATTCCCTGCCACAGAGGGCTGTGAAGGCTAATTCAATAAATATTTTCAAGAGAGAATTGGATATATTTCTGAAGGCTAAGGGGATTAAGGGTTACGGAGAAAAGGCGGGGACGGGGTACTGAACTGGTAAGATCAGCTATGATCTCAGACGAAGATCAGCCATGATCTCATTGAATGGCGGAGCAGGCTCGAAGGGCCGAATGGCCTACTCCTGTTCCTATCTCTATGTTTCTATGTTTCTAAACAATCTTAGCAATTTCCCCTTAATTACCACCCCCTAACTCCTTACTAGGTTGCCTTGCTGAGGAGTCAGAAACCTGCTCACCTGTGGTCCAGCGAAGTAAGAGAGAGAGAGAGATATCCTGCCAACTCCTGCTGTTTGGCTGAAAGGGTCTGTGTGCAAATTTCGCGCACAAAGTTCCAATATACAAGAGAAAGGCTGTGATTGGCTGATTCAAAGTGGTTGGAGTGGTTTGAATGTGTCTGCATTCTGGGGCCGAAATGTACCCGCCCACATCCGGAGTTCACCTGGGCTAAAACAAAAGGTAATCCAACTGCCCTATTGTTCAGAAATGGGTGATTCAAAAACCCATTCATTCCTAAACTGGTCTCTTTCAAAAGTCCTTTTCTGGATTTTCAATAGTGCCTCAATGTGTGTAAGAGGTTTGAATGGGGCTGGATTGCTGTGTAAACAGAAACCAATTGTTCTGCGGTTAGTCTCAAGTGGTTGTAATCCCTTATGTCAATATCCTGCAGTTTCGGGTAAACAAACCTTGCCTCTGTAGAAGGGAAACTCCCTGGTTTGATTGACAGGTCTGACTGCCACTGCTTGATCCTCCTGCTTTTTCACAGACATACACCAAGCTGCTTTTGTCCTGGCCATGCTCTTTCCTGATGGTCATTTTAAAACCCCTTTTGATTCACCAAACTCCAGGGAACAATTTTATTAAAATGTACTGTCTTAAAGTGTGCAAATTTTTCCATGAAGTTCCTCAATTCCGGTGTTGTCCACATGCTGCAACACAGCCTTTTGCAGTTCTGGGCACGTTTCAAAACATTGTCTTGCCCAGAGACAATTCAAATCACACAATTGTCCAACCCAGAGACAATTCAAATCACACAATTCTTCATCCACAATGTGGACCAATATTTTCCAATCGTCAGAGATTTAGGGGATTTTGTGAACCCCTACATTCCCCCCTTTGGATACTTCCAACTTGATTGTAGTATCCACTCGAAGGAGTGAGAAAAATTTTCTGACCCCCGACAAACAACCATCCCCTGTATTTACCTCTAGCTACCTACCACTTATCCCCCGACCTGACTACTCCCCTCAAATTCGAGAAAAACCGTGGTACGGTAGGCATCTTACAGATGCATCAGTTTACAATAAGGGTCTCATACCCTGCATCACTTGTTACATTATACAATGCAATCAAAATTTACAATCACTTGTTACATTATAACTTATTACAAAATGTTGCAATCTTAGTCATACAATGTAATCAAAATGATCCCAAGCGCGGAGAGGGTCCTACGCCTCTGCTAAACTTGGAGTTGTCACAAAATGATCCCAAACACGGAGAGGATCCTACGCCTCTGCTCAACTTGGGGCTGTAATGCAAAATACAAAAAAAAAATCTTGAACCACATGCTTAAACAAACCCCGACCATCACGTGCCAATGATGGGTCGTGAAATTCTAGTGGTTATTGCTCCTCCCACCTGGGCAGTAAATGTTCCTTCCACCCCTCTTGAATGGTCTTAAACCTTTAAAACATACAGAATGGATTTACAGACCAGCCTGCTCCACCAGCCCCGAGCCGTTCCCTTGTCCCTTTGTGGAGGCGGGGTACCCCTCATATTTAAAATTTACCTTGGCACAGACCGAGACCGGGGAGTATGGGATCGTGGCTCCCAGTCCCTCCCCCTCCCGTCTTCCCTCGACTGGCTGCAGAACATGATGGGTGCCTGGGTGGCGGCTCTCCCTGGCCCCACACTCAAACTTGGATCCCAGATCCGGCCACCCACTCATCCTCCCCAGCCACACTTACACTCTAACTTTGCTCGTGGGCCCCCGGGTGAGTTCCTCCCTTCCTCGAATGCACCCACGCGACTCTTGGGTCTCCCACTCCCCTTTACAATCTTTCCCGGGCTGTCACCACCCACTCCCGGGGAACGCGTCACTATCTGACAAGGTGCCCGTGCTTCCCCACCATGACTCCTCAACAGCGAGGTCTCCCGCAAGTGAACTTCGGTCAGGATAGTGCTGGGTTTGGGGCCATGCCCCACCCAGCTGGGGCCATCTCCTCTGCATAGGAGGAGTAGGCAAGTTCCTCCGGACCCTGTCCGGTTTCTCCCGAAGGTCGCTGCGGGGTTGCCTCTGGATTTGTCCAGTGGCGAGGTGATCCCCAACATTCTGTATCCATATCTTCCTTCGATGCCCAGCTCGGGCTGGGCGAACAGGGCTGCTTCTTCTTCCACTCTCCTGCAAAAGAACTTAAAAGGATATGCAGCCAGGTCTCACTGACCTGCTGCCTTAGGTGGATACATGGTCGGGTCCCTCGACCTCGGACCAAAATACAAACATTTGGCACACTTATAAACTTAAACTTAAACTTAAACTTATAACTACCAGTTAATAACAAAACTTAAAATACACCGTAAAAGCATGCTATATTCAAACATAGCTATAATACAAATGCCGCCCATCTCCGGATGGCCAGGCTAATCTCTGGCACTGTCGTAGATTTCTGCTGGCTGCAGCAAAGCTGGACTGCCTCCTGCCTCTCGTCCCTCCCAGCTTATGGCTGCTGGTTGGGGACCTCTGCCCTTTGGCTTCTCCCTGGTTCTGGAGACCGCCCATACCACTGTAAAGTGGGTGACCATGCTTTCTTGGGCTGGGGCACCAGAACAGACCTTCTGAGGGGCGTCTCTGTGGGGGAAACTTTGGTTGGTGGACTCTGAGCCTGGGTCACAGCCCTAGCTGGCTGGGAACCTTCTCCCCCTGATGCAAAAATCCCGGACTGTATAAGATACCTGACAGCCTGCCGGTACTCTGGGTTTGTCTCCTTTTCCCTACCCACTCCTGTACTGGGGGCAGGTAATCCCTCACCACCCGCTACTGGTGGCTGGAAATTTTCCTCCCCATGTCCAAAACCTGTTACCAGCTCCCCTGCAAGAGGAATTGCTATCCCTGCCTCCCCAGGTTCCCACATCATGGGGGGGACCACTCTAGAAGTGGTCTGGGAAGCTGGTCCATTTAAACAAGTGACTGCACCTGCGCAAATCTCCTCCCCTGAGTCCCTCGGCAGAGGCTGTGAAGCCTCTGTATTCAAGCAGGCGACTGCGCCTGCGCAAACCTTCTGAAAAAGAGCCGCTGTGGTCCCGCAGGCAACTGCGCCTGCGCAAACCTCCTCTCCGGAGTCCCTCGGCAGAGGCTGTGAAGCTTCTGTCTTCAAACAGGCAATTGCGCCTGTGCAAACCTCCCGAAGAGGAGCCGCTGGGGTCCTGCCGGCAACTGCGCCTGGACGAACAATCTTGCTGAAAAGGGAAGGAAGAATCGCTCGGTCTTCCAAGCAGGCTACTGCACCTGTGCATATAGGTTGGGAAGCGGGGACCTTTAAATGACCAACTGCACCTGCGCGCTCGGCCTCACGGTGAGCAAGAGCCGCTGGGGGTTCCAAGATCGCGACTGCACCTGCGCGAACCTGGTGTTGGCAAACCTCTCCCCTCAGGCGCGTGACTGCACCTGCGTAGGAAAACTGAAAAGGATCCGCTGGTGGTATGGGCTGGGGAACCACACCTGCGCTAACCTGGTGCTGGGAAACCTCTCCCCTTAGGCGCACGACTGTGCCTGCGCGAACCTGGTCTTCAGAAACCTCTCCCCTCAGGCGCGCGACTGCGCCTGCGTGGACCTCTTGTTTAAAAGACTGGGGAATTCCTGTCTCCAGACCAGTGACTGCACATGCGCGGGGTGTCTTTTCAAAGGGCTGCTCCTCCCTGGAGCCCCCCAGGCGATTTCCTGTGAATGGATTGGCAGCAGCCTGCAGATTTCTAATCTCAAGTTGCTGTTTCTTTGTCTCTGAGCCACATAACTTGTTTAAATTTAAACTTTGGTTCGAATTTAAGCTTTGGCCAAAATTTAGGTCCCACTGGGGCAGGGATGTGTCCCAATCTGTGGGCTGGACAACCTTTCCCTGGAAACAAGCCACAGCTCCTGTCTTTACAGGCTGTGAACTTGAACTTGTCTGGTCAGCAAACTTATGGGCCTAGAAATTCACTAGCCTTAGCGCCGCTTTTGAGGCGCTAGAGGGACTAGCGCCAGAGTTATGGCCAGTTGCAAAATTCCCTGGGGCCCTAAAGCGGCGTTGCACCGGTAGCGCTGCGCCGGCACCGATGACGTCATCGGTGTGCGCAGCGCCCCGGTTGCCATGCCGACAGGCCCCAGCGCCGAAATTCAGTTGCGGCCGCCTCGCCCGTGGCAGCCGCAACTAAGACTCTGGCAATCGAGTCTTACACAAGTTAGCGCCGGCGCATTAAGGTCGCGCGGCGGCCGGCCGCTTTCCCGCCGGCCGCCTGCCCGCACCTCCCTCCCCGGACTCCTCCACCCTCCCCCCGCGGAACAGATGCGTCTGGCCTGCAAGCCCGGCACTTGTCCGAGGTGCCGGGCTCATTTTTGAAAAAATCAAACGGCCAGCGATCGGGTGAAGGCAGCGCCTCCTTAACGGGAGGAGGAGGCCTGCACTTCCCCAGCCTGCCGCACCGCATCGGGTGCCGCAGCGCCGGATTAGTGCCACAATTCGGCACTCAGTGCCCATTGGGAGGCACTCACGCCCGCCAGTAGCGCCGGCAGCCGTCTGGGCGCGGCGCTACTGAATTTTTGGCGCGCGCAACGGAATTAGCGCCGGCGCTAAATTTCCGGCGCTAAAGCCCTGGCGCGGCGTCAACTCAATTTCTAGGCCATGTTCTCTTACCCGGGTGGCTTTAAATGGGGAATTTTGGACTTGGACCTGCCTTTGGTCTGGGGCCAAAACTATCCCCTGTGTGCCTCCCTTGTCCCGGATTTTTGCTACCGGACCTGCTCTACAGGGGTTCCAGAACTCTCCTTCCCTGTTCCCCTGCTTAAGCAGCTTAGTCCTCCTTAACTTCATAACCAAACTCTCTATCTTTCTGTTACATGGGGTATGATCTGCTCCAGTAAACCTTTGGTCGCAGGCCAGCTTATAAGCTGCCTTTACCTCCCTAACCTTCTCCTCCTGCTCTGTTACTTCTGAGGTGAGGCGGGCATTCTCTTCCTGCAGTCTCATCTCGTTCCTCTTTGAACTGTAAATTTGGCACTTTAGGAACTCTATCTTGTTCCTCGCGTGGCTTTTGCCCTCACTAGCCTCTTGGGTGAGGTGTGCGTTTTCCTCCTGGAGCCTCATCTCACTGTCCCTCACCTCTGTGACTTCCTGCACAAGGCGCTCTATAAATGCCTGGCATTTCGTGACCTCTAGTGTGAGGCGTGCATTCTCTTCCCGCACCCTCATCCCCCTACCTCTGGCCTCGTTCACCTCTCTTATGAGGCGTTCTACCTCCGCCTGGCATTTTTCCAGCTGGGACTCCTGATTCTTGGCCTCTTTAATCTCCTCCTGCACCCTCAGCTCACACTCCTTAACCCAGCCACCTATACTGTAGTGTCCGTGTGTTGATAAAGACACTGAAGACAGGAGTTGGTTCATAGGTGTTTACTAAGCAAAGTCTGGCGGGGGGTTCTAACGGATATACACAATATACAGGCTTATATAGCCCGAGTGGCCATTACCAGCATTACAGCATGTGGTAAACCACTGTTATTGTTTTCACTGTCATTCACTACTGTTATCGTTATTGCACATTGTTACCTCTTGCTACTCACTGTGTACCAATGCATGCCTCAGCTGGCTCCGTCTACATGACCTGGTATAAAGGTGGCTGCCCGGCAACCCACTTCCTTCTTGGAGCCAGTCGTCCACGAGAGGCATGCTCTGTTCTTTAGTTAATAAAAACCTTTTCATTACTTTCCTAATTCATCGCCTTTTATGGAGTAATTGATAAGTGTATCAATTTTATTAACTAAAAGTAAAATATCCGGAACTGAGCAGCAACAACAGCAGGCGTTGCTGCGAGCCCTCAGACCAGCATGCCTGGACCTCGACCCCCAAGCGGCGGGTTCATCTACCAATTTCGAAAACTGGCTGAGCTGCTTTGAATCCTTCCTAGAAGCCTCCGCCGTGACATCGGAGGAGAACAAATTAAAAGTTCTGACCGCCCAGGTGAGCCCTCAAGTATATACACTCATCCGGGATGCTACTACATACATGGCGGCCCTCGACCTACTAAAAGGGCAATATAAGCGCCCAGTGAATACGATTTACGCCAGACACCTCCTGGGATCCCGCAGGCAGCGACCGGGGGAATCGGTAGATGCATTTTTACGGGCGTTACAGACACTCTGCAGGGACTGCGACTGTAAGGCGGTAACGGCTGCGGTGCACGCGGAGGGACTTATCTGTGATGCCTTCGTTAAGGGCCTCCAGTCCGACTACTCCCGGCAGAGACTGCTCGAAAGCAAGGAGCTCGGCCTGAAGACTGCCGTAGCCCTCGCGCTATCGCTAGATGCGGCCCACCGAAACCTCGAAGCATACGCACGTAACAGGGCCGCGCCATGGTCATCGCGACCTTGGGACATGGGACCACCGCCCCCGGTACTAACTACTGCAGCAATGTCCCGAAAGCAACTGGGACCGCCGCCCCTCGTACCAACTACTGCAACGACGCCCCGTAACCAGGCCCAAAAATGCTATTTCTGTGGCCAGTTAAAACACCCTGGAGCGCGCTGCCCGGCGAAGACCGCTACCTGCTCTGGCTGCGGGAAGAAAGGCCATTACGCCAACGGCTGCAGAGGGAAACCCGCAAACGCCAGCAGCGCCGCGTGTGAACCGTGGGGGCAGCCATCTTCTCTGCCATTTTGTGCACCTCCGACCGAGTGGGGATCGGAATCATAGCCACCGCCCTTTTGCCCGCCGCACTCAACCGCCAATCTGTCTCCGGACTCGACCACCGTCTCGTCGGACGACCATATCAGCTCACTCAGCCATACACTGGCCTCCGTTACGCTGGATCAAGCCCTCCCTCATCATCTGTCCAGGTCCATGATGGACATTACGGTAAACGGCCGCGCCACTACTTGCCTGTTTGACAGCGGGAGCACGGAGAGTTTTATTCACCCCGACACGGTGCGTAGCCACTCCCTCACGGTCCTGCCAATGCGCTATCGGATTTCTATGGCGTCCAAGTCCCATTCAACGGACGTCGGCGGCTATTGTGTGGTGACCCTTTCGGTTAGGGGCACTGAATATAAAAATTTTAAACTTCTTGTCCTGCCCCGCCTTTGCGCTGCCATTCTGCTAGGGTTGGATTTTCAGTGCCACCTCAAAAGTGTCACATTGGCATATGGTGGACCCCTTCCCCCACTCACAGTCTGCAACCAACAGCTTTTAAATCGCCCGCCGCGCACCACTTGCAGCCTTTCCACACTCAAAGTACCCCCCCCTCCCTTGTTCGCTAACCTCACCCGCGACTGTAAACCCATCGCTACCAAGAGCAGGTGGTACAGCGCCGGGGACAGAGCTTTTATTAGCGCTGAGGTGGAGCGACTCCTGAAGGAGGGCATTATCGAAGGGAGCACCAGCCCATGGCGAGCCCAGGTTGTAGTCGTTAAGACGGCCGATAAACGCCGCCTGGTCATCGACTACAGCCAAACCATAAACCGGTACACCCAGCTGGACGCATACCCCCTTCCCCGCATATCTGATATGGTCAACCAGATCGCGCAATTCAGGGTATTCTCCACCATTGACCTTAAGTCAGCATACCACCAACTCCCTATCTGCCATGAGGACCGCCAGTATACTGCCTTCGAGGCAAACGGCCGCCTCTACCACTTCCTTAGGGTCCCCTTCGGCGTCACCAACGGGATTTCGGTCTTCCAAAGGGAGATGGACCGGATGGTTGACCAGAACGCGCTGCAGGCCACCTTTCCCTATCTGGATAACGTCACCATCTGCGGCCACGACCAGCAGGACCACGACGTTAATCTAGCGAAATTCCTCCGTACGGCCCAGCGGCTGAATCTAACATACAATAAAGAGAAATGTATGTTTCGCACCAAGCGCCTTGCCATCCTCGGCTGCGTAGTGGAGAACGGAGTCATCGGGCCCGACCCCGACAGAATGCGCCCCCTTATGGAGCTCCGCCTCCCCCACTGCCTAAAAGCACTGAAGAGATGCCTGGGGTTTTTCTCTTACTATGCTCAGTGGGTGCCCAACTATGCGGACAAAGCCAGACCCCTCATCAAGTCCACCTCCTTCCCCCTGACATCAGAGGTGGGTGCTGCCTTTACTCTTATCAAGAGTGATAGTGCGAAGGCCACAATGCACGCAGTGGATGAGTCCATCCCTTTCCAAGTGGAGAGCGATGCATCCGACTTCGCCCTAGCTGCAACCCTTAACCAGGCGGGGAGACCCGTGGCCTTTTTCTCAAGGACCCTCCAGGGCCCCGAGATTCGACACTCCTCTGTCGAAAAGGAGGCCCAGGCTATTGTGGAAGCGGTGCGACACTGGAGGCATTACCTGGCCGGAAAACGATTTACCCTTCTCACTGACCAGCGTTCAGTTGCTTTTATGTTCAATAATAAGCAGAGGGGCAAAATCAAGAATGACAAGATCTTGAGGTGGAGAATTGAACTCTCCACCTACAATTACGATATCTTGTACCGGCCCGGGAAACTCAATGAGCCCCCAGATGCCCTATCACGAGGTACATGCGCCAACGCGCAATTTGATAGACTGCGGACCCTCCACAATGACCTCTGCCACCCCGGGGTCACCAGATTCTGCCACTTCATTAAGTCCCGCAACCTGCCCTACTCCATCGAGGAGGTCAGGACTATGACCAGGAACTGCCAAATCTGTGCCGAATGCAAACCGCATTTTTATAGGCCAGACAGAGCAAGCCTGATCAAGGCCACTCGCCCCTTCGAGCGCTTGAGCATCGACTTTAAGGGCCCCCTCCCTTCCTCTGACCGCAACGTGTACTTCCTCAACATTGTTGATGAGTACTCCCATTTCCCGTTTGCCATCCCTTGCCCAGACATGACCAGTACCACGGTCATCAAATGTCTGAATGACCTCTTCGCCTTGTTCGGGTTCTCTAGCTATATACATAGCGACTGGGGCTCATCTTTCATGAGCGACGAACTTCGTCAGTACCTGCTCGCGAGAGGTATTGCTACGAGCAGGACCACCAGCTACAACCCCCGGGGGGACGGCCAGGTGGAAAGAGAGAACACGACGGTTTGGAAGGCCGTCCTCTTAGCCTTAAAATCTAAGGGCCTTCCGACCTCTCGCTGGCAGGAGGCCCTCCCTGCGGCGCTCCACTCCATCCGGTCACTGCTTTGTACTGCCACTAATGCCACCCCTCATGAGCAAATGTTCGTTTTCCCCAGGAAGTCCACATCGGGAACCTCGCTACCGACATGGCTGACTTCTCCTGGGGCCGTCCTACTGCGGAGGCACGTGAGGACCCATAAAATGAACCCCCTGGTCGAGAAGGTGAACCTCCTACATGCCAACCCCCAGTATGCCTACGTGGCATACCCAGACGGGCGGGAGGACACGGTCTCCATACGAGACCTCGCACCCTCGGGCGCCCCTGAATCACCACCATTATTATCCACCACTTCTCCCAACCCAACCCCTGTAGATGGCATGCCGGAGCCCCAGGACCCTTCGTCGACCACTCAGACACCAGACTCGAAGATGGATACAGCACCACCGCCGCCGCTGCTACGACGATCAGGACGGCATACAAGGCCTCCTGATAGACTTACCTACACGAACTTTTAGTACACTTCACCCCGCCGGGCTCAATTTTAAACAAGGGGTGAACATGGTAAACCACTGTTATTGTTTTCACTGTCGTTCACTACTGTTATCGTTATTGCACATTGTTACCTCTTGCCACTCACTGTATACCAATGCATGCCTCAGCTAGCCCCGCCTACATGACCTGGTATAAAGGTGGCTGCCCGGCAACGTACTTCCTTCTTGGAACCAGTCGTCCACGAGAGGCATGCTCTGTTCTTTAGTTAATAAAAACCTTTTCATTACTTTCCTAATTCATCGCCTTTTATGGAGTAATTGATAAGCGTATCACAGCACACCTGGGGCTCTTAAAGGCACATACACTACAATTCCTCCCCTTTTAGCTAACCAGTACATCATATTTTAAGTAATTATTAATTACATGTTATAAAAAATAATATACACATTGCTGTAGTTAATTAATTATAAGTCAGTCTCTCAGGAGGCTTCCTGACTCAGTCCGGATAACGCCTCGGGGGTGTAGTAGTTTCTGGTGGTGTAGTAGGTTCTTTTGGCAAGGCTGATTCAGCTTGAATGCCAGTGTCGGGTTCATCGGGTTCCAGTATCACCGGATCGGAGGTAGATATGGGTATCTCTACTTCATCGTTAGACGTATAGAGTTGTGGTGTAGGTTATCCCTTTTCAGATGACTTTATGATTTGGTCAGCATGGTGCCTTATTATGCTTTCTCCGATGTCCACGGTATACATCAGTGGTCCTAGTCGTGTGCAGATAGTTCCAGGCTGCCATTTCTCGGTACGGTAGTCCCGGGCCAAAACTTGTTGACCTATCTGGAAGGTTCTAGTTGGCCTTTCATTCATGCCTTGAAATTGCCGGTTCTCCACGTCCCTTCTGATGTTGGGCTTCACCAAATCCAGCCGGCATCTTAGGTTTCTATTGAAGAACATCATGGCGGGAGTTTGGTTGGTAACCATATGTGTTGCATTCCTGTATGCGAATAAGAAGTTATCCACCTTGTGCTGAAGTTTTATGTCTTCATTACCCATGGCCTTTATGGCCTTCTTGAAGGTCTGGACAAACCTTTCAGCCAATCCATTGGTGGCGGGATGGTATGGGGTGGACGTGTAGTGCTTAACCCCATTGTTTTTTAAGAAATTTCTGAATTCTTCGGACACAAATTGCGGTCCATTATCAGAACATATCTGTTCCGGCAGCCCATTCCTGGCAAATATGGTCCTTAATACTGTGATGGTTTTTTCCGTGGTGTTGGAGGACATCTTTATTATCTCCGGCCACTTGGAGTGTGCATCAACCGCGATTAAGAACATTGAGTCCATAAATGGACCAGCAAAGTCGATGTGCACCCTTTGCCAGGGAGATGAGGGCCACTCCCATGGATGTAGAGGGGCTTGTGGTGGAGCGCTTTGGACCTTCTGGCATCCTAGGCAGCTCTTGGTCATTTCTTCGATGTCTCCATCGATACCTGGCCACCATACAAATGCCCTAGCTAGGTTCTTCATTTTCACTCCACCCAGATGCCCCTCGTGAAGCTCCTTTAGCACTTTATCCTGGAGTTTGGGTGGAATCACCACTCTGGTCCACACATCAAGGTTCCTCGGCACACTGACAGCTGTTCTCTTCTTTGCGAGAATGCTGGCAACAGTGGTTCGCCATGTGCTGGCCATCCCTTCACTGTTAAATCTTAGACCTGTGAGAGAGTCGGGTCATTTCTCGTCTCCCTTTCAATGGCAGAATTTGTTACTGGTAGACATTCCACTGTGGTAGAGTGGAACACAGAGCATGTCAGGAAGGGGCAGAAGGTATGGAGTAAAAGGTAAAGTAATAAAAAGGGCAAAAGCAGGAACTAAGTGTCACAAAACATCCTTGAAAGTTCTCTATCTGAATGCACGTAGCATTCGTAACAAAATAGACGAGTTAATGGCACAAATAACTACATATGGGTATGACCTTGTGGCCATTGCAGAAACATGGCTGCAGGGTGACAATGCCTGGGAATTAAACATACCAGGTTATTTAACGATCCGGAAGGACAGGCAGGAAGGAAGGGGAGGTGGAGTGGCTATGTTAATAAAGGAAGGAATCACTGTAATACAGAGAAATTATATTGGGTCAAAAGATCAGGATAATGAAACAGTTTGGGTGGAGGTAAGGAATAATAAGGGGAAAATAACACTAGTGGGCGTAGTCTATAGGCCTCCGAACAATGGCAACTCTGTTGGACGGAGTATCAATCAGGAAATAGGTGAGGCTTGTAATAAGGGAACATCTATAATTATGGGGGATTTTAACTATCATATTAATTGGACAAATCAAATTGGGCAGGGCTGACTTGAGGATGAGTTCATTGAGTGTATTAGGGATGGGTTTCTTGAGCAGTATGTAACTGAACCGACCAGGAGGCAAGCAACCTTAGATCTGGTCCTGTGTAACGAGACGGGATTAATTAAAAATGTCCTAGTAAAGGATCTCCTTGGAATGAGTGACCATAACATGGTTGAATTCCATATTCAATTAGAGGGTGAGAAGGTTGGATCTCAAACAAGCGTGCTAAGCTTGAATAAAGGAGACTATGAAGGTATGAGAGCGGAATTGAGTAGAGTGGATTGGGAAAATAGATTAAAGGGTAAGACGATACATGATCAGTGGTGTACATTTAAGGAGTTATTTTACAACTTCCAAAAAAAGATATATTCCACTGAGAAGAAAAGGGTGTAAAAGAAAAGACAGCCATCCGTGGCTAAGTAAAGAAATTAAGGATAGTATTCAACTAAAAACAAGGGCATATAAGGTAGCCAAATCTAGTGGGAGGATAGAGGATTGGGAAAACTTTAAAAGACAGCAAAAAATAACAAAAAGATTGATTAAGAAAGGGAAGATAGATTATGAAAGTAAATTAGCAAAATATATAAAAACAGATAGTAAGAGTTTTTATAGTTATATAAAAAGAAAAAGGGTGGCTAAAGTAAATGTTGGTCCCTTAGAGGTTGAGACCGGGAAATTAATGGTGGGAAATATGGAGATGGCAAAAACACTGAATGAATATTTTACATCAGTCTTTACAGTAGAAGACACTAAGAATATCCCAACACTGGACAAACAGGGGGCTAAAGGGGGGGAGGAGCTAAACACGATCAAAATCACTAAGGAAGTGGTACTCGGTAAAATAATGGGACTCAAGGTGGATAAATCACCGGGACCTGATGGCTTACATCCTAGGGTCTTGAGGGAAGTGACGGTAGGGATAGTGGATGCATTGGTAATAATTTTCCAAAACTCCCTGGACTCGGCAAAGGCCCCGGCAGACTGGAAAACTGCTAATGCAACACCCTTATTTAAAAAGGGCAGAAGACAGAAGGCTGGAAACTATAGACCGGTTAGCCTAACATCTGTGGTAGGTAAAATTTTGGAGTCCATTATTAAGGAGACAGTAACAGAACATTTGGATAATCATAATTTAATAGGACAACGTCAGCAAGGTTTTATGAAGGGGAAGTCATGTTTGACAAATTTGCTGGAGTTCTTTGAGGAAGTAACATATAGGGTGGATAAAGGGGAACCAGTGGACGTAGTGCATTTAGACTTCCAAAAGGCATTTGACAAGGTGCCACACAAAAGATTATTGCTTAAGATAAAAAATCACGGGATTGGGGGTAATATTCTGGCATGGATAGAGGATTGGCTATCTAACAGAAGGCAGAGAGTTGGGATAAATGGTTCATTCTCAGACTGGCAATCAGTAACTAGTGGTGTTCCGCAGGGGTCAGTGCTGGGCCCCCAACTCTTTACAATCTATATTAACGATTTGGAGGAGGGGACCGAGTGTAACATATCAAAGTTTGCAGATGATACTAAGATGGGAGGGAAAGTAGTGAGTGAGGAGGACATAAAAAACCTGCAAGGGGACATTGACAGGCTAAGTAAGTGGGCAGAGATTTGGCAGATGGAATACAATGCTGGAAAGTGTGAGATTATGCACTTTGGCAGGAAAAATCGTAGAGCAAGTTATTATCTTAATGGCAAGAAACTGGAAAGTACTGAAGTACAAGTGGATCTGGGAGTCCTGGTGCACGAAACTCAAAAGGTTAGTATGCAGGTGCAGCAAGTGATTAAGAAGGCCAATGGAATGTTGGCTTTCATTGCTAGGGGGATAGAATATAAAAATAGGGAGGTATTGCTTCAGTTGTACAAGGTATTGGTGAGACCGCACCTGGAATACTGCGTAGTTTTGGTGTCCATACTTAAGAAAGGTCATACTTGCTCTCGAGTCAGTACAAAGAAGGTTCACTCGGTTAATCCCGGGGATGAGGGGATGGACATATGAGGAGAGGTTGAGTAGATTGGGACTCTACTCATTGGAGTTCAGAAGAATGAGAGGCGATCTTATTGAAACATATAAGATTGTGAAGGGTTTGGATCGGGTGGATGCGGGGAAGATGTTCCCGATGATGGGTGAAACTAGAACTAGGGGGCATAGTCTTAGAATAAGGGGCTGCTCTTTCAAAACTGAGATGAGGAGGAACTACTTCACTCAGAGGGTGGTAGGTCCATGGAATATGCTGCCCCAAAAAGCTGTAGAAGCTACATCATTACATAAATTTAAAACAGAAATAGACAGTTTCCTAGAAGTAAAGGGAATTAAGGGTTACGGGGAGCGGGCAGGAATTTGGACATGAGTCTAGGTTCGGATCGGTCATGGCCCTGTGGGTAGCGGAGCGGGCCCAGGGGCCGTGTAGCCTGATCCTGCTCCTATTTTGTGTGTCTAATTCTGTTAGATTCAGGATATGGTTCTGTGATAGTGGATTGGCGGGTAGGATCAGATCAGCCATGATCTTATTGAATGGCGGAGCAGGCTCGAGGGCCAATTGGCCTACTCCTGCTCCTATTTCTTATGTTCTTATGTTCTTTTGTATCTCTACTGGGTCTACTGTAGGTGACTCTTCTACCGTTGGCAACGCTAGGCGTGATAAACCGTCAGCATTCCCATGCTGTTTTGATCCTTTGTATTCTATGTTGTATTGGTGTGCCCCTCGAAAAAGGGACCACCTCTGTAGCCTTTGCGCTTTCATAATGGGAACACACTTTTTAGGGTTGAATATGGAGATGAGGGGTTGATGGTCAGTCAACAAGGTAAATTTTTGTCCGTGTAGGTAATGGTTGAATTTCTTCATTCCCCATACCAGGCTGAGTGCTTCCCTGTCGATTTGGGCATAGTTACGCTCAGCTGAGTTTAATGAGCGTGACGCAAAAGCTATCGGTCGTTCTGAGCCATCAGGGATTTTATGGGATAATACTGCTCCTATGCCGTAAGGGGATGCATCACATGCCAGTCTGATTGGCAGTGCTGGGTTGTAATGGGCAAAACTTCTTCGGATGTGATTAAGTCTTTGCATTTATGGAAGGCACGTTTACAGTCTTCGTTCCATTTCCAAATCACTCCTGTTTGTAGAAGTTCATTAAGATGGTGTGGAAGAGTTGATAAGTTCGGTAAAAATTTATGATAGTAATTTATTAATCCCAGGAATGACCTTAATTGTGATACATTTTCAGGTGCTGGGGCTTTTATGACCGCTTCAATTTTTTCAGGTGACTTATGCAACCCTTCATTATTAATTATGTGGCCACAATATGATAGCTGATTTTGGAAAAATTCGCACTTGGGGCAATTTGCTTGTAGGCCCCGTTCTCTCAGCCTAGTGAGCACCTGCTCCAAATTGGCAAGGTGCTCATTGTCGTTTTCTCCTGTTACAAGGATGTCGTCTAGGTAGCATTGAGTCCCCGGAACCCCTTGCAGGACTTGCTCCGTAGCTCTTTGCCAGATAGCTGGAGCAGATGCTACTCCAAAAACCAGTTGATTGTACTGGTACAGGCCTTTGTGTGTGTTTATCGTGAGATACTTTTTAGAGGCTTCCTCAACCTCCATCTGTAGATATGCATGTGCCAAGTCAATTTTGGTGAAACGCTTCCCTCCGGATAGTGAGGCGAAAATATCTTCTATCCTCGGAAGAGGAAACTGTACTGTGTGAAGGATCGGGTTTACAGTCACCTTGAAGTCTCCACAGCTGCGAATTTTTCTCTGTTCTTCAGATTTATCATTATTCAATGCTTTTTTCATGACTAGAACGATGGGTGTTGCCCACTCGCTCCAATCTATTTTGGATAATATGCCTGCCTTTTCCAAATTCTCCAGCTCTGCCTCGACTGCTGGACGAATTGCGTATGGCACCGGTCTTGCCTTAAAAAATTAGGGAATTGCTGCATCTTCCACTTTTATTGAGGCGGTGATGCCTTTCAAGCTTCCTAGTTTCTCCTGAAACACTTCTTTGGCGTTGGCCAAGATGTCTTTTAATCGTTCAGGTATGATGTCATCATTGTTTTTTTTCTTACTGGTCACCGTCAGTGCCTGAATGGAGTGCCAGTCTAAACGTATCTTTCTGATCCATTCACGTCCCAGCAACGGTGGACCACCATATACCATGATAGGTCAGCCTACACGCTGCCGCTAACATCTGCAGGGCTACCCACATACTGAAAATGAGAGAACCAACAGCTGATGCTTTCTTCAGATCAAGACCACTTATCATATCAAGAACTGTCTCCAGTCCTGCTGCGGTCGCCAATGTGCAGGGGGCATCCTTTAACTGGTTTACGGTAATTTGCCTGGTCAGGCAGCTTTGCCTGCACTCTGACCAATTCCAACCTTTTACCTGGTTTACAGTAATTTACCTGGTCAGCAGCCTTTTGCTGCTACACTGTGAACCAATTTCCAAACAGCTGTTTTGAATCGCTACCCCACCTTCCAGTTCTGACTGGAGGCCTTATAATTAATGATATATTAAAAACGGACAAGTGGTTTTGATTTGAGGAAGTCAACATTATTTAAACTAAAGAAACTGTAATCAAATTTTAAACTATACCACACGAACACAGTAATTACAGTAAAATTGCTTAAATGGGGGAAGGCAGATGGCAAAAATGAGGGATTAATGGCTACATTGTTGATTAAACAATCTTAGCAATTTCCCCTTAATTACCACCCCTAACTCCTTACTAGGTTGCCTTGCTGAGGAGTCAGAAACCTGCTCACCTGGGGTCCACGGAAGTAAGAGAGAGAGAGATAGCTTCTCAGGAGCAACCTTTATATCCTGCCAACTCCTGCTGTTTGGCTGAAAGGGTCTGTGTGCAAAATTCACGCCCAAAGTTCCAATACACAAGAGAAAGGCAGTGATTGGCTGATTCAAAGTGTTTGGAGTGGTTTGAACGTGTCTGCGTTCTGGGGCTGAAATATACCCACCCACATCTGGAGTTCACCTGGGCTAAAACAAAAGGGAATCCAACTGCCCTATTGTTCAGAAATGGTGATTCTAAAACCCATTCATTCCTAAACTGGTCTCTTTCAAAAGTCCTTTTCTGGATTTTCAATCGTGCCTCAATGTGTGTAAGAGGTTTGAATGGGGCTGGATTGCTGTGTAAACAGAAACCGATTGTTCTGGGTTAGTCTCAAGTGGTTGTAATCCCTTATGTCAATATCCTGCAGTTTCGGGTAAACAAACCTTGCCTCTGTAGAAGGGAAATTCCCTGGTTTGATTGACAGGTCTGACTGCCACTGCTTGATCCTCCCACTTTTTCACAGACATACACCAAGCTGCTTTTGTCCTGGCCATGCTCTTTCCTGATGGCCATTTTAAAACCCCTTTTGATTCACCAAACTCCAGGGAACAATTTTATTAAAATGTACTGTCTTAAAGTGTGCACATTTTCCACGAAGTTCCTCGATTCCAGTGTTGTCCACATGCTGCAACACAGCCTTTTGCATTTCTGGGCACATTTTAAAACATTGTCCAACCCAAAGACAATTCAAATCACACAATTGTCCAACCCAGAGGCAATTCAAATCACATAATTCTTCGTCCACAATGTGGACCAATATTTTCCAATTGTCAGGGATTTAGGGGATTTTGTGAACCCCTACAATAGAAGAGCATCTAGAGACAGAAAATACAATAAAAAATAGTCAGCATGGATTCTGAAAGGCTAACTCATTCTTAACTAACCTGGGCGAAGCAACCCAATTTTTCCCCCTATGGGAAACTGCAACCTCTGAGGGCGCAGCATCACCAGAATTCAGCACACCCAGCACCAGTGAAAACAATCACACCTCAGGGCGACCTTCGGGACATAGAATACTGTTGTCACCTGGTTTATCGCAGCACACAAGTGAGCATCAGCAGATTGTGGAGACAGGAATAGCAGTGGAGTGTCCTCACCAGAGGGCACAGGACTCTGTCAGCTCAGCTCAGCTGCATATCGACCCTGTGCCTCCGGGTCCATCCAGAAGGAGAGCAGTGCTGGAAATCCAGGAACAGGTGCAGGAGTCTCTCTGGCAGGTTTTGTCTCCAGGGTCGCTGCGAGTGTGGAGTGAATGGAGGAGTTGTAAGGGGGGCATCTTTTAACTGGTTTATGGTAATTTACCTGGCCAGCAGCCTTTGCCTCTGAGCTCTGACCAATTCCAACCTTTTACCTGGTTTACGGTAATTCACCTGGTCAGCAGGCTTTTGCTGCTGCACTCTAAACCAATTTACAAACAGCGGTTTCGAATCGCTACCCCTCCTTCGGTTCTGAGTGGAGGAGCTTATAATTAATGATATTAAAACGGACAAGTGGTTTGGATGAGAGAAAAATCAAGTTTTATTACCTAAATAAACTACAGTCAAAAGAATAAACTATACCACACGAACACAGTAATTACAGTAAAACTATATAACAGGGGGTTGCAGATGGCAAAAATGAGGGATAAAATGACTACAATGTTATTTAAACAATCTTAGCAATTCCCTTAAATCACCACCCCCTAACTCCTGCTAGGTTGCCTTGCCGAGGAGTCAGAACACCCTGCTCACCTCTGGTCCCAGGATGTAAAGAGAGATAGCTTCTCAGCAGCTATCTTATATACCTGGTGAGCCCCCTGCCATTCTGCCTTGCAGGGGCTGTGTGCAAAATTCCCACACAAAGGGTCCAATACACAAGAGAAAGCTGTGATTGGCTAACTCAGAGTGGTTGGACTGGGTTAATGTGTCTTCCGGAGCTCCCTGGGCTGAAACAAAAGGGAAATACAACTGCTCTATTGTCCAGAATGCGAGGGGATTTAAACCCATTCAGTTCTTAAAGGGTTCCCATTCAAGATCCAAAAGTCTCTTCTGCAGTTTAGATGTATCCACTCGATATACAAACAAATGCTAATAGCATTCAATTGCTTTGTAAACAAAGCACTGTTCTGTGGTCATCTGGAACCACAATTGATTGACAGTCTTGAGTGCTTAGCAAACAAAGTTCCTTTGTTCATGCTGGCAGTTTCAAGCACTCGATCTTAGAGTCAACATTGTAGAACATTTTGTAAACAGGCATCGATTGTCCTGCTGCAGGGGGGTGGGGACTCCCCTATGATTGGCATCTCCAATGAACCTTACTTCCAGACACAGAAAGCTGCTTTCCAAGTCCTTTGTCTTCGGCCATGTGGTATGACAGCCATTTTTATCCCTGGAAATTTAAAAGCAGAACACCCAGGGATTCTTTAATCAAAAAAATTAATCTTCAGAACTGTAAAATTATTGCGAATTCTTACAGAGTCCATCGTGAGCAGAGCCTTTTTGGAGACATTGGCGCAAGACCGCATCACCACGGAAAGGATGGGAGCCTCCGTGGAAAGGATGGGTACCTCGGTGGTAAGGCTAGCTACCGTAGAGAAGAGGATGGCTACGGTAGAGGAAAGGATGGCTACAGCCATGGAGGAGCTTAGTCGCCAGGGTCTTGATAACATGGTCATTCTTCAGGTAGAATGACATCCCTTAAGGAACAATGGTCAGCTATTGAGCATACAAACCAGACCTTCATGGAAGTCCTCTGGAGTAGGACTTCTAGTGCAGAAATGGGTCCTCATGGCCCCCCTGAAGTGCAGCAAGGTGCTGTCAAGCCACTTGCTAGCTCTGAAGTGGGGCTGACCCATGAGAGGGATGTTGCTGGCAGACAACAAGCAAGTGGGGGCTCCTCTCCAAGCACTCACACGACCATGCCACTGCAAAGTCCTCGGTCAGAGCCCCACCACAGTCCTCACCCAACTGAGATGGGCGACTCAGCCCCTGTACAGCCGCAGGATCAGCAGACTGTTGCCGAGCTCTCACAGGTTTGCAACCCCAGAGGATGGTCACCAAAGGTGTCGAGACAGGAGCAGTAAGAAAGTGAGCAAGGGGCCTCCACATCTGCTGAAGCCACAGGAGAAGCACCACATAGGAGCATGCTTAAGCGGAGGATAAAGCACAACTAGTCACAAGGTTAGTGTTCTGTCCTCCTCACGACTGTGATTCGACAGACAGCTAAACCCTCATCACCAAACAGGAGGCGTTGTTACTTTTAATCCAGTTTAATGTCACAGGGTGAAACTACAAAGAGAGCAAGAAATTACAACATCAAATAAGGCCGATTGGTATTACAATCACGATCTAAATACACAAAATAAACCTAAGATAGTAGAATGAAATGTTACCACTATAACTCAACGGTTCTATTACAATTTGAGGTAAATCTGATACAACAATCAAAGGTCTAACACATGAATGCCAGGGGAAAGACGAATAGCCAGCCACATGGAAACGCCACAAAGTGCAATATTTTAACTCATCTGGCCACAATTATCAAGAAATGGTGACATAGATCAAACATAAAGACATCTGATAAAAGGCTACTTACAGACAATGCCAGTCAAAGGGGGAAACTGAGAAGGATGGCGTTAGATACTGTATACATCACCAGCCATGAATTCTGGGCTCCCTCGTGGTTGTGTTTTACTTTCACTTTCTCATCATGTCACATGACATAAATCAACAATAAGGAGGTAAGTAGTAAAACCACTAGGGAGAGACAAAACACAATACTAAAAGTCTCATAGGGGACATAACACTCCCCGTCTGGTATCTCTAAGATGCCACATAATAAAGAAAATACAACTTATCAGGGAGCAACTGTCTGGTCTTCCTTGGAGAGAAGAAGCACAATCTCTGTGATTGGCCTGTAGAAGAGCTTTGTCCCATCACCGATTGAGATCTTGACCTCTACCTTCTGAACTCTACCACCTTTGCTGGGGAAAACCTTTGAGATGATCCCCATCGGCCATTCACTTCTTTTGTTCTGAATGTCCTTCATTAAAACTATGTTTCCCATCTGGACTTTGGTCTTTGATGACTGCCATTTGCTACGTGCTTGGAGAGTTGATAGGTACTCGCGTCGCCAACGGCTCCAGGGGATGTTGGCCAGACTCTGTACCTGCTTCCACTGATGTCTGTAGAGGTCCTTGCTGCCGAACTCTCCTGGAGGTGTAGGAATGGCTTCTCCTTTCTGAGTGAGGAGGGTGGCCATCGTCAGGATGAGTGGGAACTCTGCATCTGATGACGGAGGGACGAGTGGTCTTGCATTGATGATGGCTACCACTTCAGCCATGAATGTGGTGAGGACTTCATGAGTGAGTCTGGAAAATCCATGTTCCAGAAGCATTGCATCCAATATGCGGCGTGTGATGCCAATCATTTGTTCCCATGAACCTCCCATACGTGAGGAATGTGGCGGATTGAAGATCCAGGTACAACCTTGGTTTGCGAGGTATCTCTTAACTGTGTTGTCATCATTAGGAGAAGGAATGTTGAGCTCCTTGCAGGCTCCGATGAAGTTGGTACCACAGTCAGATCGAAGCTGCTTGGCCGGTCCACATATGGAGAAGAATGGCACTTCTGTGACTTTCTGCTGGGGACGACACAGGAATTCAGGTCCTATAAACCATGTGGTATCCCTTAAGCGAGCTGCAGTGACAGATCTGGTGGCGTGATCGGCTGGATTCAGGTGAGTAGGCACGTAGTGCCATTGTTCAGGTTGTGTTGACCTTCTGCTGCGTTGGACTCTGTTATTGACATACACATAAAACCTTCTAGTCTGGTTGCATATGTAGCCCAGCACCACCTTACTGTCTGTGTAGAACTGGATAGAGTCAGGCTTGAGATCAATCTCGGAGATGATCAGTTCTGCCATCTCTACAGCCAGAACGGCAGCACAGAGCTCCAGTCGTGGAATGCTGTGTTCGGGATGTGGTGTTAACCTTGCCTTGCCGAGGATGAAGCCTGCTTCACACTCTCCATTGGGGTTTGTGACCTTGAGATAGGCAACTGCAGCTATGGCATTGTTTGAAGCATCAGAAAAGACACATATTTCTTTGTGTTGAGCTTCAAAGGGAGAGATGAGAGTGTAGGGTCTTGGAATTTGAAGCTTTCTGAGGTCTTGGAGAGAGTTTCTCCAAGTGTGCCAAGATCCCTCCTTTTCTCGAGGTAGTGGTGAATCCCAATCGTTTGTGTCTGCTGTGAGGTCTCTAAGCAGAGCTTTTCCTTGGATGATGACTGGTGCCACAAACCCAAGGGGGTCGAACAGGCCATTCACTGTAGAAAGAACACCACGACGAGTGGAGGGCTTTTCGCTGTCTTCAACTTGGAAGGTAAAGGTATCCGTATTCAGGTCCCAACTGAGCCCAAGGCTGTGCTGTAGAGGAGGTAAGTCAACTCCAATGTCCAGGTCCTTTAGGTCATTGGCGTGATCTTCTGAGGCAAAGGCTTTCGGCATGAATGAAATGAAGTGGTCCTTTGTATCCGGCTTGATTTCCAGCATGCGGCGGAGAGAGATGAGTCGATTGAGTGCCTGTCCTCGGTTGTTAGGAAGCCGTCGTCTTGGAGTTCTGAATGGTAGAGGAGCGACCCAGCTATTGCTACTGTCCATGAAGACCTTTTCATCCATGTTCTTTATAAAGAGTTTGTCCTCAATGGAAGGAGCTAACTTGTTATCGTCACTCGTCCCTTTGAAGACTGCCTGGCCAAGACGATCCTCTTGCTTTCCGTGTTCTGGTTGCTCAGTAGGATCATCAGCGAGAGAGCTTGGAACCTGTATGCCATATCTTTCTTTCACTTGAAAGCTGTTGGGGCACGGATCAAAGAGTGAGGGGCGACCATTCTCCAGCACATTTGTATGGAATGTGTTCACTTTGGCAGGTCTGTGGGCGTTGCCCAGACAATCATCACCGATGATGACCCACCCTAGGTCAAGTCTCTGAGCATAAGGTGAGTCGTGTGGACCATTTATCTGTTCACGTACCTTGTGGATTCTCAATATGTCTCTGCCTAGTAGAAGCAGGATGGGAGCTTGAGGGTTCAACGGTGGAATCTGGTAAGCCACTGGTTTGAGATGAGCATGATGAAGCGCTGCTTCAGGTGTAGGGATCTCTGACCTGTTATCAGGCACCTGGTTACACTCTATTGGTGTGGGCAGAGGCAGGCTCGTCTTTCCATCAAGGGTCTCCACTATGAAACCACTGGCCCTCCTTCCTGATGTCTCCACTAGGCCGGCACAAGTTTTCAGTGAATATGGGGAGCTGTTTCCTTCTATGTTAAAGTGGTCAAAGAACTGAGACTTGGCGAGTGATCTGTTACTCTGATCATCCAGCATGGCGTATATCTTTATGGCTTTCTCTTGCTGTCCTTCAGGGTAGACCGTCACAAGACAGATTTTGGAACAGGATTTGCCGCTGATGTGTGCTCCGCAGACCTTGGTGCAATGTGAGGCTACTTCAGGTGTCAGAATGTCTTCCTCTTCCTCCCTGCCGTGCTCTGCTGTGGCAGTAGAGGCCGTTGAGACCCAGGGGGCTGGACCTGGGTGGAGTTCTGTGTTGTGGCCTTTGCTATTGCATTCTGCACATTTGACGGCCGTGATACAGTCCCGTGCCAGGTGAGTTGAAGAGGAACAGCATTTATAACAGATGCCACGTTCCTTTAAGAATGATTTGCGATCCTCCATAGTCCGTTCTCTGAAGCTCCGACACCTCCTGAGCGGGTGCGGCTTGTTGTGAATGGGGCATTGCTTGACGGGGTCGTCCGTTTTCCCATCTGCGTCATCGCTGGAGGAGGTGGTGGACAGTGACATTTCAGTTTTATGAACTGACACTGGAGTTCTCTGGTTGTAGCTTGTAGCAGACTGTGCTGTCTTCGGTGGCCCAGGGCTTTGAGTGGAGAAGAAGAAGCTTGGGTCGTTTCTTATTTTAGCCTGCTGGCAGATAAACTTGGCAAAAAAGGAGAAAGGTGGGAAGGGAACGTTGTGATCTTCCTTATACTTTGATCCCTGAGTTATCCATCTTTCCTGCAAGTTGAATGGTAACTTTTCAACAATGGGATTTATCCCACGTGCCGTGTCAAGGTACAGAAGACCTGGCAGACATCCCTCAGTTTTGGCTGAGTCAATTTCCATTAGGACGTCACCTAACTCTCTGAGCTTCAGGCGGTCTCGATTGATGATCTTGGGAAAGTTCTCCAGCTTCTTAAACAGTGCATTCTCAACCACCTCCGGGGAGCCATAGCTCTTGTCCAGACGATCCCACATCCTCTTCAACCCCCTTTCCGTGAGGTTAATGTGCACAGCTCGAATTCTCTTGGCCTGCTCAGAGGATTCCTTACCCAGCCATTTAGCGAGTAGGTTGATTTCTTCGCTTGCTGACAGGTCTAACCCTCTTATGGTGCTCCAAAAAGTAGACCTCCATGCTCTGTAGTCTTCAGGTTGGTCGTTGAACTGTAGCAACCCGGTGGTGACGAGTTCACGACGTGCGAAGAACCTCACAAAATCTGACATGCCTTGGGTCTGTTCGTAGTGAGGTAGAGCAGCTGGACTGCGATAGGTCTGCAGATATTGTGAACGATAATGATGGGTTAGCCTTTGGTCTTCTGGTTGGAACTTGTGTTCATCCTCTTCCACAGTGTTTTTGTTGAGCTCACAACGGCACTGAGATGCATGGCCAGGCTCCTCCTGTTCGTGTATTAACTCTGGAACAGGCTCTATGTCGGGCATTGAAGAGTTAACAGTTTGTGACCTGGAGTGGCTTTGTATGTATTCTGTGGTGCGTTGCACTGGATCTTGGTGAGGGAGATGAAGGTTAAGGTTGCTGCCTGTTGCTTTACCTTCAACAGCTGCTTCAAGGACTTCTGCCTCTGCTAGAGCTGCTGCTGCCTCTTTTTCCATATCCAATACAGCTAATATTGCTTCAATACATGCCTTTTCCATTTTTATGTCCATTTCCCTTTGAGCAAAGGATATCTTTGCTTTGGCTGTTTCGGCCTTGGCTCTGGCCATCGCTGCTGCTGCACCAGTAACAGACCTACTTGAATGCCTGGAGGAGCCAGAACAGTGAGATCTGGTCTCCTCTGCTTGTTTCAATGGTGACTGTTCCTCCATTTCAGCTTTTGTGACTGGTGTCTGGAATGTGTGGCTTCGGAGATGCATAGAATCGTGTTGGTGTTGAGTATCTGTACCTTTAGTAGATTCGCCCATGGGAAAGGTGTCTTTTCACTGTTCTGTCCTCCTCACAACTGTGATTCGACAGACAGCTAAACCCTCATCACCAAACAGGAGGCGTTGTTGCTTTTAATCCAGTTTAATGATACAGGGTGAAACTACAAAGAGAGCAAGAAATTACAACATCAAATAAGGCCGATTGGTATTACAATCACGATCTAAATACACAAAATAAACCTAGGATAGTAGAACAAAATGTTACCACTATAACTCAACGGTTCTATTACAATTTGAGGTAAATCTGATACAACAATCAAAGGTCTAACACATGAATGCCAGGGGAAAGACTAATAGCCAGCCACATGGAAACGCCACAAAGTGCAATATTTTAACTCATCTGGCCACAAATATCAAGAAATGGTGACATAGATCAAACATAAAGACATCTGATAAAAGGCTACTTACAGACAATGCCAGTCAAAGGGGGAAACTGAGAAGGATGGCGTTAGATACTGTATACATCACCAGCCATGAATTCTGGGCTCCCTCGTGGTTGTGTTTTACTTTCACTTTCTCATCATGTCACATGACATAAATCAACAATATGGAGGTAAGTAGTAAAACCACTAGGGGGAGACAAAACATAATACTAAAAGTCTCATAGGGGACATAACAGGTAGTCACTTGGGTGTTCTGTTGTATTCTTTTTTGACCAGCCATGCTTGTCATCATATCATAAACAGATTTGTTGGCAAACTTTTGAAGTTGTGGCCTGTGTCATTTTGCAAATGGGACTTCCACATTTAGGTCTTAGGGTGACTTGCAATTGTCAGTATGGTGGTCAGAGTGATAGGAATCTGCAGGTTCTTGTCCATTGTTGATGCTCTGGTAAGAAGGGGCAACGAAAATGTGTTTGATTGTGAAGGCTAAGCAAATCTGGCCAGCATGAGTGCATCCCTTGCATCCCGGCAGCAATGTAGTCATGCGTTGGTGCCTTCTGACCTATGCAGCTTCAGGTGGGTGAGCAGCAGCTTAGCGCTCCTGTTGTTAGTGCTGCTGTTGGTGCTGCTATTGTTCATGGTTCTGCTGCTGCTGCGGCTTGTCTTTGTCTGAATCGGATGTCCCGGAGGAAAGGAAATAAATGGTTACCATGCTTCTGGTATATACCTCAGTTGAGGATTTGCTCAGTCAATGTGGGGAGAGGGGTTTCTCAGCAGGTGACACTGGAGATGGGTATCAGGCTGCAAACTTCCACAACAATGAGTATGCCTGCTAAAAGTTCCCCCAGACCTGAGACAACAAAGTTCTGCCACCTGCAAGTGATCATTGGTGAAAATTCCTTTTTAATGGCGGAGCTGCAGCTGTTAGTAAGCAATCCACTTGTGAGGCCGCCAGGATTACTTGGCATGTTCCAGAGGAGACGTGCAGGATGGAGGAAATGTGTTAAAATCAGAAAGGCCTCTCAAAATGGGATTATGGTGTCCATTAACTGGTTGTTAAGGGCCTTAAGGGCCCATCCCGCCTCCAAGAGGTGGGATGGAAATGGGGTCTGAAAACACGAATGTTGGAAAATTGCTCAGAGGCGGGATGGAGGCGGGATCGGACCCGCCTGCCATTTTTTGCGATTTTGACAACTCACATGCCTCCAAACCCACCTCCTCGGGCCTGGGAAAATCAAACCCATTAAGTCTATATTTCTTCTCCCTATCCCTTCTGCCAAAATGCATCACCTCACACTTTTCTCTATTAAATTCCATCTGCCACTTGTCTGCCCATTCTGCTAGCCTATCTATGACCTGTTGCAGTTGATTGTTATCCTCCTCACTGTTTGCCACACCTCCAAGTTTGGTATTATCGGCAAATTTTTAAATTTTACTCCGTATTCCAATATCCAAGTCATTTATAAATATCAAAAAATGCAGTGGTCCTGTGAAGGAATAGCCATGATTCAGCGAAATACATGATACCATGAATAGAATACTGATATTATTAATACAGAATATACTGGGTTTAAAAGTCTTGAAAGCCTTGGAGAAACAGGCTATAAACAGAGAACAGGCTTCTGAGATAAAGATCAGTTGATAACAAAGTTGTAAACAAACTTTGAAATGGGAATTAGTTAAAAATTCTAAAACAATGAAAGATTGAAGCAAACCATTGGTGCTTCAAAAAAGGCTATGGTTTGCAACGCACACATTGAGAGACCCAGTTTCACAGAATCACAGAATCACAGAAACCCCACAGTGCAGATAGAGGCCATTTCGGCCCATCGAGCCTGCACCGACACATATCCCACCCGATCCCCATAACCCCTACACCAACACCAACACCAACACATATTAAGGTGTTATAAGTTAACATGTAAAACAGAAATACAAACATTAAAAGAGGCTTGTGCCTTTGAAAACATGACATCAAGTAAAGAAACACCTGCTGGTCAAATAGTTTGTATGTTAAACTTGGATGACAGGAAACACGATTAAATATGCAACCAATTGAGATAGCTAGAAATGCATGAAACATTCAGTTGAAGTGTCTTTAATTTATAGACTTAGTAAATATGATACCAACAAGACTTTGAAGATATGACTTCAATAGATACACCAAACAATTACATTGTGTTTGTATTGAACTTGGAGCAGTAACGAGAGTCACAATGTCTGCTAAAAACCAATAAAGCCAATATTATGAATTAAATGGAAAGCATTTTGTAAGAATGACATCAAGCAGAAACCATTACTGTTATTGTTTTTACGATGGGTTTTGGAACACCTAAAGGTAGAGAAATAATTATGCATGCAATAGTTGAATTGATAGTGAGATAGAAAGCATTCAAACAGAGGTATCAATAAAGACAATTGGCTGACATCAGCAGTGACATCAAAGAAGAAACCACTGCCAAAAGAGTATAAAATATAGACCTTTTTAACAGAAAAGCAGAACTCGCTGAACAGGCTAAGCGTTTCTCAACTCTTCAGAGGCATCTCTGTAAGTCTTTAACTATGAGTCTCGGGAGGCCAAAGTGATTGATTTTGGTGGATGTTCTGGATTTAGAAATAAGTAAGAAATAAGAAATGTAATGAAGTAAAGATTTGGGAATAAGGATCTCTGACAAATAAGAAATGTAAGCTAATTGTATTTTGAATTGTTAATGTTACGACTGATTCAACAGCTGTTAACTGAATGTCGGCTCTTAAATAAAACTAAATAATTTTAGAATTGTCTCATAGAGTAATTCTGTAGAAACTCACGGACCCAAATTCTGTACACACTTTTGTAAGGAGTTGCAGAATTCTGGGGGGTATTCTGGACCCTCATAATATCCGGAAGGTTACAGTCTAGTTCAACTTATTAAAAGTGCTATCTGGAGGACGGTATCATCTTCAGCCATTCCGTTCCTTTAGGGAGAGATAGCCTAAAGCTTTAGACCCATTTAAGCGTCTTATGGAATTCAGCTATCTCTAACTTAAGTTGAGGGTGAACGTCTGGGGAATATGCTTGATCTGGGATAGTGCAAAATGGCTAGGACGGTAATTACCCCTTCAGTCCTAGCACTGACCCTTGGGGAACACCCATCTGCCAGTCTGAAAACCAACCATTTACAACAACTCACTGTTTTCTGTCCTTAAGCCAATTTTTTATCCAAGCTGACACTGACCCTCCTATTCCATGAGCCTCAAATTTATTAAGCAACCTTTTATGTGGTACTTTGTCAAACACTTTCTTAAAATCCATATAGACAACATCCACTGCATTCCCTTCAGCGACATATTCAATTCGTCAAACGCGATCAGCCTTTTACAAATCCGTGCTGGCTCTCCTTAATTAGCTTAAACCTCTCCAAGTGCCTGTTAATTTTTTACCTGTTTCTAAAATATTATGTTAAACAGACCAGCCTGTAGTTACTAGGTTTGTCCTTGCACCCTTTTTTAAACAAGGGTGTCACATTTGCCACTTTCCAATCATCTGTCACCTTCCCCGTACCTAGGGAAGATTGGACGATTATGGCAAGCCCTTCTGCCATCTGTACCCCCACTTCGCTTAGCAACCTGGGATGCAAGCCATCTGGACAGGTGACTTATCTACTCTAAGCATATCCAACCTTTGCAGTACATCCGGCCTATCAATTTTCACCCCATCCATTACCTCTACCATCTCCGCTTCTACCGATATTTTGTCAGTATCCTCTCCCTTAGTAAACACTGATACAAAGTTACCATTAAGTATTCTAGTGCGATAGCAAAATACTGTGGATGTTGGAAATCCGAAATAACAACAGAAAATGCTGGAAAAACCCAGCAGGTCAGGTAACATCCGTGGAGAGAAATTTGAGTTGACGTTTCGGGTCGAACCCTTCTTCAAAACTGGAAAGAAAAGAAGATAGATCGGAGGCATTCCATTGAAGTTAGCCCTCTTCCAATTTAGAAGTTCTACTTAAGATTTTTCCTTGCTCTTCTCCATTACTAATCTAAACCTTATGATATGATAATCAGTCTTACCCAAGTGTTCTCCTACAGACACTTGGTCCACTTGGCCCACCTCATTCCGCAGCACCAGATCCAGCAATGCATCCTTCCATTTTTGACCGAGAACATACTGGTCAAGGAAATTCTCCTGAACACATTTCAGAGATTCCTCCCCCTCCTTTCCCTTTACTATAACATTATTCCAAACAATATTTGGGTAATTAAAGTCCCCCAATATCACCACTCTATAGTTCTTGCACATCTCTGTGTAGACAAGGGTTATGCAATAGATATCATATCCTTGGATTTTCGAAAGGCCTTCGATAAGGTACCACACAGGTAGACAAAGATTAGGGCATGTGGAGCCAGGGGACAAATAGCTGAATGAATAGCAAATTGACTAAAAAAATAGAAAACAGAGAGTAGTGGTATAGGGTAGATATTCAGTTTGGAGGAAGGTTAGAAAGCGGTGTTCCAGAAGGCTCAGTGTTGGCACCACTGTTACTCATAATTTACATTGCTGATTTGGACTTATGAATAATTAACTCAGTATCAAAATTTGCAGATGATACCAAACTGGGGGGTGCAGCTAACACTGAGGAAGAATGCAACATAATTCAAGAAGACATTACAAAACTTGCAGACTTGTCAATTAAGTGGCAAATTAACTTTAACATAGATAAATGTGAGGTGATGCACTTTGGTAGGAGAAATAGAAGCATCACCTACACCTTAGAAAATAAGAAACTGAATGGGGTAGAGGAGGAAAGGGATCTTGTAATACAGGGAAGCACATCATTAAAAGTAGCATCGCAGGTCAGCAAAGCAATTAACAATGCTAACAAAGTACTGGGATTTCCTTCTATAGGTATAGAATTCAAAAGTAGTGAAGTTATGTTAAACTTGTATCGGGCCCTGGTCACGCCGCACTTAGAGTACTGTGCACAGATCTGGGGGGAAAAATTGTGCTGGTTTGCGCCTCTCGCTAGTGCCCCCGGGGGGTGCTAACGGGGCACAAATCCCCTAATGGCCGGGCACAGCGTCGCCGATGCCTCCCGTGAAATTCAGTGGAAGGTTAGCGGCAGTGATAGCTGGTAACTCCCTGCACCGCTGCGCTGCCGGCGATGACATCATCGCCGTGCACAGCGCCCCGCTTGCACCCTGCCCACAAACTTCCCTTGCGCCCCCTGACCTATCACCAGACAATAAGTCCGACAGGATCAGGGGGTGCTTTTGCAGCGGTGGCGGCGACGTAACTTAAATGGCAGGTGTCGGGCGGCATTTTTATTTTGGCCAAATGCCAGCACCTGCCCCCTTTAACTTTATTATGCGAGGTGCCGGCTGCAATCAGTCAGCCCGGCGCTCCTCTTGAGTGCTGGGCTGTTTTCACGGCACCCCGGTGGTCCAGCAGGGCCCCAGTGCGCGCAGAGCTAGGCCCCTCCCCTTTATTCACATAGTGCTGCAAAATTCAGTAGCAGCATCCCAAGCAGGAGGTGGCGTGCTTTTCAGTAGCTCTCCAGCTCCTGTTTGGGGTGCTATTACTGAATTTACGGCGGAGGTGCGCTAACTTTTTCAGGGCGCTTAAATTAGCAGTTTTAACCCCCTGGTCTCCATATTATAAAAAGGACATAGAAGCACTAGAGAAAGTGCAAAATATATTTACAAGGATGGTACCAAAGATTACTGCTATCAGCAAAGATTGAACTGGTTGGGCTTTTTTTCTTTAGAAAAGAGAAGACTTAGAGGTGATAAAAGTCTTTAAAACTATTAACGGATTGGACAGGGTAGATGCGGAGAAAATGTTTCCATTTTGTGGAGACTACAAAACTAGGGGCCATAAATACAAGATAGTTACTAATAAATCCAAAGGGAAATAAGTAGAAATGTATTTACTCAAAGATTGGTTAGAATGTGGAACTCTAAGAAAGCTTACGATTACGGGCCGGTCATAGGCGTATTTACTTTGCCGTCAGACAAAAATCGTGCCCACGGTATCCAAAAAACGTTCAAAATCCCGCTCATTAAATGGGAAAAGTTCCACTCATTTGCTCATTAGCATTGAGTGACGTGAAGGTTGAACAATCGTGCGGTCGAGCGACCTGACAGTTGACCGACGGTTGACCAATCGCTGCGTCACGGGGACGGGTTCATTGCATGTGCGGGCGGGCCATCCTACAGTTGACTGTTGAGTGACTTGACAATTGACCAATCCTACAGTTCAGTGACCTGACAGTTGACCAATCGGTGCGTGTGTGGGCGGGCCTTATCGTTCTGAACCGAGGTGAGTGGCCGCCATTTTGATTCTTCATGATTTTTTTCCCACACTTTCTGTGTGTTAGGGAACTAAGGAAAATAACAATTTATTTGAGTTTTAAATTGTATTTAGCAACAGTAGGAAATGAAGTGATCCCCTGCCCTTCGCCCGGAGGCTCGCCTACTTTGACGGCCATTTTGAGTGGCTGTGCCGGCACCAGGCGCGGCCTAGCAGCCCGGGAAGCCTGGGCCTTGAGTTGCGGGCCATGCCGGGAGCCGCCGCGCACAAAACCTCCCCACAGCGTCAAAAGCCCCGCCCGAGAGCCCGACCCAAAGCCACCAGGTCACCGGCCACGGCGGGCCGTGCCGGGAGCTGCCGCGCACAAAACCTCCCCGCGGCGTCAACAGCCCTGCCCCAGAGCCCGACCCAAAGCCACCAGGTCACCGGCCGCAGCGGACCGTGCCGGGAGCTGCCGCGCACAAAACTTCCCCGCCGGGTCAACAGCCCCGCCCCAGAGCCCGACCCAAAGCCATCAGGTGAACGGCTGCGGCGGCCCAGTCTCTCTCTCTCTCTCACACTCCCAATCTCTCTCTCTCACACTCCCAATCTCTCTCTCTCTCACTCTCCCAATCACTCTCTCTCTCTCACTCCCAATCTCTCTCTCTCTCACACTTCCAATCTCTCTCTCTCTCACACTCCCAATCTCTCTCTCTCTCACACTCCCAATCTCTCTCTCTCTCTCTCACTCCCAATCTCTCTCTCTCACACTCCCAATCTCTCTCTCTCTCACACTCCCAATCTCTCTCTCTCACACTCCCAATCTCTCTCTCTCTCACACTCCCAATCTCTCTCTCTCACACTCCCAATCTCTCTCTCTCTCACACTCCCAATCTCTCTCTCTCACACTCCCAATCTCTCTCTCTCTCACACTCCCAATCTCTCTCTCTCACACTCCCAATCTCTCTCTCTCTCACACTCCCAATCTCTCTCTCTCTCTCACTCCCAGTCTCTCTCTCTCACACTCCCAATTTCTCTCACTCACTCCCAATCTCTCTCTCTCTCACACTCCCAATCTCTCTCTCTCACACTCCCAATCTCTCTCTCGCACTCCCAATCTCTCTCTCTCACTCCCAGTCTCTCTCGCTCTCTCTCACTCCCAGTCTCTCTCTCTCTCTCACTCCCAGTCTCTCTCTCTCTCTCACACTCCCAATCTCTCTCTCTCTCACACTCCCAATCTCTCCCTCGCTCACTCCCAGTCTCTCTCTCACACACTCCCAATCACTCTCTCTCTCACACTCCCAATCTCTCTCACACTCCCAATCTCTCTCTCTCTCACACTCCCAGTCTCTCTCTCTCACACACTCCCAGTCTCCCTCTCTCACACTCCCAGTCTCTCTCTCTCACACTCCCAATCTCTCTCTCTCTCACACTCCCAATCTCTCCCTCGCTCACTCCCAGTCTCTCTCTCACACACTCCCAATCTCTCTCTCTCTCACACTCCCAATCTCTCTCTCACACTCCCAATCTCTCTCTCTCTCTCCTTCCCTCTCTCTCTCTCTCTCCTTCCTCTCTCTCTCTCTCTCCTTCTCTCTCTCTCTCTCTCTCTCCTTCCCTCTCTCTCTCTCTCCTTCCCTCTCTCTCTCTCTCTCTCTCTCCTTCCCCCTCTCTCTCTCTCTCCTTCCCTCTCTCTCTCTCTCTCCTTCCCTCTGCCTCCCCTCTCCCCTCTCCTCCCTCCCCCTCTCCTCCCTCCCCCACCTTCTCCCCCTCTCTTCCCTACCCCCCTTCCCTCCACCCCCTCCCCTCCCCCTCCTCCCCCCTTCCTCCCCCTCCTCCCCCTTCCACCCCCTTCCACTTCCACCCCCTTCCCCTTCCTCCCCCTTCCCCCAGTCACTCTCTCTCTTCCCCCCCAGTCTCTCGCTCTCTCGCTCTTCCCCCCAGTCTCTCGCTCTCTCTCTTCCCCCCAGTCTCTCGCTCTCTCTCTTTCCCCCAGTCTCTCGCTCTCTCTCTTCCCCCTGTCTCTCGCTCGCTCTCTTCCCCCCCAGTCTCTCACTCTCTTCCCCCCCAGTCGCTCTCTCTCTTCCCCCCCAGTCGCGCTCACTCCCCCCATCTCTCACTCTCTCTCCTCCCCCCAGTCGCTCTCTCTCTTCCCCCACAGTCGCTCTCTCTCTTCCCCCCAGTCGCTCTCTCTCTTCCCCCCAGTCGCTCTCTCTCTTCCCCCCAGTTGCGCTCTCTTCCCCCCAGTCGCTCTCTCTCTTCACCCCCAGTCGCTCTCTCTCTTCCCCCCCAGTCACTCCCTCTCTGTCTTCCAACAACAACATGCCCTCAAAAAAGCCTCGGCACTGCCGGGCACCCCCAGCTAGTATTCTATGTAATAGATAACGTTTCAGGTTTTGAATGACCCCACAGCAGAAAAGTTCAAAGCTGCAAACAACTTCTTTGTGATGAGCCATCCCTGTTATTGAAATGTGGCTGGAGGAATGTAGTTTCCACCTGCAAGATTTTTGTCCGACACCTAGGTATTAATGTTTGAGCCTTAACTGGCAGCGAGCTAGTTCCTTCCTTCCTACCTCCTTCCTTTCTCCCTTCCTTCCTTCCTGTCTTTGTTTTCCACCTCATATTGTTGCCTGCCCAACATAAATCTGAAAGTAGACCTGTGTTTCATGTAAAGATGCCAGAACTTTAAACATTCAAGTTCGTCTTTTGAAGTAGATTTGATGTATATAAGAATATACATGAAAGCATTCTGTGAGATTAAGATAACAGATCACTTGTAAAACTATTACAAGACAAAGAATAATTAATTTATTAGAAACCTACATCCTATATTGCTATCAGTCAAGAATGTAAATGGAAAATCTTAATTTTTATTAACTGCTTTAGGTTTGTAGCATTCAATTATATATGGGAAGCACCCCTGCAAAGTACTTCATACATATTCACACACATTTTTGCCTGAAGGTAATTTTACACTTGAGTGATTGGGTACGTATCTGTTTGATCCAGTGCAGGGGAGGATTTGGCCTCATGGTGATGCAATTGTCTAATCCCTAGTAGTCTAATGTGATCTTTTGATCTCTGGTAATTTGTTTGCTTATTGTAGTGTGTGGCAGTAAATTAATGGCTCATTCAATTGCAGCAGCAAGAGAGGGTAAAAAGGCTCATGATATGTTATTTTCTCAGCTAAGCATGGTTGAATCTGCTCTTTATATCAGCTTCACCTATACTAAGATGTATGTGGTTTAGAATTTAAACTGACAAATATTCTTATTCATACTTGATAATGAAGATTTAGCCACGCTATTAGAGTCATTTCACTAATCTTAACAAATGTGTGATATTGAAGTCTAAGGGGGTGTAAGATTTGCAAAATTTCTACATTTCCCCGAAGGTTATTATTAATAAAAAGGGACCCTGCGTGGACATTTTAAATCAAAAAGAGTATCCAAGATGGCGTCTGTGCCTCGTGGCAGAAAGCCTGTGAGATTTTTGAAACTTGGACTCTGCGATGCAGGCAGCTTGTGGAGAACTCGAAACCAAAGCGCAGTTTCTGTGAAGAGAGACTTTGCATTTTGAAAACCAGACAGGACTTTGAATTATGTATTAGATCAAATTGGAGACAAATCTAAACCCAGTTAGGCCTATAGTTAAGGCCATCAAGCAGTTTGCATAAATAATCGGCAGCAGATTAAGGGAGCCATCGAGGCTGGACAGGCCCATCAAGGTGCATTCATAACAAAACAAGTCAATTATCGGGCCGGTAGATGCGATTACCGGCCATCTAAAAACAGTTAGTATAGATTGCTACCATTATTTAAAATAGCCCGCCAAGATTAAGACAAAGAACTAACCTGATTTGGTGCGCAGATAAGGGTTTTCGAAAGGAGTATATTTGAAGGCCCCGGGTAGCAATCGCTCTCTTCTCTTCTCTCTGGCCTCTCCTTGCTCCTCACCCTCGTGGCTGTTGCTCTTTCCCCATCCCACGCTTACCCCCTGGCCTTTGCCCGTGCCTTTCCCCACTCCATCTGGAATCGCCCAGGCACTGCATTGGGCGGACACAGACAATTCAGGCCAGGCGAGGCGGGATGCGACGAAGGTGAGGAGGCAAGACGAACTGAGGAAAACAACTGAGGAAGACAACTGAGGAGACGAACTGAAGACAGGCTTCGAATCATCGGGCCTTCAGTCTCAGCTGACCTGCGACTATCTTTATGCAAACTCAAACTGTCGGCCGAGGAAGAGGAACTATCATCCCTGCAAGGTAAAGCACCCAAGCAGAGACTTTAACTTTGGGGTACTCGAACCTGGACAACCCCCTTGCAGCACCCAGAGACCACGTGATGATGGCAGGCTCCAGAGAGCACCAAGAGCGAACCCTGAACCCCACCGCTGTTTTGACTCCAGCAGACCCTTTTGATTGGTGAGCATAAATTCTGGCCCCTCATAGCTTAATCTAGTTAGGTGTAGGGGGTGGGATAAGGATAAGGGGATTGTTAAGATAGTTGTTTTCCCTCGATGTGCCATGTGTTCCCCATTCCCTGTATAAGTATATTTATTTGTGTTTGCCTGTAATTTTATACACTGGTAATTTCTCATAAGACTGTGTTATTTTTCTGTTTAATAAAATCTTGAGTTTTGCTTACATCCAAACCACCTGTCTACACGAGTCTTTTCTGTATCGCCACCTGTACCTAAGTCCGGTGTCTAGAACCCAGGAGCGTGGGAACGATTCGAACTGCTCATAAACAATCAGCGGCATAACTGACTGGGCGTACGCGCCAAACAACCACCACACGCTACCCCCTACAGGGGGCAATTTTCGACAGCTCCTCCAGGTGCTAAAGAACTCCGAGGTGGCAAAGATGTGGTCTTGAGCTGAAACGCCGTTTTAGCTGTGTTTAGCACAAGACGCCATCTTGGTAAAGAGTTGAAGCGCGCGCTAGGAACGGCTGCCTGGAGGATTGTTAAGGGGCTGATTGCAACTTAAATTGCCTGCTAGCGCTCATTAACAAGGCTGCACGGCATTTTGGTGGATAGTGCTTGACCTAACACCCTCGCCTTACAGCGACCAGCTGATTGGGAGTAAACAAGTTGTTAGGTTTCATAGGGGAAGCAATTCCACATGAGCCCCATTTGGGGCGCTAAATCAGAAAAGCTGGAAAAGTTAGCGCCAGACGCTAACCTCTTCCAGCCTCTCTGAAATTCCCATTTTTGCTCCAAGAGGGAAGTGGCAATTCACCTGCACACACATACCACAACTGCAAGTGACACATCCACATTTCACAGCTTGAACATACTGTCAGCTATTCAACCATGACATGCACATCACCCAAACACATTGATGTAAGAAAACTACTAGGCACTTGGTCTAAATATTAAGCAAGGGTTTAATCAACAGTTTTTCAATATGGAGATCCAGTTGTGTCCTTCACTAGTTCCTGTTAAAGAATGTCCTGAGCAAGCTGGGCCCATGCCCAAGTACTTATACTCTCCCTGCACAGCGCCACCAACAGGCTGCCCAGTATCATTTCATAAGTCATTTCCACATGAATGACAAGATTCATGTCACACATTTCACCACACTCAATGACACACTTCCCTTTCTCTTGCAGGAAAAGCTAGCACATAACAGATGACTACAGACCAAGGAGAGGGAGAGGAGAGTGAAGAAGAAGGTGAAGAAACACCATCACACGATTTCACACTCCCAACCACCAACTCAGGTACTGACACTCCACGTACTTTAGAGAATAGGTTAGACAACAACAACAACAATGACTTGTATTTATAAAATGCACCTTTAACATAGTAAAACATCCCAAGGTGCTTCACAAGTGTATTATAAGACAAATAATTTTACACCAAGTCACATAAGGAGAAATTAGGGCAGGTAAGGTAGGTTTTACTGAGCATCTTAAAGGAGGAAAGAGAGCTAGCAAGACAGAGAGGTTTAAGGAGGGAATGCCAGAGCTCAGGGCCTAGGCAACAGAAGGCTTGGTCACCAATGGTTGAGCGATTATTATCAGGGATGCTCAAGTTGGCAGAATTAGAGGAGCGCAGATATCTCGGGGGGGGGGTTGTGGGGCTGAAGGGGATTACAGAAGTAGGAAGGGGTGAGGCCATGGAAGGATTTGAAAACAAGGATGAGAATTTTGAAATTGTGGCATTGCTTAACCAGAAGCCAATGTAGGTCAGCGAGCTCAGGGGAGATGGGTGAACGGGACTTGGTGCGAGTTAGGAAATGGGCAGCCGAGTTTTGGATCACCTCAAGTTTACATGGGGTATAATGTGGGGAGGCCAGCCAGGGGTGCATTGGAATAGTCAAGTCTAGAGGTAACAAAGGCATGGAGGAGGGTTTCAACAGCAGATGAGCTGAGGCAAGGGCGGAGATGGGCGATGTTACAAAGATGGAAATAGGCAGTCTTAGTTATGCCGCGGATATGTGGTTGGAAGCTCATTTCAGGGTCAAATATGACACCAAGGTTGTGAACAGTGTGGTTTAGCCTCAGACAGATGTTAAGGAGAGGGATGGAGTCAGTGGCAAGCGAACGGAATTTGTGACGTGGACCGAAAACAATGGCTTCGGTCTTCCCAATATTTAATTGGAGTAAATTTTTGCTCATCCAGAACTGGATGTCGGACAAGCAGTCTGACAATTTAGAGACAGTGGAGGGGTCGAGAGAAGTGGTGGTGAGGTAGAGCTGGGTGTCATCAGCATACATGTGGAAACTGATGCTGTGTTTTTGGATGATGTCGCCAAGGGGCAGCATGTAGATGAGAAATAGGAGGGGGCCTAGGATAGGTCCTTGGGGGACACCAGAGGTAACGATGCAGTAGCGGGAAAAAGAATCTGCATGTGGTGAGACACCGGGCACAAGTGAACTGCAGCAAGGGCAGGGGGAAATGATAGCTCGGGTGCCAGCTCCCCACAGTGCAAGGTCGCACACAAGTTCTGCTGCACAGGACTCAGATGAAGACATGATTGGCTGGCCTACAGAAGAATGCTGATGGGCATGCCCAATGAAATGATTGGTGCATTGGCAGGCCTGTCAGGAAGCCTGAATGCAATGTTAAGGAGCATGGAGGAGTCCAACTCCAGCCTTGCACAGGGCTTTGGGCAGAGCTCGGAGCCCATCCTTTCCAGCGTGGAAGGGCTGGGCAGATCCATTAATGCGCATGTGGACCCAACCATTATGCAGCGTCTGATGGCTGAAGTCTTAGCTTTCATTGCCGGACAAGCAGAAGCCTCCCAACATCTTGAGTGCTGCAATGGAAGCTCAGACTGAAGTCATGCGAGCATAGACTGCTGCCACCATGGCTGGGTTTACCAATGTTGAAAGGGGGTTGCAGGGTGTCACAATAGTCCAGCTGAAGCACTGCCCTTGGGAAGTGGCAATGGATCCATGGAGGATGACCTTGCTGTGCTCTCTCAGGCTGACATCATTCGTCCTCCCAGCACTGCCACTCTGCCTGTGTCCTTGTTATTGCCTGCCAGCCCATGCTGAGGTGGTGCAGTCCGAAGCTGGGCCTACTAGGCCTATACCTCCTCGAGATTGTCCTGCAAGACCATCTGCAGACTCCCCCACTGATAATCAGCAGCCTTCCAACAGCCATGCTACAGCCACTAGGGTAGCACTGGGCAGGAGCACTAGGATAGGTAAAGGCACACACAAGACAGTCACTAAGGGAATGCACAAGGCTGATCAGTTGAATTTTTGATGTAATATTGGGTGGATAGCTGGATAAAGTTTCATTGCAATGTTTGCTTTGTGGTGGATTTTATTTCAGCATTGTGGCCAAGATGACACTGTGATGGTCAATAACAGAGGGACGGTAAGGTGTGGGACTAAAGTTGAACGGGAAAATTGGGTTGCATTCACTCGTACCGCAGGCAGATGATTCGATCCTGGTTAACCCGGCCAGAAAGGAACTGTCTGGGTTGCCTCCTTCCTTCCATTTCTGCTTCCTCCTCTTATGCCTTCTCCTCTTCCTTCTCCATCTCTTCCTCCTCCTCTTCCTCTTCCTCCTCCTCTTCTTCTTTCTACTTCTGCTCCTGAGCTGGTGGTTGTATCCCTCGTGTCAAGGACTGTGCAAACAAAGGGCCAAACTAATTCATAAAAAATGTGAGCATAAAAAAAGCCTGAGGGTTTTATACCTTAATGCGAGAAGCATCAGGAACAAGGTAGATGAATTAGCTGTGGAAATAGAGGTTAATAATTATGATCTAATTGGGATTACGGAAACATGGTTGCAGGGTGAGCAGGGCTGGGAGCTTAACATACAGGGGTATTCAGTATTTAGGAAGGATCGACAAAAAAGAAAGGGAGGAGGGGTAGCATTGCTAGTAAAAGAGGGGATAAATGCAATTGAAAAGAAGGATATTAACTCAGTTAATACAGAATCTATATGGGTGGAGCTAAGAAATAGCGAGGGGCGAAAAACATTAATAGGAGTGGTATATAGGCCTCCAAATAGTAAAATAGAGGTTAGGGAGGGCATCACGAGGGAAATTAGAGAAGCGTGCAATAAGAGCACAGCTGTCATCATAGGTGACTTTAACTTACATATAGATTGGACTAGCCTAATCAGTAAAAATAATGAGGAGGAGGAATTCCTTGAGTGTTTAAGGGATGGTTATCTGGATCAATATGTCGAGGAACCAACTCGGGAACAGGCTATATTGGACTGGGTACTGTGCAATGAGAAGGGACTAATCAGTAATCTTGTTGTACGGGGACCCTTGGGTCAGAGCGATCATAACATGATCGATTTCTCACTCGAAATGGAGAGCGAAGAAATTGACTCAGAGACTAAGGTCCTGAATTTAAACAAGGGGAATTATGATGCCATGAGACGGGAACTGAGTAGGTCTGATTGGACAACGTTCCTGGGAGGACTGGAGGTAGATAAACAATGGCAAACATTTAAAGATAGAATGACAAAATTGCAAAAATTGTTTATACCAATCTGGCATAAAAGGAAATCTAAAAAGGTGACTCAACCGTGGATAACAGGGGAAATTAGAGACAGCATAAAATCCAAAGATAGGGCGTATAAAATAGCCAAAAAAAGCGCCAGAGCGGAAGATTGGGAACAGTTTAAGATAGAGCAAAGGAGGGCAAAGGGCATGATCAAGAGGGGCAAAATAGCTTACGAAAACAAGCTGGCGGAAAATATAAAAACTAACTCCAAAAGCTTTTATAAATATATCAAAAGGAAAAGACTGGTGAAAACCAAAGTTGGTCCATTGCAGTCAGATACAGGGGAATATATAATGGGAAATAAGGAAATGGCAGATCAACTAAATGCATACTTTGGGTCAGTCTTTATGAAGGAAGACACAAAAAACCTCCCTGGGATATCGGGAAAAATAGGGACATTGGCAAAGGAGGAACTGACGCAAATCAATATCTCTAAGGATATGGTGTTAAGGAAGCTGAAGGGATTGAAGGTGGACAAATCCCCAGGGCCTGATAACATGCATCCTAGGGTACTGAAGGAGGTGGCCCTAGAGATAGCGGATGCACTAAGGATGATTTTTCAGAATTCATTAGACTCGGGAACAGTGCCGATGGATTGGAGGGTAGCTAACGTTACCCCACTATTCAAAAAGGGGGGTAGGGAAAAAGCAGGTAATTACAGACCTGTAAGCCTTACATCAGTTGTGGGCAAAATGCTGGAGTCCATCATTAAGGATGAAATAGCGGAGCACTTAGCAAATGGGGACAGGATAGGACAGAGTCAACATGGATTTACAAAGGGTAAATCGTGCTTGACTAATCTATTGGAATTTTTTGAGGGAGTAACTGGTAGAATAGATGGGGGAGAGCCAGTAGATGTGGTGTACCTGGACTTCCAAAAGGCCTTCGATAAGGTCCCACATAAAAGATTAGCATGGAAAATTGAGGCTCATGGGATAAAGGGGAAAGTTTTGGCGTGGATAGGGAACTGGCTGTCAGATAGAAAACAGAGAGTTGGAATAAACGGCTCATTTTCTGAATGGCAGGCAGTAACAAGTGGGGTACCACAGGGATCTGTCCTGGGCCCCCAGCTGTTCACAATTTACATTAATGACCTGGATCAGGGAGTCGGATGCAGCATTTCCAAATTTGCAGACGACACTAAACTAGGAGGGGGGGTGGGCTCAGAGGAAGAGACCAGGAAGCTCCAGAGCGATTTGGACAGACTGGGCGATTGGGCGGATAAATGGCAGATGCACTATAATGTGGACAAGTGCGAAGTTATCCACCTTGGGTGCAGGAACGGGAGGGCAAATTATTATTTAAATGGCAATAGATTGGGAGAGGGGGAAGTACAGAGAGACCTGGGTGTTCTTGTACACCAGTCACTGAAGGCGAGCATGCAGGTGCAACAGGCGGTCAAGAAGGCAAACGGTATGCTGGCCTTCATAGCAAAAGGGTTAGAATACAGGAACAGGGATACCTTGCTGCAGCTGTACAGGGCACTGGTGAGACCACACCTCGAGTACTGTGTACAGTTTTGGTCGCCTCATCTGAGGAAGGATGTTCTTGCCATGGAGGGGGTGCAGCGGCGATTCACCAGGCTGATACCAGGAATGGCGGGAATGACCTATGAGGAGAGACTATGTAGTTTAGGGATGTACACACTGGAGTTTAGAAGATTGAGAGGGGACCTCATAGAAGTGTATAAAATTCTGACAGGTCTAGACAGACTGGATGCAGAAGGAATGTTTCCCTTGGCGGGTGAGAACAGAACTAGAGGACATAATTTAAGGATAAGGGCTAAACCATTTAGGACAGAGATGAGGGGGAATTTCTTCACTCAGAGAGTGGTGAACCTGTGGAACTCATTGCCACAGAGGGCAGTGTACGCCAGCTCATTAAATATATTTAAGAGGGAATTAGATATATTTCTACGGGCAAAAGGGGTTAAGGGTTACGGAGAGAAGGCGGGGACGGGATACTGAATTAAAGGATCAGCCATGATCTCATCGAATGGCGGAGCAGGCACGAAGGGCCGAATGGCCTACTCCTGCTCCTATCTTCTATGTATCTATGTATCTATGATGGCCAGGTTATGGAAGATACAGCAGACCACAACAAATTGGGACACACACTCTGTAGAGCTCCTCCAGAGCAGCAGAAGCATTGTTTAAGGATGTCAATGGTCAACTCTATGATGTTTTGTGTGGCAGCATGGCTCTCGTTGTATGCATGCTGCCCATGTGTGGTTGGGTTGCAGAGCAGAATCATGAGCTAGGTGGTCAAGGGTTAGCCCTTGTCACCCAGTTTCCACCTTCTGGCTTGTCTTGGTGGCTCAAAGACTGAGGGGACAGTGGACTGGCACAGAATAAAAGCATCATGGCTTCTGCCAGGGCACTGGGAATTCACCATCATGATATGCTGAGCATGGTCGCACACCAACTGCACATTCAGTGAGTGGTACCCTCTGTGGTTGCGATACATCTCAGCATTTATATACGGTAGCCACAAAGCCATGTGCATGCAGTCGATGGCGTCCTGCACCATGGGGAAGTCCGACACCCTGGCAAAGCCACATCTGCTGGTCTCAGCTCAGAGAGAAGACAATGAAGTCTCCTCTCCTGGCATAAATAGCTTCTGTCACCTATTTTATGCAGCAGTGGATGGCAAACTGGTGGCCGTCAGCCAGGTGGCCCAGACTGCTGAAGCCTATGCTGAGATGGTGCAGTCTGAGGTGGGGCCATCACGGCTCACAGCCTCTTGAGGGCATTGCAGGAGGACATCTGAATTGCCCTCTTCAAAATCTCAGTAGCCATCCACCTTGCCTGCTGCTGCCACTGGGGCAGCACTTTGTAGAAGCACTAGATTATGCAAGAGCAGTGAAAGCTGAGTATGGCTTTAAGTTGCGGTCAAAATCCTTAATAATGACTTGTTTATTCCTGTTCAGCTGGTCGCTGTTAAGAGAGGTCGTTAATTGAAGTGCTTCCTACCAAATTGACGTGCAGCCTCTTTAATGAGGGTTAGCAGGCAATTTAATTTTCAATCAGCCCCTTAACGATCCTCTGGGTGGCTGTTCATAACGCACACTTCAACTGCTTTATCATGCTAAATTGGCATTGCAGCTTAAGACCCCATCTTGACCACCTTGGAGTCTCTTCAGCACCTAAAGTGCCCGGGGAAAATTGGCCCCTCTTACTCCTTAGCATAAGGTGAAACCATTAAATAACCTTAGATAGCAATGCCACCTATGGTAAGTTGTACGATTACCAGCTGTTGTTCTGAAGCATAGAGGTAGTGGAATTTGAACCTCCATGGACAGCAGGATGGCCAAGAAGGTCAGCAAATAAACAATCACCAACACCACTGCATTGCCAATCTCAGTTCTGCTGCTGTGGTGAGGCCTCCTCACATTGGGGATGGTAAAATGGAGAAAGACTCATTTCAGAGATATTAATAATGAGAGAGACATGGAGGAGGTTTTCTGGTTCTGTTGGCTGCAGTTGGTGAGTGGAACAGGAACACAAAAAGATGGGGAGAAAATAGAAGAAGCTTACCCTCAAAATTAAAAACAGAAGCTTCACATGCTTGAGGCATAAATTATTGCTCAACGTCTAAATTAACCTGAATGCTTACCTCTAATTCCTACAGGTTTTTTTTAGAATCTCCACCTATCACTCACATCTGAATAAGAGGAAAAGATCAAATAATTTGCATCAAAGGATAAGTTAAATCCAAACTGTTAGTTGATGATTATTGACAGCTCTCCAGTCACTGTAGCAATTAAAGTAAATTCTCTGTGAAAAAAATAATTTTCTGACATAACACACTTCATAGATTCTATTTAAAGATCTTTAGCTAGAATTTGTAATACTTCTTTCCATGTCTCTAAACAAAAAAAGTGTCACTTGGAGTGAATCCTCTGAAATAATTGCTTAGCATTTCCCCTGTGGCTATTTCTTTGAGAAACAGTTTCTGTGATGGTAGCCCTATCTTTTAATATGGAGCAGCAGAATGTCTTATGGACATGTACCACTCATAAGTTGTAAGTGATCTCCTGTTTGAAATTTTGGGCAATGCTGTTTCTAATGGATAAAGGAAATGTGAAAATAACAATCCAGGTGCTAAAGAGCCTCCGAGGTGGCCAAGATGGGGTCTTAAGCTGAAACGCTGCAATTAGCACAACGCGCCATCTTGGTAAAGGAGTTGGAGCTTGCGCTCGGAATGGCTGCCTGGAGGATCGTTAAGTAGCTGATTGCCACTTAAATTGTCTGCTAGTGCTCATTAACGCAGCTGCATAGCATTTTGGTGGCTAGAGCTTGACCCAACGCCCTCTCCTAACAGCGACCAGCTGATTGGGAGTAAACTAGTTGCAGAGGATTTTGAGCACTATTTAAAAGTGTATCTCCTTTTACTGATCACTTGCTGCTGGAGGTTTAAAGGGGACTTTTGAAATACATCGGGAGACTTTCTGGGACGCTTTGTCAAGACTTCTCCAACACTCTATCAACAAATATTCCGCACATTTTCTGAGGACTTCACCTGATAAGAGTAAGTGCTATGCTACGTTATCTTATTGGACACCATATAGGAGTCACCTGGTAAAAAGGAGTGCTTGCTCAGGAGCATCTAGCTAGGGGTTCCCCTTGGTCTGCAGGAGGAGGAAGTGAGTCCTGGCAGAGCAGCACCAGCTGCTGCAGGATGTAGGGACAGGAGGGTGCGGTGAACTCCTTCTCCTGTGAGGGTACAGGACATCCCTCCTCCTCTGGAGCTCCTCCACCAGGACCTCCAGTGCTGCATCCGAGAACCTGTGCACCCTCTCACTTGGTCCCTGAGCCATCCTGAAAGCTGCCGATGTGCGTCAGGCAATGCACTCCACACCTTCAATGGAAGTGGGTGTGTGAAGCCAATATACTGCTCCACGAAAATTGTGTCTAATCAGTGCTTGTGTGCTAAACCTGCAGGCGTCTGTTTTAGCACCTCAAGGCAAGCTGAAATTATGGTAATCAGCAATTAGGCCCAAAATTGTGTGCTAAAACCAAACTTTCAAACTATGTTTTTTATTAGCACAGCACCCATTCGCCTGTTTTCACCCTTTGGCCAAAATAACCTCCTGCATGTTTATTTTCTTTAAGTTACATCAGTAAGCATAAACTTTTTAGAAATCTCAACTAGTTCCTTCCCGAGCATATAAAGTATTCCCATTCCTGTCAGAGTGTAATCTCAGATCACTTCCTGTGAATGTTTACAGATGTTTTCACATGAAAATACACTGTATTACAGCCTCCATCCGTGTTTGCACAACCTTTAGCTTTTGACATATTCTAACGTGTGCCAATCAAAACAATCCACCATTAATAGTTTTTGGAATCTAAGAAAGTCATTTCCTAAAGGACATCAAGCTAAATGTTTGCAAATCCCTGATGACTCTATGAAGGGTTCCACAATGAGCATCCCAAACAACAGGAGTCTTTTAAAAAAAAAATTAATATGCTGCCAGTAGGTATAAATATGAGTATGTATATCTTGTCACTCCTCAGCTCTGAACCTAACTGTAAAATGCTTTGAGGTATCCTAAACCTTTAATTCTTATCCTTTGGGTCAGTAGCATTTATGAGATTAAATATTGAAATGAGAGCGTTAACAGTGTCCATGGCAACACTTCAACAAATGACTCATTTAAACTTCATAGCACATAAATTTTGGAAATTATGCACACAATTTCTTTATAGAGTTATGCTTTGACTTGAAGTAATATTGTAGTTAACGCCTTAACCACCACAATCTTTGTCTATTTTTTTTACCAGAAAACAGCAGCCAAAATCACATCCAATCATTCCATTAAAAGTGCCTGAAATGGCAATTTCTGTACATTCTTGTTCTTCAGGATTCAAGTTGGATAAAGGTTTGACATCATCCATGCTGTCAAAATTGGTTTGACTGACTCTTGACATAACCTTTTCAAAGGGTTGTTTCCATCACTGCAATTGAATGAATTCAACCCTGCCACATTGACCACCAGAGAAGGTTCAAGAATTGCTTAGCAAAAAACATTTAGTTGGATGATTCTGCCTTTGTTTTTACCCATTGGAATGTATTTCTATACAGGTCAAGATGCAGTGAAGTTTGCTTCCAGCACTAATAATGGGTAGGAAATCTTCCAATGACATATGTTGTCAGCATCCCACAAATACATGACTTTTAAAAATCTCATCAGTGGCTTCAGAAAGGTTAACATACTCAAGGTTATTGGTGGATACAGTAGTGTTTTCCAACCATGCAAGTGTAACTGCTGTGACCTGCATAAGACGGCATCTGTCAGTACTCAAGAATTTTGATTTGCTTTAAAGTTCTGATTTTATGAGATCTGGCTTACAATTTATCTGCTCTAAGTTGCAGTATGTTTGTACTGTGATGAAGTCGTCAGCATTAGCCCTGAAATTAGGATCAGGAGCTTGCCGCGCGTGCAAGCCCCCGACCTGCACTCACCCTGCGCGCCGACATCTGAAGCCCAGGCCTGCTCGCATTTCCTGTCACTGGCCCGGTTCAGATGTCGGCGCGATGTGCTTACCTGATCCAGCGGCGTAGTTAGTGCGATGTGCCGGCTGGGATCAGGTGAGCACTGTGCAGCCAATCAGGGGAGGGGAAACTCATTCATGAGTTTGACAGTAAGAACTGTCAAACTCATGAAAAGTATGGGCTGCCAAAACACTACTTTAACTTTAAATAAAATTTTAAAAAACATCCCACTGATTATATTAACTATAAATAAGTTTTTAAAAATGTTTTAAACAATTAATCAATTTTTTGTAAAAAATAATTTTTTTAAAAATAGGGTCTAAAACTAAACTTACCTTACTGTAAATTCTTTAAAAATAACAAACCTGTGGAAAAAAAAATTCTACATTGTACTAAAAGCCCACTTACCTGTAAAACTAAATACTTACATCTGGTTTTTCCACGCGTAAAAACCGGAGGCCTTTACACTCGGGCAACTCTGAAAAAAAAAAGGAATTTTACTGCGCACGCGCTGCCTGTGCAGTCACGCGCGTACTGCCTCTTAACCCCTTGGGTCGGAGGACAGGAAATGCCGGTTTTCAGCGCATGCGCTGTGCATGCTGAAAACCGGCAATTCCTCCGGGCACACGTGTGAGTACCCCTTCCTTACTCACGAGTTGTGCCCGGAATTACTGGGCCAATATGTGTGTGTTCTCTTTGCTGTATTACAACCCATTACTTTTCTTTGACGTGATTGGATTGGGTTAGTAGAGACTTTGCTAATTAATGAAATTGCGTACAAAAAATTGCCATTATTAATAATTGATTCTCCTGCTTTTAGCTGTGTTCAGTGTAAGCTATTTTAGTTGGGGTGATTTGATAGTGGGCATACTATTAAAAAAATAAACATCTGATAGACTATGAAATTGACAGTGATTGGACAGAAAGTTATTGGGAAGCACAAGTGGAAATAGATAATATCCAATTTATTTAATAAATGAGGAAAACTTTCCCACAGTGCCTTAAGTGAATTTTAAAAATCATTATAATTTGTGACATATACTGGTTATTCTATTGGGGTGTCCTGTTATGCTATGTTTGAACAACAGCTGTGGGAATATCTTTGTTCAAAACAAAATAATTACAACTTTTTTTAAAGTCTTACCACTAATTGTTACAATTAAAGATCACTTTGATATTTCCCATTATATCAAGTGAACTGTTTATTTTGTCTTTCCAGATAGGACTGACTTTCTGTTATATTAAAAAATATGTAAACTGTGTAGGGTTTTTTTTCCTGCTCTCTTGCCCGTTCTGGCCTCCTGCCAGGCTTCGTGCAAGAATTACCCTTGAGTGGTTCGACCCACTCCCCCTACGGTTCTAGACCTTGGACTTAGATGCAGAGAACAGTAGTGCAGAGAAAAGAACTCAATAGACCAGGCTAAATAGCACGAAATGGATGCTTTTATTTTTAAACAGTTTGAAGCATTACAAAATACATGTCATAGGCACAGATTAAAGTAACTACAATCATGCACAAATTTATGAACTTGACTCTATGGAAATGGGGAACACACGGCACGTCGTAAAAGGGGAAACACATTACGATTTCCCTTAACTCCCTCCCCTATACCTAAACTAAGTTTCGACCTGGGGAACCTGGGATCATGCTCACCACTCTCGAAATCGCGAGAAAGGGGGTTCGCAGCCTTTTTGGCACCACTTTCCGTCGTCACGTGGATTTGGAAACTTCTGGCGCAGTCGATATTCTCTCTCTCTCGAAGCGGTGGGGTAGACACAGCCTCGATGAGCGCTCGTTAAGGTTGAGATCCACTAAGTCGATTTGGGTTCATGGAGCAGACCCAGATGCAGGCTATGCACATGGGAGAATCTTGTGGCCTAGATCGCCAGTCCTCCAGAGGGTTTCTTCTCCGTCGGCCTGGGTCGTCGATGATCTCCCGACCCCAGTACCCGGGCCACCCTCGTCGTCTTCTCGTCGTGGCCGAGCCTTGTTTGGCTGAACACCGACCACGTTGTCCTTTTACCGAAACCGTCCGTCTTTAAAAAGACGAAAACGTTTTCATCGATTCTGCATCTGCCGAAGTGGAAGAGGCGCCGATCCTGGCCCCGTCCGAAGAAGTTGAAGTCGTCCAAGAAGAAGAAGCAGCCGCCGTCCAGTCAAGTGAAGTTCTTCAAGTAACCCGAAGTCCGAAGTAACTTAGATGAACTTTCAATCCATAGTTATACTCTTTTGGGACAGTCTTATCTCCCGCCAAATCATAGTCCTATCTTTGTATTAATTTTGGCGGGCAGAAATCTCTGCAGGGGCGCTTTGTCTTGTAACGGAGCCGGTGATAACTTAAACTGGCCTTCCTGGCCGATAATGTCTTTTAATGTCATTTGCATTGTCACCGCGGCTCGGTTCGCATATTGATCGGTCCGGAGATTTTCCTTGATGGCTGCTAAACGGTTTTTCCTTTGTACAATAAATGGGTATGAGTGATTTTGCATTGTCCGCCCATATCTTGATGGGCCCCATCCTGTACTTGTAATCCATTGAATATGTATGCTGTTCCTCTGAGTTTCGGTTCCCAGATACTGGCTTTCGCGGGCTCACTGTCTTCAATCCACAAGCCTGTCTGGCTTGCAGTAACAGAAATAAAATGGTTCAGAAACTGATCACGGGGCCTGGCGGCCATTTTGTATGCCCCTTTATCAAAGGTTTTTCTGTGCAAGCTTACTTTGGTCAATAAACAGTCTTATTTTATCCAGTTTTCTTGCGTGATTTTTGCTGAAAATTGCGAATCTTACAGGCTCCCCTGTGATACTGATAGCTTGCTTAAAGTATCAATAATCCTTGATGAGCAAATTTTCCCTGATTCCCCACATCCAAACATTCCTGGCACTTAGCTATCTGTGACCCTCACGACACATGCAGTTCCCATTTCCGCAGAAAACGAAAATTACCTTTTGTACATTTGGACAATCATAGACAGCGTATTTTAAACTATAACACATTCACTTGTCAGATGTGCGGGGGTTGATACCCCCTGGCACCATCTGCATGCATCTTTTATTAATCCAAAAAAACTTAAGAACGACTAATAACATAACAATACTTATTTCCTTATAACCCAAAACAATCACAAAAAAATTTAAAATGGAGGGACGCTTAATCTTATACTAGCAGCTTAGAGTGGGGTATCTGTTTCCCCCATTCGCACATAGCGTTCTCTCCATTCTCCTGTGTTCTCGTGCCTCTGGAGGCGTTTGCCTCTTTTGCAATGCACGAAGAGCAAAAATATCACAATCAAAACCTGACATACTACTAGGATATGGGATGCTATTCTAATCCAGGCGGGGACCTCTATGTTGGTGAACAAGTCCCACCATGGTGGGATGTTTTTGTCCACTATGTCTTTTCCTATCTCTAAAGTCTTCTGCTCCAGTGTGTAGAAATGTTTCTGTGAAATTATAACGGCTTTTAAAATCTTGGTGAGGTGTTCGGGAAGAGGGGGAATGACATAGCCAAAATGCGCGACAAATCGTTGTAAGTCTGTGAAATTCTCTTTGATAGTGATGTGAACGGTGGAGGGCGCAGGAATGGGGACAATTCGTTGTTGTGCCACTTGAACCTCGGCCCTGGGTTTGAAACAGAAACTGCTATCACCGACCGAACACCACTCGTGTTGTCCATATCGGTACTGAGGCGCTGCAGTGGTGACGCAGTATGTCCCACCCCCGATATATGCTACCTGTGGGGGCACATGGTCCTCTGCCATTGCCTCCATGGTGCAATTCACCGGCTTTGCGATAGCAGTCCTGAACCCGCACTGCGGTTTCAGAAAGGCGTTCAAGTGCTGGGGACACAGGATGATGTGTGCTCCCCGGCTCCGACATCCCGAGAGGTCGGTGCCTGTCATCGTACGCTCCCATCTGATGACGTAAGGCGGGACCGCTGCGTAACGAATGTGTGCGCCCCCCCGAATGACTCCAATGTTCTCTACTCTGTACACCGGGGCGGGCCTTGCTGCGGGACCCAACACCGGCATTCATACTACTATTCCCATAATAGTGTGATTTGAATGTCCGCAGTCCACTGGGACTGGGTATGCTTCTGCGGCTAGTCTGAGCTGGCACAGGCTTAATGCATTCTCAAAAGGGTGGAGCGCTTGCAAGTGCTTGTTGCTGATCCAGGACGGGACCAAACCCTGTTTTAAATCCTCAAGATTACTGCGGCCCTCGCCCAGTAACCACGCCCCGTACAGCACACAGGCCTCGTTTTGCGCAGCTTGATCGGACGCATTCCGATCCTCCTTAATGAGTGCATTTACCGTTCTCGCGTGTTTCTCCAGCTCAGCAATTATGTCCTTAAAGTGTAGTGTCATGGCCTGGTCCTCATGCAGCTCAGAACCAACTACCTTATTTTCGGCTGTCAATATGTTCCTTAACTGGGCTTTTAAACCGTTGATCTGTGTCTGCAGCTCCACGTTATCTAGAGCGTTGACAACAGATGTCCCGGTATTAAAAGCAGTGAATATGTCATTTACAGTACCCCTTCTTTGCCTCCCGACTCGATCCAAAACTTTTGGCGGTGTGGTGTATAATTTGTCTCTGTCCATGTCGGCAAAGTCAAATTCGTAAAATTGTCTAAACATACGGGTTAACAGGACCTGGTATAATTGTTCCGTTTCTTTGGGACACCACTCCGGCAATCTTACCTCAGTGAGATTTAAAATCACTGAGGCCACCGTGTAGTGTACCCCTTGGTACAGCACCTGACTGGTGGGTACCAATACTAAACCGTTCCCGGGTCCCTTGGTGGTGGTTGGGCACCCTTCTTTCTGGGCTAGTGCTACCGGAAGCGTGGGCAGGGGCTTGCGTGGGCGAGTGATGAGTTCAGTGGCGTTCACCGGAATAGGGGAGTATCGGACTCCGCACGCTCGAGTGCTAACATCCCATCTCATCCCCTTCCCTTCATCCTGCCACTGCCTCTGGAAGAAGATGGACACGCCCTTGGGGCAGACGTGTCTCGAACCCCACATACAGACATATATTCCCTCATCTGGTTCCCACCATTTGTCCCAACACACACGTAATTGTCCGTGAGTTCCCGTCATAGTCCGATGGGTATTATTACCCAGTCGCTCCCACTCGACCGTAGAGTTTCTCATGTCCTTTCCCAGCTTTCGTAGCCACCTCCATCGCCTTAGTGGTACGTTCCCATTGCACACCAGACAAATCCTCTTTCCCACGGTGACGCTGACTCTGGGCGCAAGGATCCTCACTCGAGGGCACGTTAACGAAGTCTCTTGGTAGGCAAAACCGAAGTTGCTGGAATATTCCGTGGAATTTGTTCCCAACCATCCTGGCCATCTCCCTTGGTGGAAGTAGGTGGCGGTTTCCTCAACCTCTCGCTTCCCCGTCCCATCCGTTGCGATGGGGGCCGTGTCCCCGGAGCATCCGAAAATGATGACGTCCTTGGTGCGGCCTCGGTAGGCCCACCCGCACCCGATCGCCATGAACGCGATGAAAATCCTTTCCATCATACCCCAGGTTTCTGTAACCAACAAAATGATGTAGCCGGGCTCCCGATAGGTGCTGGCCTAAATTAATTGGACGCGCGGGTTCCTGGACCCCGCTCCCTAACAAACACACATACCGGGCAGACCACAAAATTGTACTCTTAACACCATATACTTTACATTCCTTAAAACTATGACCATAATTACCTAACTTAACTTATGTACAGCGCCGCCCTCCGTGGGGCGGCTTTCCGAATCCCTATGAGGCCTGTCGTGTGCCACACCCTGCGGTGGGGCTGCATTGATCTTTGGCTTTGATCCCCCGCAGCCTGTCGCTGCTGAACGGGGATCATGCCTTCCTGGGGCTGCTCTAAACCGTGGTTGGGAAGGATGGGGAGAATCTGGCCAAAATTTTCTGGGCTGTGGCGCTCGAGCCGACCTACGAGGGGCTGCTTTGGGTCGGGCTCCCGGGGCCGATGGACCGGGGGTTGGGACTGTTACCGTCACAGCCTGTGGTTCCTCCACAGCTGCCGGCTCCAGCTCCCCTTCCTCAGGCTCCACCCCCCCGGGGTCGGGATCTGTGGCTTCTGACTCCACCTCACCCGTCCCGACAGGTAGTGGGTCTCCGCCCCCATTCCCTACCTCCCCCAAGCTTGAGTCGAGGGCGGGATCGTCGCCCTCTGACTCTTCCTCCTCCATGACTGGGTCTAAGGCGGGGTCGAGCTATTCGTGCTCTCTCCTGCCTAAATCCCATTCAAAAGATGAGACCTCCCACTCCAATGGGATGGCCTCTCCCTTTACGCAGGCTACGGTACCAGCCTGTGTGGCCTGTGACTCTGTTACAGGCTGAGGATCTTTGTTCTCCGACCTGGTCCCCTTTGATGGCCCTTGTGCACCCGATTTAAATAGTTTACACTGGTTGATGTGAAACCATTTGGTACGTCGGGGCGTTTTCACTGCATAAACCATGGGGCTGGCCTTGTCCACAATGCTGTAGGGCCCCATGTACAGTGGTTCAAAACTCCCTACCCTGGCGCAGTTTCGGACCATGACCTGGTCTCCGACTACCCACTCTTGTTGTTTCCGAGGTTCCAACAACAGTTTATTTCCCTGGTGCTGTCTTCCCATGTTCCCAGCCGCCTGCCCATAAATCTGTCTCAGGCGCTCCTAGAGGGTTTGGGCGAATTTGTCCCGTTTCACCTCTCGGAGCTGGCCCTCAGTGAGCACCGGGGCTAGCACATGGGTGGGTGTTCGCATGATCCTTCCAGTCATTAACTCGTGCGGGGAATACCCCGTGCTTTTGGACTGGCTGGCTCGGATCCCCATGAGGACTAAAGGCAGGACCTCCGCCCATTTCTGGGGCGAGCCCATTGTCTCTTTCCTCAGCTTTTCCTTGAGGGTCCGATTCATACGCTCAACAATCCCGGATGACTGGGGATTGTATGCTACGTGCCACTTTCCCTCAATGCCCAAGAGCATGAGGGCGTTCTGCATTACTTGACCGGTGAACTGACTCCCCTGGTCGGACTCTACAAAACGGGGGAGTCCCCACCGTGAGAACACTTCCTGAATCAAGATCTTAGCAGTACCCAGTGCCGTAGCTGTTCTGCACGGGAAGGCTTCTACCCATTTGGTGAACACATCTACCAGGACAAGGCAGTACTTATAGCCTCCCTGGGCGGCGGTCAGGGGCCCTATGTAGTCGACCTGAATCGACTGCCATGGTCCCTCTACCCTCCTGATGTGCCCCATGGGCACCTTCCTTTTGTGGGGGTCTGGGTTGTTAGCAGCACACACAAGACAGCTTGCGCAGATCTCGCAGACATCGTCCCGAAGTCCCGGCCACCATCCCGCCTGCTCCACCCGTTGCCAGGTGACCTCAGGTCCGGGGTGTCCCGCTCCTGGACCCTCGTGGGCCAATTGCAGGAATTCCCTCCGGTGCTGCTGCGGCACAACCCACTGCTCCTCTCGGAACAGCATACCTTCTTTGACTGTGAGGGCCGCCGTACTGTACGGACCTTCTACCTGTTTGCCCTCTGTGATGGCTTTTAGGACTGCTTTTAGGGCGGGATCCAGGGTTTGGACGGTCTTTAGGCCTGGGGGCGGTGTCACCCCTGTGTTCCCGGGAATTCCCTCCCTGCCTTGGATCACCGCCATGGGTCCGGGTTCGTATGGGTCCCAGAGAATGCCGTTGCGGGCACCCTCCCTGGCTAGCGCATCCGCCTGCTGGTTGCCCTGACTGCGGGGTTCTGTGGTGGAGTGAGCCTTCACCTTATGGATGAACACCTCTCCTTTCTCCCCCACAGCTGCTAGGATCTTCTCCAGCAGGGGCTTAACTGTTAAAGGCCGCCCGTCCACGGAGGTGTACCCGCGTCGGGACCAGATGGCGAGGTACTCTGTACACGAATTGCACGTGAACATGCTGTCTGAGCAAATCGTGTATGGGGTTGGGAAAATCTCGGGGTGGGTAACCACGTACGCCACCGCGGACAGTTCAGCCTGCTGCGCGCTCATAGTGCTGGGGAGCTTAATTGCCAGGGCAATGTTTGCCGCAGGGTCATAAACTCCACACCCTGTGAGTCGCTTGCCGTCAGCTACAGTGCTAGAACCGTCTACATAGATCTCGCGGCCTGTGGGATGTATCCCGGCCCGTAAACCTATGTTAACTTCCCATACCCCTTCTACGGAACATTGATGGGCTGTCCCGGGATATGCCATATTGGCTGCGAGCCTTGGCGCGCAGAGGCCTTTAACTTTTAGATCCATCTGGGAAAGGAGGAGGGTCCAGCGCGCAATCCGAGCACTGCTTACGGTCCCATCCTTAATCCTCCCATCCAGAAGCATCTTCGTGGGGGTGTGACGGGTGAGGAGCGTAATGGGAGAGGTCCCTGTGAAGATCACTGATCTGTTCACAGCCCAATGCGTGGCCAGGAGATGCCGTTCGCAATTGGAGAAACTCCTCTCCACATCCGTGAGCACCCTGGAGGAATAAACTACTGGTCTTAGCTTGCCGTGCCGCTCTTGGAGCAGCACTGCGCTCAGGCTGTCCCCACTAGCGGCTACCTCCAGAAAGAACTCCTCTCCCCCATCTATAGCCCCTAAGGCTGGCGCGGTCTGCAGATCTCTTTTCAACTTCTCGAACGCTGCCTGGCACCCCTTGTCCCAAGACCACTCGACTCCCTTGTGTAAGAGTCGAAGTAGCGGGGCCGCTGTGGCAGCATAGTCCTCGATGAAATCTCTGCAGTACCCGGTCAATCCCAAAAAGGACCTTACACCCGTTACTGTGTTGGGAATCGGCAGATCTTGTATAGATTCCCGCCTGGCCTTATCTATGGCTCTTTCTCCCCCGCGGATGGCCAGACCCAGGAATTTGACTTCCTGCTGGCCGATCTGGGCTTTCTTTGGGTTTACTTTGAAACCCTTCCTTTCTAACAGTTCCAACAATTCGGCTAACAGTGGGCCGTGCTGCTCCCTTGTATCTGTGAACAGGAGTAAGTCGTCCACATACTGCACTATCTGGTTGGGCTGGCTGAACTCTTTCAAACTCCCCGCCATGCACTGATGGAAAATGCTGGGGCTGTTGTGAAAACCCTGTGGTAAGCAGTTCCAAGTGTACTGTTGCCCTTTGAATGTAAAGGCAAACTTGTACTGGTCCTCCCGCCGCAGCGGAATGGACCAAAAACCGCTCGAGATGTCCAGCACCGTGAATGTGGTCGCCGATGCTGGAATACTCCCTATTAAGTCTGCAACTGCTGCTACCGTGGGCGCGCAGGCCGGGATATTACTATTGAGGACTCTGTAGTCCACCGTGGCTCTCCACGAATTGTCCGGTTTCTTTACCGGCCATAATGGGGAGTTTACGTGGGTGGCTATTGTCCTCAACACGCCCTGCTGTACCAATGAAGATATTGCTGTCTCCATGTCGGGATCTGCCTCCTTGGGGAAATTATACTGCTTTTGGGGTCGGATCATGGGGTCCCCGTCTACGCTGACTTCGAACCCAGTGACTCTCCCGCAGTCGTGCTTGTGGGTGGCGAACGCGGTCAGATTTTCTGACACACACGCCTGCAAGTCCGTTGGGACGTTTGTTATCATGAGCTCGAGATCGTAACCTCCTGACGGCTTCATAGTGCACAGGGTCCCCTTTTCTTCCTTCCCCGGGATTACGACTACCTTACCTAAACCGCCCTCGGCTCCCCAGAGACAGTGATTTCTCAGGTCCACGACGATCCCGTGTTCCACCAAGAAATCAGCCCCGAGGATGCCCTTTCCCCCCCCCTCTTTCCACTTCAATAGGATGCACGTCCATGTGGTGTGGAGTGCTCCCAACTGAATGGAGAGCGGGAGGGAGTACGCGCCAGCCTGTTCTCTACCTGTGAAACCCGCTACTAAATATGGAGCCTGGGCGGACAGAGGTGAGGCAAAAGGTTTGTCCGTGTGGATCACGGTACACGAAGCTCCCGTATCCAACAGGTAACTACCCCTTTGTTTCTCCACCTCCATCTCCACCACAGGTCTTCTCCAAGCGTCATAGCGGAGCGGACACAAGTAGACAGGCTGCGCGGGCGTCAGTCATTTAGGTGTTTCGGCTGGGGTCTCGGGGGCGATAGGGCTGTTAGCAACCGCTACCTTCCCCTGCCAGGTCATCAGAGACCGCATAGTCTCCAAGACTGACTCGATCGCAGCGGGGTCCACAACCGCACCACCCCCTTTAGTCGGGGCAGAGGCTACGGTTGGGTTCTGGACTGGTGTTGGGGCAGCGGCCTGCACTTGTGGTTGTGCTGGTGTTGGGTAAACTCTCGGGCCGTTGGCGACTCGGGCTTGGGCTTGATCTTGGGCTGCGGCGAACGCTCTCTCCCTCTTATCCTTCCAAGGATTCCTACAGTCCTTGCGCCAATGACCCTCCTTCCCACACCCGTAACAACTGCTATTGGCTTGAGGAGGGCGATTTCCCTCCTGACGCCATTCCCTTTTAGCAGAGGCTGCGGGCCTCACCTCATGCACCTTTCCTTTTACAACAGGCGTTTTCTTGCCCTTGTTATTCCTATAACTGATCGTGAGCTGATCTAGCACTAGATCCTCCGTGGAGCGGGCGTTGGTGGGGTCAAACCATGCTTTGGCCTGTTCCTTCACTACTGGCAGGCAACCTGCTACCAGGCACCGAAGCCAGTGAGCCCTTTGTTCGCCATCCAGCCCGGCCCGGGCCGGCCCGCCCGGGCAGCTGCGCCGATACACTGGCCACAACCTGTCTGCGAAAACCCATGGGGGTTCTCCCTCTAGCTGCACTGTCTTTTCTAAACGGAGGAACGGAGTTCCGTCCCCCTCTCCCATGATCTCCAGAATCTCATCCCGTAGCAACTCATAGTCCCTGTGCCCTCTCTTGCTCTCGTCAGGGAGACACTGGAGGAGCGAACTGTCCAGGGAGAACAGCAGCATTTTAGACTGTTCAACCCCGTCGCAGTCATTGACTGCTGCGGTCTGCTCCACGTCCCCGAAATGCACGGAGGGATCTCCTGACTCGGAGAGTTTTGGGATGTGACTTATCATCTCTCTTAGCTGTCGTGCGCTATGAGGCATTATGATCTGACTTTCAAGGGGTCCGTCATCGCCATTTTCTTAATTTGGACCGAGCTTCCAGTGCCTCGTTGGACACAACGGCGCTGGCCCCGACTCTACTGTCTGGGGTTGCTCTACCTCAGGGCTCTCTTCCTCTACCGCCTCCGTCTCCTGTCCCGGAGTCCAAGACTCCTCATAGGCAGGAGGCGCAGAGGGTTCGGGGGTTGGTACCCCAACTGCCTCTTGTGGAATCGGTCTTTTGGATTCCTTGGCTAGCAACAGCTGACTCGCTGGTGGATTTATGAGACACACCAACCCGTTTGCCTTCGCTAGGGCCTTTCTCAGGTCCTCTAGCTCCCGGCGGCAAGCGCTGTGGTCGGTGTTCTCAGATCTATCCTCCATGGCCATCTTATATGCTGCCCTGGCTCCCAGGAGCTTTTCCTCTTGGGCATCTACTTGTTTGGCTAGACGGAAACACCTCTCTCTCATTCTACCTTCACTGGCCTTGGCCTCAACGACCTGACATTTTAAATATTCTACCCGGGTTTCGTGGCAGCGAATTACGGAGCGGCGTTCCTGATTCAGCGCGTCAAGCGATTCAATCAGTTTTTGACCTCCCGCAACCTTTTCCTCTACGTCTTTAAGCAAGCCGTTGATCTGGACTGTCTGTGCTGCAACTACCTGGTCCAAAAGCTGGACTTGCTTCTTGTAGCACATCAGCCAGACCGCCTTTTCTACAGATTTATAATGCTCTCTACCCACTGTCCACTTGATGGCTGCGTCTAGCGGGCGCCTATCCCTTAATAGATCAGATATCCATTGTTTTGTGAGGTTGACTTTTCTGAAAACATAATCTGCTATTCTTTCATCCATCACATTTCGTTTATTCAGATCTTGATCTAACACACTACTTTCCTGCTGCCAAGGTCCTGCCGCAGTCGCCATTTCTGTAGGTTTTTTTTTCCTGCTCTCTTGCCCGTTCTGGCCTCCTGCCAGGCTTCGTGCAAGAATTACCCTTGAGTGGTTCGACCCACTCCCCCTACGGTTCTAGACCTTGGACTTAGATGCAGAGAACAGTAGTGCAGAGAAAAGAACTCAATAGACCAGGCTGAATAGCACGAAATGGATGCTTTTATTTTTAAACAGTTTGAAGCATTACAAAATACATGTCATAGGCACAGATTAAAGTAACTACAATCATGCACAAATTTATGAACTTGACTCTATGGAAATGGGGAACACACGGCACGTCGTAAAAGGGGAAACACATTACGATTTCCCTTAACTCCCTCCCCTATACCTAAACTAAGTTTCGACCTGGGGAACCTGGGATCATGCTCACCACTCTCGAAATCGCGAGAAAGGGGGTTCGCAGCCTTTTTGGCACCGCTTTCCGTCGTCACGTGGATTTGGAAACTTCTGGCGCAGTCGATATTCTCTCTCTCTCGAAGCGGTGGGGTAGACACAGCCTCGATGAGCGCTCGTTAAGGTTGAGATCCACTAAGTCAATTTGGGTTCATGGAGCAGACCCAGATGCAGGCTATGCACATGGGAGAATCTTGTGGCCTAGATCGCCAGTCCTCCAGAGGGTTTCTTCTCCGTCGGCCTGGGTCGTCGATGATCTCCCGACCCCAGTACCCGGGCCACCCTCGTCGTCTTCTCGTCGTGGCCGAGCCTTGTTTGGCTGAACACCGACCACGTTGTCCTTTTACCGAAACCGTCCGTCTTTAAAAAGACGAAAACGTTTTCATCGATTCTGCATCTGCCGAAGTGGAAGAGGCGCCGATCCTGGCCCCGTCCGAAGAAGTTGAAGTCGTCCAAGAAGAAGAAGCAGCCGCCGTCCAGTCAAGTGACGTTCTTCAAGTAACCCGAAGTCCGAAGTAACTTAGATGGACTTTCAATCCATAGTTATACTCTTTTGGGACAGTCTTATCTCCCGCCAAATCATAGTCCTGTCTTTGTATTAATTTTGGCGGGCAGAAATCTCTGCAGGGGCGCTTTGTCTTGTAACAGAGCCGGTGATAACTTAAACTGGCCTTCCTGGCCGATAATGTCTTTTAATGTCTTTTGCATTGTCACCGCGGCTCGGTTTGCATATTGATCGGTCCGGAGATTTTCCTTGATGGCTGCTAAACGGTTTTTCCTTTGTACAATAAATGGGTATGAGTGATTTTGCATTGTCCGCCCATATCTTGATGGGCCCCATCCTGTACTTGTAATCCATTGAATATGTATGCTGTTCCTCTGAGTTTCGGTTCCCAGATACTACCTTTCGCGGGCTCACTGTCTTCAATCCACAAGCCTGTCTGGCTTGCAGTAACAGAAATAAAATGGTTCAGAAACTGATCACGGGGCCTGGCGGCCATTTTGTATGCCCTTTTATCAAAGGTTTTTCTGTGCAAGCTTACTTTGGTCAATAAACAGTCTTATTTTATCCAGTTTTCTTGCATGATTTTTGCTGAAAATTGCGAATCTTACAACTGAGAAAGACGATTAATTATTGGTTCCATTTCCACCCTCTTTCCATAGCAAGAGATGGAGTGGGCTTGGTGCTGAATGGCCTTTACCCTCACTGCACTTTCTTTTGATCTATTTATTTTGTAGAGATATTTTCACAAGCATGCCCCGGCCAGTGTAGGGCCTCATTAGTGGTGAGCGTATGTTGGTGAATCAGGGCTGTGCATGCTTATTACCCCCATCTCCAACCCATGCCTGCATCTAGTGAAGCACCATATCTCCAACACAGCCGTGCAAAATGTTCCTTTATATAAATGCTTAGGTCTGAATGTTGCAGGGTGATATCGCACGTTTGAAGTCTCATTAAGCGTCAATACAATTATCCATTCTAAAACACTGCCGAAGTCTAGACACTGATTCTGTTCATCGGACCCAAGTAACTTGTGGCACACAATAGCAGTTGAGTTGTCCCTGGCTTTGATCTTCTGAGTGTCAGTTATGTTTCTGCTGACTACTTTTGGCAGCAAATCTTCATCTGCACTAACTTAAACAATGAAAAACACAAATCTCTTCCATTAATAAAATTGATTCCAATAAGCTTGATTTCCTTTATCACATCAAATACCTTCCCACTAAGAATTTAAATTCTCTATAACCTGGAAATTACTCTCAGTGCTCTTGTGGGATTAACTGCGCATTGCTTAAAGTTTTTGAGTTATTGGCTTAGAAATTCAATGATGCTGGAGTAAAACAGGCGCAATAGCATCCAATATGATGAGTGGCTTGTGTGCAAACATTCTGAGCTGGCCGTGTACCACCACCCATATTGGCGAAGGCATCAAAAGGGGCGTCCAGGTTCCACACCTGAAACAGGCATTGGCCCTTTGCACATGCACATAAACGCACCAATGTGTGCTTGAGGCCCTCTTTACCAAATTGTTTTTTCAATAAGACGTGATCTACACGCAGCCTAACTAGTGGCCATTAAAGACGTCACTGGTGGCTGCTACCAATAAGGTAATTTCTGTAAAATATACTTACCTGAATGTAGAATCGGGAGCAACAGGAGTGTTTCTCCCAGTGGCACTACATCTCCAAAGATTGTTGCCGGCTCCCGATCCGCCCCCTCCCTCTCCACATCACTGTCCATCTCCCTCTCCTGGTCACCCCCTGTCCCCGCCCACTTTCCCCTCCTCTCCCAGGACCTACCTGAGAACCGTGCTGGCGGCTCAGTGGCCAAAAATTGCAATCATCTTTGCCGGTGAGCTGACTGGGGAAGCCCTAATACCGAATGTACAGGAGATAGCCCCAAGCAATTTAAATACTTAGCCCCTTTTGAGAAGGCCACTCAGGGTCTCCTAGGAAAGGATATTATTGAGGTAGTGAGGGATTGTAAAGCTGGAGACTCCCTCATGTTCATGGTCAGTGTAGGATTCGCAAAATTGTACTTTATAGTATAAAGGGTCAAATGGCAGAAGAGGCCATGATTTTAAAGACTATTTTAAAAGAAGCCCAGAAAAAGGGGCATTCAAAATGGCTGCCAGACCCCGTGATCAACTTATTGGGACACTTTAAAATGGTTCCTGCAAATCCTCAGACAGCTTTGTGGATTCAGCCCAAAGTAAGTTCTGGAAGCCGTTTCTGAGAGAACGAAACCAGACACCCACATATACATATAGATTGGATACAGATCCAGTCGAGATCGGCCTGTAGATAAAGGCCATCTAAATGTTGACCCAGACAAAAGGGAACAGTTTCATATTCATGAGAAGAGCATCAAGGGCCCATTAAGGACATCACCAGGACATTAAAAACAATGAAGGTCATTCCAGACCAGAGATGGGCCGTTGCCAGCCATCCAAGAACAGTTTTAAATATAATAGCTACCCCGTTGTGCAACAAGCCCGCCAAAAGTTAAACAAAGACTAACCTGATTTGGCGCGAGATAAGGGCTTCTGGAAAAGAAGTATAATTGTGTGGACACACGGGTAAGAGTAGAGCAAGTAGAAGAACGAGGCCGAACGACAAGGAGACATGGAGACACGCTCATCAGCTTTCCAGCTTGCAGGCCTGCCCAGCTTTTGAGCTGGGTAAAGAGGAGCTGCTTTGGGAGAAGATCAGCGAGACTCCTCTCCATCGACGGGGAGTGGGTCGAACCACTCAAGGTTTTACTGTGCAAGAGAGAGAGGCCGCTAGAGAGAGAAACCTCTGTGATCTAAAACCCCTTACAGTCAATACTGTAATATTTATGTCATGTACTGTACTACTGAGTGATTCACACTGTCCACACTCAACCAGAGTAACAGCACAAAAAGTACCAAGCAGTGAAAGTAAGGCTTGCGGAAGCCTTTTAGCATTTTCTTCTCTTCTGCTTTCTTAGGAATGGCAGAACAGACGGCAGCCACATTCTCTGTCCCTGAGCAAGCCTGCATGTCGCAGAAGCCTGCATCACTATCACCAACTCTGCCAAGTTCCAACGCAGCTACAGACCCTGAGGATATAGGTTATGATGTTGAGGAGGAAACACACGGAGAGTCACAGTACATACTGAAAAGGAGGCAATGTGTTGGCTGCTCAAGGGCAAGCACCTGCTGGCAGAGTTCTGGCACAGTTCCTCTGCACCAAGATTCAGACTTCATACGACTTGCTTACAAACAGAGCTTGATATCTGAGTTGGACCACTCACATTTTCATGCAAAATACAATGCAAGATCTCGGGAGCAGTATGGAGGAGCAGTTGTGAATCAATGGTTGTTTGAATTGCCATTCTACAATACAGTGTACGGCAACTCCTGTGGCATCTGCAGTGGAGCTCTGAATGGTGCTGTAGTGTATGTACCCGTCTACCTTTAAGAGAACTATTTTATGTAACCATTCACCTTTAAGAGAACTATTTTAGGTGTGGCACTACTTTGTTTGGCTTCTGTATACGGTAATACCGACGGTGACCACACCAGTATATAAGTGTTGTGCCAGGAGTTATTGGGCAGATTCGCCCTGACCTTCGAATAGTAAAGTCCTGTTTTAAGTTACTCTTGGAGTCTGTGTATTAATTAACTAAACAACCCACAGACTCTACAGTGGCGACGAGTCCGATCGTACCCTGCGGCAACAATAATTCCGAAGCAGTTAACGAGCGTCGAGAAGAGGCAACCGCCCTCGTCATTCTGCTGGGAGAAAACTCGAGTCTGCAGAGCTGGAAAGGAGGAAGAATTCAGAGACAAAGACTTCCATCAGCAACAGGCACTGACTGTCCCTTCTGCCACGGTGAGGAGTGAGCCGATCAGCATGAGAAGCAAGGCGGCCATGGTGACTGTGAGTAAGGGAAAAGTAAAAAGAATAACCGGAGGATAAGGGCAGTGCACTCGACCACGGTCGAGGGGGAAAGGAGCCGGACAGAAGTCGGGCCCAGAGGCGCTGAGACTGGGGCAGCGTGGAGCAAGGAAGCCGTGGTACAGACAGGCTGGGGATGCAACGGCGTCGTGAGACAGCTAGACCGCGACCGGCGAAAAAGGCCGGGCAGCGACCGAAGCCACGAAGCGCTGCGACCGGGAGTGTAGGCGCGGGAAGATATAAAAACTCAGCCGCAGCCGGGGAGGGAAGCACCGGACTGCGAGAGGGCTGGGAGGCGGGATTGGGAGCCGAGCGAGCGGGAGAGGCAGAGCCGACCAAGGGAGACTGAGCGAGAGCCAGTCCAGCGGCTGAAACTATTCGCCGTCAATGGGGTGTACCCAGCGCCGGTAGAGCCGAGCGAGCGGGAGAGAGACAGAGCCCGAGCAAGGGGAACTGAGCGAGAGCCAGCCCAGCGGCTGAAACTGTTCGCCGTCAACGGGGTGTACCCAGCGCCGGTTGCCCTGCCGAGAAAAGGGAAAGCGCTGAAGCCGACGCACAGGCTGTGAACCTGAAAGCCAGCGGCCGTCGCCCGTGGGGAAAGTGTACCCCTCCCACCAGGGGAAGAAACGCGGGAAGCCGCCATTAGGCGGAGAAGAAGACAGAAGCGGGGAACTGCCATTGAAGTGGGCGGGGAGAGAAGATAAGCGCGGGAAACCGCCATTTTCGCGGGAAAACCGCCATCTTAGAAAAAAAAAGTTAAAGAAATAATTCAGGGTGTTATCAGAAAGAGAGGAAGATGCCTAAGCGTGGTAACATCAACGATTTTAATGCCGAGGTAGAAGACTGGGCCATGTACGTGGAACGCATCGAGATCTATTGTGAGGCCAATAAAATAGAAGAAGATGACAAAGCTATAACCTTGCTAAACTCAATGGGCGCGAAGACATACGGGCTCTTGAAGCATCTACTATCACCAGCTAAACCGGCGGATCAGACTTTCGATGATATTGTGGCTGTTCTGAAGGATCACTTGAACCCCACACCGTTGATGTTGGCGGAACGATTCAAATTCTATGCGAGAACGCAACGGAAAGACGAAAGCAACGCAGAATACTTGGTCGAACTGCGTAGACTAGCAAAATACTGCCAGTTTGGAGGGAATCTGACAGAGGCATTGCGAGACAAGTTCGTGTGTGGGTTGGCAAAGGAAGGAACGCAAAAGCGACTACTCGAAGAGAACGACCTTACACTTGACAGGGCTGTCCTTATTGCAGCATCGCACGAAGCCACAGCGAAGGGAACTGCGGAAATGCAGCTAAAGACAGCAGCACTAAGTGTGGATCAAATTACCTCGACAACAACAAAATGCTATCGTTGTGGGAAGACAACACACGACCAGAACCAATGCTGGTTTAAGAACCAGGAATGTAGGAAATGTGGCAAACTGGGTCACATAGCTAAGGTATGCCGGTCAGGGAAGAAGACCAACAACCAAAGGACCAACAACCAAAGGAAGCCATCACAGGAAAAGTACAACAAGGTACACAAGGTGGCTGAGAAGAGTTCAGACAAACAGAATTCAGGCTCAGACCCAAACGGCCAGGAGCTGGGTAGTCTGAGAATTCACAATGTGAGTAAGGAAGCTGACCTACAAACTATCTGGGTCATGCTAAAAATAGCTGGAATCCAAGTGAAAATGGAGTTGGACACTGGATCAGCTCTATCAGTCATAAATTGAAGGGATTACCACCGGCTATTCTCACATATACCCTTAAGAGATACCAAGTTCATATTGCAGACATACACGGGGCATAAAGTATACCCCATGGGAAAGATAACAGTCAAAGTGAGAGATAGGGGTAAAGAACACCCAAGAATGAACTTATACGTACTACATGAGCGAGGACCACCACTTCTAGGACGGGAGTGGATCAAGAAAATAGACATGGAATGGCACTATCTAAAAGCCATAACGAGTGAGGACTTGGTGCAGACAATCAGCTCAGATTCTGAAATGGATGACGATAAGACCAACCCAAATATGAAAGACAAGGCTGAAATGGACTTGCCGACGAAGGTTGGAAAAACGAAGGCAGGCATGAAGGCTTATGCTCCAGAGAAGAACAAAGTTTCAGAACAGAACTCCACCGAACAACGACAACCTAGTTTGACAGAAAATTCTGAGCCTGTTCAAGTTACGGACATATCCATGATGGAAGAACACCGAGCTCAGACTCAAACTTATTTCAAATTACGACAACAATTAGAACAATTGAGTTACCATCTCGTACAAGAGATGAAAACAATGAAAAAGTTCTATGACACCGAATGGGAGAATCTGGAAAGACAACAGAAGCAGCTAGCTCAAGCAGAGAGCGACCATAGAGCCATCGTGACCAATTACCGATCACATCTCCCTTATGCTGTTCAGGAGTTAGAATATTTGCAGGAAGAAGCAAATGAAGAGGAATCTTCAGGAAGCCAGGATTTTATTCCAGTTCTTCTCTACGACTCCTTACAAGCAGAGTGTGAGAAGTTGAAAGAACAGTATGAACAGGCCCAGGCTACAATTCTGGAAGGGGTTAACTCGGCAACCTCCGAAAAGCTAGTTTCAGTGGAAGCATATGAGCAACTGAAGGTTGAACATGAGCAAGAAGTCCAAAGGCTGCAGGAAATTCTTGATGAGCTCAAGGCCAAGACAGACTCATCGGTAGAAGTTCCATCCATAGATGAGAAATTAGAGGTGAAAGACATGGCAGAACATGAAAGACAAGATGTACAAGAACTCATAAAAATATTAAAGGAAACCCAAGACAAATATGGGGCGGCAATGACCGAGATTCAACAACTTGAAGAACAGATTCAACTGGGAATCCATTCAGTGGAAGAAAAGGGAACTGTAAGAAACACAGAGACTGTAAGAATGGCCTCTGAACATGAGCTAGAGAGCATCAAGGCGCAACTTCTCCGAGCGCTGGAAGCCAAAGTACAAGAGGAAAAGAAGGTGAAAGCATTGGAGGAAAAGGTGGATGAAATGCAGAAGACTCTGACCCACAGTGTTCCCGTGGAAGAGTTAACGGTCAGCCAACTCCTTCATATGCTGAGGGACAAGACTCTACAATGGGAACAATCTGAACACGAGCTTCAATCTTCAAAGGGAAGGAGTTCGGAGCTCTCAAAAATTATGGAAATAGCTGAGGTTGCAACACAGATTTTACAGGGATGCCAAAAGTACGCTGAATCACGTCAATGTGAACAGCAGAATGTTGAAACAGCTGCTCCAGTAGAAGGATTGAATAGCCTGATCAATCAATCCCCGAGGGAAGGGGAAGTATTGAAATCACAAACGAGGTCATTAGTGAAGGATTTGCAGGAAACCCAGGAAGAGCGGGATGAATATGAATGCATGAAGAAGTCTCTGCAGGAAAGATGTCTAGGGAGGGAACAACAGTCGGCTAACGTCCAGTTGGGTATGGAAGAAGTAGCAGGCCCTCTCGCTAGACTAGCTCAGGACAACACCGAATATTACCATGACCTGTTGAGTGACACGGAATATTACGATGACTTGGTCTGCCCAGCTTGTGATGAAAACTCCCAAAGTGCAGAAATCAGGATGAAGCACTTAAAGTCTAAGGAACATAGGGAGATGGTGGCGCTACAGCTGGCAGCGGATAAGGGAGCCCCGAGAGTCTCCAAGAAGCAGAAAAGAAAAAGACGAAGCAGAAGACGATAACCATCTAAATCATTATCACTTCTATCAGATCATGCACATGGGCCCCACGAAGGGGGCCAAATCAGTTGGAAAGTAGGAAAAATTACCAAGGCAGTCCAGCTGTTTGTAAAAGTCAGCACTGCTGGTTCAGCAGGACGGAAGTTCAAGCTGTTAAGCCAAGGGAAAGACTATTGGATGAGTCACGCTAGAAATGTGAACCGGCTACACCACAGAGATGTTGTTCGGACCGAGTCAAGACCAGAGACTGAATCTGTGAACTGTTCCCGCAGAGACTGAATCTGTGAACTGTTTCCCGCAGAGACTATATCTGTGAATTGTTTTACATGAAGTTGATTATATGTTATGTTTAATGGGGAATAAGTATGTTGTAAGCTAAAAAGGGAGGATTGTAGTGTATGTACCCGTCTACCTTTAAGAGAACTATTTTATGTAACCGTTCACCTTTAAGAGAACTATTTTAGGTGTGGCACTACTTTGTTTGGCTTCTGTATACGGTAATACCGACAGTGACCACACCAGTATATAAGTGTTGTGCCAGGAGTTATTGGGCAGATTCACCCTGACCTTCGAATAGTAAAGTCCTGTTTTAAGTTACTCTTGGAGTCTGTGTATTAATTAACTAAACAACCCACAGACTTTACAGGTGCCGGTCATAGATTACAGTGGAAGCATCTCTTGTGAATACTTACACTGCTGTTATAGAGGCCTTGGCCTCAAATCGCAATGATACTCTATTGGCCAGCTCCAACATGGAATCAAAAACAGAATTTCTAAATTTGCTGATGACATCAAAATGGGGGGATAGTCAACCCTGAGGAGGACTGCAACAAATCACAAGAAGACATTAATAAACTTGCAGAATAGGCATATAATTGGCAAATTAATTACAACACAGATAAATGTGAGGTATTACATTTTGGTAATAAAAGTAGGAAGGTCTGATATTAATTGGAAAATATGAATCTAAATGGGGTAGAAGAGCAAAGGGATCTCGGGGTACAAATACACAAATCACTAAAAGTTGCAGAACAGGTTAACAAGGCCATAAAAAAAATCAAATCAAGCACTAGGGTTTATTTCTAGAGGGATAGAACTGAAAAGTAGAGAAGTTGTGCTAAACCTGTATCGAACCTTGGTTAGGCCACACTTGGAGTACTGTATACAGTTCTGGTCGCTATATTATAGAAAGGATATAGAGGCACTGGAGAGGGTGCAGAGAAGATTTATAAGGATGATACCAGAAATGCTAGGGTATATCTATCAGGAAAGGATGAATAGGCTGGGTCTCTTTTCTTGTGATAATAGAGGTCTTTAAAATTATGAAAGGTTTTGGTAGAGTAGATACAGAGAGAATGTTTCCACTTGTGGGGAAGAGCAAAACTAGAGGCCATCAATATAAGATAGTCACCAGGAAATCAAATAGGGAATTCAGAAGAAACTTCTTTACCCAAACAGTGGTGAGAATGTGGAACTCGCTAGCACAGGCAATGGTTATGCTGATAGAGTTAGATGGGACAAGACGGGTTAGGTTCGAGTGGAGCATAAACGCCGGCATGGACTGGTTGGGCCGAATGGCCTGTTTCTGTGCCGTATATCCTATGTAATGCTGAGTAATCACATGGGCCCAGAAATTCGGGTCTCCACGGGTGAGTACGCATGGGGTACTCACCCGTAGGCCGAATGGAAGTGCCGGTTTTCTGCATGCACTGTGCATGCGCGGGGAACTGGCACTTCCGTTCCCCTGAACGAAGGGGTTCAGAGGTCGAACGCACGCGAAGGAGAGGCTGCGCGTGCGCTTTGAACTTAGTTTTTTTTTACAGGTTTTCCCGGGAGGGTAAGCCTGCAGGATTTACACATTTAAAAAGCAGGCGTAAGGCCTGCTTTTTGCAAGGTAAGTGGTCAATTAATTAAAATTTAAAAAAAAATTTCCACAGGTTTAATATTTTTAAATACTTTAAAGCAAGGAAAGTTTATTTTTAGCCCCGTTAGAATATAAAATTATTTTTTTCAAAAATTTAAATTATTGTTTACAATAGTTATTTAACATAATTTATAGCTTATTTAAAAAGTGTGATTTAAAAATAAAATTATTTGAAGGTTTACTGCTATTTTGGGGCCTGTAGTATTTATATGTTTTGACAGGTCTTCCTGTCAACCTTATGAATGGGCTTTTCCCTCCTCCGATGGCTGCCCATGGCTCACGTGATCCCAGGGGACGCATCGCACTAACTACGCCCCTGGGATATGCAAGCACAGCACGCCGGCAGCTGGGCCAGGCCCCGGAGCGGAATTCCACGGGGCCCTACAGCTCAATTGCCGGCGCGCAAGGTAAGTGCAGGTCGGGGGCTTGCACCCGCGGGAAGCCCCCAACCCGAATTTCTGGGCCATGAAGACAACCTTGAGAAGGGAATTCATTCGTCATAGCTTCCCATAGATCTGCTCTTACACAAATCAATGGCAATTTTGAGGAGGTACCCAGCCAGCAATGACTAGTCTGTAGTAGATGAGGCACTGGCTGTAAACTTGATATAATAGTCAATTCGTCAACCATCCCTATGCAAGTGACAGGAAAAGGAGGATCAGGCATAGACACAAGAGTTGAAAAGCAGAGGCAGGGCAGGAGTAACTGCTCTTGACTTCAGAGTAGCAATCAACAAAACAAAACTGAGGCCATTTGGGGTCAAAGGAAAACCCTTCAATGAATCATAGAATCACAGAAATTTACAGCACAGAAAGAGGCCATTCGGCCCATTTTGTCTGTGCTGGCCGAGAAAGAGCTATCCACCATAATCCCACTTTCCAGCACTTGGTCCATAACCTTGTAGGTTATGGCACTTCAAGTGCATATCCAAGTTCTTTTTAAATGTGATGAAAGTTTCTGCCTCTACCACACTTTCAGGCAATGTAGGGGATGGTGTCATGGGCGTGCCCAGTCAGCTTCACCTCTGACTGTCCCTTGAGCGGTTCGAATCGTTCCCACACCCCTGGGTTCTAGACACCGGACTTAGGTACAGGCAGTGATACGGAAAATCGAGTAGACAAGTGGTTTGGTGTAAGAAAACCAAGATTTTATTAAAACAATAAAACACAGTCTTATGAGAATTACTGGTATAAAATACAGGCATAAACAATTACACTTATTCAGTGAATGGGGAACACACGGCACATCGAGGGAAAACAACTACATTAACAATCCCCTTATCCTTATCCCACCCCCTGTACCTAACTAGATTAAGCTATGAGGGGCCAGGAAGTCATGCTTACCAATCCAAAACCTGTTGCTTTAACGTTGTGAGTTTTGAGGTTTAGTCTTCTGTCCTTTGGGGTACTCAGTCGCCACATGGTCTCAGGGTGCGGTGCTGGAGTTGTTGATGTGACACACCTTCCCTCTCCTCAGCTACCGTCGTCATCTCGTCGCGATGGGATCTCCTCTTCTTCTCCCTCAGGCGGTCGTCAGCGGTAATAGGGTGGTTGGCGGGTTTTACTGTTTATTCGATTTTACTGCCCAAGCGTCAAACGCCAGCATATTCATTGCGGATGTGGACACCCGCATCTAACGCCAGCTTATTCGCAGTGTTCAATTGCCAACTTATTCTCACTGTCCATACATACACTGCTAATTTCTTCCCCAAACGCCAGCTTATAACTAGGCATTTGGTTTTTACCAATGAGTCTTTTGCTGCCCTTCTCTGCTCTTGTTGGGTTTTACCTTCTTATTCGTCTCATCTTGTCTCGTCTCGTTTCGTCTGCCCCTTTTGTGGCCTGTGTGTCCTGTATGACTTTGAACTCGGGTCTCGTTCTCCTCCCATGTTTGGTCCCGGTGTAATGGGCGTTCTTGGTTGTTGAGTGGTGCGGGGAGCAAGAAGAGAACCCACCACGAGGCCAGGGCATGAGTACGAGCGGCAGCAGGCCAAGGCCACAGACAAGAGTCAAGGGAAGAGAGAGATTGCTACTGATGGGCCTACAATTATACCCGTTCTTCCACTCCTTATCTGCGCGCCAAATCAGGTCAGTCCATTGTTTAACTTTTAGCGGGCTGTTTTAAATTATTACAACCATTTGTTTTAATGACTTTGGGAGTGGTTGTCTCCGGGTCTAATGGCCCCGATGTCCTTGTTGCTCTGTCATTGATAAGACTTGATTGTCCCCATCCTATCTTGATGGCTACTGTGAGCTGTTATCGATTAAACATGCAGAAAGCTAATGGCCACCATTACGGGCCCATTCTAATTTGATTTGATTCAACTCGAATAAATGCGTATTCTGTGTTTACTTTGTCTGGCTGGTTCTCGAGAGTCCTGTTCTCATGAATTCCTGCATTTTAATGTTTTGTCTCTAGGCCTGCTTGTTGGCAAAGCCCTGGTTTTAAAAATCCTGACAGTATCAGTCACGAGGTTTACAGAAGCCATTTTGGGCACCCTGCTTTTAATAACTTGTCCAAAACAGGGTCCCTTGATCCATAACTTGGGGGTTGCAGGAATGTTGAGAACCCTGCAACTTACAGCAGTGAGTTCCGGACCCCCACCACCCTCTGGGTGAAAAATATTCTCCTCAAATCCCCTCTAAACCTCCTGTCAATTACTTTAAATCTACGCCCCCTGGTTATTGACCCTTCTGCTAAGGGAAATAGGTCCTGCCTATCCACTTTATCTAGGCCTCTCATAAATTTATGCACCACAATTCGGTCTCCCCTCAGCCTCCTCTGTTCCAAAGAAAACAACCCCAGCCTATCCAATCTTTTCTCATAGCTAAAATTCCCCAGCCCAGGCAACATCCTTGTAAATCTCCTCTGTGCCCTCTCTAGTGCAATCACAACCTTCCTGTAATGTGGTGACCAGAACTGCACGCAGTATTCTAACTGTGGCCTAACTAGTGTTTTATACAGTTCAAGCATAATCTCCCTGTTCTTATAGTCTATGCCTTGGCTAATGAAGGCAAGTATCCCGTATGCCTTCTTAACCACCTTATCTACCTTCAGGGATCTGCACTCCAAGGTCCCTCTGATCCTCTGCATTTCTCAGTGTCCTACCATTTATTGTATATTCCCTTGCCTTGTTAGCACTCTCCAAATGCATTACCTTACACTTCTCCGGATGCAGTTCCATTTGCCACTGTTCTGCCCACCAGACCAGTTCATTGATATATTCCTGCAGTCTACAGCTTTCTTCTTCATTATCAACCACACGGTCAAATTTTGTATCATCTGCAAACTTCTTAATCACACTTCCTACATTCAAGTCCAAATCATTGATATATACCACAAAAAGAAAAGGACCCAATACTGAGCCCTGTGGAACTCCACTGGAAACAGCCTTCCAGTCACAAAAACACCCTTCGACCATTACCCTTTGTTTCCTGCCTCTGAGCCAATTTTGGATCCAACTTGCCACTTTGCCTTGGATCCCATGGGCTTTTACTTTCCTGACCAGTCTGCCATGCGGGACCTTGACAAAAGCCTTGCTAAAATCCATATTGACTACTTGATGTGTATGTACCTTTAAGGGAAGAACTGGTTTTAGACTGCAGTACCGGCAGTGACCACCCCTGTATAAAAGGCCCTAGCAGGCTTCTGTATTTCAGTCTGACGTTGCCCTCCTGTTCAGTAAAGTACCTGTTAAACTGTTCTCCCGAAGTCCGTGTATTATTGAGGCGCGGACTTTACAGTGGCAACGAGTAAGTTCGAACTCACCTGCAGTGTGGCATCATCTCACGGGGATCTCGCCCTGAGAGGAGGTTTCTTGGAGGTTGTAGTCTGAGCAACGGGCATCGACCGCGGGCAACCGCCCAAAGAATTCACCGGTGTTCGGAGAATTGCGGGAGAGACTGTGGAGAGCTGTGCTTGCCTCCCCAGTTAAGGTGTTCCAGCAAATTGTGTTGGTAGCAGGTAGTGCGCTAACCCTTCCGGACTGCGGTGGGCTCAAGCTCGATCGAGCGGCTCTACAAAACGGGACGCGCAGCGTCGCCGGGAAAAGAAAACAAGAGAGAGGGTGGAGCGCACAGGGCGTGGTCAGTGCTCAAGAACCGGGCAGCGGCGAGAAGATAAACGGGGGGAAGGAAAGCGAGACGCACCGAAGCCACGGGTCGCCGCCATTACCCTGTAGAATGCTAGGAGCAGCGTGGCAGCAAGGGGAAGAAGGAAAAGCGCGGGAGGCACCATTTTATTCCATTGGGGAAGAAGAAAAAGCGCGGGAGGCGCCATTTTAAATCACCCAAGATGCCGAAAAGTGGCAGTGTCACTGCTTTCGACAATGAGGTAGAAGACTGGACCACGAATGTGGAAAGAATTGAAGTGTACTGCAAGGCAAATGAGGTGGCCGATGGAAAGAGGGCGTCAGTATTATTGAATTTGATGGGCGCGAGTACGTACGGCATATTGCGGAATTTAATTACCCCAGCTAAACCAATGGAGAAAAGTTTTGAGGAGATTGTTAATATCTTACAGGAAAACCTAAACCCTACACCGCTGCAGATAGTTGAAAGATTCAAGTTCCATAAAAGAAACCAGCACAAAGATGAGAGCAATGCTGACTATCTTACGGAACTACGCAAGTTATCGAAGCACTGCCAGTTCGGAGCAGGACTGGTGGACACCTTACAGGATAAGTTGTCTGCGGGCTCCAGAGTGAAGGAACCCAGAAACGACTACTTTCAAAAAAGGACCTGACGCTAGAACAGGCTTTCAGCGTGGCAGTATCCTACGAAGCAGCAGCACGGGGAGCTGCGGAAATACAACAGAAACCACAAGAATACAGCGCTAACGAAATGGCGTATGGAGCAGAAAAGTGCTATCGCTGCAGCAGAACAACCCATGAGCAGAAGGACTGCTGGTTTAAGGACAAAGTATGCAGGCAATGTGGAAAAATGGGACATATAGCAAGAGTCTGCAGGTCGGGAAAGAAAACCAACACGGCAAGAACTACTAAGGAACAGTACAGGAAAGTAAAGAAACTGACAGACAGTAGTTCGGAAGATCAGGAGAGTGATAAGGACTCCGGGAGCAGGAGACTAAGTTGTCTAAAGTTACACAACGTGATCGCAAAGGAGGATCACCAAACCAATTGGGTCGCCCTCATGATAGCAGGTTCCCCAGTAAAGATGGAATTGGACACAGGATCAGCCCTAACAGTCATGAATCAATGAGGCTATTAGCGGCTCTTCTCACACATACCCTTAAAGGACACGTCCATTGTATTGAAGACATACACGGGGCAAAATGTCTACCCCAGAGGAAAAATAAGGGTGCCAGTTAAAAATAACGGCAAGGAAACACAAAAACTATATATGTATATACTACGAGATGGAGGACCACCATTATTGGGACATGAATGGATCTGAAAAATACAATTGGATTGGCATTCCATTCAGGCGCTAACTGTGACTGGCAAAAAGGATGATGACGTCGCACATGGACGTCTGTCACAAATTCTATCTGACGCGGAAGAGGTGTTCCAACAAGGACTTGGGACTCTAAAAGGAGAAAAGCCAACCATAAAGATTGAAGATAACACAAACCCAAAATTTTCAAGGCCAGACCGGTGCCATGCATGATCCGCCCAGCCGTTGAAGCTGAACTGGAGAGTCTGGAGCATTCGGCTGTGCTGTCCAAGGTGGACTGGAGCGAGTGGGCCACACCTATCATCCCTGTAATGAAGAAAGCATTGAGCAGCACACCTGGGGAGCTAAAGAAGGTTTGCATCTGTGGGAACGTCAAGGTAACTGTGAACCCAGTCCTGCACACAGCAGGGACCACTAATGTACACAGTGGACGTTGGAGAGAGCATTGTGAGGCGCCATGCTGACCAGATTCTAGAGTCACAGGAACAAGCCAAACCCGTACCACAAGAAGGTGCACCTGGTAATCAACCCGAAGTACAGATTGCGTCTACCTCAGAAGCAGTGGTATTGGAAGCTGACGAACCACCCAATGACAATGAACCAGAATCATGCTCCGCCGCAAGAACAGGATACTCGAGAAAGGCGCTATCCAGTCAGGATCAGGAAGCCTCCTCAAAGACTGAACTTATGAATGATTATTTCAGTTGATGTATATAATATCCAGAAAGTTGTAATTAGTTATTATTTAGTTGTTAAATGAATGTTATGTACTGTTTATCAAAAAGGGGAGGAATTGTTGTGTATGTACCTTTAAGGGAAAACTGGTTTTAGACTGCAGTACCGGCATTGACCACCCCTGTATAAAAGGCCCTAGCAGGCTTCTGTATTTCAGTCTGACATTGCCCTCCTGTTCAGACCTCATTCTCTGCATTGCTGGCTGTGCAGCTGCCTCAGTCAGCAGGAGCAGGAGGAGCAGCCAAACCAGGAGAGTGGAGAGTGGAAAGTGGTTGTCTCCTGACCAGGAAGAGGAGGACAACGATAGGTCACCACCACCACCTCCACCATCATCATCACAACAACAGAGGTGCCTGGAGAGAGAGGACAGAGGAGGAGAAGGAGAAAGGAGGCCAGCAACAACATCAACCAGGGGAGAGGCCTTTCCCATTACTGCCTCCCCAAATTGGCCTCCACTTCAGGAGAGGGAGAGAAGGGAGAGAAACCACCATCAACCAACACCAACTGTTCGGAAGGAGGGAGGAATATCATCTTTCAGAACATCTACAGGTGGGTGTTATTTGGGGCACTCTCCCAAAGACTTGGTATTTTAGGTGGTGGGAGAAAAGAAGAAACAAGGCTGGATCATCAAGGGGTGTCTGTGTGTGTGTGTGGCTCTTGTTAAAAACTAGGCCACACACACCACTAATAAGCACACCTTCTATTGCCTGACCTGGGACAGCTGGAGCTGCCTAGGTGAAGTCCAATTTCATTTATTACATCGTTAAGACCTGGTGTGGGACTGAGCCTGGGGCATCTCCAGCTTTCCCAGGTGAAGACATCTTCTCCCCCTGCCAGAAGACCACCACCATCAAAGACTTTAAATTTCCATCGGAGAGTGCACCCCTGCCAACACCCACCCATCCACCATCCTGAGTGGCAAACCTGCCCTTGCGGCCTCCCTCCTTCCCACCCCCCCTCTCTCTCTCTCTTTGTCTCTCTCTGGCTCTTTCTCTGATGCACCTCAATTTCATCTCTATTTATTAATTGCCTATTGAGCAGAGGGGAGAAGGCCCCTCTCCCAATTTCAATCAATAAGGGGAGAGGTGTGCCTTCATTTAAAACAGCTCCCTCTGCTCAATAGAGGAACAAAAAGTACCTGAGGCCATTAACACTTTCAGGCCTGTGACTTGGGGTGAGTGTAGCCCTTATAAAAACACCCCATAATGGCGACTGCATCTTCGCCGGTGGCGGGGCCAGCCAGGACTTATGCGGGAGTGGCAGCCAAGCCACAGCTGCTCCCGCTGCTTCTGCTGCCCCGTCACCTTTTAAACTCATGACATAAAAGCTTGGGGTGAAGAGCTACACTCACCCCACTATGACCATTGAGGCCTGCGTTAAAGCCATGGCTCAGGTTGTCGGCCCCTCAGCCATCGTCGCAGCCTCAAAAATGTACGGGAAGGCTGTGTTCTTCCTGGGGTCTGTGCGGGCGGTGTCCCTGGCCGTCGCCAAGGGGCTCACCATGGGCAGGACATTCCTGCCGGTGCATCCTCTCGAGGCCACCGCGCAGAGGATCGTCATCTCGAACCTCCCGCCATATGTTCCTGGTAAGCTCCTCCTCCCCCATTTATGCCAACTTGGGGAGGTGAGGTCGGGGATCATGCCCATCCCGCTCGGCTTCCAGGAAGCCAGCCTTCGCCAAGTCTTCTCCTTCCGGCAGCAGCTGTTTATCCAGCTGGCGCGGGAGGACAACGACGGGGCTTTCATCATCCACCATGAGGGGACCGTCTATCGCGTCTTCTGGACGTCAGACGGTGTGCGGTGCCACGCCTGCAAGGAGGTGGGGCACATTCGGGAAAGCTGCCCTGCCTCCAAGGCCGCCAGATCATCTAGTGCGGCCGAGGCTGGCGCCGCCGCCACTTCTCCCCCCGGATCTGCCCGCGCGTCGGGAACCACTGATGCGCGGTCGACGTCGGAGGCCGATGCCACCAAGGCCTCCGGCAGGGGGGAGGCAGCGCGTCCGGCTGGAAGGAAGGCGCGGCAAAAATCAAATCACATTAGGGTGTGTCCCCCCCGTGGAGGGCCAGCCCTTGCCCCTTAAGCCCCTTACACCCGCGCTCCTCGCGGAGTTAATCGGGGCAGACGCGAGTGGGAGGGGCCTCATGCCCGAGCCTGTGGCCGCAACCGCCGTAGTGGAAATGCCAGTTCCTGCGGCCGGGCTCGGGCCCGAGGAACCTGACAAACCTGCTCTGCCGGAGGGAGCGGTGGAGGAGGCCTCTGCAGACATGGATGTCTCCCTCGCTCCCTCCGTGCTAAAAAGAAGGCGCGACCCCCTGGTAGAGGAGGACCGAGAGGAGGAAGGTCCCTCCGAGCAGGGGGAGTCATCGCCCGCCGCGAGTACTGCGCCTTCCCCCCAACCGCTGTCATCACCACCGGCGATCGGCAGGGGTCGCCTGCCCCTTGGGAGGCTGGGGCAGATGTGTCTATCCAGCACGTGCCTCCCGGGGATGGGGACGACACCCTGCCCGTGGGGGTGGGCGCGGGACAACCCGCGGCGGAGATTGACATTTTATCGGTGCCGTTACCGCTCGCCGGGTCGGGCGGCCTGGGGTCTGGGTCGGCCGAGCTCAAGGAAAATGAGCTCGCCCAATGCGACCCGGACATCTCCCAGGGGCTGCTCGTTCTGGTAGAGTTTTTAATTCAAAACACACCATCCGCTGGGTCGGAGGTTAGTGGCAGGGATGAGGATGGCCCCCTGGCTGCGTCCCTGGTGCCGGATGTACTGGAGGAGCTAGGAATTGTTCTCTCCCCGGTTTCTCCGGTTGTTCTGGCATCTGAGGCGGGGGTGGGGACTCTGAACCATCGCCGTCTTCTGGCCCGGCGCCCCTAGAGGAGCCCAGGGAGGAATCCTCTGACGCCGATACTAGGGGTGGGATCCGGGCGGAGGCGGGGCCGGCGGATGCGGCCGAGCTGTTCGCTGCACACTGCGCGACGGACAGGTCGGCCACTGGTGATGACCCCCTGGAGGAGGATGGGGACTCAGTGATGGGCACGGAGGACGATTATCGACTCCACCATCGACGAGGCGCTGGATGACCTCGTGCCCCTCGCCGAGTCTCTCCTCATTCCCGTAAGGGAACTCCGGGACTTTATGGCCACGTGCCAGGGTCGGCAAAATAAGATCCGGCTGGCCCTCAACAGGTGGTCAGAGCTGGCGCTGCTCATCATGTCCGTCCGCGTCGCCGTTAAAATCATGGGCGCGGACGAGGGCGTGGACCCGCTCGAGCTGCGTCGGCTCAGAACGTTTCTCACTGGGCTGCTGAGGAAGTGGCAGCTGACCAGCGGCTGCGCTCCCTCCCCTGGTTAGGTGTAGGTAGAGGTTGCACTATGCTTCTGACATGAAAATAACCATAGCCAGCCTCAACATCAACGGCAGCAGGGAGGCGCGCCGCAGATTCAATAGCTTCTCGGTCCTTCGGGATGGGAAGTATGCAGTGTGCTTCCTGCAAGAAACCCACACCGTTCCGGGAGACGAAGCCACATGGCTCCTGGAGTGGCAAGGAGGGGTCAGCATGAGTCACCTCTTCAACAATTCCAGCGGCGTGGCTATCTTGCTGGCCCCGCATTTTCAGCCGGAGATCTTGGGGGTCAAGGAGCACGTGCCGGGCCGCTTGCTCCAGGTCACTGTTCGCCTGGGGTGCGTGCCGCTCAATCTAGTGAACGTGTACGCCCCTCAGACCGGTGCGCAGTAAGTGCGCTTCTTCGAAGAAGTGTCCGCTCTTTTGGGCTCCGTCGACGCGGGCGAGTGCGTCATCCTCGGGGGGGATTTTAACTGCACCCTCGAGGCGAGGGACCGTTCGGGTCCCCCACGAAGCCCGGCGGCGATGGAGAAGTTGAGGGATCTGGTCGGGTACTTCGACTTGGTGGACGTCTGGCGAAATCTCCACCCCGATTCCAACGCCTTCACTAGTGTGAGGTCTGGGGGAGGAAGGTCCAGAATCGACCGCCTCTACATTTCCCGGGCGTACGTCTCCTGCGTTCTGACGGCTTCCATGCGGCCGGTGCCGTGCATGGACCACCACCTGGTGTGGGTGGAGCTCGCTCTGCTTTGCGCGCAGGGGTTTCCGCGTACTGGCAATTTAACAACCTGCTGCTGGAGGACGTGCGGTTCCGGGATTCGTTTCGTCGGTTCTGGGCCGACTGGAGAAGGAAGCGGGGGGGCTTCCCCTCCTTGAGGCTATGGTGGGGCGTGGGCAAGGCTCACGTCCTTCTCTTCTGTCAGGAGTACGCGAAGGGGTCGACCAAGAGGCGGGAGGCCCGGGTCGGGCGGTTGGAGAAGGAGGTGCTCGACCTGGAGTCCCGTCTCGGTCAGGTCGTCGAGGACCCGGTCCTGCGGAAGGTGTACGAAGTGAAGAAGGGCGCGCTGAATGACCTGCAGCTCGTCGGGTCTCGAGGCGCGTAGGTGAGGTCGCGGATCCAGCTCCTACGGGACCTGGACCACGGCTCCCCCTTCTTCTACTCGCTGGAAAAAAGACGGGGGGTCCATAAGCAGCTCTTAGGGCTGCTGGCCGATGACGGATCTCTGGTCTCGGATTCGGAGGGAATCACCGCGGAGACACGTGCCTATTACAGGGCTCTGTTCTCTCCGGATCCGTCCAGCGAGGATGCACGCAGAGTTGTGTGGGAGCACCTGCCGAAGGTTAGCCCGGAGGGCGCAGAAAAATTGGACGCTCCGCTAAGCCTGGCGGAGCTGACCGGTGCCCTCCGCCAGCTCTCCAGGGGAAAGTCCCCGGGGCTGGACGGGCTGACCGTGGAGTTCCACAGGGCGTTCTGGGATGTCTTCGGGGGCGACTACATGCGGGTCCTGGGGGAATGTTTGGCGACCGGGGAGATGCCCCTCTCTTGGCGCAGGGTAGTCATTGTCCTGCTGCCTAAGAAGGGTGATCTCCGCCTCCTTAAGAACTGGCACCCAGTCTCCCTCCTCAGCATGGACTATAAATCTTTGCCCGGGCCATGTCTGCTCGCCTTGGCACCGTGCTGGTCCACATGATCCACCCCGACCAGTCCTAGACAGTCCCGGGCCGGACCATCCACGATAACATCCATCTGGTCCGGGACCTGGTCCACCACTCCCAGAGGGCTGGTCTGTCAGTCGCCTTCCTTTCCCTGGATCAGGAGAAGGTGTTCGACAGGGTAGATCACGAGTATCTCTTCGGGACTCTGCGCGCATTCGGGTTCGGGACGTATTTTGTCGCCCGGATCCGACTTCTGTACGCCGCCGCGGAGTGTCTGATTAAATTTAACGGGTCCTTGACGGCGCCCCTTCACTTCGGGAGGGGGATGCGTCAGGGATGCCCCATGTCCGGTCAGTTATATGCGGTTTGCGTGGAGCCTTTCCTGCGCCTCTTGCGGAAGAGGTTGACGGGACTTGCTCTGCAAGGGCTGGGCGTGGAGGTGGTCCTCTCGGCTTACGCCGATGACGTGCTCCTCACGGTCACGGATCCCGCTGACTTGCGGAGGATGCGGGAATGCCTGCAGATTTACTCGGACGCATCCTCCGCCAAGATCAACTGGGAGAAATTTTCCGGACTCCTGGTGGGTCAGTGGCGGGTGGACTCCCTGCCGGAGGAGTTCAGGCCTTTCGCCTGGAGCACCACGCACCTCCTTTATTTGGGAGTTTACCTTAGCCCTGCCGAGGACGCCTGGCCGGCGAACTGGCAAGAGCTGGAGGCCAAAGTCACCGCTCGCCTAGGACGCTGGACAGGACTGCTCCGAGTGTTGTCCTACAGGGGTCAAGCGCTGGTCATAAACCAGCTGGTGGCCGCCATGTTGTGGTACCAGTTGGTCACTTTGATCCCTCCCCCTGTGTTTGTCGCCAAGATGCAGAAGAAGCTCATCGACTTCTTCTGGGACAAAAGGAAATACTGGGTCTCTGCCACAGTTCTGAGTCTCCCGCTTAGGGAGGGCGGTCAGGCGCTGGTGTGCCTTCGCACCCAGGCTGCGACTTTCCGTCTTCAGACGCTGCAGAGATACCTGTACGTCGCGAATCCTCCGAGATGGTGTGCGCTGATGACGTATTTCTTCCGCCAGCCGCACGGCCTCAATTATGACACGCAGCTCCTGTTTGTGAAAGTGGGCTGCAGGCGTGCCGGCCTGCGGGAGCTGCCTGTCTTCTACCAGGAACTGCTATGGGTTTGGAACTACGTCGCTTCCATGCGGAGCTCTCCCCGTCAGGAGCGGCGGCTCTCCTTTGGGAGCCGCTGCTCAGGAATCCGCACCTCCACGACCGCGGGTTCGGGCGGCTGGCGGAGGGCAGGGCTGTGCCTGGCAAGGTGACCAGAGTCGGGGACCTGCTCGATGGCGGAGGAGTGGGCTGGATGGCGCCGGAGGAGCTGGCACGGTGCCTGTCCTGGGCTAAAGTCCGGCTCGCGGTCGAAGCCATCGAGTCGGTGAAAGTGGCACTGGGCCCCGACTCCACTAGGTGTATCGAGGCGGCTCAAGCATGTGGGGCGATCCCATCTGAGCTTACCCCCGTTCGGACGGAATTCCTCATCGGCGCCCGGCCCCAAATCTCCCCGCGGAACCGGCGCCTCACAACTTGAGCCGTCTCGAGGAAATACACTCCGTGCCTTTTCATTCCGCGTGGAGGAGTTTCCTGTACGGGCTGCTTCTGCACACTCTCCACTTTGCCATCTTCGTCTGCCGTCCGGACATGCCTTGGCGTGGCGTCTTGCTGACCGGCGGAGGCTGAGGTCCCCAATGGAGGGCTCTCTATGCGGGAGGTCTCCCTTGTTCCATCGGGGACTTGGCCTGGAGGGTGTTGCACAGAGCGGTCCCGTGCAATATGGTTTTAAGTAGGTTCACGGACTCCCAGACTGCCTGCATTTTTTGCGGCCTGGAGGAGTCCGTGTTTCACATTTATGTCGAGTGTGAGAGGTTGCAGCCCCTCTTTTACTACTTGAAGGGGCTGCTCCTCGACTTTTGGTTGCACTTCAGTCCCACGCTCTTGATCTACGGTCACCCGGTGCGGAGGGGAGCGGGCAGGTTGGAGGACCTCCTTGTAGGCCTGCTCCTGGGTCTGGCTAAAAGAGCCATCAGTTGGTCCAGGCAGCGGGCGGTCGAGTGGGTCGTCCGGCCGGATTGCCTGCCTCTCTTCCACGGCCATGTTCACGCCCGGCTGGCCCTGGAGATGGAGTACGCGGTGTCCGCCGGCACGCTTGAGTATTTCCGCGACCGGTGGGCGCCACGGGGACTGGACTGCATCATCAACCCGGAAAACCAAATTTTAATTTGACTTGTTAAGTTTTAGTTGAACTTTTGTTAAATTGCAGTCCAATTTGTTTTGGGTTTTTTTTTGGGGTCCAAACAAAAGAGTGCCCTCCTGTTCAGTAAAGTACCTGTTAAACTGTTCTCCCGAAGTCCGTGTATTATTGAGGCATGGACTTTACAGTGGCGATGAGTAAGTTTGAACTCACCTGCAGTGTGGCATCATCTCACGGGGATCTCGCCCTGAGAGGAGGTTTCTTGGAGGTCGCAGTCTGAGCAACGGGCGTCGACCGCGGGCAACCGCCCAAAGAATTCATCGGTGTTCGGAGAATTGCGGGAGTGACTGTGGCGAGCTGTGCTTGGCTCCCCAGTTAAGGTGTTCCAGCAAATTGTGCTTGTAGCAGGTAGTGCGCTAACCCTTCCGGACTGCGGTGGGCTCAAGCTCGATCGAGCGGCTCTAGAAAACGGGCCGTGCAGCGTCGCCGGGAAAAGAAAACAAGAGAGAGAGAGGGTGGAGTGCACAGGGCGCGGTCAGTGCTCAAGAACAAGGCAGCGGAGAGAAAATAAACAGGGGGAAGGAAAGCGAGATGCGCCGAAGCCACGGGTCGCAGCCATTACACTGTAGAACGATAGGAGCAGCGTGGCAGCAAGGGGAAGAATGAAAAGCACGGGAGGCGCCATTTCATCACGTTGGGGAAGAAGGAAAAGCATGGGAGGCGCCATTTTATTCCATTGGGGAAGAAGAAAAAGCGCGGGAGGCGCCATTTTAAATCACCCAAGATGCCGAAACGTGGCAGTATCACTGCTTTCGACAATGAGGTAGAAGACTGGACCACGTATGTGGAAAGAATTGAAGTGTACTGCAAGGCAAATGAGGTGGCCGATGGAAAGAGGGCGTCAGTATTATTGAATTTGATGGGCGCGAGTATGTACGGCCTATTGCGGAATTTAATTACCCCAGCTAAACCAATGGAGAAAAGTTTTGAGGAGATTGTTAATATCTTACAGGAAAACCTAAACCCTACACCGCTGCAGATAGTTGAAAGATTCAAGTTCCATAAAAGAAACCAGCACAAAGATGAGAGCAATGCTGACTATCTTACGGAACTACGCAAGTTATCGAAGCACTGCCAGTTCGGAGCAGGACTGGCGGACACCTTACGGGATAAGTTGTCTGCGGGCCCCAGAGTGAAGGAACCCAGAAACGACTACTTTCAAAAAAGGACCTGACGCTAGAACAGGCTTTCAGTGTGGCAGTATCCTATGAAGCAGCAGCACGGGGAGCTGTGGATATACAACAGAAACCATAAGAATACAGCACCAACGAAATGGCGTATGGAGCAGAAAAGTGCTATCGCTGCGGCAGAACAACCCATGAGCAGAAGGACTGCTGGTTTAAGGACAAAGTATGCAGGCAATGTGGAAAAATGGGACATATAGCAAGAGTCTGCAGGTCGGGAAAGAAAACCAACACGGCAAGAACTACTAAGGAACAGTACAGGAAAGTAAAGAAACTGACAGACAGTAGTTCGGAAGATCAGGAGAGTGATAAGGACTCCGGGAGCAGGAGACTAAGTTGTCTAAAGTTACACAACGTGATCGCAAAGGAGGATCACCGAACCATTTGGGTCACCCTCATGATAGCAGGTTCCCCAGTAAAGATGGAATTGGACACAGGATCAGCCCTAACAGTCATGAATCGACGTGACTATGAGCGGCTCTTCTCACACATACCCTTAAAGGACACGTCCATTGTATTGAAGACGTACACAGGGCAAAATGTCTACCCCAGAGGAAAAATAAGGGTGCCAGTTAACTATAACAGCAAGGAAACACAGAAACTATATATGTATATACTACGAGATGGAGGACCACCATTATTGGGACATGAATGGATCTGAAAAATACAATTGGATTGGCATTCCATTCAGGCGCTAACTGTGACTGACAAAAAGGATGATGACGTCGCACCTGGACATCTGTCACAAATTCTATCTGACGCGGAAGAGGTGTTCCAACAAGGACTTGGGACTCTGAAAGGAGTAAAGGCAACCATAAAGATTGAAGATAACGCAAACCCAACATTTTTTAAGGCCAGACTGGTGCCATACGCGATCCGCCCAGCCGTTGAAGCTGAACTGGAGAGTCTGGAGCGTTCGGGTGTGCTGTCCAAGGTGGACTGAAGCGAGTGGGCCACACCCATCGTTCCTGTAATGGAGAAAGCATTGAGCAGCACGCCTGGGGAGCTAAAGAAGGTTCGCATCTGTGGGGACTTCAAAGTGACTGTGAACCCAGTCCTGCACACAGCAGGGACCACTAATGTACACAGTGGATGATGGAGAGAGCATTGTGAGGCGCCATGCTGACCAGATTCTAGAGTCACAGGAACAAGCCAAACCCGTACCACGAGAAGGTGCACCTGGTAATCAACCCGAAGTACAGATTGCGTCTACCTCAGAAGCAGTGGTATTGGAAGCTGACGAACCACCCAATGACAATGAACTAGAATCATGCTCCGCCGCAAGAACAAGATACTCGAGAAAGGCGCTATCCAGTCAGGATCAGGAAGCCTCCTCAAAGACTGAACTTATGAATGATTATTTCAGTTGATGTATATAATATCCAGAAAGTTGTAATTAGTTATAATTTGGTTGTTAAATGAATGTTATGTGCTGTTTATCTAAAAGGGGAGGAATTGTTGTGTATATACCTTTAAGGGAAGTACTGGTTTTAGACTGCAGTACCGGCAGTGACCACCCCTGTATAAAAGGCCCTAGCAGGCTTCTGTATTTCAGTCTGACATTGCCCTCCTGTTTAGACCTCATTCTCAGCATTGCTGGCTGTGCAGCTGCCTCAGTCAGCAGGAGGAGAAGGAGCAGCCAAACCAGGAGATTGGAGAGTGGAAAGTGGTTGTCTCCTGACCAGGAAGAGGAGGACAACGATAGGTCACCACCACCACCTCCACCATCATCATCACAACAACAGAGGTGCCTGGAGAGAGAGGACAGAGGAGGAGAAGGAGAAAGGAGGCCAGCAACAACATCAACCAGGGGAGAGGCCTTTCCCATTACTGCCTCCCCAAATTGGCCTCCACTTCAGGAGAGGGAGAGAGGGGAGAGAAACTACCATCAACCAACACCAACTGTTCGGAAGGAGGGAGGAATATCATCTTTCAGAACATCTACAGGTGGGTGTTATTTGGGGCACTCTCCCAAAGACTTGGTATTTTAGGTGGGGGGAGAAAAGAAGAAACAATGCCGGGTCATCAAGGGGTGTCTGTGTGTGTGTGTGGCTCTTCTTAAAAACTAGGCCACACACACCACTAATAAGCACCCCATCTATTGCCTGACCTGGGACAGCTGGAGCTGCCTAGGTGTAGTCCATATTCATTTATTACATCGTTAAGACCTGGTGTGGGACTGAGCCTGGGGCATCTCCAGCTTTCCCAGGTGAAGACATCTTCTCCCCCTGCCAGAAGACCACCACCATCAAAGAATTTAAATTTCCATCGGAGAGTGCACCCCTACCAACACCCACCCACCCACCATCCTGAGTGGCAACCCTGCCCTTGCGGCCTCCCTCCTTCCCACCCACCCTCTCTCTCTCTCTTTGTCACTCTCTGCCTCTTTCTCTGAGGCACCTCAATTTCATCTCTATTTATTAATTGCCTATTGAGCAGAGGGGAGAAGGCCCCTCTCCCAATTTCAATCAATAAGGGGAGAGGTGTGCCTTCATTTTAAACAGCTCCCTCTGCTCAATAGAGGAACAAAAAATACCTGAGGCCATTAACACATTCAGGCCTGTGACTTGGGGTGAGTGTAGCCCTTATAAAAACACCCCATAATGGCGACTGCATCTTCGCCGGTAGTGGGGCCAGCCAGGACTTATGCGGGAGTGGCAGCCACAGCCACAGCTGCTCCCGCTGCTTCTGCTGCCCCGTCACCTTTTAAACTCATGACAAAAAAGCTTGGGGTGAAGAGCTACACTCACCTCACTATGACCATTGAGGCCTGCATTAAAGCCATGGATGGGGTTGTCGGCCCCTCAGCCATCGTCGCGGCCTCAAAAATGTACAGGAAGGCTGTGTTCTTCCTGGGGTCGGAGAGGGCGGTGTCCCTGGCCGTCGCCAAGGGGCTCACCGTGGGCGGGACCTTCCTGCCGGTGGATCCTCTCGAGGCCACTGCACAGAGGATCGTCATCTCGAACGTCCCGCCATATGTTCCTGGTGAGCTCCTCCTCCCCCATTTATGCCAACTTGGGGAGGTGAGGTCGGGGATCACGCCCATCCCGCTCGGCTTCCAGGAAGCCAGCCTTCGCCACGTCTTCTCCTTCCGGCGCCAGCTGTTTATCCAGTTGGCGCAGGAGGAGGACAACGACGGGGCGTTCGTCATCCACCACGAGGGGACCGCCTATCGCATCTTATGGACATCAGACGGTGTGCGGTGCCACGCTTGCAAGGAGGTGGGGCACATTCGGAAAAACTGCCCTGCCTCCAAGGCCACCAGATCATCTAGTGCAGCCGAGGCTGGTGCCGCCGCCGCTTCTCCCCCCGGATCTGCCCGCACGTCGGGAACCGTTGATGCGCGGTCGACGTCGGAGGCCGATGCCACCAAGGCCTCCGGATAGGGGGGAGGGAGCGCGTCCGGCCGGATGGAAGGCGTGACGAAAATCAAAAGACCTTAGGGCGGTTCCCCCCGTGGAGGGCCAGCCCTTGCCCCTTAAGCCCCTTACACCCGCGCTCCTTGCGGAGTTAATCGGGGCAGACGCGAGTGGGAGGGCCCTCGTGCCCGAGCCTGTGGCCGCAACCGCCGTAGCGGAAACGCCAATAGTTGCTGCCGGGCTCGGGCCCGAGGAACCCGACAAACCTGCTCCGCCGGAGGGAGCGGACGAGGAGGCCTCTGCAGACATGGAGGTCTCCCTCGCTCCCTCCGTGCTTAAAAGAAGGCGCGACCCCCTGGAAGAGGAGGAGGACCGGGAGGAGGAAGGTCCCTCCGAGCAGGGGGAGTCGTCGCCCACCGCGGGTACTGCGCCCCACCGCTGTCATCACCACCGGCGATCGGCAGGGGTCGCCTGTCCCTCGGGAGGCTGAGGCAGATGTGTCTGTCCAGCACGTGCCTCCCGGGGATGGGAACGAAACCCTGCCCGTGGGGGTTGGCGCGGGACAACCCGCGGCGGAGATTGACATTTTATCGGAGCCATTACCCCTCGCCGGGTCGGGCGGCCTGGGGTCTGGGTCAGGCGAGCTCGAGGAAAATGAGTTCGCCCAATGCGACCCGGACATCTCCCAGGGGCTGCTCGTCCTGGTAGAGGTTTTAATTCAAAACACTCCATCCGCTGGGTCGGAGGTTGGTGGCGGGGATGAGGATGGCCCCTTGGATGCGTCTCTGGTGCCGGACGTACTGGAGGAGCTGGGAATTGTTCTCTCCCCGGTTTCTCGGGTTGTTCTGGTGTCTGAGGCGGGGGGGGTCTCCGAACCGCCACCGTCTTCTGGCCCAGCGCCCCTAGAGGAGCCCAGGGAGGAATCCTCTGCCGCTGATACTGGGGCTGGGATCCGGGCGGAGGCGGGGCCGGCTGGTGCGGCTGAGCTGTTCGCTGCGCACTGCGCGACGGATGGGTCGGCCGCTGGTGACGATCCCCTGGAGGAGGATGGGGACTCAGTGATGGGCATGGAGGACGATTTGGAGTCCAGCGCCGACGAGGCGCTGGATGACCTCGTGCCCCTCGCCGAGTCTCCCCTCATTCTCGTAAGGGAACTCCGGGACTTTATGGCCACGTGCCTGGGTCGGCACAATAAGATCCGGCTGGCCCTCGACAGGTGGTTGGAGCTGGCGCTGCTCATCGTGTCCGTCCGCGCCGCCGTTAAAATCATGGGCGCGGACGAGGGCGTGAACCCGCTCGAGCTGCGTCAGCTCAGAACTTTCCTCACTGGGCTGCTGAGGAAGTGGCGGCTGACCAGCGGCTGCGCTTCCTCGCCCCGTTAGGTGTAGGTAGAGGTTGCACTATGCTTCTGACATGAAGATAACCATAGCCAGCCTCAACATCAACGGCAGCAGGGAGGTGCGCCGCAGATTCAATAATTTCTCGGTCCTTCGGGATGGGAAGTTTGCGGCGTGCTTCCTGCAAGAAACCCACACCGTTCCGGGAGACGAAGCCACGTGTCTCCTGGAGTGGCAAGGAGGGGTCAGCATGAGTCAACTCTCCAACAATTCCAGCGGGGTGGCTATCTTGCTGGCCCCGCATTTTCAGCCGGAGATCTTGGGGGTCAAGGAGCACGTGCCGGGCCGCTTGCTCCAGGTCACTGTTCACCTGGGGGGCGTGCCGCTCCATCTAGTGAACGTGTACGCCCCTCAGACCGGTGCGCAGCAAGTGCGCTTCTTCGAACAAGTGTCCGCTCTTTTGGGCTCCGTCGACGTGGGCGAGTGCGTCATCCTCGCGGGGGGGGATTTTAACTGCACCCTCGAGGCGAGGGACCGTTCGGGTCCCCCGCGAAGCCCGGCGGCGATGGAGAAGTTGTTGGACCTGCTCGGGTCCTTCGACTTGGTGGACATCTGGCGAAATCTCCACCCCGACTCCAGCGCCTTCACTAGCGTGAGGTCTGGGGGAGGAAGGTCCAGAATCGACCGCCTCTACATTTCCCGGGCGCATATCTCCTGCGTTCCAGCGGCTTCCATGCAGCCGGTGCCGTGCACGGACCACCACCTGATGTGGGCGGAGCTCGCTCCGCTGTGCGCACGGGGGGGGTCCGCGTACTGGCATTTTAACAACCTGCTGCTGGAGGACGTGCGGTTCCGGGATATGTTTCGTCAGTTCTGGGCCGACTGGAGAAGGAAGCGGGAGGGCTTCCCCTCCTTGAGGCTATGGTGGGACGAGGGCAAGGCTCACGTCCGTCTCTTCTGTCAGGAGTACGCGAAGGGGTCGACCAAGAGGCGGGAGGCCCGGGTCGGGCGGTTGGAGAAGGAGGTGCCCGACCTGGAGTCCCGTCTCGGTCAGGTCGTTAAGGACCCGGCCCTGCGGAAGGTGTACGAAGGGAAGAAGGGCGCGCTGAAGGACCTGCAGCTCGTTGGATCCTGAGGCGCGTACGTGCGGTCACGGATCCAGCTCCTGCGGGACCTGGACCGCGGCTCCCCCTTCTTCTACTCGCTGGAAAAAAGACGGGGGGTCCGTAAGCAGCTCTTGGGGCTGCTGGCCGACAACGGATCTCTGGTCTCGGATCCGGAGGGAATCAGCGCGGAGACCCGCGCCTATTACGGGGCTCTGTTCTCTCCGGATCCGTCCAGCGAGGATGCACGCAGAGTTTTGTGGGAGGACCTGCCGAAGGTCAGCCCGGAGGTGCCGAAAAATTGGACGCTCCGCTAAGCCTGGCGGAGCTGACTGGCGCCCTCCGCCAGCTCTCCAGGGGAAAGTCCCCGGGGCTGGACGGGCTGACCGTGGAGTTCCAGAGGGCATTCTGGGACGTCTTGGGGGGCGACTACGCGTGGGTACTGGGGGAAAGTTTGGCGACCGGGGAGATGCCCCTCTCTTGGCGCAGGGCGGTCATTGTCCTGCTGCCTAAGAAGGGTGATCTCCGCCTCCATAAGAGCTGGCGCCCGGTCTCCCTCCTCAGCATGGACTATAAATCTTTGCCAGGGCCATGTCTGTTCACCTTGGCACCGTGCTGGCCCACATGATCCACCCCGACCAGTCCTACACGGTCCCGGGCCGGACCATCCACGCTAACATCCATATGGTCCGGGACCTGGTCCACCACTCCCAGAGGGCTGGTCTGTCGGTTGCCTTCCTTTCACTGGATCAGGAGAAGGCGTTCGACAGGGTGGATCACGAGTATCTCTTCGGGACTCTGCGCGCATCCGGTTCAGGACGCATTTCGTCACCCGGATCCGACCTCTGTACGCCGTCGCGGAGTGTCTGTTTAAAGTTATCGGGTCCTTGACGGCGCCCCTTCGCTTCGGGAGGGGGGTGTGCCAGGGATGCCCCATGTCCGGTCAGTTATACTCCGTTTGCGTGGAGCCTTTCCTGCGCCTCTTGTGGAAGAGGTTGACGGGACTGGCTCTGCAAGGGCCGGGCGTGGAGGTGGTCCTCTTGGCTTACACTGATGACGTGCTCCTCATGGTCACGGATCCCGCTGAACTGCGGAGGATGCGGGAATGCCATCAGATTTACTCGGACGTATCCTCCACTAAGATCAACTGAGAGAAATGTTCCGGACTCCTGGTGGGTCAGTGGTGGGTGGACTCCCTGCCGGAGGAGTTCAGGCCATTCGCCTGGAGCACCACGCACCTCCTCTATTTAGGAGTCTACCTTAGCCCTGCCGAGGACGCCTGGCCGGCGAACTGGCAAGAGCTGGAGGCCAAAGTCACCGCTCTCCTAGGACGCTGGACAGGACTGCTCCGAGTGTTGTCCTACAGGGGTCGAGCGCTGGTCATAAACCAGCTGGTGGCCGCCATGTTGTGGTACCGGTTGGTCACTTTGATCCCTCCCCCTGCGTTTGTCGCCAAGATGCAGAAGAAGCTCATCGACTTCTTCTGGGACAAAAGGGAGCAATGGGTCTCTGCCGCGGTTCTGAGTCTCCCGCTTAGGGAGGGCGGTCAGACGCTCGTGTGCCTTCGCACCCAGGCTGCGACTTTGCGTCTTCAGACGCTGCAGAGATACCTGTACATCGAGAATCCTCTGAGATGGTGTGTGCTGGCGACGTATTTCTTCCGCCAGCTGCACGGCCTCAATTACGACACGCAGCTCCTGTTTGTGAAAGTGGGCGGTAGGCGTGCCGGCCTGCGGGAGCTGCCTGTCTTCTACCAGGAACTGCTATGGGTTTGGAACTACGTCGCTTCCAGGCGGAGCTCTCCCCCATCAGGAGCAGCGGCTCTCCTTCGGAAGCCGCTGCTCAGGAATCCGCACCTCCAAGAACGCGGGTTCGGGCGGCTGGCGGAGGGCAGGGCTGTGCCTGGCAAGGTGACCAGAGTCGGGGACCTGCTCGATGGCGGAGGAGCGGGCTGGATGGCGCCGGAGGACCTGGCGCGGCACCTGTCCTGGACTAATGTCCGGCTCACGGACGAAGCCATCGAGTTGGTGAAAGTGGCACTGGGCCCCGACTCCACTAGGTGTATCGAGGCGGCTCAAGCATGTGGGGCGATCCCATCTGAGCTTACCCCCGTTCGGACGGAATACCTCATCGGCGCCCGGCCCCGAAACTCCCCTCGGGAACCGGCGCCTCACAACTTGAGCCGTCTCGAGGAAATACCCTCCGTGCCTTATCATTCCACACGTAGGGGTTTCTTGTACGGGCTGCTCCTGCTCACTCTCCACTTTGCCATCTTCGTCTGCCGTCCGGACACGCCTTGGCGTGGCGTCTTGCCGACCGGCGGAGACGGAAGTCCCCAATGGAGGGCTCTCTACGCTGGAGTCCTCCCTTGTTCCAATGGGGACTTGGCCTGGAGGGTGTTGCACGGAGCGATCCCGTGCAATATGGTTTTAAGTAGGTTCACAGACTCCCAGGCTGCCTGCATTTTTTGCAGCCTGGAGGAGTCTGTGTTTCACGTTTTTGTCGAGTGTGAGAGGTTGCAGCCCCTCTTTCACTACTTGAAGGGGCTGCTCCTCGATTTTTGGTTGCACTTCAGTGTCACGCTCTTGATCTACGGTCACCCGGTGCGGAGGGGAGCGGGCAGGTTGGAGGACCTCCTTGTAGGCCTGCTCCTGGGCCTGGCTAAAAGAGCCATCAATTGGTCCAGGCAGCGGGCGGTCGAGGGGGTCATCCGGCCGGATTGCCTGCCTCTCTTCCGCGGCCATGTTCACACCCGGGTGGCCCCGGAGATGGAGCACGCGGTGTCCGCCGGCACGCTTGAGTATTTCCGCGACCGGTGGGCCCCGCGGGGACTGGAGTGCATCATCAACCCGGAAAAACAAATTTTAATTTGATTTGTTAAGTTTTAGTTGAACTTTTGTTAATTTACAGTCCAATTTGTTTTGTTTTTTTTGGGTCCAAACAAAAGAGTGCCCTCCTGTTCAGTAAAGTACCTTTTAAACTGTTCTCCCGAAGTCCGTGTATTATTGAGGCGCGGACTTTGCACTACTATTCAAAAAATGCAATCAAGTTAGTCAGACACGACCTTCCTTTAACAAATCCATGTTTACTGTCCCTGATTAATCCATGTCTTTCTAAATGAAGATTTATCCTGTCCCTCAGAATTTTTTCCATTAATTTTCCCACCACCGAGGCCGAGGTTAGACTGATTGGCCTGTAATTACTCAGTCATCCCTTTCTCCCTTTTTAAACAGTGGTATCACGTAAGCAGTCTTCCAGTCCTCCGGCACCACACCTGTAGCCAGAGAGTAACCCTCACTATCTCCTCCTTGAATGCCTCCTACTGCTCTGACACTGATTTACCTTCAAGTTTCTGTCTTCAGTCCATCACATCTCAGCTTAGTAAAATTAGCTTTTCCCCAATTGAAAACTTTTATTCCTGGTCTATCCTTGAATTTTTCCATAACTACCCTAAATCTAACTGAATTATGATCACTACCACCAATATGTTCTCCCACTGATACCCCTTCCATCTGCCCAGCTTCATTCCCTAAAACTAGGTCCAGAACCGCCCCCTCTCTTGTTGGGCTTGCTACGTACTGGCTAAAAAAATTCTCCTGAATACATTTTAAGAATGCTGCTTCCTCTATACCTTTGACACTAATTTTATCCCAGTTAATATTAGGGAAGTGGAAATCCCTACTATTACTGTCCTATTTTTGCATGACTCAGAAATTTGCCTACATATTTGCTCTTCTATCTCCCTGACTGTTCGGAGGTCTATAGTACACTCCTAGCAGTGTGATTGCCCCTTTTTTTTCAGTTCAACCCATATAGCCTCATTGGATATTTCTTCTAAGATGTCATCCCTTCTCACAGCTGTAATTGTTTCTTTAATCAATATTGCGACACCCCCTCCTTTCTTTCCCCCTCTCTATCTTGTCTGAAAACCCTGTAACCAGGAATGTTGAGTTGCCATTCCTGCCCTTCTTTCAGTCATGTCTCAGTAATAGCTATAATATCATACTCCCACATGTCTATCTGTGCCCTCAGCTCATCTACTTTATTCCCTAGACTCCTTGCATTGAAGTATATATCATTTAGCACTGCCAAGCTCCCTTGTTGTCTATTTTCTAGCCTTTGTTTCCTCTGCCTTCCAAACTCGCTTACTAATTTTCTGCCTTCCATTTCCAGCTTTGCTTTTCTCCCTTCTGAATCTACTCTCAGGTTCCCATTCCCCTGCCAAGCTGGTTTAAACCCTCCCCCACAGCACCAGCAAACCCCCCCCCACCGTGAGGATATTGGTCCCGGTCTTGTTGAGGTGCAACCCGTCTGACTTGTACAGGTCCCACCTTCCCTAGAAACAGTCCCAATGCCTCAGGAATCTAAAGCCCTCCCTCCTGCACCATCTCGCCAGCCACACATTCATCTGCTCTATCCTCCTATTTTTGTACTCACTAGCACATGGCACTGGAATAATCCAGAGATTACTACCTTTGAGGTCCTGCTTTTTAATCCCTTTCCTAGCTCCCTAAAATCTGCCTGCAGGAACTCATCCCTCTTTCTACCTATGTTGTTGGTACCAATATGGACCACAACCTTTGGCTGCTCACCCTCTTCCCTCAGAATGTCCTGCAGCCACCCAGTGACATCCTTGACCCTGGCACCAGGGAGGCAACATACCATCCTGGAGTCATGTCTGCGGCCACAGGAACGCCTGTCTGCTCCCCTAAGTATCAAATCCCCTATGACTATTGCTATTCCACTCTTCTTCCTCCCCCCCTGTACAGCTAAGCCACCCATGGTGTCATGGACTTGGCTGTGGCTGCACTTCCCAGAGGAACCATCACCCCCACCAGTATTCAGAACTGAGAACCAGTTAGCGAGTGAGATGCAGTCAGGGGATTCCTGCCCGACCTGCCTGGTCCTCCTCTTCTGTCTGGCTTTCACGCATTCCCTCTCTGCCTGCACACTCTTAAGCTACGGGGTGACCACCTCCTGAAACGTGCTATCCACAAAGTTCTCATCCTCGCGGATGCACTGCAGTGACTCCAGCCGTCGCTCAAGCTGAGAAACCCAGTGCTCGAGCTGCTGTAGCTGGCAACACTTCCCGCACATGTGGTTGTCCAGGCCACGAGAAGTGTCCAGGACTTCCCACATGGCACAGGATGTGCATTCCAGGGGGCTGAGCTGCCCTGCCATGCCTTTACTTTGTAGACTATTAACTGGAAACACATACCAACTAATCACCAATCTGTTCCTTCCCTGTTTGTGACATCACTATAACTGTTTTGCAGTAGTTGCTTTTGTTGCTTTTAAGTACTGCTGCCACTGATACCACCTCCAATTAGGTTCAATCCCTATTAGGAATTGGATAAATACTTGAAGGAGAAAAGATTGTAGGGATATGGGGAAAGAGCGGTGGAGTGGGACTAACTGGATTGCTCTTCGAAAGAGCCAGCACAGACTCAATGGGCCAAGTGGCTTCTTTCTCTGCTGTACTATTCTATGATTCGATAAGATTATTAGGATACAAAACCAAAATCCGGCGATGTTGGAAATCTGAAATAAGAACAGAAAATGCTGGAAACGCTCAGCAGGTCAGACAGCATCTGTGGAGAGAGAAACAGAGTTTCAGGTCGATGACCTTTTCACCAGTAGCTGGAGTGATTTTTTTATTATTCGTTCCTGGGATGTGGGCAGCGCTGGCAAAGCCAGCATTTATTGCCCATCCCTGATTGCCCTAGAGATGGTGGTGGTGAGCCGCCTTCTTGAACTGCTGTAGTTCATGTGGTGAAGGTACTCCCGTAGTGCTGTTAGGGAGGGAGTGCTAGGATTTTGACCCAACGACATTGAAGGAACAGTGATATATTTCCAAGTCAGGATGGTGTGTGACTTGGAGGGGAACTTGCAGGTGATAGTGTTCCCATGCGTTTGCTGCCCTTGTCCTTCTAGGTGGTAGAGGTCGCGGGTTTGGGAGGTGCTGCCGAAGAAGCCTTGGCTTTGGAAATTGGAATTCCGATCCTGGGCCTGCTCCAACTCCCGGCGCGCAGTGCTTGCGTATCCCAGGGGCGCAGTTAGTTCGATGCATCCCCTGGGATCACGTGGGCCATGGGGAGCCAATCAGAGCAGGGAATGCTTCATTCATAAGTTTGACAGGAAGACCTGTCAAACTTATAAATACTACAAGCCCCAAAACATCACTAAATCTTCAAATACATTTTTAAAAAATATCACATTTTTTAAATAAACTATAAATTACATGAAATAACTATTTTAAACAATCATTTAAATTTTTGAAAAAAATAATTTTATTTTCTAACGGGGCTAAAAATAAACTTAACTTTCTTTAAAGTATTTAAAAATAATAAACCTGTGGAAAAAATGTTTTAATTTTAATTAATTCACCACTTACCTTGTAAAAAGCAGGCCTTGTGACTGCTTTTTATATGTGTAACTTTTGGAGACTTACCCTCCCGGGAAAACCTGCAAAGAAAACGTAAGTTCGGTGCGCACGCGCAGCCTCTCCTGCGCACGCGTACGAACTCTGAACCCCTTCTTTCAGGGGAACGGAAGTGCCGGTTGCCCGCGCATGCGCAGTGCATGCAGGAAACCGGCACTTCCATTGGGCTTACGGGTGAGTACCCCGTGCGTACTCACCCATGGAGACCCGAATTTCTGGGCCATTACATTTGGTTCCCTCATCCAAATCATTGATATATATTGTGAAAATCTGGGGCCCAAGCACTGATCCTTGCAGTACCCCATTAGTCACCGCCTGCCACCCCGAAAAAGACCCATTTATTCCTACTCTCTGTTTCCTGTCTGTTAACCAATTTTCAATCCATGCTGGTATATTACCTCCAATCCCAAGTGCCTTAATTTTGCACACTAACCTCTTATGTGATACTTTATCAAAGGCCTTCTGAAAATCCAAATACACCACATCCACTGGTTCTCCCTTATCTATTCTACCAGTTACATCCTCAAAAAACTCCAGTAGGTTTGTCAAACATGATTTCCCTTTCTTAAATCTATGTTGACTTTGTCTAATCCCGTTGATATTTTCTAAGTGTCCTCTTATCACATCCTTTATAATACACTCTGGCATTTTCCCTACTACTGATGTTAGGCTATCCGATCTGTAGTTCCCTGTTTTCTTTCTCCCTCCTTTTTAAATAGTGGGGTTACATTTGCCACCCTCCAACCTGCAGGAACTGTTCCTTAGTCTCTAGAATTTTGGAAGATGACAACTAATGCATCCACTATTTCCATGGCTACCTCTTTTAGTACTCTGGGACACAGATTATCAGGCCCTGGGGATTTATCAGCTTTCAGTCCCATTAATTTCTCTGGCACTTTTTTTACTAATACTAATTTCCTTTAGTTCCTCCTTCTCATTTGGTTCCCTAGCATTTCTGGAAAGTTATTTGTGTCCTCTTCCGTGAAGACAGAACCAAAATATTTGTTTAATTCCTCAGCCATTTCCTTGTTCTCCATTATAAATTCTCCTGTTTCTGACTGTAAGGGACCTACATTTGTCTTCACTAATCTTTTTCTTTTTACATACTTGTAGAAGCTTTTACAGTCCACTTTTATGTTCCTTGCAAGTTTACTCTCATATTTTAATGTCCCCTCTTAATCAATCTCTTGGTCCTTTTTTGCTGAACTCTTAACTGCTCCCAATCCTCAGGCTTGCCAGTTTTAGTCTTGGCGGCAGGTCTTGCTGAAATTGATAGCACACCTCTGTGCAGATGTTCTAGTAAATCTTAGTCTCCTATACCCATTATACCCAGGTATCTATACCTGGGACTGTAGGCCCACTATTAGCAGGGTCTTATTTTATATGCTATCTGACATTACAGGCTGCCTTTTCTTGCTTTTGCTGTTTCTCTTCTTCCAATTGCAGTACTGGTGGACCACTGAATCCAGTCCCTACAGTATCCAAAATTATTAAGTTTCAGCTGAATTATATAGCAGCTCACCATTCAGTAAACAGTCAAGGAAGAAAACTGCAGTCTCTACAGCAATGCATTATCCTTGGAGGGCTAGCAACATACCTCATTGCATTGTGTTAGCCTTAGAATGCAGTGAACTTTCCACTTAATTGTTTATAATTCCCATGATAATAAGCTGAACTACGCTAGCACACACCTTCAGCAAAATAGCACACTGAAAGCCACTTTCTCTGAAGAGCAATTTGACAGCATGCAATGAACAGCAGACATGTATGATACACTTTATCCTGATATTACTGCTCTGTACCCCTTCAAGAGTGCAATCATTGTAGTTAATGCTGACAGTAATTTCTATTCTTAAAAATCCCAAGCCCATCAAAGACACAGCACTGCCCTGTCTGGGGAGGTTCTGCTAAAACTAGTTTCACAATCCAAACAACAAAAATCTTGTCATTTCATAGGTGATTTTTTTTATCTCCAGCATCAATTCTCTGTCTGTTGTAGCCTTTGATTCTATGCTATCACCATTACTATGAGTCAGAGATCTTCTGAATTGTCCTCTCTTGTCCCTATTAAACACAAAATATGTTACCCTACACACTCTTCCTCCTCCTTACATCCTCAATGTGTTGAAAGTTGAAATTAAGGATATATTTACACGGCCAGTCGGTGTGAAGCAAATGGCATTCTAAAGCTGGAGTCAAGGACTTGAATTTCACACTGTAGAATGTGTGAATCCAATTCTGTGTCAAGCCTGGTTTACAAAGTGATTGGAGGGGGGCCATTGGACCCCATGACCATTCTGTGAACCTATCTGATATTAACTTAAATATATAGAGGGCAAAGATTTCCCCATCTTCTCCATCTAAATATTTACATTTCTAAATGTTGGGATAGATTGTATCCAGTGATGCACAGAGCTCTCTCCTAAACAGGACAATTGAAGTTCTAGCTAGGCAGGAGCCAAGCAATGTCGACAGGATCCTGCATAGAAGCATAGAAATATAGAAACATAGAAGATAGGAGCAGGCGTAGGCCATTCAGCACCTTGAGCCTGCTCCGCCATTTCATGAGATCATGGCTGATCATTCAAATTCAGTACCCTGTCCCTGCTTTCCCCCATATCCCTTGATCCCTTTAGCCTTAAGAAATATATCTAACTCCTTCTTGAATATATTTAATTAATTAGCATCAACTGCCTTCTGTGGTAGAGAATTCCACAGGTTCACCACTCTCTGGGTGAAGAAATTCGTCTACATCTCAGTCCTAAACGGCTTACCCCTTATCCTTAGACTTTGACCCCTGGTTCTGGACTCCCCCGCCATCGGGAACATCCTTCCTGCATCTAGTCTATCTAGTCCTTTTAGAATTTTATAAGTTTCAATGAGATCCCCTCTCATTCGTCTAAACTCTAGCGAATATAAACCTAATCGATCCAATCTCTCATCATACGTCATTCCTGCCATCCCAGATATCAATCTGGTGAATCTTCACTGCACTCCCTCCATGGCAATAACATCCTTCCTCAGATAAGGCGACCAAAACTGCACACAATACTCAAGGTGTGGTCTCACCAAGGCCCTGTACAACTACAGCAAGACATCTTTGCTACTGTACTCGAATCCTCTCGCTATGAAGGCCAACATACCATTTGCTTTCTTAACCGCCTGCTGCACCTGCATGCTTACCTTCAGCGACTGGTGCACAAGGACACCCAAGTCTCATTGCACTTCCCCTTTTCCCAATCTATTGCCGTTCAGATAATAATCTGCCTTCCTGTTTTTGCCACCAATGTGGATAACCTCGCATTTATTCACATTATACTGCATCTGCCATGCATCTGCCCAATCACCCAACCTGTCCAAATCATACTGGAGCTTCTCTGCATCCTCCTCACAGCACACATGCCCACCCAGCTTTGTGTCGCCTGCAAACTTGGAGCTATTACATCTAGTTCCCTTGTCCAGATCATTAATATATATTGTGAATAGCTGGGGTCTTAGCACCAATCCCTGCGGTACCCCACTAGCCTCTGCCTGCCTCTCGGAAAAGGACCCGTTTATTCCAACTCTATGCTTCCTGTCTGCCAACCAGTTCTCTATCCAAGTCAATATCTTACCCCCAATCCCATGAGCTTTAACTTTTGTAGGGGTTGCAAAATCCCCTCAGCCCCCAAAGATCGGGAAATATTAATCCACATCGTGGACGAAGACTTGTGTGATTTAAATTGTCTCTGGGTTGGGCAATGTTTTAAAACATACCCAGAACCGCAAAAGGCTGTGTTAAAAAGCTTGTAAGCTAGGCAGCACTTGGACACTGGAATCAAAGAACTTTGTGAAAATCGCACACTTTAAGATTGTACATTTTATTAAAAGATGTACTCTTGAGTTTTGGACTGTTTAAATTGCCCAGGGCATAAAAATGGCTGAACAGACCTCATGGAAACAGAATTGTAAAAGGCAGCAGAAAAGGACAGACAGGCTGTTAGCATATGAAAAGCTCAGCGCTGCCCTGTAGTAGGTTTGAATGGAGCCCGAGCTGTCAGTCACCCTGTAGTATTGGGTGGGTCCGGTAGCCTACAAGCTGCTTCTTTACACTGGGGAGTAGCCCGTTTGAATCAGCCAATCATCGGACAGCAAGCACAATGGCTTGTTTACACACATCCATTCACTGAAATTGACTCTACTACGTGATGTCTCCATGTATGAATGGAGGAAGTTAAAAGCCCTTCTCCTGTGTATTCAGACTTTTCAGCGTGAAATTGCGCACTGACCTTTTCGGCGCAAAAACAGCAGGGACTCCCAGGGTATAAACAATTAAGCCCAGGAAGTCCTCTGCCTCTCTTTTTTTGTTGTCTCTTTTACTCTTTGGACTGCATGTGAGCAAAGCTTCTGACCCACCAGCAAGACAATCTAGTGAGAAGTAAAAGGGTGGTAATTTAAGGGAAATGTTGCTAAGATTGTAAGATTAACATTGTAGCCATTTATCCCTCATTTTTGCCGTCTGCCTTCCCCTATTAAGCAATTTTACCGTGATTACTTTGATCGTGTGGTGTAGTTTCTTTAGTTTTAATAAAATTTGACTTTATGCATCCAGACCATTTGACTGTTTTTAATATATCATTATTATAAGTTCCTCCAGTCAGAACTGAAGGGGGGGTGTTTAGCGATTCAAAACCGTTGATTGGAATTGGTCACAGTGCAGTGGCAAAGGCTGCCTGACCAGGTAAATTACCGTAAACCAGGTAAAGGATGCCCCCCTACAAATTGGTGACCACGGCAGAACAGGAGGCAGTTTTTGATATGATAAGTGGTCTGGATCTGGAGAAAGCATCAGCTCTTGCTTTTCTTGCTTTCAGTCTGTGGGTAGCCCTGCAGAAGTTAGTGGCAGCATGTAAGCTGAGCTATTATAGTATAGGTGGCTGGGTTAAGAAGGGTGAGATGAGGGTGCAGGAGGAGGTTACAGAGGCCAAGAATCGGGAGTCAGAGTTTTAAAAATGCCAGGCGGAGGTAGAATGCCTCATAAGAGTGGTGAATGAGGTTAGAGATAGTGGGATGAGGGTGTGGAAAGAAAATGCATGCCTCACACTAGAGGTCACAAAATGCCAGGCAGAGATAGAGCGCCTTTTGCAGGAAGTCACAGAGGCTAGGGACAGTGAGATGAGGCTACAGGAGGAAAACGCACACCTCACCCAAGAAGCTTGCGAGGGCAAAAGCCATGCGAGGCACAAGATAGAGTTCCTAAAATGCCAAATTACAGAAGCAAAGAGTAACGAGATGAGACTGCAGGAAGAGAATGCCCGCCTCACCTCAGAAGTAACAGAGCAGGAGGAAATGGTTAGGGAGGTAAAGGCAGCTTATAAGCTGGCCTGCGACCAAAGGTTTAGTGGAGCAGATCATACTCCATGTAACAGAAAGATAGAGAGTTTGGGTATGGAGTTACTAAGGACTAAAGGGATGGTATGTCTCATAAGTCGGAAGCAAAGTCCGTCGGACAGTACCAGCAGCCCAAATCAAACCACTCCACAGGCAGCACCCAGAAAAGAGCTGGCTAGGGAATTAGAGATCCCAAGACCACAGCCCACAGCTCCGAGTTTTGAGGAGCTCTGGCAGCAAGAAGGGGTGGACAATGGGGTGGTAGGAGAATGCCAGCAGGTCCCGCTAGGCAGGCGGGGACCAGGACCAGTGCACCCATCTGACAACGGAGGTACGGTCCGCCTGTGAACGATAATGACCCAGGGGCTGTCCAGCATACCTATCTGGTACCCTATGATACCCAACAGCTCAGAGGCCTGATGAAACATATTCCCCTGCTCTCCGAAAAGGGAGACCCCTCAATGCACTTCCAAGAGATAGAACAGGCAGCCTGTGTTAACGGCTGTGATGATGAAGAGAAAGCCAACATGTTGCTTTTCTCTGTAGATAGTAAGCTCTATCAGACCCTTTCAGATGAGGCTAAGAGAGGGCAGTAGGGTTTTGAGGACCTAAAGGAGGAAATACTGGAAGCCATCGGTGCAAACGACGGCAGTCCGTTCGATCGCATAGGGAAAACATTGCAGAAGGAAGGGGAAACACCACAGGCATTTGCAGACAGGCTGTGGCCAGTCTACAACAGGGCATGTACAGGGGGCAAGATAGGGCCCACCTGAACCAGCGGCAGCGGACCCAATGGCTTCGTTGACTGGTGTCCAATTGCCTGCCCCAGATAAAAGCAAAGGCTGATATTTGGTTTGACCACCGAGACCCCCTAGCAACCGAAGAGACTGTAATCTGGCAGCTCACGGTAGCATATAGGAATGGTAGGAATAGTGGGACCCCCCAGCAAAAGGGTAAGGTCCACGAGGTTAAACCTGGGGCTCAATACAAGAAAGAGTGGCGCCGGGGGGGAGCCGTACCTCCCAGAACAAGGTCACTTGTTACAGGTGCGGGGAGGATGGCCACTGGCGCAGGGATTGTGAAAAGCCTGGGAGAGATGATAAAACGAGATAAGTTCACCCGAACCCTCCTAGAACACCTCAAACAAAATTATGGGCAGGCAGCAGACAGCATGGGGAAACAGCATCGGAATAACCGGCTGCTGCTCGAGCCTAGCAAGAGCCACCAGTGGGAGATAGGAGACCTAGTGATGGTAAGAAACTATGCCCGGGTGAGAAGTTTAGAGCCACTCTACATGGGACCCTATAGTATATTTGATAGGGCCAGCCCCATGGTCTATGCAGTAAAACTACTCCAGTGCACAAAGTGGTTCCACGCCAACCAATGTAAATTGTATAAATCTGACCATACAAGTTCAAGTTCACAGGCTGTAAGGACAGGCACTGTGGCTTGTTTCAAGGGAAAATATGTCTGGCCCACCAATTGGGACACTTCCCCACCCCAGTGGGACCTAAGTTTTGGCCAAAGTTTAAATTTGAGCCAGTTATTTAGTTCAGAAACAGAGAAACCGCAGCATGAGCGTAGAAATCTGCAGACTGCTGCGAGTTCATTCACAGAAAATCGCTTGGGGGGCTCAAGGGAGGAGGCGCTCTTTGAAGAGACTGCCCGCGCATGCGTACTCACTGGTCTGGAGACAGGAATTCCCCAGTCTTTTGAATGGCCTGTTTGTACAGGAGCAGTTCCCCAGCCCATGACCACAGTGGCTCCTCTTCAGTTTCCCTGTGCAGGCGCAGTCACGCGCCTGAGGGGAGAGGTTTCCCAACACTGGGTTCGCACAGGTACAGTTCCCCAGCCTGTGACCACAGTGGCTCCTCTTCAGTTTCCCTGCGCAGGCGCAGTCACGCGCCTGAGGGGAGAGGTTTCCCAACACTGGGTTCGTGTAGGCACAGTCGCCTGTTTGAATACAGAGGTTTCACAGCCTCTGCCGTGGGACTCCAGGGAGGAGGTTCGCGCAGGCGCAGTCGCCTATTTAAAGAGACAAGCTTCCCAGCCCGCTTCTAGAGTGGTTCCCCCTATGGTGTGGGACTCTGGGGAGGAAAGGATAGCAATTCCTCTTGCAGGGGACATATGGAAGGAGCTGGTACCAGGTTTTGGACCTGGAGAGGAAGATTTTCAGTGGGTGGTGAGGGGATACCTGCCCCCAGTACAGGATTGGTAGGGAAAAGGAGACAAACCCAGATTACAGGCAGGCTGCCAGGTATATTAAACAGTGCGGGCTGTTTGCATCAGGGGGAGAAGGTTCCCAGCCAGCTAGGGCTGTGACCCAGACTCAGGGTCCGTCAGCCAAAGTTTCCCCCACAGAGACGCCCCTCAGAAGGTCTCAGCAGGTCTGCAAGCCCAAGATAAGATGGTCACCAGAGTACCCGCCACAAAGAGCAATCTCCCGAGCCCGGGATGAAAGAGATCACAGAGGTCCCCAACTAGCAGCCATAAGCTGCCAGGGACAAGAAGCAGGAGGCAGTCCAGCTTCGCTGCAGGCAGCAGTAATCTGCAACAGTGACACCAGAGATTAGCCTGGCCATCCGGAGACGGGCGGCATTTGTATTATAGCTTTGTGTTCAGTTAGCAATATTTATTGCTTGCTTTTAAGGTGTTTAAATTTTAAGTTTACAATGTAACTAGTAGTTTTGAGTTTAAGTTTAAAGTTTAAGTTTATAAGTGTTGCAAATGCTTGTGTTTTGGTCCGAGGTTGAGGGACCCGACCATGTCTCCACCTAAGGCAGCAGGTCAGTGAGAGACCTGGCTGCATGTCCTTTTAAGTTCTTTTGCAGGAGAGTGGACAAAGGAGCAGCCCTGTTTGCCCAGCCCGAGCTGGGCACCGAATGAAGATATGGTTATACAGAATGTTGGGGATCAACTCGCCACTGGACAAATCCAGGAGGAGACCCCGCAGCGAACTTTGGGAGAAACCGGACATGGTCCGGAGGAACCTGCCTGCTCATCCTACGCAGAAGAGATGGCCCCAGCTGACGGCCCCAACCCAGCACTAGCCTGACCGAATTTCACTTGCGGGAGACCTCGCTATTGAGGAGTCATGGTGGGGAAGCATGGGCGCCTTGTCAGATAGGGATGCGTTCCCCGGGAGTGTGTGGTGATGGCCCGGGAAAGATTGTAAAGGGGAGAGGGAGACCCAAGTGTCACATGGGTGCGTTCGGGGAAGGGAGGAACTCACCCGGGGCCCACGGGCAAAGTTAGAGTGTAAGTGTGGCTGGGAAGGATGAGTGGATCGCCGGATCTGGGATCCATGTTTGAGTGTGGGGCCAGTGAGAGCAGCCACACAGGCACACATCATTTTCTGCAGCCAGTCGAGGGAAGACGGGAGGGGGAGGGACTGGGAGTCGCGATCCCATACTCCCCGGTCTCGGTCTGTGAAACATGAGGGGTACCTCGCCTCCACAAAGGGACAAGTGAATGGCTCGGTGCTGGTAGATCAGACTGTTCTGTAAAATCCATTCTGTCTGTTTTAAAAGTTTATGACCATTAAAGGGGGGTGGAAGGATAATTTACTGCTCGGGTGGGAGGAGCAATACCCACTCGAATTTGTGACCCATCATTGGCACGTGATGGTCGGGGTTTATTTCAGCATTTTGTTTCAAATGTTTAATGAAGATTTTTGTATTTTGTTTTACAGTTCCAAGCGGTGCAGAGGCGTAGGACCCTCTCCGTGCTTGGGATAATTTTGATTACATTGTATAACCAAGATTGCAACATTTTGTAATATGTTATAATGTAACAAGTGGTGCAGGGGTATGAAACCCCTTATTGTAACATTTTGTAATTGATGTATCTGTAGATGCCTACCGTACCACGGTTTTTCTCGGATTTGAGGGGAATAGATGGGTCAGGGAATCAGTGATAGGTAGCTATAGGTAAATGATTGTTTGTGGGGGGTCAGAAAATTTTGCTCACTTCTTCAAGAGGATACTACAAGCAAGTTGGAAGTATCCAAGGGCAGAATGTAGGGGTCGCAAAATCCCCTCAGCCCCCAAAGATCGGGAAATATTAATCCACATCGTGGATGAAGACTTGTGTGATTTAAATTGTCTCTGGGCTGGACAATGTTTTAAAACATACCCAGAACCGCAAAAGGCTGCGTTAAAATGCTCGTAAACTAGGCAGCACTTGGACACTGGAATCAAAGAACTATGTGAAAATTGCACACTTTAAGATTGTACATTTTATTAAAAGATGTACTCTTGAGTTTTGGACTGTTTAAATTGCCCAGGGCATAAAAATGGCTGATCAGACCTCATGGAAACAGAATTTTAAAAGGCAGCAGAAAAGGACAGACAGGCTGTTAGCATATGAAAAGCTCAGCACTGCCCTGTAGTAAGTTTGAATGGAGCCCGAGCTGTCAGTCACTCTGTGGTATTGGGCGGGTCCGGTAACCTACAAACTGCTCGTTTACACTGGGGAGTAGCCCGTTTGAATCAGCCAATCATCGGACAGCAAGCACAATGGGTTGTTTACACACATCCATTCACTGAAATTGACTCTACTACGTGATGTCTCCATGTATGAATGGAAGAAGTTAAAAGCCCTTCTCTTGTGTATTTGGACTTTTCGGCGCGAAATTGCGCACTGACCTTTTCGGTGCGAAAACAGCAGGGACTCCCAGGGTATAAAAGATTAAGCCCAGGAAGTCCTCTGCCTCTCTTTTTTTTTCTCTTTTACTCTTTGGACTGCAGGTGAGTAAGGCTTCTGACCCACTAGCAAGACAATCTAGTGAGAAGTAAAGGGATGGTAATTTAAGAGAAATGTTGCTAAGATTGTAAGATTAACATTGTAGCTATTTATCCCTCATTTTTGCCGTCTGCCTTCCCCTGTTAAGCAATTTTACCGTGATTACTTTGATCGTGTGGTGTAGTTTCTTTAGTTTTAATAAAAGTTGACTTTCTTGCATCCAGACCATTTGTCCGTTTTTAATATATCATGAATTATAAGTTCCTCCAGTCAGAACTGCAGGGGGGGGTTTAGCGATTCGAAACCGCTGATTGGAATTGGTCACAGTGCAGTGGCAAAGGCTGCCTGACCAGGTAAGTTACCGTAAACCAGGTAAAGGATGCCCCCCTACACTTTGCATGCTAATCTCTTATGCGGGACCTTATTGAATGCCTTCTGAAAGTCCAAATACACCACATCCACTGGATCTCCCTTATCTATTCTACCAGTTACATCCTCAAAAAACTTCAGTAGATTAGTCAAGCATGATGTACCTTTTGTAAATCCATGTTGACTTTGTCTGATCCTCTCACTGTTTTCCAAGTGCTCTGCTCTGAAATTACATCTTTTATAATGGACTCTAGCATTTTCCCCACTACCAATATCAGGCTTACCAGTCTATAATTCCCCGTTTTCTCTCTGCCACCTTTTTTTAAATAGTGTGGTTACATTATCTACCCTCCAATCCATGGGAACTGTTCCAGAGTCTATAGAATTTTGGAAGATGACCAGCAATGCATCTACTATTTCAAAGGCCACTTCCTTAAGTACCCTAGGATGTAGATTATCAGGCCCTGGGGATTTATCGGCCATCAATCCCGTTAATTTTCCTAACACCATTTCCCTACAAATACTGATTTCATTCGGTTCCTAACTTTCATTAGACCCTATGTTCCCCGGCATCTCTGGGAGGTTATTTGTGTACTCCTTTGTGAAGACAGAAACAAAGTATGTATTTAATTGGTCCACCATTTTGTTGTTCCCCGTAATAAATTCCCCAGATTCTGACTGCAAGAGACCTACACTTGATTTCACCAATCTTTTTCTCTTCACATATCTATGGAAGATTTTACAGTCAGTTTTTATGATCCCTGAAAGCTTACTCTCATACTCTATTTTCCCCCTCTTAATTAATCTCTTTGTCCTCCTTTGATGAATCCTAAACTGCTCCCAATCCTCAGGTTTGCTGCTTTTTCTGGCCAATTTATATGTCCTCTCTTTGGATCTTATGCTATCCCTAATTTCCCTTGTTAGCCATGGTTGAGCCACCTTTTTTGTTTTATTTTTATGCCAGACAGGGATGAACAAATTCTGTAGTTCATCCATGCGATCTGTAAATGTTTGCCATTGCCTATCCACCGTCAACCCTTTAAGTAACATTCCCCAATCCATCCTAGCAAACTCATGCCTCATACCAATGTAGTTTCCTTTATTTAAATTTAGGACCCTAGTCTCTGTGTCAACTACTTCACTCTCCATCTTAATGATGAACTTTATCATATTATGATCGCTCCTCCCCAAGGGGCCTCGCACAACAAGATTGCTAATTAATCCTTTCTCATTACATAATACCCAGTCTAAGATGGCCTGATCTCTAGTTGGTTCCTCGATATATTGGTCCAGGAAATCATCCCATATACACTCTAGGAATTCCTCCTCCATGGTATTGTTACTAATTTGGTTAGCCCAATCTATATGTAGATTAAAGTCACCCATGATAACTGCTGTGCCCTTATTGCACGCATCTCTTATTTCCCATTTAACGCCATCCCCAACCTCAGCATTACTGTTTGGGGGTCTGTGTACAACTCCCACTAATGTTTTCTGCCCCTTGGTATTTCTCAGCTCTACCCATACAGATTCCACATCATCAGAGCTAATATCCTTCCTTACTATTGTGTTAATCTCCTCTTTAACCAGGAATGCTACACCACCTCCTTTTCCTTTTTGCCTGTCCTTCCTGAATATTGAATACCCCTGGATGTTGAATTCCCAGCCTTGGTCACCCTGGAGCCATGTCCCCGTAATCCCAATTATATCATATCTGTTTACATCTATTTGCACAGCTAATTCATCCACCTTACTACAAATGCTCCTCGCATTAAGACACAAAGCCTTCAGGCTTGTTGTTTTAACACTCTTAGTCCTTTTAGAATGATTATTTACTGCGGCCCTGTTTGATTTACACTCTTGATTTCTCTGACTTCCACTTTTGCTTTTCTCCTTCCTTTCTTTTGCTTCCAACCTCGCTTCCCTTTCCTCTGTGTCCCTGCTCAGGTTCCCAAACCCCTGCCATTTTAGTTGAAACCCTCCCCAACAGCACTAGCAAACACTCCCCCTAGGACATCGGTCCCGGTCCTGCCCAGGTGCAAACCATCCAGTTTGTACTGGACCCACCTCCCCCAGAACTGGTTCCAATGTCCCAGGAATTTGAATCCCTCCCCCTTGCACCATTCCTCTAGCCACATATTCATCTGAAATATCCTTCTATTTCTACTCTGACTAGCACATGGCACTGGTAGCAATCCTGAGATTACTACGTTTGAGGTCCTATTTTTTAATTTACTTCCTAACTCCCTATATTCAGCTTTTAGGACCTCATCCTGTTTTTTACCTATATCGTTGGTACCTATATGCACCACGACAACTGGTTGTTCACCCTCCCCCTCCAGAATGCCCTGCAGCCGCTCCAAGACATCCTTGACCCTTGCACCAGGGAGGCAACATACCATCCTGGAGTCTCGTTTGCAGCTGCAGAAACACTTATCTATTCCCCTTACAATAGAATCCCCTATCACTATAGCTCTCCCGCTCTTTTTCCTCCCGTCCTGTGCAGCAGAACCACCCATGGTGCCAGGAAGTTGGCTGCTGCTGCCTTCCCCCGATAAGCATAGCTGGAACCCGAACTGTAGCTATCGGTGTCTGGCAGATACCTCAAGACTAATAAGACAGTCATCATCTACAGCTCACCTAAGATAGGAAACATTAGGCAGTGTAATTCCTTTCTTTAAAACCCAAGTTTGGGATCACCCAATTGCCACTGTCTGATTCACCTCATGTTCTCTTACTTGTTGATTTATTCACCTAGGCCCTTTGCTCTTCATCTTCATTTATTAACAAAAAAGAAAATCTTACTTCAGTGCAACTCAATCTTTTCCAAACTATCAATAGACCATGGGTGCGTACACTCCCATAAGTGCCGTGCAAGTTCCGGGTTTAGACATGCGTAGCACATACGTGAAATCCTGGAACTTACAATCTGTCAAGGATCTTCTTGACAGGTCACACACATCCCCGGGAAAAGGGCATCTGCGGGCGGAGACTCCTGCCCAGCAAATGCCCGTGAAATTCTTACGCCTGGTAAAAGCAGGTGTAAGGCCTGCTTTTACTAGCGTAAGAGTTTAAAAAAAATAAAAATACATTTTTATCACTCATTTATACATTAAAAAACCTGTGCAATAAGTTAAGTTTATTTTTAGCCCCTTTAAAAAATGTTAATTTATTTTTCAAAAAATAAATTTTTGTTTTAAATATTTAACTAAATTGCATTTTAATTGATTTTAAATATGTAATTTTTTTTTGTTATTTATTTGATGTGTAGATGCATTTTTTGGGGTATTCCCATTCATGCTTATGGGGTTTCCATACATTCGGAATCTCCATAAGCATGAATGGGGATTCCCTTCTTTCATTGGTTGGACTGGCCCACGTGACTCCAGAAGCGCTTGCGAGCTGCATGCGCCCCTGGGATATGTGGGCCTCTACGCATGTCTATGCATAGAGGCCCAGGAGCGCAAGTCACCATACTTCTCAGACCACCAGGTATGCAGGCATTTTATTTGCAGATCGGAGGCATTTTCCTGCGGGAAGCCTCCGACTGCAAATTCAGGGCCATTGTCTCAAACCAATTACCCACAACCACCAGTCACATGCACTAAAATACAAACAGACCTTTGGTTAACTGTAATGCGACACATCAGAATATTTTGCTAAGCCACAGAACCTAGGACCAATAAATCTGTGGTACCTCTAAATCATATTCAATTAAAGTAAAAGCACTGACGGAAGGCTGCACATGATAATGTAAATCAACACCCAAGAACATTTACCAGTGAAGGATAAAACATGGAGTATTGTGTAGCTGGAGGTTACTCATTATGCTAATCCTGAATGGATATGGAATAAAATAATTTGAAGGAACACAGGAGGACTAATAATTAAGAGCGTTTTAAGCAGTATGGGGCCAATTTGCAAAATGTTATGACTGCATGGTTATTTGCAATTTCTAATTATTCAGCAACTGTCTCTCATGGAGGTTATGTGGCTGCAGAACCACAAAGGTCTTGCAGTGTGCTACCAGTCATCCGCCCAACAGCCCTCTCTAATCGGTGATATTTCCTTTGGAAATGTTACAAGCCAAGCTGAACTTAATAGCTGTCTTTTACAGTTCAGTAGTTAACTCACAAACAAAATTTTTTGCTGAATATTCTGGGCTGTACGTTGCTGTGGAGGAATAGAATTTGTAATATCATGGACCTAAAATTCCAATCATGTTCCATCAGCCTCCAGCAGTGGGGGACCAGTGGAAACCCTGTGGAATATCAGCCTCTTGCCACTAGGGGATGGTGTTGCTTCTTTCTCTTCCAGCTACATGCAATGTATGGCTTTGTTTCACATTTTGAAGGAATGTGGTAAATGAAGCAAATTAGCACCATTTACATTAAAGTTCGAAATAAATTTTAATCTGTCAAAAGTGAAGTTCCTTTGTTCCTTCTGGAGCCTGTAAATGAATGGTTCTGTTGAGTATAATTCTGTGGCATTCTCTGCTAAAATCAACTAGTTTACTAGTTGTAGCAGGTAGACTCATCAGATATACTCAGCCTTTCAATTGGATCAAAATTCCCACCAATATCTGGGAGTTTACCTGAGAATAGTGGAGGCCACTTCACTTTCAAAATAGGACAGGTTTGAGGATAAAATCTCTACTCAGCTTGCAAACGTGGTCAGTCTTCTATAAGTGTCTTTCTACGAGGGCAGAGCTCCAATGATGACGTGGCTGTTTTTTTTCCATGCTTTGAGACCATTTAGTTTTCTTGGAGCTTGAGCACAGAGCGCAGAGACAGAGCTGGGTGAATGCAATCGGAGTGGATCACAAACAGAGTGGCAGAGTGGTATCTAGCTGAAAAGGAGGAGTGGAGTCACAGAACCTAAGGACTCTAAGTTAGTAGGCCCGAGAGCAGACCTACGGGAGAGCAAGAGGAATGGCCAGAGATAAAGGTAGACCCGAGAGCCTGCAGCGGGGAGCGAGGTAAAAAAAATCTAAATTGACATCAGCACAAGTGAATGAGCTCATTGGTAAGTAGCTGGTGATTTTTTTTTTAAGTCTTGAGTTTATTTCTGTTAAGTTAGTTAATAGTCTATTAAATACAGGCATGGCAGGGCACCTCAGTCCCGTGGAATGCACATCTTGTGCCATGTCCTGGACAACCATGTGTGCATGAAGTGCCATCAGCTGGAGGAGCTCAAGCTCCGGGTTTTGGAGCCAATTGAGCAGCAGCTGCTTTCACTGTGGTGCATCCATGAGGCTGAGAGCTACATGGATAGCATGGTTCAAGAGGTGGTCACCCCGCAGCATAAGAGTGTACAGGCAGAGAGGGAATGGGTGACCACCAGACAGACAAGGAGGATCAGGCAAGTAGTGCAGGAGTCCCCTGAGTGCATCTCACTCTCTAGCCGGACTAGTGAGAGTGATGGTTCCTCTGGGGAGTGCAGCCCATGGCACCATGAGTGACTCAACTGTACTGGGGGGGAGGAGGAAGATCAGGAATGCTATGGTGATAGGGGATTCAATCGTTAGGGGAACAGACAGGCATTTCTGGGGCCGCAAATGTAATTCCAGGATGATATGTTGCCTTCCTTATGCCAGGGTCAAGGATGTCACTGAGTGGCTGTAGAACATTCTGAGAGGGGAGGGTGAAAACCCAGAGGTCGTGGTCCATATCAGTATCAATGACATAGGTAGAAAGAGGTATGAGGTCCTGCAGGCAGATTTTAGAGAGCTAGGAAAGACATTAAAAAGCAAGACCTCAAAGGTAGTATTCTTCGGATTACTCCCGGTGCCAAGAGCAACAGCAACAACTTGTATTTATATAGCGCCTTTAACATAGTAAAACATCCCAAGGCGCTTCACAGGAGTACTATAAGACAAAACATTTGACAGCGAGCCGCATAAGGAGAAATTAGGGCAGTTGGTTTTAACGAGCGTCTTAAAGTTGGAAAGAGAGGCAGCGAGTCGGAGAGATTTAGGCAGGGAATTCCAGAGCTTAGGGCCTAGGCAACAGAAGACTCGGCCACCAATGGTTGAGTGATTATAATCAGGGATGCTCAAGAGGGCAGAATTAGAGGAGCACAGATATCTCAGGGAGTTGTGGGGCTGGATGAGATTTCAGAGATGGGAGGGACGAGGCCACGGAGGGATTTGAAAACAAGGATGAGAATGTTGAAATCAAGGCGTTGCTTAACCGGGAGCCAGTGTAGGTCAGCGAGCACAGGGGTGATGGGTGAACAGGACTTGGTGCGAGTTAGGACATGGGCAGCCGAGTTTTGGATGAACTCAAGTTTACTTAGGGTAGAATGCGGGAGGCCAGCCAGGAGTGCATTGGAATAGTCAAGTCTAGAGGTAACAAAGGCATGGATGAAGGTTTCAGCAGTGGATGAGCTGAAGCAAGGGCGAAGATGGGCGATGTTATGGAGGTGGAAATAGGCAGTCTTAGTTGTGCCGCGGATATGTGGTCGGAAGCTCGTTTCAGGGTCAAATGTGACACCAAGGTTGCGAACAGTGTGGTTCCGCCTCATACAGATGTTAGGCAGAGTGGCTAGGGAACAGAGTTTGTAGCGGGGACCAAAAACAATGGCTTTGGTCTTCCCAATATTTAATTGGAGACAATTTCTGCTCATCCAGAACTGGATGTCAGACAAGCAGCCTGAAAATTTAGAGACCATGGAGGGGTCGAGAGAAGTGATGCTGAGGTAGAGCTGGGTGTCATCAGCGTACATGTGGAAACTGACGCAGTGTTGTCGGATGATGTCGCCAAGGGACAGCATGTAGATGAGAAATAGGAGGGGGCCTAGGATAGATCCTAGTGCGTATAGAAATAGGAGGATAGAGCAGATGGGAGGGCTTTAGATTCCTGGGATATTTGGACCAGTTCTGTTGGTGGTGGGACCTGTAAATACCAGACGGGTTGCACCTCAACAGAGCCAGGATCAATATCCTTGTGGGGGGGTTTGCTAGTGCTGTTGGGGAGGGATTACACTCATTTGGCCAGGGATGGGCACCAGGATATAGCATTAGAAAGGAGAAACAAGGTTCACAAAGGATTGGGAGAGACAGACAGCACTAGAGTAAGAAATAGTATGGTATTAGGCGGAGTCAGACTAAGACAGAATACAAGAAGGCCTAATATAAGTTTACAGTGCATGTGTGTAAATGCACGAAGCTTGGTAAGTAAGGTTGGTGAGCTGTAGGTGCAAATAGCCACATGGGAATATTATGTTGTGGTGATAATGGAGTCCTGGCTCAAAAAAGGACAGGATTAGGTTTTAAATATTCCTGGATATAAGGTGTTCAGGAAAGATAGGGAAGGAAAGAAAGGAGGTGGGGTGGCAGTATTGATTAAGGAGATTATTACAGTGCTGGAGAGAAAGGATGTCCTGGAAGGGTCAAGGACAGAATCTATTTGGTTAGAGTTAAGAAACAATACAGGTGCCATTACATTAATAGGCCACCAACTAGTGGGAAGGATATAGAGGAGCAAATTTGCAGAGAAATTACAGAGAGATGCAAGAACTATAGAGCAGTGATAATGGGGGACTTCAATTACCCTGATATAGATTGGGATAGTAATAGTGTAAAGAGCAGAGAGGGGGAAGAATTTCTGAAGTGTGTTCAGGAGAAATTTCATGATCAGTATGTTTCCAGCCCAACGAGGAAGGAGGCATTACTGGATCTGGTTCTGGGGAATGAGTTGGGTCAAGTGGAGCAAGTGTCAGTAGGAGAACATTTAGGGAACAGCGATCATAGAATCATAAGGTGTAGATTAGCAATGGAAAAGAACAGGGTGCAATCTAGAGTAAAAATATCTAATTGAAGGAAGGCCAGTTTCAGTGGGTTGAGAACAGATCTGGCCCAGGTAAATTGGAATCAAAGATTGGCAGGCAAAAGTGTAATTGAACAATGGGCTACCTTTAAAGAGGAGATGGTTTGGGTACATTCGAGGCACATTCCCACATGGGGGAAAGGTAGGGCAACTAACGCCAGAGCTCCCTGGATGACAAAAGAGATAGAGAGTAAGATGAAGCAGAAAAAGACAGATGACAGATGTCAGGTTGAGAATACAAGTGAGAACCAGGCTCAGTATAGAAAGTTCAGAGGGTAAGTGAAAAAGGAAATAAGAGGGGCAAAGAGAGAGTATGAGAATAAATTGGTAGCTAACATAAAAGGGAATCCAAAAGTCTTCTGTAGGCATATAAATAATAAACGGGTAGTAAGAGGAGGGGTGGGGCCATTAGGGACCAAAAAAAAGACCTACGCATGGAGGTTGAGGGCATGGCTGAGGTATTAAATGAGTACATTGTATCTGTCCCTATCTAGGAAGAAGATGCTGCCAAAGTCATAGTGAAAGAGGAGGTAGTTGAGGTACTGGATGGAGTAAAAATTGATAAATAGGATGTACTAGAAAGGCTGGCTGTCCTTAAAGTAGATATGTCACCAGGACCGGATGGGATACATCCTAGAATGCTGAGGGAAAGTGAAGGAATAAATAATGGAGGTACTGGCCATAATCTTCCAATCCTCCTTAGAAACGGGAGTGGTGCCAGAAGACTGGAGAGTTGCAAATGTTACACCCTTGTTCAAAAAAGAGTGTAAGGATAAACCAAGCAACTACAGGCCAGTCAGTTTAACCTCAGTAGTGGGAAACATTTAGAAATGATAATTGGGGACAAAATTAACAGTCACTTGGATAAATGTGGATTAATTAAGGAAAGCCAGCATGGATTTGTTAAAGGCAAATCATGTTTAACTAATTTGATTCAGTTTTTTGATGAGGTAACAGAGAGGGTTCATGAGGGCAATGCGGTTGATGTGGTGTACATGGACTTCCAAAAGGTACTTGATAAAGTGTCACATAATAGGTTTGCCAGCAAAGTTGAAGCCTATGGAATAAAAGGGACAGTGGCAGCATGGATTCGAAATTGGTTACGTGAGAGGAAACAGAGAGTAGTGGTGAACGGTTGCTTTTCCGACTGCGGGAATGTACACAGTGGTGTCCCCCAGGGGTCAGTACTAGGCCCACTGTTTTTCTTGATATATTTTAATGACTTGGACTTGGGTGTACAGGGCACAATTTCAAAATTTGCAGATGACACAAAACTTGGAGGAAAAGTGAGGAGGATAGTGATAAACTTCAAGAGTATAGAGATAGGTGAGTGGAATGGGTGGACACGTGGCAGATGAAATTAACGCAGAACAGTACGAAGTGATACATTTTGGTCAGAAGAATGAGGAGAGGCAAACTAAAGGGTGCAATTCTAAAGGGGGTGCAGGAACAGAGAAACCTGGGGGTATATGTGCACAAATTGTTGAAGGTGGCAGGGCAAGTTGAGAAAGCGGTTAAAAAAGCATACAGGATCCTGGGCTTGATAAATAGAGGCATAGAGCTCAAAAGCAAGGAAGTTATGATAAACCTTTATAAAACACTGATCCGACCTCAACTGGAGTATTGTGCCCAATTCTGGGCACCACACTTTAGGAAGGATGTGAAGTTCTTAGAGAGGGTGCAGAATAGATTTACAAGAATGGTACCAGGGATGAGGGACTTCATTTACGTGGATAGACTGGAAAAGCTATGGTTATTCTCCTTAGAGTAGAGAAGGTTGAGAGGAGATTTGATAGAGGTGTTCAAAATGATGAGGGGTCTAGACAGAGTAGATAGAGAGAAACTGTTCTCATTGGCGGAAGGGTCGAGAACCAGAGGACACAGATTTAAGGTGATTGGCAGAAGAACCAAAGGCGACATGATGAAAACCTTTTTACGCAGTGAGTGGTTAAGATCTGGAATGCACTGCCTGAGAGGGTGGTGGAGGCAGATTCAATCATGGCTTTCAAAGGGAATTGGATAAGTACCTGAAGGAAAAAAAATTGCAGGACTACAGGGAACAGGCAGGGGAGTGGGACTAGTTGAAGTGCTCTTGCAGGGAGCTGGCACGGGATCAATGGGCTGAATGGCCTCCTTCTGTGCTGTAACCATTCTATTATTCTATGATTCACCTGCTTAGTCCCTCTCTCTATTTTTGCTGTGGCTCTGTTTTTAACCCTAAGGAGAGCAGTGAGTAGCATACGTCCATCTCCAAAACCTCCAGAGATACCTATGCACAAACAATTTTCTCATTCACTAACTGTGCCACCTGGAATAAGACACAGCTGTCTCCCATCTATCACAATAGGCTTGAGCAGCCTGTTTTTTACCAATAATTTCTGAAGGCACAGAATATGCTTTTCTATAGCAGGGATACTACCACCTGATCTGTCTCTTTGTTCACCATAGCACTTTGTACTTGTGCCTTCAAACAGAGTCACTGGGGAAACACAAGTGTAGTCAGTGATGCAGACCATCAACTGTTACTACAGTTGCCTTGCTTGTTGTTATGACACAAGATAAAGTATCTCCTATATCCAAACTCATTTTTCTTTCTGAAGGTGGCTATGCAGGCAGCACATTAGTGCTGAACAGCATTCTCATTTGCCTTTGTTACACATAAATGCAAGGATGGTTATTAAATTTCCCCATTTAATAATCATCATCATACACTGGAGCCTCTGCTATATTCTTTTACACCGTGCAGAGTGGTATCTGTCTGCACCCTATATATTCTCCACCTTGTAGCTCTTGCTTCTCATCAGGTCACAGCCTGGCAAGATTTATTGATACCTTTCTAGGTGGGTGTCCTCTTTAATTTTGAGCGGTGCCTTGAGTCACTTGGGAGCTTGAATAGAAAATGTTATAATATGTGGGTGACTCAACTCTGTTCCACTTCATGGACACTATGGTCCTTTCTGCAACTAGATGAAGATGATATATCACATCATCTGCAGTCTCAAAAAGCTGCAGCTGCTGTTTCAACACATCAGTGGGCTGCTACAAAAGTAATCACTCAATTTCTTTTCCACCTTCTTTGTCAACAGACACTCCATGATTAGATTGATTTAACCTCTTGGCAATTCTGATGCTGGTTCGAGTCACATTTAGTTAGCCATTCACAAGAAGCTGTAGATCACTTCACTTGCTCATCCATGTTCAGAGTTTTGGCCCAAATAATGGATTGCCAAAGAAAGTCAATGCTTTCTGATCCAATGAACTCTGTGTGGTGCATGAGTCCAACTGGTCCTTACGAAATTGGTCCAGTTCTAAGTAGAACACAACATATTTGAAAGATGTCCACCTACATTACAGAGAACCACACATTACTTTATTTATCTTTATATTTATCTGCATATTGCAATTTTTCATCTCTTATCATTGTCACACAAATGTGCCGAGGTATGTTTTGACCTGCTCTGCGTATACAGTGTGTAGCCACCTGTGAATCTTACCACAGTTTCCTATCACCTTGACAGATGACCATAAGACAATTCCTGTGTGAGTTCTGAGCTACAGTAATGTAGGTAGATATCTGATTTTTTTTAAATTAATTATTATACCTGGTACTCTGAAGTACCCAGGGGGGTTTTATATGCTCCAGTTCAGGAGTATTATTTTTGTCTCACTATTGCCCCATTTTTAAGTAAATAGGATGGTAACAGGGTAAAATTAAAAAATATACATAAATCGTCAACTTTCCACTGGAGGCCTGGCCATTCCGATTGTCAGGCGTGTATCAATTTAGGCCACTGCTCCTGCTGGAAACAAGCGGGGACCTCATTAAAATATTTGAATACTCCTCAACTGATGTTGTCGGGGCCCCCAGTAATATTTTTGGTGTCAGTCAGCACTGCCACCACTGCTTCCTGAGCACACTCAATCCACAGCTCAGGAGGCGGCCATTTTCACTGCTACTTAAAGGGATAATTAGCCGCAGCCTGTGTAAGCTGGAAGCAGGAGTGGCACTGATATATTCTTGACTCTTTTGGGGAACTTTGAGCCTTAAAGGCTTCCTTAAGTTCATCTTTCTTTCTGGTGTGAGAGCACAAATTCTTTTCATACCGTTTAAACCTGCTGCTCCATTGACTCCACACCCCACCAATCTTTTTAATGCTCCCCATGAAGACCCATCCATTAGCATCTGCTGTGCCAGATTTCCCACCGTTCCAAATGGTGAGTTGCCTATAAGTAGTGTGATTAGCGCTGGCAGATTGACTGTTCTATTTAAATGAAGCCCAACCATGAAAATTGGGCTTTGGGACATCCTGAGGTCATGACAGGCTCTATATAAATGCAAGTCTTTCTTTCTTTTCATTTTCTCCTGCCGTTGTGAGAGGGTGAGTGGAGCAGTCACCTTGCCCTGCCCATTGCCCACCCAATATGTGACCAACACAAAAATGGAGCCCCATTTTTCCTAAAAAATTGGGTCAGGTATTTGTTGAACATATTCCTTCATTCCTAAAAAGAAACCAGTGAACATCTAAAATGGTTTAGAATCTGGCTTGGTATCACCTTTCATTTCATGAATATCTAAAGGTTAAGAAGCCAAAACTAAAGCTGAAAAAGCAGAGCACATGTTTTTCTTCTGATGAAATAGATACTATTTCTGTGGCAAACCTCATGCAGAGATTTTCCCAGATGAACTTAGACCTGTCTCAGGATGAATCACTAAACAAATTCTCTGTCAAGAACTAGAACTATAGCCCTTTCACTATCACAGACATGCTGAATTTATCTTCGTTCAGGCAGACTGCAATCTCAAGCATTTCAAAGAACATATCTGTAGATGTCTTTCAAATAATCCAGATTCTACTATGTGATGTTGGAGGTTCAATTATAGTGACAATGTTAAGGAAATCTTTATACTGAGGAAGAAAATGTCCACAGCTTGCTCTCATACTTACTTTCCTCAGCTCAGTAAAGTTTTCAGTTTCTTAGACAACAGATTAGATTGAGTAATTGGGCTGAAGTCCGATTAGACAACGAACACAACTAACTTTACATTAGATTCCTATAGATGGATTTGACAATATTGCATGCATTTGGAATCAAACCCATAGCAAGTGCCAGACAGCATTCATCTAGAGGGCACTGCATGCGTCCCAGTGTGGTAGCATGGGAATGATAATACACATGCAGCAAATGAGCTAATCTTACCGATGATGCAAAGTAGTTAATATAAATAAATTCATGCTGCTCCCAGTACATTGCTCCTGATGCACTGAATGCACCAGAGAATGGAAGCCAGAATTTCAAGCGCCAGCAGAGGCAGAGCTAGGTTTAGCCGAGTGGGGGTGAGGGAGGTCAAACTCGAGATTGGTAGGAAGAGGACCAAGCTGGGAACTGGGGCATGCTGACATACCTAGTCCAAAGGCTGAGTCAGGAACTGCAATAAACTTGCATGCTGTACCTGGAGGCCGGAGATGAGTGATAGAGGTTCCTTGGAGAGAAATAGAGGAGGCCCTCCAAAGCCATGTCGGCCAACCTCAAAATGATTGGCACGGGGGAGTCATGACAACTCTCCTCCCACCACCCCGTGGCCAGTGACGGGCTTCTGGCTGCCTGTGGAGTACTGGTACTTTTTCCTGAGATGAGAGAGAGAAAAGTGGAAGGGAGAGGGAAGGTAGGAAAAGAGAAGCAGGCCACCAAGCAGAAAAAATATTAACCTTGTTTCAATAAGCCTCTTCTTCATTGCCCATTGAAAACATTCACTGTCTGACTGGATTGCCACTCAGATACTACATTGCAATCAAGGAGTCCCTTTAGTTTAGCCACATCCCTTGGTCCCCTTAGTACCCAAAAATCTATCACACTCTGTCTTGAATATACTCAACGAATGAGCATCCACAGCACTCTGAGGTAGAGAATGTCAAAGATTCACAACTGGTTGAGTGAAGAAATTTCTCCTCATCTCAGCCCTAAATGGCTGACCCCTTATTCTGAGACTGTGACCTCTAGTTCGAGACTTCCCAGCTAGGGGGAAACATCTTCCCAGCATCTACCCTGTCAAGCCCCTTAAGAATTTTATACGCTTCAATGAGATCACCGCTCATTCTTCTAAACTCTAGAGAATATAGGCCTAGTCTACTTAATCTCTCCTCATAGAAAATCCCCCCATTAAAGGAATCAGTCTAGTGAACCTTCATTGCATTCCCTGTAAGGCATGTATATCCTTCCTTAGGTAAGGAGACCAAAACTCTACTTAGTACTCCAGGTATGGTCTCTCCAAGGCCCTGTATAATTGCAGTAAAACCACTTGGCTGCGAAATTCAGCTCTGTAGCGCCAGTAGCTTAGGCCGGTTTTGAAGAAAAAATGACATTCGCCTCGCTTCCGCCCACTTCCAGCATGGCCCATGCTGAACAGTATCTTGGTGAGGGCAATAGTGTGGGTGCTTGCGCTGGCACTATGCAAAGTAGGCAGATCGTGATGTCAGTCAGTGTGTAATGCTGATTTGACGCACGACCTGCCATTTTCAACCTCACTGCTCTATTCCACGCCCTTTCTTAAACATGCACAGGAGGGACCATGCCCACCCCATCCACCAGTGCTAATTAAAGGGAAACATCCAACGTGCATGTTAGTTGCTTATTGCTATGTACTGGGTCTTGTAGCAGTACTGGGTTGCTGGAAGAGATTTGAAAAGTTGGCAAAGTGTACAGGGAGTGCTGCTGGACTTGGGAAAGCATTGGCTGCTACTGGAAGGCTTGAGTACACCCCTTGATCCCAGTCATGGGGGCTCTAGTTGCAGCCCCCCTCGGGCTGCAGCATGACAGGGAGATGGAGCAGAAGCAGCAAAGCAAACAAGCTTCTCACAGAGCGAGGAGGAGGAAAGCTCTCAGCAGGAGGACTTACCCACCTAGGGTCTTCAGGGAGAACTTCTTCTACCTGCACCTAAGCCAGGAGCAATGTGTTCGGCGACTCCACTTCACCAAAGAGGTAGTCACAGAACTCTGACACCTCTTGCAACCAGACCTGCAGCCTCAGCGCAGGGCAATGACGATGCTGCCAGTGGCCCACAAAGTCACCATGCCCCTGAATTATTTTGCCTAACCTGGGTGGCAGCAAGCTCAGCCATCATGAGAGCAATCTGAGTTTACATATAAGTCTGAGCTTCCACTGCAGCACTCATATGTTTGGTCACTTCTGCTTGTGCTGCAATGAGAGCTGAGACATCGGCCATCTTGGGTGGGTCCACAAGTGCGCTAATGGAGTTGCCCAGCAGTTCCGTCCTGGAAATCACGGGCTCCAAGCTCTGTGCAAGGCACTGTGCAAAGTTGGTGCCGGATTCCTTCATGCTCCTTGACAGTGACAAAACATAGAAACATAGAAACATAGTAGATAGGAGCAGGAGTAGGCCATTTGGCCCCTCAAGCCTGTTCCGCCATTTAATGAGATCATGGCTGATCATCCAAATTCAGTACCCTGTCCCTGCTTTCTCCCCATATCCCTTGATCCCTTTAGCCTTAAGAAATATATCTAACTCCTTCTTGAATATATTAAATAAGTTGGCCTCAACTGCCTTCTGTGGTAGAGAATTCCACAGGTTTACCATTCTCTGGGTGAAGAAATTCCTCCTCATCTCAGTCCTAAATGGCTTATCCCTTATCCTTAGACTGTGACCCATGGTTCTGGACTCCCCCGCCATCGGGAGCATCCTTCCTGCATCTAGTCAGTCTAGTCCTATTAGAATTTTATAAGTTTCAATGAGATCCCCTCTCATTCTTCTAAACTCTAGCGAATATAAACTTAATCGACCCAATCTCTCTTCATACGTCATTCCTGCCATCCCAGGTATCAGCCTGGTGAATCTTCGCTGCACTCCCTCCACAGCAAGAATATCCTTCCTCAGATAAGGCAACTAAAACTGCACACAATACTCAAGGTGTAGTCTCACTAAGGCCCTGTACAACTGCAGCAAGACATCCTTGCTCCTGTACTCGAATCCTCTCGCTATGAAGGCCAACATACCATTTGCCTTCTTAACCGCCTGCTGCATCTGCTTGCTTACCTTCAGCGACTGGTGTACAAGGACACCCAGGTCTCGATGCACTTCCCCTTTTCCCAATCTATTGCCGTTCAAATAATAACCTGTCTTCCTGTTTTTGCCACCAAAGTGGATAACCTTGCATTTATCCACATTATACTGCATCTGCCATGCATCTGCCCAATCACCCAACCTGTCCAAATCATACTGGAGTTTCTCTGCATCCTCCTCACAGCACACCCACCCACCCAGCTTTGTGTCATCTGCAAACTTGCAGATATTCCATCTAGTTCCCTCATCTAGATCATTAATATATATTGTGAATAGCTGGGATCTGTTGTGTATGCACCTTTAAGGGAATAACTGGTCTCAGACTGCAGTACTGGCAGTGACCACCCCTGTATAAAAGGCCCTAGCAGGCTTCTGTAGTTTCAGTTTCCAGGTTGTCTCCATTCAGTAAAGACTTGTTAGAATCAACTCCTGCAGTCCGTGTCTCAATTATACACGGATATAATACTGGCGACAAGTAAGAAACGAACTTACCTGCAACTCGGCAGCACCTCAGACGACGTTATTGAAGGTCGAAGCCAGAAGAAAGAAAAAAAAATAATCCAAAGAAACTCGAGAAACGGGCGTCGACCGTGGGCATCCGCCCTCCAAATCATCTAATTGAAAACTGCAGGAGGGAATGTCGAGAGCCAGGCTTGGTTCTCCAGTCTGTGGTTTCCCAGCTAATCGGGCTGGTGGCAGGTAGTGCACTGATCCTTCCTGGGCTGCGGCGGGCTAGAGCTCGATCGGGTGGCTCTGCAACGGGGCCGGGCAGCGAGTCGGGAAGCAAAGAGAGAGAGAGAGGGTGGAGCACAAAGGGCGCGGCCGGTGCTTCGAAGCCGGGCAGCGTTCGGACCTAAGAAGAGGGAGGGAAGTGTCCCAGAGGGTCCGCTCCATGACAGGAATGGTTCTTCAATTAACGGAGCAAATATTGAAGCGCGATAGATAAATAAATATAATCGCCAGCAACAGCGTTGGCAGCAGCGGCAGTGGCGGGAAAGCGCGGGAGGCGCCATTTTAACTCGGCGAGGAAGAAGGAAAAGCGCGGTAGGCGCCATTTTGATCCATCAGGGACGAAGGCAAAGCACGGGAGGCGCCATCTTAGATTTTCAAGATGCCAAAGACTGGCGATATCACTGCCTTCGATAATGCAATAGAAGACTGGAACACGTATGTGGAAAGAGTCGAGGTATATTGCGAGGCAAACAAAATAGCCAATGAGAAAAAGGCATCGGTATTGCTAAATTTAATGGGCGCAAGAACGTACAGCCTATTGCGGGACCTGATTACTCCAGCCAAACCGAAGGCGAAGAGTTTTAAGGAAATTGTTGCTATCCTACAGGAACACCTAAATCCTACACCGCTGCTGATAGCAGAAAGATTTTAATTCCACAGGAGATATCAGCATAAAGATGAGAGCAATGCTGATTACCTTATGGAACTACGCAAGCTATCAAAGCACTGCCAGGACTGACAGATACCTTACGGGACAAATTTGTCTGTGGACTCCTGAGTGAAGGAACCCAGAAGAGGTTACTCTCAGAGAAAGAGCTGACGCTAGATAAGGCTTTCAGCGTGGCAGTATCGTACAAAGCAGCAGCAAGGGGAGCTGCGGAAATACAACAAAAGCCACAGGAATACGGCACCCACGAAATGACACGGGGATTTGCAAAATGTTATCACTGCAGCAGAACAAACCATGACCAGAAGGACTGCTGGTCCAAGGACAAAATATGCAGGCAATGCGGAAAGATGGGACAGATTGCACGAGTTTGCAGGTCTGGGAAGAAGACTAACGACAACAAAAAGGCTACTAAGGAACCGTACAGGAAAGTACAAAAGATGACGGACAGTAGTTCCGAGGACCAGATAAGCGATAGTGAATCTGGGAACAAGAGACTAAGCTGTCTCAAACTTCACAATGTAATCGCAAAAGAGGATCACCGAACCATTTGTGTCACCCTCACGATAGCAGGGTCCCAAGTCAAAATCGAATTGGATACAGGATCAGCTCTAACCGTCATGAATCGACGAGACTATGAGCGGCTATTCTCACACAAACCCTTGAGAGAGACATCCATTGTCTTGAGGACGTATACGGGGCAAAAAGTATACCCCAGAGGAAAAATAAGGGTGCCTGTCGAATACAACGGCAAGGAAATACGGAAATTGTATCTCTACATTCTGCAAGATGATGGACCACCGTTATTGGGACATGAATGGATCAGAAAGATAAGTTTAGACTGGCACTCCATTCAGGCACTGACGGTGGCTGGTAAAAAGGATGATGACGTCACTCCTGGACGATTGTCAACAATCTTAGCTGACGCCAAAGAGGTATTTCAACAAGAACTGGGCACTCTTAAAGGCGTAACCGCCTCGATAAAAATAGAGGAGAATGCAATTCCCAAGTTTTTCAAAGCAAGACCGGTACCATATGCAATTTGCCCAGCCGTCGAGGCAGAGCTGGAGAATCTGGAGAATGCAGGCATGTTATCTAAGGTAGACTGGAGCGAGTGGGCGACACCCATCGTTCCTGTCATGAAGAAAACGTTAAACAATAAGTCTGAGGAGCCAAGGAAGGTTTGCATCTGTGGAGACTTCAAGGTGATGGTGAACCCAGTCCTTCACACAGTACAATATCCTCTTCCAAGGATAGAAGATATCTTCGCCCCACTATCTGGAGGGAAGCGTTTTACAAAAATTGACCTAGCACAAGCATATTTGCAGATGGAGGTTGAAGAATCCTCTAGGAAGTATCTCACGATAAACACTCACAAAGGTCTTTACCAGTATAATCGACTGGTATTCGGAGTAGCATCAGCTCCGGCGATATGGCAAAGAGCGATGGAACAAGTCCTGCAAGGGATTCCGGGGACTCAGTGTTACTTGGATGACATCCTAGTGACAGGTGAAGATGACAGTGAACACCTTGCCAACCTAGAGCAGGTGCTCACAAGACTACGTGAACTTGGGCTATGAGCCAATCGCCCCAAGTGTGAGTTATTTAAGAAACAGATATCGTATTGTGGCCACGTGATTGACGAAGAGGGGTTGCATAAGTCCCCTGACAAAATTGAAGCAGTAGTTAAGGCTCCAGCACCTGAAAATGTGTCGCAACTGAGGACATTCCTCGGATTGGTGAATTACTACCATAAGTTTTTGCCGAATTTGTCCACAATTCTGCATCCACTGAACGCCCTACTACGAATGGGAGTAGCATGGAAATGGAGCCATGAATGTAAACGGGCCTTTCAGAAGAGTAAGGACCTAGTCACTTCAAGAGAACTATTGGCTCACTACAACACATCACTACCGATAAGACTGGCGTGTGATGCGTCTCCCTACGGCATTGGGGCGGGACTGTCACATAAATTCCTTGATGGTTCAGAGAGGCCGATAGCTTTTGCGTCACGCTCGTTAACTTCAGCCGAGCGTAACTATGCCCAGATTGACAGAGATGCCCTCAGCCTGGTGTGGGGGGTAAAGAAGTTCAATCACTACCTGCACGGTCAGAAATTTACTCTACTAACTGATCATCAACCTCTCGTCTCCATTTTCAACCCTCAGAAGGGCGTACCGATAATGACAGCACAACGGCTACAGAGGTGGTCCCTTTTCCTAGGGGCACACCAATATGACATCGAGTACAAAGGAACTAAACAGCATGGGAATTCTGATGGATTGTCGCGCCTACCATTGCCGACGGTGGAAGAAGAACTGGCAGTCGATCCAGTGGAGTTATTCCACTCGACTATAGTCGAATGTCTCCCTGTGACGAATGCAAACATAGAAAAGGAAACACGAAATGACCCAACACTATCCTGGGTCTATGATTTAACGGTGAAGGGATGGTCAGCACATGGCGAACCACTGCTGCCAGCATTCTCGCCGAGAAGAGAACAGCTGTCAGTGTGCAGAGGAACTTTGATGTGTGGATCCAGAGTAGTAATTCCACCCAAATTGAAGGATAGAGTGCTCAATGAGCTTCATGAGGGTCATCTGGGAGCGGTAAAAATGAAGAGCATAGCCCGAGCATTTGTGTGGTGGCCAGGAATCGATAGAGAAATCGAAGAGATGACCAAGAGCTGTACAGGATGCCAGAAGGTCCAAAACGCCCCACCACAAGCCCCTCTACATCCATGGGAGTGGCCCTCATCTCCATGGCAAAGGGTGCACATTGATTTTGCTGGTCCATTTATGGACTCGATGTTTTTAATTGCGGTGGATGCACATTCAAAGTGGCCAGAGGTAATAAAAATGTCCTCAACCACCACAGAAAAAACTATCATAGTCTTACGAACCATATTCGCCAGGAATGGGCTGCCTGAACTGATTTGCTCTGACAATGGACCACACTTTGTGTCTGAAGAGTTCCGGAGGTTCTTAAAGAACAATGGTGTTAAGCATTACACATCCGCCCCATATCATCCAGCCACTAATGGATTGGCCGAGAGGTTTGTTCAAACATTCAAGAAGGCTATCAAGGCAATGTGTAATGAAGATATACCCCTAAAACACAAGGTGGATAACTTCTTGTTTGCCTACCGGAATGCGACACATGCGGTTACCAACCAAACTCCAGCCATGATGTTCTTCAATCGAAGACTTCGATGCTGCTTGGATTTGGTTAAGCCAAACGTCAGAAGAGATGTGGAGAACAGACAGTTTCAGAATATGAATGAAAGGCCGACCGGGAGTTTTAAGGTAGGTCAACCAGTTTTGGCCCGGGACTACCGCACAGTGAAGTGGCAGCCAGGAATGATCTGTACACGGCAAGGACCTCTAATGTATACCGTGGATGTTGGAGAGAGCATTGTAAGACGCCATGCTGACCAGATTCTAGAGTCACTGGAAAACGTCAACTCCACACCACGATCTGATACACCTGGCGATGAAACTGAAGTATCAATTGCATCTACCGCAGAATCGGTGATATTGGAAGCAGACGAACCAAACAACGACATTGATCCCGACTCAACCTTGCCAGAAGAACCTGATATCCCAAAGAAACATTATCCAGACAGAATCAGGAAGCCTCCTCAAAGACTGAACTTATAATTGCTTAACTTCAACCAATGTATCTAGCAACCGTAATTGTAATTGTAATTAGTTATTATTTAGTTTTTAAATGAATGTTATGTACTGTTTATCTAAAAGGGGAGGAATTGTTGTGTATGTACCTTTAAGGGAATAACTGGTCTCAGACTGCAGTACCGGCAGTGACCACCCCTGTATAAAAGGCCCCACCAGGCTTCTGTAGTTTCAGTATCCAGGTTGTCTCCATTCATTAAAGACTTGTTATAATCAACTCCTGCAGTCCGTGTCTCAATTATACACAGACATAATAGGATCCTAGCACCGATCCCTGTGGTACCCCACTAGTCATTGCCTGCCACTTGGAAAAAGACCCATTTATTTTAACTCTTTGCTCCCTGTCTGCCAACCAGTTCTCTATCCAAGTCAGTACCTTACCCCCAATCCCATGTGATTTAACTTTGCACGCTAATCTCTTATGCGGGACCTTATTGAATGCCTTCTGAAAGTCAAAATAGACCACATCCACTGGTACGATAGCAAAATACTGCAGATGCTGGAAATCCGAAATAACAACAGAAAATCCTGGAAAAACTCAGCAGGCCAGGCAACATCTGCGGAGAGAGAAATAGTGTCAATGTTTTCTAGATGAAGTGTGAAATGCGCTGGCAGAGCAAAAGACAGCTGCCATGTGGGAGAGAGAGAGAGAAAGGGAAAAGTCACTTTTCCTTTTATTTCTCTCTCCCACACGGCAGCTGTCTTTCACTCTGCCAGCGCATTTCACACTTCATCTAGAGCCAATTTCGGTTTCTTTACCTGTCCTATTACTATCTCGTCTCACCTTGAATATCTCTTAATGTCTCTTCTTTCATCCCCTCCCCACTTTCCCAGCCCCCAAACAGCCTTTTGTTTCATTTCCTGCCTTTTCTCTCAGTTCTGTAGAAGGGTTTCAACTCGAAACGTTGACTCTATGTCTCTCTCCACGGATGTTGCCTGGCCTGCTGAGTTTTTCCAGCATTTTCTGTTGTTATTCCACATCCACTGGTTCTCCCTTATCTATTCTACCAGTTACATCCTCAAAAAATGCCAGTAGATTAGTTAAGCATGCTTTACCTTTTGTCAATCCAGGTTGACTTTGTCCCATCCTGTCACTGTTTTCTAAGTGCTCTGCTATTACATCTTTTATAATGGACTCTAGTATTTTCCCCACTACCGATGTCAGGCTTACTGGTCTATAATTCCCCGTTTTCTCTCCACCACCTTTGTAAAATAGTGGGGTAACATTAGCTACCCTCCAATCCATGGGATCTATTCCAGAGTCTATAGAATTTTGGAAGATGACCAGCAATGCATCTACTATTTCTAGGGCCACTTCCTTAGGTACCCTAGGATGTAGATTATTAGGCCCTGGGGATGTATCGGCCTTCAATGCCGTCAATTTCCCTAACACCATTTCCCTACAAATACTGATTTCATTCAATTCCTCCCTCTCATTACACCCTATGTTCCCTGACATCTCTGGAAGGTTATTTGTGTCCTCCTTTGTGAAGACAGAACCAAAGTATGTATTTAATTGTTCTGCCATTTCTTTGTTCCCCATTATAATTTCCCCTGAATCTGACTGCAAGGGACCTATACTTGACTTCACCAATCTTTTTCTCTTCACATATCCATAGAAGCTTTTACAATCAGTTTTTATTTTCCCCGCGAAACTTTCTCTCATATTCTATTTTCCCCCTCTTAATTAATCCCTTTGTCCTCCTTTGCTGAATCCTAAACTGTTCCCAATCCTCAGGTTTGCTGCTTTTTCTGGTCAATTTATATGTCCTCTCCTTGGATTTTATGCTATCCCTAATTTCCCTTGTTAGCCACGGTTGAGTCACCTTTTTGTTTTATTTTTATGCCAACAGGGATGAAGAACAGGCTCTCTGGCAGGCCTGTCAATACACCAGACATTTCTGTGTGCATGCCCATCTGCTTTCTTCTGTAGGCCATCCATCAAGTTGCTCATCTGAGTCCTCTGCAGCATAACTCATGTGCGAACTCGCCCTCTGGGGAGCTGGCACCTGTGCTAACCTGTCCCCCTACCCTGGCTGCAGGCCACTCGTGCCCGATGACTCACCACATGCACATCCCACCTCTATATTACCCTCTAAAGTACAAACAGTCCCAATAACTGAGCTAGTGTCTGCATGTCTGAGATTGAGTGATGGTGTCTCTTCTCCTTCACTCTCCTCTTGCTCTTCCTGCACTGGCTGGCCAGATTAGAGTTCTTGGGTCTCTGAAAGGAGAAAGGCACAGGGGTAGGGTTGTGGTGAGGGGAGGGGGGAAAACAAGATGTGCATGCTTACACCATCATCAGCTTGTAAGTGAGAAGAGATTGTGGGATGAGGGGGAAATGGGATGCGAGAAGGAGGATTAAGTATGAGCACACCATCATCTTCAATGGTTTCAACATCACCGCTCACCACAGCCTCAATGATGTCCCCTCCAATAATGTCAAGCACAGTCTCTTCCAGCTGGGTCAGGATATGTAAGCTTGCCCATCCTCCGCCAGTTAGCTGCTGCTGCCTGCGGTTGTGAGCCACCTTGCCCTGCAAGAGTGAGGGAGGTGTGTCTGTGAGTGTGGTGCAATGTGTTGGGTGAAGTGTCTGTCATGCTTGAATAGGTGGCATTGTGTGCAATGTGTGAGATATGGTGTGAGGCTTGCAGCAATGGTAAGTGTGTGAGGGTGAGGTGAAGCTATGAATATGTGTTATGAGTCGTGATTGATGGTTTACATAGGATTACATAGGATATACGACACAGAAATTATGGAGATTATTGGTAGGTGAGTGATGGGGGTGTGGTGCACTGAGCATGTGTGAGGCTAGTGTTGCAGTTGGTGGGCGGTGCCATTTTAAGGTGCATTCATTGAACTTGACCACTCGTGTGAGCTCATTGAACTTCTTTCAGCAGTGCATAAATGTCCTCAGGGCAACACTGCTGGCATTGATCGCGTTGACTATCTGCTCCCACTGCCTTCGCAATGTGTGTCTGGAGGGCTTGTCTCTTTCTTTCCACCCCCTGCACTAAGGCCTCTAGTGCTGTGTTGGAGGACCTTGGAGCCCTTTCTCTGGCTGTTGAGCCATTATTCAGTCGCACTTGCCTCCGCAAGCATTTTCAGCACATGTTGCAGGCAGAATGCACCTCCCCTTTAAGAGGTTCAGACTGCCTTTAAGTAGTGCAGGCTACCTATAATTGGAGGTAGCCTTGTACGTATTTGGGCCCCCTCCTGAGCGTTCAGCCACTCAGCAGCACGTTCAACAGGCATGGGCCTGTGATCCCCGTGCCTGTTTTTGTGTCCAATCCAATTTTTAGCCCCTTTACTCTTATACTCCAATCTGCTGTAATAAAGGCTAACATACCATTTGTTTTCCTAATTGCTTGCTGTACCTGCATATTAACTTTCTGTGATTTGTGTACAAGGACACCCAGATCCCTCTGAATACCAACATTTTCCAATCTCTCACCATTTAAAAAATATTCTGCTTTGCTATGTTTCCTACCAAAGTGAATAATTTCACATTTCTGCACATTATATTCTATCTGCCACTCCCTTGCCCACTCACTTAACCTGTCTATATCCTTTTTGCAGTTTATTTGCGTCCTCCTCACAACTAACTTTGTATCATCAGAAAACTTGGATACATTACAATTGGTCCCTTCATTTAAGACATTAATATGGATTGTAAATAGCTGAGGCCCAAGCACTGATCCTTGAGGTACCCCACTAGTTACAGCCTGCCAACCCAAAAATGACCCGTTTATTCCTACTCTCTGCTTTCTGTCCATTAACCAATCCTCAATTCATGCTAATATATTACCCAATCCCATGATCCCTAATTTTGTGTCATAACCTTTTGTGTGACACCTTATCGAATGCTTTTTGAAAATTCAAATACATTACATCTACTGGTTCCCCCTCATCTATTCTGTTAGTTACAACCTCAGAATACTCTGCCCAATCATATTATGATTTTCAAAGTGCCCTTTTACCACGTCCCTATTAATAGTTTGTAGCTTTTTCCCTACAACTGATGTCAGGCTAACTGGCCTATAGTTCCTTGCTTTCTCTCTTCCTCCTTTCTTGAATATCGGGTTACATTTGCTACCTTCAAGTCCACGGGGACCATTCTAGAAACTAGGGAATTCTGGAAGATCAAAACCAATGGATCCATTATCTCGGTAGCCATCTCTTTTAAAACCCTAGGATGTAGGCAATCAGGTCCAGGGGACCTGTCGGCTTTTAGTTGCATTAATTTCTCTAGTAATATTTCTTTACTAATACTAATTTCTTTAAGTTCCTCATTCTGAGTAGACCTTTGATTCCCTATTATTTCCGGAATGTTTACTGTGCCTTCTTCTGTGAAGACAGATACAAAGTATCTGTTTAATGTCTCTGCCATTTCCACATTCCCCATTATAATTTCTCCTGTCTCTGCCTTTAAGGGACCCATGTTTACTTTTCCTACTCTCTTCTTATTCATATACCTATAGATGCTTTTACAATCTGTTCTTATGTCTCTTGCTAGTTTACTGTCATATATTCTTTGCTCTCTCTTTATCAATTTCTTGGTCATCCTCTGCTGTATTCTAAAATTCTCACAATCCTCAGGTTTACTACATTTGTCAGCAATATTATAAGCTTTTTCCTTTAATCTAATACTATCTTTAACTTCTCTTGTTAGCCACAGTTGGACAAATTTTCCCATGGGGTTTTTATTATTTAAGGAAATGTATATTTGTTGTGAATTATGAATTATTACTTAAATGTTTGTCATTGCTTATGTACCGTCATAGCTTTTAATGTAGTTTCCAAATCTACCTTATCCAACTCGCCCCTCATACCTATGTAGATTGCTTTGTTCAGATTTAAGACCCTAGTTTCAGACTTAGCTATATCACTCTCAATCACAGTATACAATTCTATCATATTATGATCACTCTGCCCTGAGGCTTATTTACTACAAGCCAGTCTCATTGCACAATATTAGTTCTAAAATAGCCTGTTCCCTAGTTGATCTAGAAAACTATCTTGAATGCATTCCAGAACTTGTCCTCCACACCATTACTGCAAATTTGGTTTGCCTAGTCTATATGAAAATTAAAGTCCCCCATGATTACAGTTACATGCACCTCTAATTTCCTGATTTAACTGTGCCCAACACTACTTCTGCTGTTAGGGCCTATAAACTATTCCCACCAGTGTTTTTTGCCTCTTGCTGTTTCTTAGCTCCACCCAAAGTGATTCTACATCTTGATTTTCTGTGCTGAGATCCTTTCTTTCTACTCTCTTTATCAATCCTTTATTATCATGGCTACTCGACTCCCTCTCCTTTTCCATTTTGCTTATCTCTTCTAAAAGTCAAATATCTTGGAATATTTAGCTCCCAACTTTGGTCACTCTGCAACCATGTCTCCGTAATGGCTGCTAGATCAAACCCTATTATTTCTATCTGCTGTATTAATTTATCTATTTTGTCGTGAATGCTTTGCACATTCAGATATACTGACTTTAGCTTGAACTTTTTTCTATTTTTCCCTGATGTCACCTTAGTCACTAATGCCCTATTACCTTTGTTAAGCTCTTTGTCCCTTCCTGGCCTACAGCCTTGACATTTCTCTTATTGCTTTTGAATTTTGAAAATCCCCCTCCTCCTTCATTAGTTTAAAGCCCTATCTACCGCCCTAATTATTCGATTTGCCAGGACATTGGTCCCAGCCTGTTTTAAGTGGAGCCCATCCCAATGGAACAACACCTTCTTTCCCCAGTACTGGTGCCAGTGCCCCATGAAGCGAAACCACTGCTTCCCACACCACTATTTGAGCCACGCATTTAACCTTCTAATCTGTTTGTCCCTATGCCAGAAAATTTTAATTTTGCTAAGTAAATAGAGCGTCAAGTCTCTCAGAATTTAATAGTCTATTGAAGGATTGTTCAGGGTGAGGTCAATTATAGCTTAATTGCTCTTCAGACTGCAGTTCAGCACCTGAAAGGAAATGTCAGGCTTACTTTCTCCTTTTTATGTCTGTTTGGTAAGATTATTTTTCCAAATCGTGGCTACAGACATTCTGACTTTTGTGTTAATAAATAATTTTCTGTTTGTGGCAAGGATGGGGGGAAGAGGTTTCTTTGCACATTAAAACTGATGGGATTTTTTTTAAGGTTTCTGAATAAGTTTGCATACATTCCAATTAGCTGCAAGAAATTTACCCATAATTATCTGTTATGAGGGATAGGGTACCTGAGCACTTGGACAAATATTAACGGATCAGAGAGAGCCAGCATAGATTTGTAAAGGGTATGTCATGCCTATCAAATCAAGTTAAATTTTTTGAGGAGGTAAAAACGTGGGTGACAAGGAAATGTCTACGAAAGTTATTTATCTGGACTTCCAAAAGGCATGCAATAAGTTTCCACGTAAGAGACTGTTAACAAGAATGAGAACATATGGAATTGATGGTAACCTATTGACATAGGTAAGGAATTGGCTCGGAGGTAGGAGAAGGGATAATGGGTATGTACTCAAATTGACAGGATGTGACTAGTTGTGTCCCCCAGGGATCTCTACTGGGGCCTCAGCTTTTCACTATATTTGTAAATGACTTATATGAAGGAATAGAACACCATATATCCAAGTGGTGATGACACTACATTAGGCGGCACGGTAAATAGTGCAGTTGGGAACAGAAAGTTGCAAAGGGGCATTGATAAATTAAGTGATTGAGCAAAACTGTGGTAGACGGAGTCCAACGTGTGAGGTAATCCACTTTGGACTTGAGAAAGATAGATCAGAGCATTTTCTAAATGGTGGGAAGCTATGAACTGTGGAGGAGCAGAGAGATTTAGGGGTCAAAGTACAGAAATCACTAAAAGCTCGTGGACGGGTACCAAATATAATTAAGATGGCTAATGGAATGTTGGCCTTTATCTTAAGGGGGCTGAAATACAGTGGGGTGGAAGATATGCTGCAAATGTATAAAACTCTGGAATACTGCATTCAGTTCAGGACACCACACCACAGGAAGGGTATATTGGCCTGGGAGCGGGTAGAGCGCAGATTCACCAAAATGATATTAAGGCTACAAGGGTTAAATTATGAGGATAGGCTGTGTAGACTGGGCTTGTATTCCCTTGTGTCATAGGCCTAGAAATTCGGTTGGTAGCGCCGGCGCTGAGCGCCTAAAGAGACCTAGAATTGGGGCGATGCCCTACGTTGGGGCAGACGCTATGAAGATAGCGACAACTCAGATATTGACTATACATTTAGCGCCTGCACTAAGTGTTTGCACGCGCCCGCGAGCGCAAGCAGTTCATGACGTCATTTAAGTGTGCAACGCCTTCTAGGAGCGCCTGAGCGCATATTGGGTGGCGCCCGGAGCCTTAACGCCTAGTGCTATTAGTGACAGTTCGAGGGAGGGCTAGCAGGCCCTTCTCGGAGTAGGGGGCGCTATTTAAAGGGAACAGTTCTAGTGCAGAATCCTCAGCCACTTGGCCTGCTCATTGCGATCGCTGCTGGATAGAGTTGGTGAGCTACTGTGGAGCGGAGTTTTGGGAATTGAGCTTTAGAGTACTTGGGACCTTCAAACCGAAGCACTTGCAGCACTACACCTAAAAGCCTTTTGACCAACTTGCATCGGAATGGGAGCTTCTTTGTAGGGCGACGGCCTCATCGCCCAACACTGTGAAGGGGCAGAGAGACGGCGGGAGACAGGGCCGGGATTGGCCAGAAGGAGGAGGGGCAATAGAGGTCGGCCAAACTGACGGGATGCTGCGAGGGTCTTTAGACAGCAGGTGACAAGCCTTGACATGCCGGAGGAGCAGTGTTTGGGAAGGCTCCGATTCCGGAGGGACATTGTTACTGATCTGTGCCACCTGCTTGGTCAGGATCTGCAGCCGCGTGAACGCTGCAGAACCTCTCTGTCCATGATCGCTAAACTGACTGATGGCCTCAATTTTTATGCCAACGGGTCCTTTCAGTCAGCCATTGGGGACATTGCGACTGTCACTCAGGTTGCAGTCCACTGTTGCATCCGGCAAGTAACAGATGCCCTTTATAGGCGAAGGCGTCAATTCATGACCTTCCCTCGGACCCTGCACAAGCAGGCAGAGGGCGCAGGGTATCGCTTCTATTGCAGACTTCCCCATGGTGCAGGGGGCGACTGACAGCACACACGTGGCTTTGAGGGTGCCATGCCAAAATCCTTAGGACTTCCGCAACCGCAAGGGTCTCCACTCCCTCAACATGCAGCTGGCCTGTGATCACCGCCAAATCATCATGGCAGTCACCGCGCATTTCCCAGGGTGCACCCACGATGCCTTTATCCTGCGGTTGACCTCAGTTTGTAACCTTTTTGAGGGGCTGGCTCGAAGACGAGGCTGGCTTACTGGGGACAAGGGCTATCCTCTCTGGCCATGGCTGATGACAACACTCCGTGTGGCCGACACCCCAGCAGAAGAGCTGATCAGCAGCGGCCATCAGGCGACCAGGCACAGTAAACAGCACACTATTGGTGTTCTCAAAAAGCCTTTCCGATGTCTGGAACATTCAGGGGGATCCCTGCAGTACTCGCCGCAGCAAGTGGGACACATCGTCGTCGTCTGCTGCATGCTCCACAACTTGGCGAATCGACGCACCCAGCCAATTCCAGCTGTCCCTCAATGACCAGCAGAGCAGGTGGAGGAGGAGGAGGATGAGGAGGAGGAAGAGCAGGTGGAGGAGGAGGAGGAGGAGGAAGAGCAGGTGGAGGAGGAGGAGGATGAGGAGGAGGAGGAGGAAGAGCAGGCGGAGGAGGAGGAGGAGGAGGAGGAGGAAGAGCAGGTGGAGGAGGAGGAGGATGAGGAGGAAGAGGAGGAAGAGCAGGCGGAGGAGGAGGAGGAGGAGGAGGAGGAGGAGGAAGAGCAGGTGGAGGAGGAGGAGGAGGAGGAGGAGGAGGAGGAAGAGCAGGTGGAGGAGGAGGAGGATGAGGAGGAGGAGGAGGAAGAGCAGGCGGAGGAGGAGGAGGAGGAGGAGGAGGAGGAGGAGGAAGAGAAGGTGGAGGAGGAGGAGGAAGAGGAGGAAGAGCAGGCGGAGGAGGAGGAGGAGGAGGAAGATGGAAGGGCTGCTGAAAGTGGAAGGGCCATATGTCAGAGGCTCATCAGGACTCGTTTCGATATCCCTGAGGCGGAATGAGGAGAGTCTTAACTCATGCGCACTTTGGATGTTTGACGGCCTCTGAATGCCAGCATCAATGAAAGTAGTCACGTGCACCATGCCACATTGAAACTTCTGTTTATTGGCACAAAAGTCTTTCATTACAGCAAAACAACGTAATGGCAACAGAAACCATAAGTTACTAAATAACTGTGAACTCTTCGGCAAAGCTGCAAAACTCAACAAACCTTCTGCAAATATAACAACAGGTGAGGGTGCCCTTGAATTTGGACAAAGAAACGTCTCAGCACCTCCCTCTACGACTGGCCCCTTGAGGGAAAACAACTTCTCTTTTGCGCCCGGCCCCTTCCCTCCCTGCTGCTCCTACGTAATTGGACCCCAGTGGTGGGCTCAAGGCTGGGGGATGCCTGCTCACTGTGTGGAAGCGCAGAAGCCCCTGAGGTACGGCCTGGCCGACCTCTGGGCTTGGAGGGTGCGGACGCAGGATGCTTGATGTGACCATGGCTGGAAGCAGTGTGACCTGCAGGTGGTGGCAGCTGCAATGCAGACGTCCCAGCGCTGGCATGTGCAATGGTCTCCTGCCAAGAGAGGACACCTGCACCATGGTCGGACGACACACTGGCTATCTGAGGGGAGCGGCTCGGATCATCCGCCACAATCGCATGCTCCACTGATTCCTGGCCTTGTATGGGACTGGAAGGGCCCGGGGTGATCCTAACTGATGCAGAGAGGGTGACTGCAGTGAGAGATCGCGTTGCCTCAATCTGGGAGTGGAGGAGCCCAGCAAGTGACTGCGTGGCAACAGTGAGGACCTGTGTGCCAGGTGCCAGTGCTTCGGAGAAGCCCTGGACAGTTCTTCCCATTGCTTCGGACAAGGCAGGTGCCGACCGCTCCACTGCCTCGGACAAGCCCTGGACAGACCTTTCCAGGGATTGTCCGAAGCCCTGAACAGTCCTTTCCATAGCCGACTCAAAGCCGTGGACAGTCCTCTCCATTGTTGGGCCGAAGCCCTGGATAGTCCTGTCCATTGTTGCCCCGAAGCCCTGGATAGACCTGTCCATTGTTTCCCCGAAGACCTGGAGAGTCCTCTCCATTGTTGCCCCAAAGCCCTGGAGAGTCCTCTCCATTGTTGCCCCGAAGTCCAACATACTCTTAGCCAATGAATCTATTGACTCAGGCATCTTCTCCACTGCAGCCATCAGCTCCGTGTGTCTGACCCGGGCCTGTTTGCTCATTTCAGCCAGGCAACACACCTCATCTGCACTCTGTGCAGCAGTCATCACTACCTGCCGTGCCCTCCGGGGAGACGGCGGCCGAACTTGCCTATCCCCCTTGCGTTGCTGCATGCCGCTTGGTCCGGCAACTGGTTCATCCTCAGAGCGCCCCCCCTCCCCACCAGGGGACTACTATCCCCAGCCTGTAGATGTGTCCGCTCCCCGGATTCTGCAACGGCTGGTCCGGAGTCCTCCTGCTCCTCGCCTCCGGTGGCACTGGCACTGGCAGCTTCAGTGCGTTGAGCCCGAGTTGGTGCTGCTTCATCTGAAAGTAGGGAGCAGCAAAAGGACAGGTTTGCTGAAAGGCATGCCAGATTGCGGCAAGGCTCTGACATGGCTGCACACTGAGGATGCATGCTGGCGGGGGGACCAAGTGGAAGGCAACAGGTGAAAAAGGTGAGAGTCTTTCCCTCGCTGTCGGTAATGGGGTCGGCAGATGCAGTGGTCACAGGACCAGACAGACGTCCTCCAAGTATCTGGTGCACTCTCCCCTCCAGATTCGTGAGAGTGACCACTTGTGGAGGACTGCCACCGGATCGACGCTGCTCCTTCCGGATCATCGCCAGCTTGGACTGCAGGGGAAAGAAGGGGAAGTTCTGTAACATGAGGCCTTGAGAGATCATCGCATGCCCCCCATGGTGCAAGAGTCCTTACATGAGGCCTTGAGACATCTGTCCATGCGTGTGGCCAGAAAGGGCCATGGGTGCTTGCAGGCAGATGGCCATTGGGGCATCATCGCAACAGGGTGCCCGAAGTCAGCTGCAGATGGAGGGAATCAGAAGTTTGGTAAACCATCACTCACCCTAACGATCCGTGTGAGGTCGTTGAATTTCTTCCTGCACTGAACAGGGGTCCTGGTAGCCATGCTGCTGGAGTTGACCCTCACAGCAACCTCCCTCCAAGATCATCGGTAAGCCTTCTGATTCGGCCTCTTGCCATTGTCTGGATACAGGACATCTCGACGGCGCTCAACTGCAGCCACCAAGTGGTCCAGAGCCTCAGTGCTGAAGCGCTCTGCTCGCTGTCTAACCTTCTCCATGCTCAACAAGTTTCTAACGCCAGAGAAGGGCGAGCGCCGATTCTGAGGCCTACAGGGCGTTGGGTGTTGAAGCTCAGGCTGACTGACCCACCCCTTTAAGAGCCGGCCGGCGCCTGGAAGTCTCGTGCTTTCCCGTAATTGAGATCACCTGCGCTGCGCCCATCCGCATCGATATTGAGTAGCGCGTGAACTTTTGCGCCTTAGGAGCACCGTGCAATGGCTGAATTAGCGCCTCAATCCCCTTTGGGGGCGATGCAACCCAATGTCGCGCCAGGCGGTGATAAGTTTCGTCTGGCTATAAACTTTGCGCAGCGCCAGTTCTAACGCCTCAAGCGGGGCTATACCCAATTTCTAGGCCACAGAGTCATAACGGCACAGAAAGAGACTATTCGGCCCATTAAGTCCGTGCCGGCTCTCCGTAGAGCAATCCAGTCAGTTCCATTCCCCCGCTCTATCCCCGTAGCCCTGCAGGTTTATTTCCCTCAATTGCATATCCAGTCTCCCCTTGAAAACATGAGTGTCTCTGAATCCACCACTTCTGTCGGCAGTGAGTTCCAGATCCTCACCAGGAGCTGCGTAAAAAAGTTTTCCTCACATTCCCTCTGTATCTGTTGCCCAAAACCTTAAATCTGTGTCCCCTCGTCCTTGTACCATCAACTAGTGGGAACAGCCTTTCCCCATCTAACCTATCCAAACAAGTCATAATCTTGTACACCTCTATCAAATCACCCCTCAACCTCCTTTACTCTAATGAAAACAAATCCGGCTTCTCCAACTTGTCCTTGTAGCTAAGATCCCCCATCCCCAGAACCATTCTGGTAAATCTCCTCTGCACCCTCTCAAGTGCCTTCACATCATTTCTAAAGCGTGGTGACCAGAATTGGACACAATACTCCAGTTGTGGCCTAACCAGCGCTTTATAAAGGTTCAGCATAACTTCTCTACTTTTGTACTCAATGGGCAGGATTTTCATTGGGCCGTGGAGGCGGGATTGGAGGCGTGTGGGGGGTTAAAATCCCGAAATTGGGGGTCACGAACCCATGCTGCCCCCAACCCGCCTCCAAGCCAGTTTCAAAGGAGACGGGTACCTGACCGTACTGGGACCCGCCTCCCCGAGGCGGGAAGAGGATTAGTGCCAATTAACTGCCTGTTAACAGGTAGTTAACAGGCAGTTTTTAGCCTAATCCCTATTTTTATTGGTGAAGTGTGGGGTTCCCGACGGCTCCAAACCACGCCAAGTTAGCGAGGCGGGCTGTTGGGCTGAAGGGCTTGGAGGGGTCAAGGTGTCCGGTGTTCAGGTGAGTGATGGGTGCATGTGTGCAGAGGTAAGTGTGTTTGGTGTGTTTAAAGTGTTTAAAGAAGTTTTACTTACCTTTACAGCCTTCCTTCCTTCAGGTCTCGGGAGTCCCTCATCTCAACAGCACAGAAAGCAGAATGGCCGCGATCTGTCAAAAATTGCAGCATTCAGCTTTCTGTTACAGAGAGATCTCTAAATCATCCTGAGGAAGGAATTAACTTAGAGTGCAGATTGTCAGTGTTTGGCAGCTTCAAACAGCTGTCAAACGCTGATATTTCATCTGTCAAAAGGTCTTGACAGATGAAATATCAATCTGTGACATCACCTGTTGCCGGGTGGCCCTTAATTGGCCTGCTGAGCCCACTGGGCGGGCTCAACAAGGTCAATCAAGTCAACATCACGTGGGTTGGCTACAACTCAATGGAGGCAGGACTACAACCCCAAAAGTTGTAGTCCCACATCCTACCCGCCTGCTCAATGAAAATCCAGCCCGAAACCTCTATTTATGAAGCCCAAGATCCCATATGCTTTGCTAACCACTCTCTCAATATGCCCTGTCACCTTCAGGGACCAATGCACATTAGCTCCCAATTCCTTCTGTCCCTGCACACTCTTTAAAACTGTACTATTAAGTGTATATTGCCTCTCCCTGTTCCTTCTGCCAAAATGCATCAGCTCACACTTCTCTGTATTAAATTCTATCTGCCACTTGTCTGCCCATTTTGCTAGCCTTTCTATGTCTTGTTGCAGTCGATTGGTACCATCCTCACTGTTTGCCAACCCCCAAGTTTGGTGTCATCGGCAAATTTAGAAATTCTACGCTGTATTCCAATATCCAGGTCATTTATATATATCAAAAAGGCAGTGGCCCAGCACTGACCCATGGGCAACACCACTGTCTATGTTGAGTCTGAGTGTCCCAGATATGCTTATTCTAAATCACTGGACACAGACAACAAGAATAACTTAAACAGGTCTTTACTAATCGAAGGTCAGGGCTGAACTGCTTAGCAAATTACTACACAGAGTTTATATACCGGTGTGGTCACCACTGGTACTACAATATACAGTAGCCAAGAGAAAGTAATCCATCTCTTAAGGTAGTCTCTTAAGGTGGTACAGGTTACATACACCACAATTCCTCCCTTTTTAGCTTAACAGTGTACATCCCAATTTAAACATAACATGGATAACATATATACAACTTCATGCAAAACTGTTCAAAGATTCAGTCTCTGAGGAGGCCTCCTGATCCGAGTTGGATAATGCCTTTCAGGGGTCTCTGATTCTCGTTGCTGGGGTGACTCATCTAGTTGATCTCTTATGGATTGGACATCATCAGGTACATTGGCGTCTGAGGTAGATGCTTCAGGTTCACTAACTTATTCCACTGGTGTCTCTGTCGTAGTCATGGGTTTGACCCTTGTTCTCGATTCTACAAGTTGGTCAGCATGACGTCGTATTACGTTTTCACCAATATCCACCGTGTACATCAGGGGTCCTTGTCTGGCACAAATTGTTACAGATTGCCATTTCTCATTCTTATAGTCCCGGGCTAACACTGGTTGTCCTATTTCGAAACTCCGAGTGGTCTTGTTATTTATATGCTGGAACTGTTTGTTTTCGATTTCCCTCCGCACATTTGTTTTAACAAGTCCAACCTGGACCGCAACCTCCTGTTATAGAACATCATGGCAGGACTTTGATTTGTCACTGCATGAGTGGCGTTTCGATATGCCATTAGGAAATTGTCCACCTTGTGTTTTAGTGGAATCTGGTCTTCGCTCATGGCCTTTATCGCCTTTTTGAACGTTTGTACAAATCTCTCGGCCAACCCATTTGTAGCCGGATGATATGGGGCAGAGGTATAATGTTTCACCCCATTCTTCTTCATGAATTTCTGGAATTCTTCTGACATGAACTGCAGTCCGTTGTCTGAACATATTTGTTCTGGCAATCCATTTCTTGCGAATATCGTTCTTAGATCTGCGATCGTCTTTTCCGAGGTAGTGGTCGCCATCTTAATCACTTCTGGCCATTTAGAATGTGCGTCTACCGCAATTAAAAACATGGAGTCCATGAATGGACCTGCGAAGTCAATATGTACACGTTGCCATGGGGTTGAAGGCCATTCCCATGGATGCAGCGGTGCAATTGGAGGTGCATTTTGAACTTTTTGGCACCCTGAGCAGCTTTTAGTCAGATCCTCTATTTGTTGGTCGATACCTGGCCACCACACATAAGCCCTAGCAAGGCTTTTCATCTTGACTCCCCCCAGATGACCTTCATGCAGTTCCTTTAGAACTCTCTCCCTTAATTTAGGAGGAACAATCACCCTTGTTCCATACATCAATGTTCCTTGACAGACAGACAGCTGTTCTCGTCTGGCTGAGAATGCCGGTAACAGTGGTTCACCATGAGCTGGCCATCCCTTCACTGTCAATTCGTAGACCTGAGACAGTGTTGGGTCATTCCTGGTTTCTCTCTCAATACTTGCATTGGTGACTGGTAAACATTCGATGATGGTCGAGTGAAATAACTCAACAGGGTCAACTGTCGGTGCCTCTTCCGCTGTAGGTAGTGGCAGGCGCGACAGCCCATCAGCATTACCATGTTGCTTTGAACCTTTGAATTCGATCTGATATTGATGTGCCCCTAGGAAAAGGGGCCATCTCTGGAGCCTCTGCGCTGTCATCACCGAAACACCCTTCTTAGGGTTAAAAATGGAAACCAACGGCTGGTGGTCTGTCAGCAGCGTAAACTTTTGCCCTTGCAGGTAATGATTAAAATTTTTTACTCCCCACACAAGGCTGAGAGCCTCCCTATCTATCTGAGCATAGTTGCGCTCAGCGGAGGTCAATGACCTGGATGCGAACGCGACTGGTCTTTCCAAGCCATTTGGCAACTTATGTGAGAGCACTGCCCCAATACCATATGGAGAAGCATCACAAGCTAAACGAATAGGCAGCGTTGGGTTAAAGTGAGCCAACACTTCCTTAGAGGTGATCAATGCCTTGCTTTTGTGAAAGGCCCGCTTACAGTCCTCGCTCCACTTCCATGGCACTCCCTTCTGCAAAAGAGCGTTCAGCGGGTGTAGCACCATGGATAAATTTGGCAGAAACTTAAGGTAATAGTTAATCAACCCTAGGAATGACCTCAATTGGGATACATTTTCCAGAGCGGGAGCCTTCACAACAGCTTTGATCTTGTCAGGTGACTTGTGAAGCCCCTCCTGGTCAATGACGTGACCACAGTACGAGATTTGCTTCTGAAAGAACTCACATTTCTGGCGATTAACTCGAAGTCCATATTCTTTCAATCTGGTGAGCACCTGTTCCAAATTTGTAAGGTGTTCCTCATCATCATCTCCTGTAATCAGAATGTCATCCAGGCAGCGTTGTGTGCCTGGAATTCCCTGTAATACCTGCTCCATGGCCCTTTGCCAAATCGCTGGAGCTGATGCCACTCCAAAAACCAGTCTATTATACCGATATAAGCCCTTATGCGTGTTGATCGTGAGATACTGGCGTGACGCTTCATCAACTTCCATCTGTAAGTACGCCTGCGCCAGGTCTATCTTGGTGAAGTGTTTCCCGCCAGATGACGAAGCGAAAATATCCTCAATCCGTGGAAGCGGATATTGCACCGTGTGAAACACCGGATTAACAGTGATCTTGAAATCGCCACAGATGCGAACCTTCCCCGGTTCCCCCGGCTTGTTACTCGATGAACGCTTCATGACGGGAACAATGGGCGTAGCCCATTCACTCCAGTCCACTTTTGACAGTACTCCGGAACGTTCTAGTCCCTCCAGCTCAGCTTCCACAGCAGGTCGTATCGCATAAGGTACCGGTCTAGCTTTGAAAAATTTCGGGTTTGCATGTTCTTCAACCTTGATGTTTGCCGTAATTCCTTTCAGTGTTCCCAGTCCCTGCTGGAACACCTCTTTAGCATCGTCCAATATTCTGGACAGTCGTTTAGGTTTGACATCGTCCTTTTTACCGGAATCTACAGTTAGTGTTTTAAGGAATGCCAGTCCATATTTATTCTCCTGATCCATTCCCGTCCCAGTAGTGGTGGACCTCCCTCAGGTAACACATATAAGTCCATTCCTCGGCTTTCTTTACCTTTGTGGACCACCTTTACCTTTATCTTTCCGATGGGGTATACTCTTTGCCCCGTGTATGTTTTCAGTACAATCTCCGTATCCCTTAGGGGAATGTGTGGCAATAACATTTGGTAATCTTGCTTATTCATGACCGTCAATGCCGATCCAGTGTCCAATTCCATCTTCACTTGGACTCCAGCTATCTGAAGTGTGACCCAGATAGTTTGGTGGTCTGCTGTGTTACCCACATTATGTATTCTTAGACAACCCAATTCCTTACTGCTGGAGTATGAATCCGTCTTCTGTTCATCCGAACTGTTCTCTGTCACCTTGTGTACCTTTTTGCACTTTTTCTGCGGTGACTTTTTGTTGCTGGTCTTCTTTCCTGACTGGCATACTTTAGCTATGTGACCTAGCCTGCCACATTTTCTGCATTCCTGATTTTTGAATCAGCACTGGTTCTGATCGTGCGTTGTCCTTCCGCAACGATAACACTTTACTGCACCCAATGCCATTCGATTGGTGCTGAGTTCCGATGACCTTAGCTGCATTTCCGCGGTGCCTCTTGCTGCGGCCTCGTGCGATGCTGCAATGGTGACAGCTTTATCAAGCGTAAGGTCCTTTTCCTCTAGCAGTCACTTTTGAGTTCCTTCTTTTAGTAATCCACACACGAATTTATCTCTCAGAGCGTCTGCTAGCCCTGTACCAAACTGACAGCACTTTGATAGCTTGCGCAGTTCAATTAAGAATTCAGCGTTGCTTTCCTCTTTCAGCTGCGTTCTTCTGTAAAATTTAAATCGTTCCGCTATCAGCAGCGGCATAGGGTTTAAATGTTCTTGCAGGATAGTAACGATATTCGTGAAAGTCTGATCCGCTGGTTTATCTGGTGTTACAAGGTGCCTCAATAACCCGTACGTCTTCGCACCCATTGAGTTTAATAAGGTTATTGCTTTCTTATCATCTGGTACCTCATTTGCTGTACAATAAACTCCAATGCGTTCTACATACGTGGCCCAATCTTCAACATCGCTATCAAAAGCAATGATGTTACCGTGTTTAGGCATCCTTGAGAGTTTCTTTAAATATTTTATTTTCCCAAAATGCCGGCTTCCCGCGCTTGTCTTCTTCCCCCGCCTACTAAAATGGCGGCTTCCCGCGCTTGGCGGCTTTTCCCGCGCTTGTCTTCTTCCCCCGCCGACTACAATGGCGGCTTCCCGCGCTGGTCTTCTTCCCCCGCTGGCTACAATGGCGATTACCGCGCTGTTGCCGTTCTCGCCTCCCAGCGGTTCTTAATTTCCCCGACGCTGCTTTTGTTCCCCCGCGGTTCTCGTGGGCATTAACGCTTCCCTTGTTGCTGCGCCTCTCAGCCCCGATTGCAGCCAGGCCCTTTACACCGGCTGCGGTCGAGTTCTCCGCCCTTTTTCCTCCGGTTTCCCTCCCCTTCTCCACTGACAACGCGGCCGACTTTCTGCCCGTGTCGCTAGATCGGCTTACCCACCACCGTGGTAGAAGGATGATCACTGCCTGTCGCTGATGGAGGACTTCGTGGTCAGTAATTTCAACCCGGGTTCTCGATGCCTCCCATGCGATGCGGTGCTCAGCAGGCTGATGAGGGTGGATGCCTCTTCTCGACGCCCGTTCTGAGGACGAAGCTGCCTTGGATGCAAAACTGCCGCAGGGTAAGATCGGACTCATCGCCACTGTTGAGTCTGAGTATCCCAGATATGCTTATTCTAAATCACTGGACACAGACAACAAGAATAACTTAAACAGTTCTTTACTAATCGAAGGTCAGGGCTGAACTGCTTAGCAAATTACTACACAGAGTTTATATACCGGTGTGGTCACCACCGATACTACAATATACAGTAGCCAAGAGAAAGTAGTCCATCTCTTAAGGTAGTCTCTTAAGGTGGTACAGGTTACATACACCACAGTCTACCATCCTCCAGTCTGAAAAACAGCCATTTACCACAACTCGCTGTTTTCTGTCCTTAAGCCAATTCCTTATCTATGCTGCCACTGACCCACCTATTCCATGAGCCTCAATTTTGTTAACCAGCCTTCTATGTGGTACTTAGTCAAACACCTTCCTAAAATCCATGTAGATAACATGCATTGCATTCCCTTCATTGATCCTCCCTGTTACTTCATCAAAAAATTCAATTAGATTATTCAAACATGATCTGCCTTTTACAAATCCGTGTTGGCTCTCCTTAATTAGCTTAAACCTCTCCAAGTGCCCATTAATTTTATCCTTGATTATTTTTCTAAAACTTTACCCACCGCTGATGTCAAACTGACCAGCCTGTAGTTACGAGGATTGTCCTTACACCTGTAGGATTCGCAAAATTGGATTTCACATTAATAAGGGTTAAATGGCAGAAGAGGCCGTGATTTTAAAGACTGTTTTTAAAAGAAGCCCAGAAAAAGGGGCATACAAAATGGCCACCATACCATGTGATCAGCTCATTGGGACACTTTAAAATGTTTCCTGCGCAACCTCAGACAGCTATGTGGATTGAACCCACAGTAAGTTCTGGAAGCCGTTTCGGAGAGAACGAAACCAGACCCACAGGCATGCATATGGATTAGATGCAGATCCACTCAAGATCGGCCTGGAGACAAAGGCCATCAAGATGCTGCCCCAGACAAAAGGGGACAATTTCGTATTCATGAGAACAGCACCCAGGACTAGATAACGAGATCAGCAGGACATTCAAAACAATGAAAGTCATTTCCAACCAGAGATGGGCCTGTTACCAGCCGCTTAAAATGATTTTAAATATAATAACTGCCCCGTTGTGCTCAAAGCCCGCCAAAGTTAAAACAAAGACTAACCTGATTTTGGGCGGGAAGTGAGGCCTCGGGAAGAAAGGTATATCTGGAGAGACTTTTCGGCAGTTGGGGCAAGCACTCGGAAGCAGTCGGGACAGGCAGGCCAGAAGGTGTAGAGACAACAGGGCAGTGGCTTCGGGACGAGCTGGCAGCTGGAAGTCACAAAAAGCAAGCTTGAACAGTCACAAGGAGAGTCGAGCTAAAAGACAGTTTACAGTCGGACAGTCGTTGCAGCCCCAGCAGCCGGTCCAGCTTTTGAGCTGGGCGAAGAGGAGTTGGCTTGGGGAGAGATCAGCGGACTCCTCTCCACCATCGGAGGAGAAAGATAATTATGAGTGCATAAAGAAAGACGCTCGAAACCAGCGTCCCAACACGGGGAAGACTATCGGGAGATCATCGACCATCCCTGGGCCGTAGCTGAAGGTAGAAGGGGCCACACCAGCCCAAGACTCCCCTGACCAGGGTCGAGCCGACGATCCTCGACCTCGCCGACATCCAGGCCTGCCGGTGTCCAGCCGCCCCCGACCCCCACCTCAGGAGAGAGGTGAGGCACAGCTTGCAGGAGCTCCACGATCCACGTGGAGACGAGACGCCTGAACGGACCGAACACAGACTCGATTTCAAAACCTTGCACTTCCTAGTGGGATTGGTGAGCATGTTTCTGGCCCTTCACAATCAGATCTAGATAGGTTTAATAAGGGGGTGGATTTAAGGGTACAATTAGCATGAGTTGTTGTCCCTCAATGTTCCGTGTGTTTCCTTATTTCATAATGATCTTTGCAGAGTATAAGATGCCTGTATTTGCTTTAGTTCGTACTGTGTCATTATGATTTGTTTGTGTGTTTTTCCCTCCCATGTATTCCCTTATCTGCTTGCATTTGATTTGATATTTTTTCCCATTTGCAATAAAATTTCATTTTGCTTCATCAAACTTGGTCTACACGAGTTTTCTCTACATTGTAGTTCCTGCGCCTGTAGGATTCGCAAAATTGGATTTCATATTAATAAGGGTTAAATGGCAGAAGAGGCCGTGATTTTAAAGACTGTTTTTAAAAGAAGCCCAGAAAAAGGGGCATACAAAATGGCCACCATACCATGTGATCAGCTCATTGGGACACTTTAAAATGTTTCCTGCGCAACCTCAGACAGCTATGTGGATTGAACCCACAGTAAGTTCTGGAAGCCGTTTCGGAGAGAACGAAACCAGACCCACAGGCATGCATATGGATTAGATGCATATCCACTCAAGATCGGCTTGGAGACAGAGGCCATCTAAATGTTGACCCAGACGAAAGAGACAATGTCATATTCATGAGGACAACGCCAACGGCTCGGTAACAAGATCAGCACAAAATTAAAAACAATGAAAGCCATTTCCAACCAGAGATGGGCCTGTTACCAGCCGCTTAAAATGATTTTAAATATAATAACTGCCCCGCTGTGCTCAAAGCCCGCCAAAGTTAAAACAAAGACTAACCTGATTTTGGGCGGGAAGTGAGGCCTCGGGAAGAAAGGTATATCTGGAGAGACTTTTCGGCAGTTGGGGAAAGCACTCGGAAGCAGTCGGGACAGGCAGGCCAGAAGGAGTGGAGACAACAGGGCAGTGGCTTCGGGACGAGCTGGCAGCTGGAAGTCATGAAAAGCAAGCTTGAACAGTCACAAGGAGAGTCGAGCTAAAAGTCATTTAGATTCGGACAGTCGTTGCAGCCCCAGCAGCCGTTCCAGCTTTTGAGCTGGGCGAAGAGGAGTTGGCTTGGGGAAAGATCAGCGGACTCCTCTCCACCATCGGAGGAGAAAGATAATTATGACTGTATAAAGAAAGTCGCTCGAAACCAGCGTCCCACCCCGGGGAAGACTATCGGGAGATCATCGACCATCCCCGGGCCGTAGCTGAAGGCAGAAGTGGCCACACCAGCCCAAGTCTCCCCTGACCAGGGTCGAGCCGACGATCCTCGACCTCGCCGACATCCAGCCGCCCCCGACCCCCACCTCAGGAGAGAGGTGTGGCGCAGCTTGCAGGAGCTCCACGATCCACGTGGAGACGAGACGCCTGAAAGGACCAAACACAGACTCGATTTCAAAACCTTGCACTTCCTAGTGGGATTGGTGAGCATGTTTCTGGCCCTTCACAATCAGATCTAGATAGGTTTAATAAGGGGTTGGATTTAAGGGTACAATTAACATGAGTTGTTGTCCCTCGATGTTCCGTGTGTTTCCTTTTTTCATAATGATCTTTGTAGAGTATAAGATGCCTGTATTTGCTTTAATTAGTACTGTGTCATTATGATTTGTTTGTGTGTTTTTCCCTCCCATGTATTTCCTTATCTGCTTGCATTTGATTTGATATTTTTTCCCATTTGATTTAAAATTTCATTTTGCTTCATCAAACTTGGTCTACACGAGTTTTCTCTACATTGTAGTTCCTGCGCCTGTAGGATTCGCAAAATTGGATTTCATATTAATAAGGGTTAAATGGCAGAAGAGGCCGTGATTTTAAAGACTGTTTTTAAAAGAAGCCCAAAAAAAGGGGCATACAAAATGGCCACCATACCATATGATCAGTGTGATGAAATATATGCCTTCATCACCCCCTGTGTTTTACCTGCTTTGTATTGTGTGTGTACCGCCCCCTTTTTCCTATTGTGTGTATTGGCTACGCCCCTGTCTTTTGCCATATAAAGGTCTCAAGAGCTGTATGAGTCATTCTAGCAGGCGAACCCGATGTGTAAATACCTGCAAAGTTCTTAGTGATTAAAAGCCTTTAGTTGAATCTTTAAACTCCTTGTCTTTGAGTTGTCGATGGCACATCAATTTTAATCACTAAAACAACAAGATGGATCGACTCCTGAAACCAGAGCGCTTGGATCTGGACCCCCATGCCTCAGACGCAGCCACACAGTTCGGACACTGGTTCCAATGCTTCGAATTTTTCATTGCAAACTCATCCACCTCCATAGCAGCCGCCACCGGAGACGTGAAACTGGGAATCCTGCGAAACTGGGTGAGCCATCGGGTCTCCCCTCTCATCCAAGACGCCACCAGCTACGGGGATGCTTGCACCATTCTGAAGGCCCACTACGTGCGGCCAATAAACGAGGTGTACGCCAGGCATCTTCTGACTACTCGCACGCAGCGGCATGGTGAGTCACTAGAGGACTTTATGCTAAGCCTAAAAGTACTGGGCAGAGACTGTAACTGTAAGGCCGTGTCTGCCACCGTGTACACGGAGGAGCTGATCCGAGACTCCTTTATTGCGGGCCTCAGCTCAAATTACATTCGGCAGAAGCTGTTTGAAAAGGAGGGACTGGACTTAAAACAGGCTATGGGTATTGCGCGATCGCTGGATATGGCCCAGAGGAACTCTGAATCCTGTTCCCCAGGCCACGCGGCCCACTCCGCCTCGTGCGCGCTGTGGGGCCGCCATCTTGGAAGCCATCTTCACCTCCCAGGTCTCAGGCCAGCCCAGCACCATCGGAGCCCCAGCCGCCACCCAGGAGCCCCACTACTGCCGCGATGCATCGGGGCCCGAAATGCTACTTCTGCGGCCAGGACAAACACTCCAGGCATCTGTGGCCAGCGAAGGGCACCACCTGTTTTAAATGCGGGAAGAAAGGACATTTCAGCAAAGTCTGCAGAGGGAACCCCGCCTCCAACTCCACCACCACTGCGTGCGCGCCGTGGGAGCGGCCATCTTGGAAGCCATCTTGTCCACCCTCATGGAGTCCACCATCTTGCCCCGACTACACGGACCTCCAGGACCCACTGGTGGCCTCGATCACAGTGGATCAATCCAGGCCGCATCTGTTGTCTAAATCGATGATGGACATAGAGGTAAACGGGAACAAGGTTAAATGCTTGATTGACTGTGGGAGCACCGAAAGCTTTATTCATCCTAGCCTGGTAAAACGACTTTCACTAACGATAGTCCCCACACAGGGCAAAATCGCCATGGCTGATAAGACTCATACCTCAAAAATCACAGGTTTCTGCGCGGTTATGCTGTCGGTAAAAGGCACTGATTACAGAGATTTTAAACTATTGATAATGCCAGATCTCTGTGTGAGCGTGATCTTGGGTCTGGACCTCCAGTGCCACCACCAAAGTATCATGCTTACCTACGGTGGGTCCCAGCCGCCCCTCACAGTGTGCGGTCTGGCTACCCTGAAGGTCAAGCCCCCCTCTCTGTTCGCCAACCTCGCACCCAACTGTCGACCCATAGCGACCAAGAGTAGGCGGTACAGCTGGGAGGATAGACGGTTCATTGCGTCGGAAGTAGAAAGACTCAAGCGGGAGGGTATCATCGAATGCAGTACCAGCCCGTGGCGCGCCCAGGTAGTAGTAGTTAAGTGTAGCGAAAAGAAGCGGATAGTGATAGATTATAGCCAGACGGTTAATCTATACACCCAGCTAGACGCCTACCCTCTGCCCCGCATAGCGGATATGGTTAACCAAATCGTGCAATACCGGGTGTTTTCCACCATCGACCTAAAATCGGCATACCACCAGCTCCCCATTAGGCCGGAGGACCGTCCATACACCGCCTTCGAGGCGAACGGACAACTCTACCACTTCCTCAGAGTCCCCTTTGGGGTAACGAATGGGGTCTCGGTCTTCCAGCGGGAGATGGACTGCATGGTCGATGAGAACCAGTTAACAGCCACCTACCCATAACTAGAAAACGTCACCATCTGCGGCCACGACCAGCAAGACCACGACTCGAACCTCGCGAGATTTCTGAAAACCGCCCTCAGACTCAATCCCACCTACAACGAGGATAAGTGTGTCTTTAGCACCACGCGCCTCTGTATCCTGGGCTGCGTGGTGGAAAATGGGGAAATCGGTCCGGACCCCGACCGATTGCGCCCCCTACGGGAGCTACCCCTACCAAACACTCCCAAGGCCCTGAAAAGGTGCCTGGGGTTCTTCTCCTATTACGCCCAATGGGTCCCCAATTATTCCGACAAGGCCCGTCCCCTCCTGAAATCAACATCCTTCCCGCTCACGGCCGAGGCCGACGCCACCTTCAACAGCATTAAACATGACATTGAGAAGGCCGCGCTGCGGGCAGTGGACGAAAACATCCCTTTCCAGGTCGAAAGCGATGCGTCCGACTTCGCCTTAGCAGCCACCCTCAACCAGGATGGGCGGCCCGTAGCCTTTTTCTCAAGAACCCTCCAAGGGCCCGAGATCAGGCACTCCTCGGTAGAGAAGGAGGCCCAGGCCATAGTGGAGGAAGTGCGGCACTGGAGGCACTACCTAGCCGGCAAACGCTTCACCCTGCTTACCGACCAGCGGTCGGTAGCCTTCATGTTTAACACCAAACAGAGGGGGAAGATCCAGAACGACAAAATTCTCAGGTGGCGGATCGAACTCTCCACATTTGAGTACGACATAATATATAGGCCGGGGGCCCTCAACGAATCCCCCAACGCCCTATCACGAGGGATGTGTGCCACCATCCAGGGGGACAGGCTACAGGGCCTCCACAATGGCCTCTGCCACCCGGGGGTCACCCGGCTATTCCACTTTATAAAATCCCGTAACCTGCCCTATTCTATCGAGGAGGTCCGGTCTATGACCAGGGACTGCCGCACCTGTGCGGAATGCAAGCCCTGTTTTTTCAGGCCCGACCGAGCCCACCTGATCAAAGCTACACGACCATTCGAGCGCTTGAGCTTAGATTTCAAGGGACCACTCCCCTCCACCGACCGCAATGTGTACTTTCTCAACATTGTGGACGAGTATTCCCGCTTCCCATTCACCTACCCCTGCCCAGACATGACCAGTGCCACGGTCATCAAGTGCCTCGGCAACCTGTTTTGCACGTTCGGCATGCCCAACTACATCCACACTGACAGGGGGGCGTCGTTCATGAGCGACGAACTGCGCCAATACCTGCTGTCGAAGGGGATAGCCATGAGTCGGACCACTAGTTATAACCCCCGGGGTAATGGGCAAGCGGAGAGGGAGAACGCGACAGTGTGGAAGGCGGTCACCTTAGCACTATGATCTAAAGGCCTCCCCACCTCCCGCTGGCAAGAGGTCCTCCCAGACGTGCTCCACTCGATAAGGTCGCTACTGTGTACTGCTACCAACGCCACTCCTCACGAGAAGATGTTTGTTTTTCCCCGCAAATCAACCTCAGGAGTGTCCCTACCCTCGTGGCTCTCCACCCCAGGGACCGTCCTATTACGAAAGCATGTGAGGGGCCATAAAATGGATCCACTCGTGGAGGCAGTACACCTACTCCACGCAAACCCACAGTATGCGTACGTCAAGCACGCCGACGGGCGTGAGGACACGGTGTCCATAAAGGATCTTGCCTCGGCAGGAAGCGATGACGACGACGACCCATCACTACCACCCCCAGAAGAACCACCACCACCCCCAGGCTTACCACCCCCAGAAGTACCTGCAACACCCCCAACACATGGGTATGCCAAGGAGGGCACCACGGACTCCCGGTCGGAACCCGAGGTACTGTTGCGACGTTCAGGAAGGACTATCACACCCCCAGACAGACTAAATCTGTAGAAGGGGTGAATGTGATGAAATATATGCCTTCATCACCCCCTGTGTTTTACCTGCTTTGTATTGTGTGTGTACCGCCCCCATTTTCCTATTGTGTGTATTGGCTACGCCCCTGTCTTTTGCCATATAAAGGTCTCAAGAGCCATATGAGTCATTCTAGCAGGCGAACCCGATGTGTAAAGATCTGCAAAGTTCTTAGTGATTAAAAGCCTTTAGTTGAATCTTTAAACTCCTTGTCTTTGAGTTGTCGATGGCACATCAATCAGCTCATTGGGACACTTTAAAATGGTTCCTGTGCAACCTCAGACAGCTATGTGGATTGAACCCACAGTAAGTTCTGGAAGCCGTTTCGGAGAGAACGAAACCAGACCCACAGGCATGCATATGGATTAGATGCAGATCCAGTCAAGATCGGCCTGGAGAGAGGGGCCATCTAAATGTTGACCCAGATGAAAGAGACAATATCATATTCATGAGGACAACAACAAGAGCTCGGTAACAGGATCAGCACGAAATTAAAAACAATGAAAGCCATTTCCAACCAGAGATGGGCCTGTTACCAGCCGCTTAAAATGATTTTAAATATAATTACTGCCCCGCTGTGATCAAAGCCCGCCAAAGTTAAAACAAAGACTAACCTGATTTTGGGCGGGAAGTGAGGCCTCGGGAAGAAAGGTATCTCTGGAGAGTCTTTTCGGCAGTTAACACGGCAGTGGGACACGACTCAACACGGCAGTAGATTGGGCAGACACACAGCTTGGGAGAAGATGCTGGAGGAAGCTTGAAGGAACAAGCTTGAACAGTCACAAGGAGAGTCGAGCTAAAAGACAGTTTACAGTCGCACAGTCGTTGCAGCCCCAGCAGCCGGTCCAGCTTTTGAGCTGGGTGAAAAGGAGCTGGCTGGGGGAAAGATCAGCGGACTCCTCTCCACCGTCGGAGGAGAAGGATAATTATTAATGCATAAAGAAAGTCGCTCGAAACCAGCGTCCCGCCCCGGGGAAGACTATCGGGAGATCATTGACCATCCCCGGGCTGTTGCTGAAGGTAGAAGGGGCCACACCAGCCCAAAGCTCCTCTGACCAGGGTCGAGTCGACGATTCTCGACCCCGCCAACATCCAGGCTCACCAGTGTCCAGTCACCCCCGACCCCCACCTCAGGAGAGAGGTGTGGCGCAGTTCGCAGGGGCTCCATGATCCACGTGGAGACGAGACACCTGAAAGGACCAAACAGAGACTCGTTTTCAAAACCTTGCAATTCCTAGTGGGATTGGTGAGCATGTTTCTGGCCTTTCACAATCAGATCTAGATAAGTTTAATAAGGGGGTGGATTTAAGGGTACAATTAACATGAGTTGTTGTCCCTCGATGTTCCATGTGTTTCCTTATTTCATGATGATCTTTGTAGAGTATAAGATGCCTGTAGTTGCCTTAGTTAGTATAATGTCGTTATGATTTGTTTGTGTTTGTTTTTCCCTCCCATGTGCCATACCCTTATCTGTGTTGCTTTTGATTTGATATATTTTTCCATTTGCAATAAAATTTCATTTTGATTCATCAAACTTTGTCTGCACGAGTTTTCTCTACATTGTAGTTCCTGCGCCTAAGTCCAGAGTACAGAATCTAAGGGGCGAGTGGGTCGAACCACTCAAGGTTTATTGTGCAAGAGAGAGAGGCCTCTGGAGAGAGAAACCTCTGGGAAACCTCTCGAGGAAGGAAAACCCCTTACAGAAAATGGCGACCGCGGCAGGACTCTGGCGGCAGGATTGCAATGTAGTGGATCCAAGTTTGAATGGTCGAAATGCAATGGATGAGAGGATAGCGGATCATGTCTTTGGCAAGGTAAATCTCACTAAACAGTGGATTTCTGCTCTCTTGCTGGTTGGGCGTCCAATGGACGCAGCCATCAGGTGGACAGAGAGCAAAGAGCATAAGAAGTCAGTGGAAAAGGCAGTGTGGCTGATGTGTTACAAGAAGCAGGTCCAGATCTTGGACTGGGTCATTGCAGCAAAGGCAGCCAAAATCATAGCCCAGGCAGCAGAGACAGAGGAAAAGGCCATGGTTGGGGAAAAACTCATCACAGCGCTTCACGTGCTGAATCAGGAATGCCAAGTGGTAGCTAGTCAACATCAGGCTAGGATAGAGTACCTGGAGTGCCAGGTTACCGAGGCAAAGATTAATGAAACGAGGATATGGGAGAAAAACGCCCGCCTCGCACAACAGCTAAGAGCGCAGGATGAGAGAGTAGTGGAGGTTAAGGCAGCTTACAAGCTGGCCCTCGAGCACGGGTTTGAGAGCACAGACCACGGCCCCTGCCAAAAGACCATAGAGGACCTAAGAGCGGCCCTGGTTAAGGCAAGAGGCATGGTGTGTCTCATCAGCCCGAAAGCCAGTCACATGGACTTTTTAAAGGAATCAAAACATCCGATTCCAGCTGAGGTAATTGTGGTACCAGCCACCGAGCCCTCAGCACCGCCGAGCTATAGTGAGACTTGGTTGGTAAAGGAGGGGGTAGCGAAAGAGGAGGTAGCTGAGGTGGAGAATATGGAAGAACCACTGGTAGCAAAGACGGGACCGGCACCGATGTGTCCTGCTCGGCACCAGAGTTTCGGCCCCAACGCTGCCGATGGCAGTGCCGGACTCCACCAGAACCAGCTCGTGGTGCCCTACGCTGGCCCGCAATTAAGGTCCATGGTGAGCCACCTCACATGACTCACAGAAAAGGGATATCCCTGAATTCATTTCAGAGAGATAGAGGAAACAGCAGCCATCAATGATTGCGATGAACAGGAACAGGTTAAACTGTTGCTTTTCTCCCTGGATCCTGCAATCCTTCAGTGCCTCTCAGAGGATGCCAAGAGGGGACGGAAAGGGTATACGGATCTCAAGGAGGAAGTTTTAGAAGTAATGGGAGTGGATGACGGTAGTCCGTTCGGCTGTGTAGAAGGGACCGTGCAGCTATCTGGAGAACCCCCACGGGTTTTCGCAGAAAGGCTGTGGCCAGTGTATCGACGCAGCTGTCCGGGTATGCCTGAATGGGCGCAAATGTGCGACGAACAGCGGGTTCATTGGCTCCGTTGCTTGGTTACCAACAGCTTGCCAGAGATACGGGCCCTAGCCAGATCATGGTTTGATCCCCAAGGTCCCGGTGTCACGGAAGAAAAGGTGCTCCGTCAGTTAAATGTGGCGTATAAGAACTGTAGAAGTCAGGAAACACCTCCCCAGAAAGGAAAGGTGCATGAGGCAAAACCCGCAGCCCCAAGCAAGCAGGAGTGGCGTCAGGAGGGGAATCGCCCTGTCCAGGCCAAGCTCAATTGCTACAGGTGTGGGAAGGATGGACATTGGCGCAAGGACTGTAGAAATCCGTGGAAGGATAATAAAGGGAGATTTCCCGCAGTCCAAGCCCAAGCCCAGACCGCCGCCCCAGCACCAGCCCAAACCCAAGTCGTAGCTCCGGCCCCAGTGCAAGGAGCTGGTGCAGTAGTGGATCCCGCTGCGATTGAATTGATTTTGCAGACAATGCGGTCTCTAATGATTTTGCAGGGGAAAGTAGCTGTCACCACCGGTCTTGTCGCTCCCGAAACCCTGACCGCTGTACCCAAATGACTAGAGCCGGCGCAGCTTGTGTGCGCTGCGATACGATATAGGATGTGACCCCTTGTGGAGATGGAAGTGCAGGAGGTGAAGGGGACCTATTTGTTGGATACGGGGGCATCGTGCACCGTGACCAACACAGATAACCCCGCCACCTCGCCTGTGTCCACCGGGGTTCCATATGTTCTGTCGGGCTTCACAGGCAAGGAACAGGCTGACGCACATTCCATTCCCCTCTCCATTCATATAGGACCACTCCGCACCAAGTGGAGGTGTACACTAATGAAGTGGGAGGTGGAGAATGGGAAAGGGATCATAGGGTCCGATTTCTTGGTCGAACACGGGATCCTCGTGGACTTAAGAAATCATTGTCTTTGGGGAGCGGGTAAGGGTGAGCCAGGCCAGGTAGTCGTCATCACACGGGAAGGAGTAAGAGAGACCCTGTGTACCATGAAGCCAAAAGAGGGCTACGACCTCGATCTCATGGTCGCGGGTGTCCCACAAGATTTACAGGCATTCGTGTGCGACCACATAGCGATGTTTGCCACTCACAAGCACGATTGCGGGAGGGTCACCGGGTTTGAGGTTAGCGTGGACGGGGACCCCATGGCCCGACCCCAAAAACAGTACAACTTCCCCAGGGAAGTGGAGCCCGACATGGAGATAGCAATATCTTCACTGGTGCAGCAGGGCGTGTTGAGACCGATAGCCACCCATGTGAACTCTCCGTTATGGCCGATAAAGAAGCCGGATGATTCCTGGAGAGCCACGGTGGACTACAGAGTCCTCAATAGCAACATCCCCGCCTGCGCGCCAACAGAGGCAGCAGTTGCCGACCTGATAGGGAGTATTCCAGCCTCCACGACCACGTTCACGGTGCTGGATATTTCTAATGGGTTTTGGTCCATCCCTTTACGGAGGGAGGATCAGTACAAGTTTGCCTTTACGTTTAAAGGGCAACAGTACACCTGGAACTGCTTGCCACAGGGTTTCCACAACAGCCCCAGCATTTTTCATCAATGCATGGCAGGAAGTTTAAAAGAGTTCAGCCAGCCCAATCAGCTAGTGCAGTATGTGGACGACCTGCTCCTGTTCACAGACTCAAGAGAGGAGCATGGCCCACTATTGGCCGAGTTACTGGAGCTGTTAGGTAGAAAGGGTTTTAAGGTAAACCCAAAGAAGGCACGGATCGGTCAGCCGGAGGTGAAATTCCTGGGTTTGACCATGCGCGCCGGTGAGAGAGCCATAGATGAAGCCAGACGGGAATCGGTACAAGATCTATCGATCCCCGCCACCGGAGCCCAGGAGTGGGAAGTAGGAGATAAGGTCATGGTAGGAGACTCTGCCCGAGTGGGGAGTTCAGAACCACTGTACCGGGGACCCTACAAAATTGTAGGCAAAGCTAGCCCCATGGTATATGCAGTGAAGTTGCCCCGGCGCACTAAATGGTTTCACATCAATCAGTGCAAACTGTTTAAACCGGGTGCAAAAACATCAGCAACCGAAGCCAGGTCTGAGGGTAAAGATCCTCCGCCTGAGGCACGCGATGAGTCACAGACCACACAAGCTGGCGTTGTAGCCTGCTTGGAAGGAGAGGAGGTCCCGCCCACCTGGGGGGAGCTTTCTCCGATGGCCTGGGACTCAGACGAGGAGGGACCCGAACAACAAGATCCCGCCCTCGACACGATTCTGGAAGAGGTGGAGTCGGAGGACGGTGGTCCCGCCCTCGACTCGAGCGTGGGGGAGGTAGAAATTGGGGGCAGAGACCCTCCACCTGTAGGGACAGGTGGGGAGGAGCCGTCTGCCACAGACCCAATTCCCGAAGGGGTGGAGCCTGAGGGGCGGGAGCCGAAGCCCACAGTCGTGGAAGAGCCACGGGCTGTGAGAGCCGAAGTCCCACCCGAAGGTCCCCTCACCAAGGGAGCCTGCCCAAATCCCAAAGGGGCGGAGCCTGAGGGAAGGGAGCCGAAGCCTACAGTCGTGGAAGAGCCACGGGCTGTGAGAGCTAAGGTCCCACCCGAAGGTCCACTTGCTAAGGGAGCCATGTCCAAAGGACCTCCTCGCAGGTCGACCCAAACGCCGCAGCCTGTAAAGTCTTGGCCCGAGTCACCCACTCCCAGTAGATGCTGACTTCAGAAGTCATTGAGAAAACACAGTCCCCGATTAACAGCAAAAGGCTGCGGGGAACCAGAGACACAAGTCACTGCAGCCCCGCCACAGGGAGCGGCGAGCTGCAGTCCGATCAGGGATTAGGCAAGCGGCCCGGGGACGGGCGGCGCTGTACATAAGTTTAGTTTAAGTTTAAGTTTAGGGTGTGTATATATTAAAGATGATTAGAGTTTTAAGTAGTTTTAAATCTGCCCAGTATGTGTGTTGTTTGGGATCGAGGTTGAAAGACCCGATCATGTCGTCACCTAAGCCAGAATCTCTCGGGGGCCTGGCTGTATTGTTTGATTATTGCAGGAACCAGAAGAAAGATGAGATGGATCCTCGTCGCGTTCGTGGTAATCGGATGGAGCTGGGCCTATCGGGCCCGCACCAAGGGCTCCACCATATACGGGTGCTCTGGAAATAGAGGCCCCATCGTGACTGACGGAACCGGCTCACGGGACGCTGAAGAGACTGCTGCCTACTTCCATGAAGAGAGATGGCCAGGCTGGCTGGGGTCGAACTCTTCTGAATACTCCAGCCAGATGGGGTTTGCATACAGAGAAACGTCTCTGATGTGCCCCAGGGTGGGGATCATTGCACCCAGGATCAGCATCACCGTGGGCAAGAAGATTTGCCTTGTTTGCAATGGACATGTACCTTTGGACCACTGGTGGTGGCTGCGTAAGTTGAGCAGCACCATGAAGAACTCAACTGTGGACTGGGAAAGATTGGGCAATAACACCCATCGGACAATAATGGGAACGCACGGGGGGTTGAGTGTCTGTTGGGACAAATGGTGGGGATCTACATCTGTATGTGGGGTTCAGAAAGCGTTTGCCCCACAGGCATCTCCATCTTTTTCCAAAGGCAGTGGCAGGATGCTGGACAAGGAATGAGGTGGGACGTTAGCTCACGGGCGTGCGGAGTCCCATGCTCACGGATCCCAGTGAACACCACGGAGCTCATCACCCGACCCTGCAAGCCCCTGCCCACAGTTCCGATAGCTAAAGCCCTCAAAGAAGGGTGCCCCACCACAACAAAGGGACCCGGGAACGGATTGGTATTGGTACCCACAGATCAGGTACTGTACCAAGGGGTCCACTACGTGGTGGCTTCGGTGATTTTAAACCTCACCGAGGTAAGATTGCCAGCGTGGTGCCCCAGGGAAATGGAGCAATTATACCAGGTCCTGTTAACAAACATGCTTAAACAGTTTTACGAATTCGACTTTGCCGATGTCGACAGAGCCGAATTGTACACCACACCACATGAGGTCTTGGACAGAATATGGAGACAAAGAAGGGGTGCAGTAAATGATATTTTTACAGCTTTTAATACAGGAACTTCCATCATCAGCACACTGGATGATGTGGAGCTGCAAACCCAGATTAATGGTTTGAAAACACAGCTAAGAAAGATACTGACTGATGAGAATAAGGTAGTGGGTTCTGAGTTACATGAGGACCAGGCCATGACACTACACTTAAAAGAGATAATAGCGGAGCTGGAGGAACACGCCAGATCGGTAAATGCTCTCATCAGGGAGAATCGGAATGCGTCCGATCAGGCTGCGCAGAATGAAGCTTGTGTGCTATATGGGGCGTGGTTACTGGGCGAGGGCCGCAGTAATCTGGAGGATTTAAAGCAAGGCTTAGTCCCCTCCTGGATTAGCAACAAGCACCTCGCAGCCCTCCACCCTTTTGAGAACACATTGAGCCCGTACCAGCTCAGACAAGCTTCAGAGGCCTACCCAGTCCCAGTGGACTGTGGATGGTCTAATCACACCATTATGGGTATAGTGGTAAGAATGCCGGTGATGGGAAAGACCGCCAAACCCGCCCCGGTATACAGGGCGGAGAACATTGGAGTCATTCAGGGGGGTGCGCACATTCGCTACATGGGGGCCCCACCTTATGCCATTCGATGGGAGCATGCAATGGCGGGTACCGACCTCTCGGGATGCCGGAGCCGGGGAGCACACATCATCCTGTGTCCCCAGCACTTGAATGCCCATTTAAAACCACAGTTCGGGTTCAGATCTGCTGGCGCGAAGCCTATAAATTGCACCATGGAGGCAATGGCACAAGGCCATGTGCCCCCGCAGGTGGCATATATAGAAGGTGGGACATACTGTGTCACCACTGCAGCGCCCCACTACCAGCATGGACAACATGGTTGGTGTCCGGTGAGTGACAGCAGCTTCTGTTTCAAGCCCAGGGCTGAAATTCAAGTGGCGCAAGAGCGAATCGTCCCCATCCCTGAACCTTCCAGTGTTCGCCTCACTGTGAAAGAGAATTTTGCCGATTCGCAGCGATTTGTTGCATATTTTGGATATATCATTCCCCCTCTCCCTGAACACCTCACCAAGATATTAAAAGCCGTTGTTGTTTCACAGAAACACTTCTACACACTGGAGCAGAAGACGTTAGAGATAAGGGCAGACATATTGGATATAGTGACCCTACCATGGTGAGACCTGTTCACTAATATAGAAGTCCCTTCCTGGATTAGGATAGCCTCCCACATTCTTGTAGTGTGCCAGGTTGTCATTGTAGTGTATTTGTTGTTTGTACACTGTAAAAGGGTCAAACATTCGCAAAAGTACGAGAATAGAGGGGAATGGAGGGAGCATTATGTGCGGGTAGAAGAAGAGACACCCGTTTAGATTGATGATGCTTTGTATAAAGTTAAAGTTTTCCCTCCCTCCTCTGTATTATTTTTTTGACGTGTATTCATGTGTTTTGGGGATTTTCGTATGTATTTTTTTTTTATTATTGAAGTTTAATTAGATGTGATGTCATTATTAGAAAATAACGTGTATATACTCGGTGATGTAGGGGTATAAGGACCCCCTACACACCTGGAAGTAAGTTATAAGATTTTAACTCCAAGGTATTGCCATCTATAGGTGCTTAATGTACACTAGATTTTTCTGAAATGGGAAATGCATGTGTCGTGGGGTCATAGATAGGTAAATACTGGGGATGGTTAGATTCTGGAAGGACAGAAAATTTTGCTCACCCAGAATTATGATACTCCAAGCAAGTTACAGTATCATCAGGGGGGAGTGTAGGATTCGCAAAATTGGATTTCATATTAATAAGCGTTAAATGGCAGAAGAGGCCGTGATTTTAAAGACTGTTTTTAGAAGAAGCCCAGAAAAAGGGGCATACAAATTGGCCACCATGCCATGTGATCAGCTCATTGGGACACTTTAAAATGTTTCCTGCGCAACCTCAGACAGCTATGTGGATTGAACCTACAGTAAGTCCTGGAAGCCATTTCGGAGAGAACGAAACCAGACCCACAGACATGCATATGGATTAGATGCAGATCCACTCAAGATCGGCTTGGAGACAGAGGCCATCTAAATGTTGACCCAGACAAAAGAGACAATGTCATATTCATGAGGACAACACCAAGGGCTCGGTAACAAGATCAGCACGAAATTAAAAACAATGAAAGCCATTTCCAACCAGAGATGGGCCTGTTGCCAGCCGCTTAAAATGATTTTAAATATAATAACTGCCCCGCTGTGCTCAAAGCCCGCCAAAGTTAAAACAAAGACTAACCTGATTTTGGGTGGGAAGTGAGGCCTCGGGAAGAAAGGTATATCTGGAGAGACTTTTTGGCAGTTGACACAGCAGTGAGACACGACTCGACACGGCAGTAGATTGGGCAGACACACAGCTTGGGAGAAGATGCTGGAGGAAGCTTGAATCAACAAGCTTGAACAGTCACAAGGAGAGTCGAGCTAAACGACAGTTTACAGTCGGACAGTCATTGCAGCCCCATCAGCCGGTCCAGCTTTTGAGCTGGGCGAAGAGGAGCTGGCTTGGGGAAAGATCAGCGGACTCCTCTCCATCGTCGGAGGAGATGGATAATTATGACTGTATAAAGAAAGTCACTCGAAACCAGCGTCCCGCCCCAGGGAAGACTCTCGGGAGATCATCGACCATCCCCAGGCCGTAGCTGAAGGTAGAAGGGGCCACACCAGCCCAAAGCTCCTCTGACCAGGGTTGAGTAATGGTCCTCGACCCCGCCAACATCCAGGCCCGCCAGTGTCCAGCCGCCCCCGACCCCCACCTCAGGAGAGAGGTGTGGCGCAGTTCGCAGGGGCTCCACGATCCACGTGGAGACGAGACGCCTGAAAGGACCAAACACAGACGCATTTTCAAAACCTTGCACTTCCTAGTGGGATTGGTGAGCATGTTTCTGGCCTTTCACAATCAGATCTAGATAGGTTTAATAAGGGGGTGGATTTAAGGGTACAATTAACATGAGTTGTTGTCCCTCGATGTTCCGTGTGTTTCCTTATTTCATGATGATCTTTGTAGAGTATAAGATGCCTGTAGTTGCCTTAGTTAGTATAATGCCGTTATGATTTGTTTGTGTTTGTTTTTCCCTCCCATGTACCATACTCTTATCTGTGTTGCTTTTGATTTGATATATTTTTCCATTTGCAATAAAATTTCATTTTGATTCATCAAACTTGGTCTACACGAGTTTTCTCTGCATTGTAGTTGCTGCGCCTAAGTTCAGAGTACAGAGTCTAAGGGGTGAGTGGGTCGAACCACTGAAGGTTTACTGTGCAAGAGAGAGAGGCCTCTGGAGAGAGAACCCTCTGGGAAACCTCTCGAGGAAGGAAAACCCCTTACACGCCTAAGTCCAGAGTACAGAATCTAAGGGGCGAGTGGGTTGAACCACTCAAGGTTTACTGTGCAAGAGAGAGAGGCCTCTAGAGAGAGAAACCTCAGGGAAACCTCTCGAGGACGAAAACCCCTTACACACCCTTTCTTGACCAATGGTGTCACATTTGCCACTTTCCAATCCTCAGGCACCTCCCCTGCATCTGGGGAAGATTGGATAATTATGGCAAGTCCTTCTGTTATCTCCTCCCCAATTCCCTTAGCAACCTGGGATGCAAGCCATCTGAACCAGGTGACTTATCCATTCTAAGCATACCCAGCCTTTCTAGTATATCCTGTCTATCAATTTTCACCCCTTCCATTGCTTCTAGCTTTTCCACTTCTACTTATATTTTGTCAGCATCCACCTCCTTAGTACAAAGTACTCATTGAGTATTCTAGCCTTGCCCTGCACCTCTAATCATATATCACCTTCTTTGTCCCTAATAGGCCCCAATATAGAAGATTAAGGGGGAAAAATTCGGTATCGCCCCCTTTGGGGCGCTAGTATTGGCGGTGCACAAAGTTTAGCGCCAGGCGCAAATTATCACCACCTCGAGCGATATTGGGGTGCAGCGCCCCTGAACATGATTGCGGCGCTAAATCAGGCACTGCATGATAGTCTTAAGGCGCTAACCTAGCGGCGCAACGCAATTTCTCCGCGGGCGGCGCAGCGCAGGTGCTGTCAATAATCGATTTCACCTAGACACGCTGGCGCCGGCCAGCTCTTAAACGGGTGGATCGATTCTCATCTGCAGCCACATTCTGCGCCTTTTAGGCCTCAAAATCGGCGGTTACCTACATGTGGCGGCCAAAACCTCAAGGACATGGAGAGGGTCAGGGAGAGAGCGCAGCGCTTCAGCGAGGGGGCATTGGATGCTCTGGTTGGCGCGGTGGAGCGCTGGTGATCTGTGCTGTACCCGGAGAATGGCAGGAGGCGTAATCAGGCCGAATACCGCAGAGCTTGGAGGGAGGTTTCCCACAGAGTCACCTCCAGCAGCATGGTGCCCAGGACTCCTGTGCAATGCAGGAAGAAGTTCAACGACCTCACTCGGGTCGTTAGGGTGAGTGCCTTTTTCAGATTTATCTTCACCCCTCCATCTGCACCTCACTTTGTGGCCAGAGGGTGCGCGAAGCCCCAATGGCCAGCTGTCATCCAGCACCCATGGCCCTTTCTGGAAACACACACGCACATTCAGCTCAGTGCATAATGTAAGGGCTATTCTACCATGGCAGGCATGTGATGTCAGCTCAGGGCAGCATAATGTAAGGGCTATTCTCCCATGGGAGGCATGTGATGTCAGCTCAGGGCAGCATAATGTAAGGGCTATTCTACCATGGGAGGCATGTGATGTCTGCTCAGGGCAGCATGTTTCATCACACCCCAGCCTTTCTCTTGCAGGCCAAGCTGGCGAGGAACCGCAGGCAGCAGCTTCGTACCGGAGGAGGCAGGCCTCACCTGCAGACACTTACAGACCTTGAGGAGCGAGTCCACCAGATCGTTGCATGCCGGATGAGTGGTCCCGCCACCTCTGGAGCTGCCGACCCCATTGTGCACAGCGATGGTAAGGTCATCACCTTTTTGAACTCTCTCCTTCCACTTGTTCCCCCACCAGCATGCTTTTTCACTCTGGACTCAAGTCAGAGCATTGCAGCACTCATGCATCCCTTGCTGCCACCCTGTCCTTTTGCTAAAGCCACTCTTCAACCTCCCTGCTTTCAGATGCTGCATCACCAGCTCGGGAGCCTGGCCCTCAAGCTGCCACTGCGACTGACTCGGGAGGTGATGAGCAGGAGGAAGCCGGACCATCTGTACCACCCTCAGACGAGCCAGCCCATCTGCAGACTGGGGAGACTACTTCCCTGGAGGGGAGCGGGGGGGAATGCTCTGAGGAGGATGAAGCTCCAGGACCCAGCGGCCTGCAGCAACGCGAGGGGGGTAGGGAAGCTCGGGGGCCGTCTCCCCGGAGGGCGAGTCGGGCCCACGAGTGCTGCTGCACAGAGCGCAGAAGAGGTGCGTGCCCTCGCAGAAATGAGCACCCAGGCTGGGCTGAGGCACACTGAGCTCATGGCTGCAGTGGCAAGGATGCCTGAATCCATCGAGACACTGGCAAGGAGTGTCCAAGACTTCGGCGCAGCACAGGCAAGGAGTGTGCAGGACTTTGGCGCAGCACAGGCAAGGAGTGCGCAGGACTTCGGGACAGCACTGGCAAGGATTGTCCAGGGCTTCACCGAAGCACTGGCACCTGCCACACAAGTGCTGAGTGCTGCCCCGCAGTCAGTCGCTGGTCTCATGCAGACGCAGATTGAGGCCACGCGAGCACTGACTGCTGCCACCCTTGCTGGATCGGACAGGATTACCCGGGGCCCTTGCCGCGCCACAGCAGGCCAGCAATCTGTGCACCAGCCGATTGCTGCGCATGCTGCGGTGCTGCCCCATCAGAGTGCCAGTGTGTCGGCCAACCAGGGAGCTGCTGTCCGCTCTCAGGATGACAGCATTCCTGATGCCACCACTGGCACGTCTCCACTGCAGCTGCCACCACCTGTAGGACAGGCTGCTTCCACCCATGCAGAGTTGGAGCATTCAGCAGCCGGGCCCTCCAGGCCCAGAGCTCATCCAGACCATCCCTCAGGGGCATCTGCGCTTTTGGACAGTCAGCAGGCCTTCCCCAGCCTTGCTGCAGCCACTGGGGTCCCATTATGGAGGAGCTACAGGGAGGGAAGGGGCCAATCTCTCAAGCGAAGCAGATCACCATCGAGGGGGAAAAAGTAGAAGGTGCTGCTAATACCTGTTATTTGTAGAATTTAAGGCCGAGGATGCTGGTCTGAATGTTAGTTATGTTTTGGATAGTCTCCCGGGTGTGCGAGTCACTTATGTGGCAGTCTGTTTGTTTTGCCTTTTGTTGCCATTGCTTTGTAATGCTGGAAGGAAGCACATTTTGTAAAATAAACAACTTTCTTTATTTACAATGGTCATGTCTGCTCTTTACATACATTTTGCCCTTCACAGGCTTTGGGGTATCAGAACGGTTCCATTCCTGTTCTTGGAATGGCAGCAAGCATTCCCTGAGAGGGGCCTAGAAGCGATTTGTGATAAGCCTCTGACGGACGGCCCTTCCAGTTTGTGCCTCCCTCCCGTCTTGGTCCTCCTCCTCCTCCTCCTCCGCCTCCTCTTCCTCTGCTGGTGCTTCAATGTCTGGTGGCATTGGCTGGGTCCTCAGGATTGCGAGGTTATGCAGCATGCAACACACAACCACGAAGTGGGAGACTCGCTCAGGTGAGTACTGAAGAGCTCCTCCGGAATGGTCCAGACAGCGGAACCGTTGCTTCAGCACGCCGATTGTGTGCTCAATAATGTTCCTGGTCGCTTGATGGCTCTCATTGTAGCGTTCTTCAGCAGGGGTGCTGGGCGAACGGAGCGGGGTCATCAGCCACGGGCACAGAGGATAGCCCTTGTCCCCGAGAAGCCAGACTCCTGGGTGAGCCGGGGCCTCGAAAAGGTCTGCCACAGTAGTCTGGCGCAGGATGAAGGCATCGTTGCTGCTGTCTGGAAACTGGGCATTCACAGCGACGATCAGCTGTCGCTGGTCACAGGCCAGCTGTACATTCAAGGAATGGAACCCCTTGCGGTTGCGGAACTCCTCCGCATTCTCTACAGGCGCCCGCAAAGCCACATGCGTGCAGTCAATGGCGCCCTGCACCATGGGGAAGTCCGCTATTCTTACAAAGCCCTCTGCGCGCTCCCGCTGCTTGTCTGGGGTCATTGGGAAGGAGATGTACTGCTGCCTCCTTTTAAAGAGGGCATTAGTCACTTGACAGATGCAGCAATGCACCGCGAACTGCGAGATGTTGGCTATGTCCCCAGTTCCAGCCTGAAAGGAGCCACTTGCAAAGAAGTTAAGCACAACAGTGATCTTCACAGCCACTGACAGAGATGTCCTGCACCTTAGCTGAGGCTGCAGATCTGGCTGAAGCAGGTGGCTCAGCTCAGTCACCACCTCCTTACTAAAGCGCAGCCTTCGGAAACACTGCTCCTCCGACATGTTCATATATGAAAATTGCTGTCAGAAAACCCTGGCAGCGTAAGGTCTGGTGTGGCAACGTCTGTTGGCCCTCCTCCGTCTGGCCATGCCTGCCCCTCTCTCCCTGCATCTCTGTGCCCTGTCAAGATGATTCAGAAGAAGGACGTTCCCATCCAATGCAGCCCCCATATTAAGTGCGCACAGAAAGTTATGCCGTTTGAGATGCTCACCAACAGCAAGGTGATGGTCAGAAGGCTGAAGTTCTTCTGCCAGCACTGGCTCAATGTAGAAATGGCTCTCCTTGTGCAGCTGAGCAACTCTCTGTATCTCTCTAAGAAGTTGTGGTCCAAAAATAGCTGCCGCTTTTATTCCACACCAGTCCCCTTTAAAGAACGCCCCCCCAGCCCGACAGCGATTGGGAAACGTTCCAGGTAAGCTGTCCTTATTAGTGCCAGGCGGTACGGAGGGGGGCGCCACTGAATTTCCGGTCCGGGGCGCCCCAAAGGCTTTGCACACTGAAATGATGTCATGATCTGCGTGTGCTGGTGAGCGGGCGCTACGGTTTAGCGCCGGTGCTAAATGTCCGCTCAATATGGGGAGAGGCACAGAGATCGCTGCGCCCGGGCGCTAGTTGGTTAGCGCCCCACTTGCCGGCCTCTTTAGGCGCTAATGGGTGGCGTAACCAACCAAATTTTTCCCCCTAAGTGTTGATCTAATTGTTTATGATGATTAAAGGAGTTGGTAGGGTAGATAGTGAAAAACCATTTCCTCTGGTGGAGGAGTCCAAAACAAGGGGTCATAACCTTAAAATTAGTGCTAGGCCATCCAGGGCTGATGCCAGGATGCACTTCTCCACACAAAGCATAGTTGAAATTTGGAGCTCTCTCAAATAGCTGTTGAGGCTAGGTTAATTGAAATTTTCAAAACTGAGATTGATAGATTTTAGTTATACAAATGTATTAAGAGTTACGGAACCACGGTGAGTAAATGGAGTTAAAATACAGATAAGCCATCATCTAACTGAATGGCGGAACAGGCTTGAGGGGGCTGAATGGCCTACTCCTGTTCCTATGTTCCTTCCTTTATTCCTAATTAAATGCGACACTGAATTGTGACACATTTGAAAGGGAATGCATGTACACATATGTTTTTTGTTGCACTATAGTACAGATAGATAGATAATAACTGGACCACATTCATGTTCTTTCATGCTATATACTTCTGGTTTTACTCTTCTGATATTTGTGTCAGTTAATATTTTTTGTTGTGCGGCTAAGTATTGCAAGTACTGTTCCACTTCAGTTGATATCTCATCACTTTATTTCTTTAAAGGAAAAACTTTGGAATATTGGTGCCAAAATTTATGTTGAAACTATATTTGTTTCAGCGACACTCTCTTAAGTCTATGTTGGCGATAGAAAACCTTTGATGGTTTTTGGACTGATACAACTGCCCAATGTTTCATGCATAGGGGAAGGATGTGCTTTGGGGTCTATGAAAGATTTTCAAGGAGTCCACCGCTGCTACCTAAAACTAAACTGCAGTCAATATTTTAATACATTTTTCACTGAATAGATCCAACAATAACAAGACTGCATGATGTTGATTTATTACCATTCTCTTACAACTCTCTTCCCCTCCCTCCTCATGCTCCTGGATGACATGAGCCGACAGTTCTCTTTGAATCATTGGCGTGAACGGGGACAGAGTTTTGATAAAGAGAGGGCTCTGGGTATTGGGGACAGTGAGCTGTCCGTGTATTGGGGACAGTGAGGGCTCCAGGTATTGAGGACAGTAAGGGCTCCGGGTATTGGGGACACTGAGGGCTCTGGATATTGGAGACAGTAAGGGCTCCGGGTACTGGGGACAGTGAGGGCTCTGGATATTGGAGACAGTAAGGGCTCCGGGTACTGGGGACAGTGAGGGCTCCGGGTATTGGGGACAGTGAGGGCTCTGGATATTGGAGACAGTGAAGTTTCTGGGTATTGGAGACTGGGAGGGTTCTGGGTATTGGGGACTGGGAGGGTTCTGGTATTGGGGACAGTGAGGGCTCTGGGTATTGGGGACAGTGAGGGCTCTGGGTATTGGAGACAGTGAGGGCTCTGAGTATTGGGGACAGTGAGGGCTCTGGTTATTGGGGACAGTGAGGACTCTGGGTATTGGGGACAGTGAGGACTCTGGGTATTGGGGACAGTGAGGGCTCCGGGTATTGGAGACTGGGAGGGTTCTGGGTATTGGGGACAGTGAGGGCTCTGGGTATTGGGGACAGTGAGGGCTCTGGGTATTGGAGACAGTGAGGGCTCTGAGTATTGGAGACAGTGAGGGCTCTGGATATTCGAGGCAGTGAGGGCTCTGGGTATTGGGGACAGTGAGGGCTCTGGGTATTGGGGGCAGTGAGGACTCCCGATATTGGAGACAGTGAGGGCTCTGTGTATTAGAAACAGTGAGGGCTCTGGATATTCGAGGCAGTGAGGGCTCTGGGTATTGGGGACAATGAGGGCTCTGGGTATTGGGGACAGTGAGGACTCTCTGAATTGGAGACAGTGAGGGCTCTGAGTATTGGGGACAGTGAGGACTTCCGGAATTGGAGAGAGTGAGGGGTCTGTGTATTGGGAACAGTGAGGACTCTGGGTATTGGGGACAGTGGGTGCTCTGGGTATTGGAGACAGTGAGTGCTCCCAACACCATGGGATAACTCCCAGTGTATATAAAATTCAATGCACAAACTCTATGGGCTCGATTTTGCTATTGGGGTCGGGCTGGGGCGTGTCAGGTGGTTTTCGTGTCCGGACCCCGACTCCAATGTGAAGTGGGAAAAAAGTGAGATTTTTCCCTAATTGGGCACTTCATTTCCAGCTTGTGGGAACCCCTGGCCCAATTAGTCTTTCCATCCTGAAAGTCGCCTCCGATAACATCATCAGTGCTGCTGGATTTAAGGCCTGCAAGCAGCCTTGCTTCTTCTGGAGACTGGAAACGCTTTGGACATTGTATGAAGGACTTCATTTACCGACCATGTCCACCAGCAAGCAAAAGTGTGCACTTCACTTTGACGAGCCCTCCCTCCAAGCTCTGGTGCAGGGAGCAAGATCTAATAAGGAGGTGCTCTTCCCTTCCTGAGGGAGAAAAAAGCCACCACAACAGACTAAAGCTGTGTGGCTGCAAGTGGCCCGGGAGGTCATTGCCATCTCTTTGTGCCACAGAACCTGGCTGCAGAGCAGGAAGAAATTTCATGACCTTCTCCACACAGGAAAAGTGAGTATGACTTTCTCATCACCCTCACTCTCATCCCCATCGCCTCTCCTCACCAGCACTCTGCTTTGCCAACCTCTTCCTCCACATCCCACTTGACACAGACATCCCTGCACCCTTACCCATTCCCTCTCTCTCCATGGTCACATTCACTTAACTATTCGACCATGCAGCCCTCACACTCTCTATCACTGCGACGCAATGATAACAACTTACAACACACAGGGAGGGCCCTTTGTCTCCTTCTAAGCATCTATGCTATGGATTCTCTACACTCACTCCTTCATTCTCACACAAACTCCACTTGTGTCCCTCATTGCAGGAAAAGAGAGTCCACAATAAGAGGGAAAGAGCGAGGACAGGAGGAGGGCCACCCTCAGTAGCCCAGCTCACCACCTCGGAGGAGGTGGCCCTGGAAATTGCCGGGATCGAGGAGGATTCCCAAGTGAGGGACGGACAGGCGGGCGCATCACACCAAGCTGGTGACAGAATAGTTTGGCATCTCTCTCATTGACATTGCATGAGTGACTGATAATGATTCTGATGCTCTAACAGATTGACTTATGATCATCTGCACAATTCAATCTGCAGGTAACCTTTACCTCACATCTCTAACTCTTTCCTTTACTCCCCCACAGGACCATCGAGAGCCCCCATCCCCACTGTCCAGGATGAAGAGCCTGAGCTTCCAGACTCCTCAGAGGAAGCTGCAACCTCTGAGGGCGCTCCGTCAGCAGAATTAAGTGTACCCTGCCCCAGTGCAGACACTCACACCTCGGTGGGACCTTCGGGACATAGAGTAGAGTTGTAACCTGGTGTATCACAGCTCACAAGCGAGCATCAGCAGATGGTGGAGACAGGGAAAGCAGTGGAGAGTCCTTGTTGCAGTGGAGAGGATGCTCCCAGCTCGGCTCAGCTACATTTTGACCCTCTGCCTCTGGGTCCATCCAGAAGGAGAGCGGTGCTGGAACTCCAGGAACAGCTGCAGGAGTCTCTGGCTGGTTTTGTCTCCAGGGTCGCTGCGAGTATGGAGTGAATGGAGGAGCCAATCGCTAACATGAGCAGAGCCTTTGTGGAGGCGTTGGTGCATGAAAGCATCACCACAGAAAGGATGACAACCTCCTTAGAAAGGATGGCTACCTCCATGGTAAGGCTGGCTACCATAGAGGAGAGGATGGCTACAGTAGAGGAGAGGATGGCTACATCCTTGGAGGAGCTTAGTCACCAGGGTATGGAAAACATGGTGCTGTAATTGTTCAGAATAGACTGACATCTCTTGAGGAGCGATGGCCAGCTATTGAGCAAACAAACCAGACCTTCATGCAAGTCCTCTGGAGTAGGACTTCCAGTGCAGAAATGGGTCCTCATGGCGCCCCTGCAGGGCAATAAGGTGCTGTCCAGCCACTTGCTAGCTCTGAAGTGGGGCTGACCCATGAGAGGGATGTTGGTGGCATGCAACAAGGAAGTAGGGGCTCTTCTCCAAGCACTCACATGACCATGCCACTGCAGAGCCCTCAGTCAGAGCCCCACCAGAGTCCCCACCCAACTGAGATCGGTGTCTCAACCCCTGCACAGCCGTAGGAGCAGCAGACTGTTGCCGATGCCTCACAGGTTCGCAACCCCAGAGGAAGCCCGCCAAAGGTGTCGAGACCGGAGCAGTAAGAAAGTTAGCAAGGGGCTTCCACATCTGCTGAAGCCACAGGGGAAGCACTACATAGGAGCACGCATAAGAGGAAGATAATGCACAAGTAGTCACAAGGGTAGTCACTTGGGTGTAATGTTGTGTTTAATTTTGAAAAGCCTACAGTTGCTAATTGTCATAAAAAATTCTGATGGCAACCTGTTGCAATTGTGGCGTGTGTCATTTCGCTGACGGGACTTCCACATTGAGGGCTATGGGTGACTTGCAATTGTCAGTATGGTGGTCAGAGTGATAGGAATCTGCAGGTTCTTGGCCATTGTTGATGGTCTGATAAGAAGGTGCGAGGCAAAAGTGTTTGCTTGTGCAGGCTAAGCAAATCTGGCCAAGATGAGTGCGTCCCTTGCATCCCGGGCAGCAATGTGGTCACTCGCTGGCGCCTTCTGGCCTGTGCAGCTTCAGGTGGATGAGCAGCAGCTTGGCGCTCCTGCTTTTGGTGCTGCTGTTGGTGGTGCTGTTGTTCAAGGTTCTGCTGCTGCCATGGCTGGTCTTCATCCGAATCTGATGTCCAGCAGGAAAGGTAATAAATGGTTCCCATGCTTCTGGTATATGCCTCAGTTGAGGAAGCGCTCAGTCAAGGTGGCGAATGGGGTTTCCCACGAGGTCACACTGCAGATGGGTGTCAGGCTCCAATCTTCCACAACAATGGCTTAAAGTTCCCCCAGACCTGGGACAACAAGGTTCTGCCAGCTGCAAATGATGATTGCTGAAAACTCCTTTTTAATGATGGAGCTGCAGCTGATAGTAAGCATTCCACTTGTGAGGCTGCCAGGATTCACTGGCGTGTTCCAGAGGAGATGTGCAGGATGTGGGAAAAGTGGTAAAATCAGAAAGGCCTCTCAAAATGGGATTATAGAGGCACTTAACTGGTTGTTAAGGACCTTAAGGGCCTATCCCACCTCTTGGAGGCGGGATGGAAACAGGGTCAGAAAACACACACTTGGGAAAATTGCTCGGAGGCGGGATGGAGGCGGCATGGAGGCGGTATCAGGCCCGCCCGCCATTTTTTTTGTGATTTTACGACCTCACACGCCTCCAATCCCGCCTCCTCGGGCTTGGCAAAATTGAGCTCGACATTCCGGATCGGTGACCTTTAGAACATTCCACTGAGTATTTTCAGCAATTTCTGTTTTTATTAAAGAGTAAAAGCTGACATTTTGAAGATGGAAATGCCTTGCTTATATTATGAAGAGGGAAAAGGACATCAAATTGATTTCAAGATATGGAATTGGAAAATCTGCGGCAGCAGAAATAAAGCACAGGAAAAGTCTGTCAGACTGGTTTAGTGAGGTCATATTGCGTATAGCATTGAAAGACTTTTGACAGGGCCTCAATCAAAAATGAGTATCTGTCTGTCTCTGGAGGCGGGATGGAAATGGAGTCAGGAAACACGCATTTGGGAAAATTGCTCGGAGGTGGGATGGAGGCGGGATCGGGCCCGCCCACCATTTTTTGGAATTTTACCACCTCAAACACCTCCAATCCTGCCTCCTCGGGCCTTGCAAAATCAAGCCCTATCTGTCTGCACCGGTAATCAGTGGACAATTGTCAATTGAAGATATGGCATTGTATGGACAATTTGAGTTTGCAGCGGACAACAAAATGAAAAATAGTATTCTGAGCATGGGTTAAATCTATGGCTTTGTGCACCTGACTGGAAGCTTCACCTGCTAGGAGCGTATATCAGACCCATGCGACATCTGTTTTTCTAGCCATTTAAAGCAATTGCACCTAAATTTGCAATGTGCACTCGCAGAGGTAGATTTTGATTTTGTGCGATATTGTAAAATTGGTGATAGCGAATCGCCAGTTCATTTTAGAGCTCTCCTGATTTTTATTTACATTGAAGTCAATGGGGAGAGATATAAACTGGGCTGTTGATTCGCTGTCACCCGTTTTACACTATCGCACAAAGTCCTAAATCGACCCCGCAGTGTGTCAAGAGCAGGAACACTAAATTGAAAAATTACCCCTTATTTTGGGAGCGATTTTCATCAGCTTGTTCAAGCGCTAAAGATCCACTGAGGTGGTCAAGGTACTGTGCTGAGCTGGAATGCCGGTTTAGCCCAAGATTAGCACAAGATGGCATCTTGGTAAAGGAGTTGAAGCCTGTGATAGGAATGGCCATCCGGAGGCTCGTTAAGGGGATTATTGTCACTTAAAATTCCTGCTAGCGCTCAATAAAGAGGCTGCACAGCATTTTGGTGACTAGCCTTTTCCAAAAGCCCTCTCCTAACAGCGACCAGTTTGGGAGTAAATGCGCCATTGATATCGGTTTCAAGCGCTACTTAAAGGGATACTCACCATTTCATCTGTAATGCTGCTCAATCTGTGAAGGGAACCTCTGAAACACATGGGGGGAAAATTGGATTGCTTTGCACCTCCCGTCAGTGGCCCCGGGGGGCGCTAACGGGGTGCAAAGCCCCTAGCGCCTGTGTACGGTGCGGTGCCGCTGACATCTCCCTCAAAATTCAGCGGGAGGTTAGCGGCGGGGGCAGCCGGAAGCGCCCCGCGCCAATGCGCCTCCGGTGATGATGTCATCGCCCTGTGCAGCGCCCCGCTCGCGCCCTGACCGCACCCTTCGGCTGCGCCCCCTGCCCTATTCCTGGACAATATGTCTGGCAGGGTCAGGGTGGCGTTTTTGCAGCTGCGCCAGCAGTATTTAAAGGGGCGGGTGTTGGGCGGCCATTTTCTTTCTGGCCGCCTGCCAGCACCTGCCCCCTTCCCCTCTTTTATTCGGGGTGCTGGCCGTGATCGCTCAGCCTGGTACTCCTCTCGAGTGCCGGGCTGCTTTCCCAGCACCCCACTTCCCGGTGGTCCAGCAGGGCCCCGGTGCGCGCGGCGCTAGGCCCCTCCCCTTTAATCGGGGAAGGGAGGCTTGCAATACCGCGGCGCTACGTGTTGATGTGTGTGGCGCTGTTGCACGTAGCACCGCGATATTCACTGGTAGTGCCCCAGGAAGAGGGGGAGCGCTTCCAGTAGCGCCCTGCCTCCTGCACCAGTCGGGACCAGCGGGAGCAGTGAGTCGGAGCCCGGTATAAAAACCGGAGAGCAGCGAGGCCCGAGACCAGTCGGGACCAGCGGGAGCAGTGAGTCGGAGCCCGGTATAAAAACCGGAGAGCAGCGAGGCCCGAGACCAGTCGGGACCAGCGGGAGCAGTGAGTCGGAGCCCGGTATAAAAACCGGAGAGCAGCGAGGCCCGAGACCAGTTCGGACCAGCGGGAGCAGTGAGTCGGAGCCCGGTATAAAAACCGGAGAGCAGCGAGGCCCGAGACCAGCCGGGACCAGCGGGAGAAGTGAGTCGGAGCCCGGTATAAAAGCCGGAGAGCAGCAAGGCCCGAGACCAGTCGGGACCAGCGGGAGCAGTGAGTCGGAGCCCTGTATAAAAACCGGAGAGCAGCGAGGCCCGAGACCAGTCCGGACCAGCGGGAGCAGTGAGTCGGAGCCCGGTATAAAAACCGGAGAGCAGCGAGGCCCGAGACCAGTCGGGACCAGCGGGAGCAGTGAGTCGGAGCCCGGTATAAAAACCGGAGAGCAGCGAGGCCCGAGACCAGTTCGGACCAGCGGGAGCAGTGAGTCGGAGCCCGGTATAAAAACCGGAGAGCAGCGAGGCACACCAACTCAGCAGCGGGGAGAGAGGTAAAAAGTAATCAGAGTGTGACGTCACCAGGGAGCAGGTAAGTGATTGGTTGGTGAGTATTTCTCTCTTTTCAATACAAGCTTGACTTCTGTGGTGTTAAATTTCTAGGGTCTCTGGTGTAGTGGGGACAGTTGGTTAATAAAGCGCCCTAGAGTATACCTGTAACTGGGGTATTGAATAAATTTTTTAATTAATTAAAGGAGTAAGTCATGGCAGGAGAGTTCAGACCCGTGTTCTGCTCCTCTTGCTCCATGTGGGAAGTCAGGGACGCTGCCAGTGTCCCTGACGACCATGTGTGCGGGAAATGCATCCAGCTGCAGCTACTTGTAGACCGCATTATGGCGCTCGAGCTGCGGGTGGATGAATTTTGGAGCATGCGCGATGCTGAGAGGCTCGTGGATAGCACATTTAGCAAGTTGTTCACGCCTCAGGGTAGGGCTGCACAGGGGGTGACCATCAGGCGGAGCAACAAAGGCAGGCAGGTAGTGCAGGGAACCCCTGCGGACATCCCCCTTTCAAACAAGTATACCAAGTTGGATACTTTTGAGGGGGATGACTTACCAGGGGAAGGCAGCAGCAGCCAGCTTCCTGGCACCAGGGAAGCTTCTGCTGCTCAGGAAGGGAGGAAAAAGAGTGGGAGAGCAATAGTGGTAGGGGATTCTATCGTAAGGGGAACAGATAGGCGTTTCTGTGGCCGCAAACGTGACTCCAGGATGGTTTGTTGCCTCCCTGGGGCCAGGATCAGGGATGTCACTGAGCGGCTGCAGGGCATTCTTAAGGGGGAGGGGGAGCAGGCAGAGGTCGTGGTCCACATTGGGACCAACGACATAGGAAGGAAGGGAGATGAGGTCCTGTATCAAGAATTTAGGGAGCTAGGTAACAGATTAAAGAGCAGGACCTCAAAGGTTGTAATCTCTGGATTACTCCCAGTGCCACGTGCTAGTGAGTATAGGAATGGAAGGATAGAGCAGATGAATGCGTGGCTAAGGAGTTGGTGTAGGGGGGAGGGTTTTACTTTCCTGGATCACTGGGCCTGCTTCTGGGAAAGGTGGGACTTGTACAAGTCGGATGGGTTGCACCTGAACCAGAGCGGGACAAATATCCTTGTGGGGAGGTTTGCTAGCACTGTTGGGGGGGGGTTTAAACTAACTTGGCAGGGGGATGGGATACAGAGGGGAGCTGAAATAGGGGGTGATGTGCTGCCAATTATAGAGAAAAAAACAAGTCAGCTTGGTAGACAGGGCAAACATATAAGGGCAAGGCTGGATGGCATCGACTTTAATGCAAGGAGTCTTGCAAATAAGGTGGATGAACTGAAGGTGTTGATAAACACATGGGAGTATGATATTGTTGCTATCACGGAGACATGGTTGAGGGAGGGGCAAGACTGGCAGCTCAATATTCCGGGGTACAGAATCTTCAGGCGAGACAGAGGGGGAGGTATAAGAGGAGGGGGTGTCGCAATATTAATTACGGAGTCAATTACTGCTGTAAGGAGGGATGATATATTAGCAGGTTCCTCTAATGAGGCCATATGGGTGGAGCTTAAAAACAAAAAGGGGGCAAGCACTTTGCTGGGAGTGTACTATAGGCCTCCAAACAGTCAGGGGGAGATAGAGGAACAGATATGTAGGCAAATCTCAGAGAAATGTGCAAATAATAGGGTAATAATAATGGGGGATTTCAACTTCCCCAATATTAACTGGGATAGTCAGAGTGTGAAAGGCTCAGAGGGTGTAGAATTCTTAAAGTGCATCCAGGAGAGCTTTTTGAGCCAGCATGTAGAAAGTCCTACAAGAGAGGGGGCGGTACTGGACCTAATTCTAGGGAATGTGGCTGGCCAAGTGGAAAAAGTGCTGGTAGGTGAGCACTTTTGTGACAGTGACCATAATATGGTAAGATTTAAGGTGGTCATGGAAAAGGACATGGATGGGCTGGAAATAAAGGTTCTAAATTGGGGGAAGGCCGATTTTAATAGGATAAGGCAGGATCTGGCCAAAATGGACTGGGATCAGCTACTTGTAGGAAAATCCGCATCGGAGCAATGGGAGGCTTTCAGAAGGGAGATTGAGATCATACAATGGCAACATGTTCCCGTAAAGGTCAAGGGTGGTTCCAAAAACCACAGGGAACCTTGGATGTCAGGGGATATACGAGAATGGATTAGGAAAAAAAGGAGGGCTTTTGGCAGATACAAAAGGCTAAAGACGGAGGAAGCCCTAGAGGAGTACAAAAAGTGCAGGGGGATACTTAAAAAAGAAATTAGGAGATCAAGGAGGGGCCATGAAATAACACTGGCGAGCAAAATAAAGGAAAATCCTAAGATGTTTTATAAGTATATTAAGGGTAAGAGGATAACTAGGGAAAAAATAGGGCCCATTAGGGACAAAAGTGGCAATCTGTGTGTGGAGCCGGAAGATGTAGGAGGGGTTCTAAATGAATTTTTTGCATCTGTTTTCAATATGGAGAAGGACGATGTAGACATAGAAATATGGCGGGGGGACTGTGATATGCTCGAACATATTAACATCGAGAGGGAGGAGGTATTGGCGGTTTTAGCTGGCCTAAAAATGGATAAATCCCCAGGCCCAGATGAAATGTATCCCAGGCTGCTGTGTGAGGCAAAGGAAGAGATTGCGGGGGCTCTAACACATATATTCAGGACCTCTCTGGCCACAGGGGATGTGCCAGAGGACTGGAGAACCGCTAATGTAGTACCATTATTCAAGAAGGGAAGTAGGGAAAAACCGGGGAACTACAGGCCAGTGAGCCTAACATCAGTGGTAGGAAAATTATTGGAAAAAATTCTGAGGGACAAAATTTGTCTCCACTTGGAGAGGCAAGGATTAATCAGGGATAGTCAACATGGCTTTGTCAAGGGAAGATCATGTCTGACTAATTTGATTGAATTTTTTGAGGGGGTGACTAGGTGTGTGGATGAGGGTAACGCAGTGGATGTGGTATACATGGATTTCAGTAAGGCCTTCGATAAAGTCCCGCACAGGAGACTGGTCAAGAAGGTAAGAGCCCATGGAATCCAGGGTGCCTTGGCACATTGGATACAAAACTGGCTTAGTGGCAGAAGGCAGAGAGTGATGGCCGAAGGTTGTTTTTGTGACTGGAAGCCTGTGGCCAGTGGGGTACCACAGGGATCGGTGCTGGGTCCCTTGCTGTTTGTGGTCTACATTAATGACTTGGATATGAATGTAAAAGGTATGATCAGTAAGTTCGCAGATGATACAAAAATTGGTAGGGTGGTAAATAGCGAGGAGGGTAGCCTCAGTCTGCAGGACGATATAGATGGGTTGGTCAGATGGGCGGAACAGTGGCAAATGGAATTTAACCCGGAAAAGTGCGAGGTGATGCACTTTGGGGGGACTAACAAGGCAAGGGAATACACAATGAATGGTAAGACCCTAGGCAAGACGGAGGGTCAGAGGGATCTGGGTGTGCAAGTACACAGATCCCTGAAGGCGGCGGAACAGGTGGATAAGGTGATAAAAAAGGCATATGGGATACTTGCCTTCATTAGCCGAGGCATTGAATATAAGAGCAAGGAGGTTATGATGGAGCTGTATAAAACACTGGTTAGGCCACAGCTGGAATACTGTGTGCAGTTCTGGTCGCCACACTACAGGAAGGATGTGATCGCGTTGGAGAGGGTGCAGAGGAGGTTCACCAGGATGTTACCAGGGCTGGAGCTCTTCAGCTATGAAGAGAGACTGGGCAGATTGGGTTTGTTTTCCTTGGAGCAGAGGAGGCTGAGGGGGGACATGATTGAGGTGTACAAAATTATGAGGGGCATAGATAGGATGGATGCTGAGGAGCTTTTTCCCTTAGTAGAGGGGTCAATAACTAGGGGGCATAGATTCAAGGTAAAGGGCGGGAGGTTTAGAGGGGATTTGAGAAAGAACTTTTTCACCCAGAGGGTGGTTGGAGTCTGGAACTCACTGCCTGAAAGGGTTGTGGAGGCAGGAACCCTCACAACACTTAAGAAGCATTTGGATGAGCACTTGAAATGCCACAGCATACAAGGCTACGGACCAAATGCTGGAATATGGGATTAGATTAGACAGGGCTTGATGGCCGGCGCGGACACGATGGGCCAAAGGGCCTCTATCCGTGCTGTATAACTCTATGGGCTAGATTTTCAGTTGCTAGCGCCAGCAGTTAGCGCCTTAAGAGAAGTGACTTTCGGGCGCTATGCGTGTAGCGCCCGTGCGCAGCGCTGTTTGCGCCCTGCCCCAAATTAAGTTGCCCGTTAGCACCGGTGCAAAGTATAGCGCCCGGCCGGATGCGCGCGCAGAAAATGACGTCACATCCTCGTGCAACGCCCTTTGGCCGCCCCGATTCCAAACTTCAGTCAGACCGCCCCATTGTGCGGCTGGCGGCCGGAGCGTTTGGAAAAAGGAACGCAACACAACCAGCGCGGGCCCCGGGGGGCGCAAATTAAAGGGGACGTGCTCTCCAGTATAAAGGCCAGCCTTTTTTCAGAAAACACTCTTGTGCAACGCATTTCTGGAGACACAACAAGGAGGATAGCTAACTGGTTTCAAGCAGCAAGAGCTCAGGTATTTTTGGACTCAGGCCAGAGCGCTGCAAGTGGCCTTTTGGAAATTTGAGTGTTTGCCAGGATTTGATGGGGGTTGCATGGGGTGCCAACGCGGAGCTGCAGCTCCATGTCCGTAGGGCTCGCAGACGCATTGTGAGAGGGGCAGCCCTGGCTAGAGGCAGAGGGGGCTACAGGCGTCGGCCACGTAGGCCTCACCCAGTCAGGCTATACCGCCAGCAGCGCTCCTACCTAAACATGAGTGCCGCGCGATGTGTTAAAAGGCTCCGATTCCGAAAGGAGGTGATTGCAGAGATCTGCCACCTGCTTCGCCGAGATCTGCGGCCAAAGCTCAGGTGCAGGACGTCTCTGTCGGTGGAAGTGAAGGTGACGGTGCCATTGAACTTCTATGCCACCGGCTCCTTCCAATACGCTGCTGGGGACATAGCAAACATCTCCCAGTACGGCGCGCATCGCTGCATCCGCCAGGTTACCGAAGCACTGTTCAGAAGGAGAAGCCAATTCACCTCCTTCCCCATGGCCCTGGAGAGCCAGCATCAGCGCGCATTGGGATTTTCCAGACTCGGGGAATTCCCCTTGGTGCAGGGCGCCATTGACTGTACGCATGTGGCTTTGCGGGCCCCTCTGGAGCATGGCGAGCAGTATCGCAACAGGAAGGGCTACCATTCTCTGAATGTGCAGCTGGTGTGTGACCACAAGCAGCGCATCATGGCAGTCAATGCCAGCTTCCCAGGCAGCAGCCACGATGCCTTTATCCTGCGGCAGAGTACTGTGCATGACATGTTCCAGGCACAGCCTCCCCCAAGAGGATGGCTACTCGGGGACAAAGGCTATCCTTTGTGCACCTGGCTCATGACCCCGCTCCGCGCGCCCCGGACCGCTGCTGAAGAGGCCTACAACGAGAGCCATCAAACCACCCGCAACATCATCGAGCAAACTATTGGGGTCCTCAAGCAGCGGTTCCGCTGCCTTGATCGCTCCGGAGGAGCTCTCCAGTATTCGCCGGACCGGGTCTCCCAATTTGTGGTGGTTTGCTGCATGCTACACAACCTGGCTATCCGCAGGACTCAGGCACTGCCACCTGACGTTGGACCAGCACCTCGGGAGGGGGAGCAGGAGGAGCATGAGGAGGAGGAGGAGGAGGAGCAGGAGTACGTTCCCAGGAGGGAGCGACCAGGGCCAAGGGCCGCACGACACCACCTTATTACATGGTACTTCTAAGCCCCCTGTCAGGGAATGGCCAGGGGCCATGAGGGAAGATGAATGCAGCCGCTCCGCAAGCCCTCAGCCGGCGAAGCCAACAAACACTAAGAAGAACAACCATGGAGACTGCATGAATAAAGATAATTATTTATTGCACAAAAATGAAAAGCCCTTCCCACATGAATCCCCAAAAACAATAAACGGGCCCCACAAAAAGCCCAACAAATGACTCACTCCCACAAACTGGGGAGGAGTCACTCCACATTTCTTCAAACCGTGCCTCAACGTCGGCCTAACGCAAAAAATAAGCCCTCCAACAACACAACCATGGGCAAAATAAAGATGGCCACCGCCATATAAAAGGAAAGCTGGCCACACCCTCTACTGAGTGGCCCGCGAGGACGAGACCTTGCCCAGCCTTTTGCCTCCCCTGCCCGGCCTGCTGCTCCTTCGCAAGCTCTGCCCAGTGGCTGCTGCGAGGCTGGGGGAAGGCGCCTGAGGCTCAGATGCCCTTCCGCCAGATGCCGCTGGGGGGCGGCCTACACGGCGTTTGGGCCTCGAGGGGCCGTCTGCTGAGTGGCGCACCTGAGCCTGGCCACCATCAGCTGCAGCCGCTTGCCCTTGACGCCCCAGTGGGGGAATGGCGGCGACGGATGGCGCAATGTGGGCCAGCTGGCGTCTGGGATGCGCTGGCTGGTGCTGTGGCACGGTGGCAGTCGGCCGGGCCCGCACTGCAGGATCCGCAACAATCAGCCGAGGGGCGGCGTGCTGGGATGGTCCAGCGCGGCGGCTGCCCTGGCGATGCCTGCCTGAGACAGCGCGTGTGGCAGCAGTGAGTGCCCCTGTTGTCCTGGTGTGCGCCCGCATCACATCCGCCAGGGTCTTGACGGCATCAGTCAGCATGCGGCCACTCGCGGCAGTTGCTGCCCCGAACTCGCGCACACTGGTCGCCAGCGACTCGATGGCCTCAGGCATGCGCCCCACCACGCTCATGAGCTCCATGTGGCGCCGGTCCGAATCCTCGGCCATCTTTTCCAGCTTCCGCACCTCCTCCGAGGTGAAGGTGTCCGGACTGGAGTCGCGACTCTCCCGCTGGGGAGGAGGGGGCCGAACTAGGGGACCCTTGCCACGTTGGTGGCGGCGAGTGTGCTGATCAGCAGCACTCCACTCTGATCCTTGCCCCCTTTGGGGGGAAGGCCGCGGGCCACGCGCACGGCTCCTGGGTGGCTGGACGCCACTGGTCCCAGAAGCTGCATTGCCCTGCGACAGTTCCTCCAGGCACTCGTCCAGTGAGGAGGTGTCAAGCATTTCCTCCTCTCCTGCAGGACATGACTGTTCCCCCGATGGTCCGGCTTGCTCCTCCTCCTCCTCCTGCTCGGAGGTGCTGTCACTGGCAGCTTCAGGGTCCTGGTTGTCACCAGCTGAAAGCAGGAATGCACAAGAGTAGCTTCAGAGTGAGGAGACGGCGTCAGCGAGGGAGTTAGGACTGGTGGCATTCAACGCATTGGTGGGACAGTGGCAAAGGAGGTAGCTCGGATGGGCCAGTGCGACGCGAGAGGGCCAAAAGGCGAGGTCCTTACCATTGCCGGGCAGTGGAGGGTCGGCTACTCCGCACGCTGTGGGGATGAGCACACGGGCTCCCATGAGCACACACACGTGCTCCTCCAGCCGAGTGAGCTTCTGCAGCTTGGCGAGGCCACCCCTGGCACGGGCCTGGCGATTAAAGGCTACTTTAGCCTGCAAGAGAAAGGACGGGCTGTAAGTGCGCAGTGTAGCCCTGATGTAGTGTGCACTGCCTCCCATGGTGGAATAGCTTGGCCAGAGTGAAGCCCTGATGTAGTGTGCACTGCCTCCCATGGTGGAATAGCTTGGCCAGAGTGAAGCCCTGATGTAGTGTGCACTGTCTCCCATGGTGGAATAGCTTGGACAGAGTGAAGCCCTGATGTAGTGTGCACAGCCTCCCATGGTGGAATAGCTTGGCCAGAGTGTAGAGTGCCGAATGGCCAATTGATGCTCATGACTGTCCCAATGCTGCTGGCTGAGGGCTGGCCAATAGGACTTTCAGCTCCCTTTGCCCATCATGTCAGGTGTACATGCAAGAATGAGGAGGAGACTGGAAAGGGTACTCACCCTGACAATCCTGGTCAGGTCGTTGTATTTTTTACGACATTGTTTGTGGGTCCTGGGGGAATTGCCGGTGAACGTCACCCTCTGGGCGATCTGCTTCCAGGCTTTGGTGTAGTCGTGGTGGGTTGGATTCCTCCCACTCTCTGGGAACAAGATCTTGCGCCTCACCTCCAGAGCTGTGACCATTATGTCCAGATCACCCTCTGAGAAGCGCAGGGCACGCTGACGGGCCTTCTCTGGCGTTGCCATGACTCCCTGGGGCTGAGCAGCAGTGTTGAGGCCTCTTTGCAAGGCTGCAGTGTGCAGGGCGTGGCAGCAGACCAATTCGTCCCTTCCCCCTTTAAGAGCTGGTCGGCGCCACGGGGTCTGCTGTCAGTCCAAAAATGACCGCACCCGCGCTGCGCCCCGCCTGGGCGCTATCCCTCTGGACCGCCGGCTTAGCGCCTAAAGATAGTAGTGGAATGCCTCTTTTAGCGCTCCACCAACCTCTTAGGGCGAAGCCACTGAATTTCCGGCAACGGTGCGCTACTTTGGGGCGGGCGCTAACTTCGGGCGGGCGCTAAGGTTAGCGCCCCAAAACTGCCTATACTGAAAATCTAGCCCTATGACTCTACCACTGAATTTACGGCGCAGGGGCGCTAACTTTTTCAGGGCGCTAAAAGTATGTCCTGACGAAGTTAGTGCCCCAGAGGGGCCACCACCGAATTTTTCCCCCCATAGACTTTCTGGGTTATTCTCAGACCTCTTTGACCTGAATAACTGAATAGATTATGGAGTCCTATAAAAGTTGCTGATAAATCAAGCATCATGTTAGTTCCATTCAGTTAAATAAGAAAAAATGTTTTTTAGTTGGAAGTAGCGTATGACCTCTATTTCCCAATGAAGCCCTTTCTTACATAAATGTAACATTCTTTTTCTTCCAAGCTCAGAATTACATAAATTGTTGGAGTATATGAGTCACATGAATAAATTGTTACCATAATAATTAATTCACAATAGCACTAAGGGTTTTGGTCTAAACATATACTTCAATTTGATTTGCCACCTACCTTTCTATCTGCTGTATTATTTAATTAATTGACAAATATCAATAATTATTTTAAGAAGACAACTGCCATAACACAAGCCCTTGCTAAGAAAGTCCTTGTTCCCTCACTCCCACAGAGTGTTTCTTTACTTGCCAATATCCCATTTAAACACATGTTTACTGTTCATGGTAATGTTTTTTCACCCATAGAAATACATATTTGTGATGCGGCACACCAACAGCTGTACAAATAGATGCAGGGATGCTTCAAACAGAGCAATATTAATGGCTTTGAACATTATAGGCAATACCTACCTCCTGTTGCAATGTGGCAGCCTGTTGTCGGGGGGGGTGACACATCGGGGGAAGGCACCAGCAGCCAGGCTCATGGCACCATGATTGGCTCTGTTGCAAAGAAGGGAGGGAAAAAGAGTGGCAGGGCTATAGTAATAGGGGATTCGATTGTAAGGGGAATAGATAGGGGTTTCTGTGGTCGCGACCGAGACTCCAGGATGGTATGTTGCCTCCCTGGTGCAAGGGTCAAGGATGTCTCGGCGCGGGTGCAGAACATTCTGGAGGGGGAGGGGGAACAGCCAGTTGTCGTGATACATGTTGGTACCAACGACGTAGCTAAAAAAAGGGAAGAGGTCCTACAAGTAGAATTTAGGGAGTTAGGAGCCAAACTAAAAAGTAGGACCTCGAAGGTAGTAATCTCTGGATTACTACCAGTGCCACGTGCTAGTAAGAGTACAGAGAACAGGATAGTTAGGCTAAATACGTGGCTTGAGCAGTGGTGTAAGAGGGAGGGTTTTAAATTTTTGAGGCATTGGAACCAGTTTTGTGGTAGGTGTGACCTATACAAAAGGGACGGTCTACACCTGTGCAGAGATGGAACTGATGTTCTCGGGGTAATTTTTGATAAAGCAGTTCGGGAGCATTTAAACTAGTATGGCAGGGGGCTAGAAACCTATGTAGTGAAATAGAGGAAAGTGAAAGGCAGACAGAAATAAATGATAAAAGGGTGAGGAACAAAAAACAAAGGGCCAAACTAATTCATAAAAAATGTGAGCATACAAAAAGCCTGAGGGTTTTATACCTTAATGCGAGAAGCATCAGGAACAAGGTAGATGAATTAGCTGTGGAAATAGAGGTTAATAATTATGATCTAATTGGGATTACGGAAACATGGTTGCAGGGTGAGCAGGGCTGGGAGCTTAACATACAGGGGTATTCAGTATTTAGGAAGGATCGACAAAAAAGAAAGGGAGGAGGGGTAGCATTGCTAGTAAAAGAGGGGATAAATGCAATTGAAAGGAAGGATATTAACTCAGTTAATACAGAATCTATATGGGTGGAGCTAAGAAATAGCGAGGGGCGAAAAACATTAATAGGAGTGGTATATAGGCCTCCAAATAGTAAAATAGAGGTTAGGGAGGGCATCACGAGGGAAATTAGAGAAGCGTGCAATAAGAGCACAGCTGTCATCATAGGTGACTTTAACTTACATATAGATTGGACTAGCCTAATCAGTAAAAATAATGAGGAGGAGGAATTCCTTGAGTGTTTGAGGGATGGTTATCTGGATCAATATGTCGAGGAACCAACTCGGGAACAGGCTATATTGGACTGGGTACTGTGCAATGAGAAGGGACTAATCAGTAATCTTGTTGTACGGGGACCCTTGGGTCAGAGCGATCATAACATGATCGATTTCTCACTCGAAATGGAGAGCGAAGAAATTGACTCAGAGACTAAGGTCCTGAATTTAAACAAGGGGAATTATGATGCCATGAGACGGGAACTGAGTAGGTCTGAGTGGACAACGTTCCTGGGAGGACTGGAGGTAGATAAACAATGGCAAACATTTAAAGATAGAATGACAAAATTGCAAAAATTGTTTATACCAATCTGGCATAAAAGGAAATCTAAAAAGGTGACTCAACCGTGGATAACAGGGGAAATTAGAGACAGCATAAAATCCAAAGATAGGGCGTATAAAATAGCCAAAAAAAGCGCCAGAGCGGAAGATTGGGAACAGTTTAAGATAGAGCAAAGGAGGGCAAAGGGCATAATCAAGAGGGGCAAAATAGCTTACGAAAACAAGCTGGCGGAAAATATAAAAACTAACTCCAAAAGCTTTTATAAGTATATCAAAAGGAAAAGACTGGTGAAAACCAAAGTTGGTCCATTGCAGTCAGATACGGGGGAATATATAATGGGAAATAAGGAAATGGCAGATCAACTAAATGCATACTTTGGGTCAGTCTTTACGAAGGAAGACACAAAAAACCTCCCTGGGATATCGGGAAAAATAGGGACATTGGCAAAGGAGGAACTGACGCAAATCAATATCTCTAAGGATATGGTGTTAAGGAAGCTAATGGGATTGAAGGTGGACAAATCCCCAGGGCCTGATAACATGCATCCTAGGGTACTGAAGGAGGTGGCCCTAGAGATAGCGGATGCACTAAGGATGATTTTTCAGAATTCATTAGACTCGGGAACAGTACCGATGGATTGGAGGGTAGCTAACGTTACCCCACTATTCAAAAAGGGGGGTAGGGAAAAAGCAGGTAATTACAGACCTGTAAGCCTTACATCAGTTGTGGGCAAAATGCTGGAGTCCATCATTAAGGATGAAATAGCGGAGCACTTAGCAAATGGGGACAGGATAGGACAGAGTCAACATGGATTTACAAAGGGTAAATCGTGCTTGACTAATCTATTGGAATTTTTTGAGGGAGTAACTGGTAGAATAGATGGGGGAGAGCCAGTAGATGTGGTGTACCTGGACTTCCAAAAGGCCTTCGATAAGGTCCCACATAAAAGATTAGCATGGAAAATTGAGGCTCATGGGATAAAGGGGAAAGTTTTGGCGTGGATAGGGAACTGGCTGTCAGATAGAAAACAGAGAGTTGGAATAAACGGCTCATTTTCTGAATGGCAGGCAGTAACAAGTGGGGTACCACAGGGATCTGTCCTGGGCCCCCAGCTGTTCACAATTTACATTAATGACCTGGATCAGGGAGTCGGATGCAGCATTTCCAAATTTGCAGACGACACTAAACTAGGAGGGGGGGTGGGCTCAGAGGAAGAGACCAGGAAGCTCCAGAGCGATTTGGACAGACTGGGCGATTGGGCGGATAAATGGCAGATGCACTATAATGTGGACAAGTGCGAAGTTATCCACCTTGGGTGCAGGAACGGGAGGGCAAATTATTATTTAAATGGCAATAGATTGGGAGAGGGGGAAGTACAGAGAGACCTGGGTGTTCTTGTACACCAGTCACTGAAGGCGAGCATGCAGGTGCAACAGGCGGTCAAGAAGGCAAACGGTATGCTGGCCTTCATAGCAAAAGGGTTAGAATACAGGAACAGGGATACCTTGCTGCAGCTGTACAGGGCACTGGTGAGACCACACCTCGAGTACTGTGTACAGTTTTGGTCGCCTCATCTGAGGAAGGATGTTCTTGCCATGGAGGGGGTGCAGCGGCGATTCACCAGGCTGATACCAGGAATGGCGGGAATGACCTATGAGGAGAGACTATGTAGTTTAGGGATGTACACACTGGAGTTTAGAAGATTGAGAGGGGACCTCATAGAAGTGTATAAAATTCTGACAGGTCTAGACAGACTGGATGCAGAAGGAATGTTTCCCTTGGCGGGTGAGAACAGAACTAGAGGACATAATTTAAGGATAAGGGCTAAACCATTTAGGACAGAGATGAGGGGGAATTTCTTCACTCAGAGAGTGGTGAACCTGTGGAACTCATTGCCACAGAGGGCAGTGTACGCCAGCTCATTAAATATATTTAAGAGGGAATTAGATATATTTCTACGGGCAAAAGGGGTTAAGGGTTACGGAGAGAAGGCGGGGACGGGATACTGAATTAAAGGATCAGCCATGATCTCATCGAATGGCGGAGCAGGCACGAAGGGCCGAATGGCCTACTCCTGCTCCTATCTTCTATGTATCTATGTATATGCACCATCTCTGCTTTTGTACTGATGTGTCCCAATCACAGTGGATCATTTCTTTCTTTGAACTTGGTTTTAACCCCCCAAAAATCAGATAATGAAGCAGTTCATGCCTGCATGCAAAAAGAACTGGATGACATTCAGGCTTGGGCTGATAAGTGACAAGTAACATTCACGCCACACAGGTGCCAGGCAATGACTATCTCCATCAAGCGAGCGTCTAACCACCACCCCTTGACATTCAACAGCATTACCATCGCCGAATCCCCCACCATCAACATCTTGGATGTCACCATGGATCAGAAACTTAACTGGAACAGACACATAAATACTGTGGCAACAAGAGCAGGTCAGAGGCTGGGTATTCTGCGGCAAGTGTCTCACCTCCTGACTCCCCAAAGCCTTTCCACCATCTATAAGGCACAAGTCAGGAGTGTGATGGAATATTTGCCACTTGTCTGGATGAGTGCAGCACCAACAACACTTAAGAAGCTCGACACCATCCAAGACAAAACAGTCTGCTTGATTGGTACCCCATCAACCACCTTAAACATTCACTCCCTCCACCACTGGCGTACCGTGGCTGCAGTGTGTACCATCTACAAAATGCGTTGCAGCAACTCGCCAAGGCTTCTTCGACAGCACCTCCCAAACCCGCGACCTCTTACACCTGTTTGAAAGTCTGGATATAGCACATGGCCAAGCACTGTCTTTCTCCTGGTGACTCCTTTCAGGTGGCCAATAAAGTGGAGTAGCAGAGCACTTACTCTTTTTAGGTGAAGTCCTCAGGAAATTCCCGGAATAAATGTTTCTCGAGTGTTGGTGAAGCCTTGACAAAGTGTCCCAGAAAGTCTCCCTATGTCTTTCAGAGGTCCTCTTCACAGCTCCAGCAGCATTGCAGATGAAATGATGACATCCTTTTAAGTAGCGCTTGAAATTGACATCAACGCTGTGTTTACTCCCAAACTGCTGGTCGCTGTTAGGAGAGGGCGTTAGGACAAGCACTAGCCAGCAAAATGCTATGCAGCCTCTTTAATGAGCGCCAGCAGGCATTGTAAGTGGCAATCAGCTGTTTAATGAGTCTTGGTGCGGCCGTACCAAGCACTGCTTCAACTCCTTTACCAAGCTGGTGTCTTGCGCTAAATGCGGGTTAAACCGGTATTGCAGCTTAAGACCCCCATCTTGGCCACTTCAGAGTTTCTTTAGCACCTAAAGTGTTTGGCAAAAATTGCCCCACACTGACGATTTCTAGCATTTTCTGTTTTTAATGCATCTTCTTAAAAAAAACTAATATTTCAAGCATTCTGATATTAGAAAACATCGTAAGATTACAGAGATCAAGTGATATTAAAGATTCTGGGTGAGAAATTCATTATAGCCCAGGAGTGGGCGCTAACTTTGGAAAAGTTTGAGGTTTAGCACCAGGCGCTAATAAATCTCGCTGAATCTAAAATCAATGTCTTTGCTCAAAGAAAGGATGGGATTGCTAAATCAATGGCTAATGGCCTAGCGCAGTGGCATTACACTCAAAGCGCTAATTAATATCAGGTGCAGTCTAATCGCAAGTCATCATTGCCACAGGCTCTTTCCAGTTCTTAAAGTGAAGGTTCATTCATGCTGCAGAACCTCATTCTCAGCATTGCTGCCTGTGAACCTGCCTCAGCAAGCAGGAGCAGGCCAAGCCCAAGGAGCCAGATGACTCAAGCGGGTTTCATTGAAAGGATATTTATTTGTCATAGCTGTAATGTATGTACCTTTAAGGGAGAGAACTACTTTTTACAGCTCCTGTATACTGTAAGCACCGGCAGTGACCACACCTGTATATAAACCCTGAGTAGTGATCTGTACAGTTAGTTCTAGAGTAACCCTCATTCAGTAAACACCTGTTGTACCGTTTCTCCTGCAGTCTGTGTCTTATTATACAAAGACACAACATTGGCGACGAGCTGATTCGAACCTACCTGCAACTCTGCATCACCTCCCAGGGATTCGCTCCTGGAGAACAGTGGAAGGAGGTCGAGTCCAGAAGCACGGGCGTCGACCACGGGCAACCGCCCAGTCATCCAGCGGAGATTTGAGCATCGCAGGGGAGACTGTCGAGAGCCAGGCTTGGCTTTCCAGTCATGGTGGTCCAGCGAAACGGGCTGGCAACAGGTACTGCGCAGACCCTTCCCAGACAGCAGCAGCTAGAGCCGACCGAGCAGCACAGAAAAAGGCCGAGCAGCGTCGACGGGGAAGAGAGAGAGGGCAGAGCGCACAGGGCGCAGCCGGTGTTCAGGACTCAGTGGCGTCAACAGGGAGAGAGACGAGAGAGAGCAAAGCGCAGCCAGTGTTCAAGGGCCGAGCAGCGTCAACGGGGGAGAGAGGCGCGCAGGAAAACACGCAGAGCGCAGCCGGTGTTCAAGGGCCGAGCAGTGTCAACGGGGGAGAGAGGCGCGCAGGAAAACGTGAAGTGCTGCCATTGACATGAGGAACGCAGAGAGCGGCATTGGCAGCAGCGCAGAAGCAGTGCATGAAACCCACAGGGTGTCGCCATTTGCCACGCGGACCGCCGAGAGCGGCGTTGGCAGCAGCGCGGGAGACGCCATTTTAAGTCGCAGTGAGGAAGAAAGGAAAGCGTGGGAGACGCCATTTTAGGTCGCAGCGGGGAAGAAAGGAAAGCGCGGGAGACGCCATTTTAAGCCAGTCTAACCACACCCAAAAATGCCGAAGAGTGGCAGTATCACAGCGTTCGACAATGAAGTCGAAGATTGGACGACATATGTCGAACGCATAGAAGTATACTGCAAGGCGAATGAAGTGCCAGATGACAAGAAAGCGCTGGTATTGTTGAATTCAATGGGTGCAAAAATGTATGGCTTACTACGAAACCTAGTAACCCCAGAGAAGCCAGTAGAAAAGGATTTTGAAAACATAGTGTCAATCCTACAGGACCACTTAAACCCCACACCACTGCTGATAGCAGAAAGATTTAAGTTTCACAAAAGGAACCAGCATAAAGATGAAAGTAATGCTGAGTATTTAACGGAACTGTGCAAGCTATCAAAACACTGCCAGTTTGGAACGGGACTAGCAGATACTTTAAGGGACAAGTTTATGTGTTGGCTTCAAAGTGAAGGAACCCAGAAACGGATTCGATCAGAAAAGGATCTTACGCTGGACAAGGCTTTCAGCATTGCAGTATCACATGAAGCAGCAGCACGGGGCACTGCAGAAATACAACAGAGACCGCAAGAATATGGCACAAATGAAATGTCATATGGAACAGAGAAGTGCTATCGCTGTGACAGAACAACACACGACCATAATGATTGCTGGTTCAAGGACAAAGTGTGCAGACAGTGTGGAAAAGTAGGACACATAGCAAGAGTCTGCAGGTCGGGAAAGAAAACCAGCAGCAAGAAATCTCCACAGGAGAAGTACAAGAAGGTACATAAGGTGACGGAGAGAAGCTCAGACGAACAGAAAAGTGATACAGACTCAGGAAGCAAGGAGCTGGGTTGTCTGAAACTACATAATGTGATCAAAACGGAGGATCACCAAACTATCTGGGTCACGCTCAAGATAGCAGGAGTCCAAGTGAAAATGGAATTGGACACATGATCAGCCCTAACTGTCATAAACCGAAGGGATTACAAGCGGCTATTCTCACATATACCCTTGAGAGATACAAAGATTGTCTTGAAGACGTACATGGGGCAAAAAGTCTACCCCAAAGGAAATATAAGGGTGAACGTTATATATAACGGCAAGGAAACACCAAAAATGGACCTATATGTATTGCCAGATGGAGGACCACCACTACTAAGATGTGAATGGATCCGGAAGATACAGCTAGATTGGCATTCTATACAAGCACTGACTGTAGATGCCAATAAGGATGACGACGTCACACCTGGTCGACTGTCAAAAATGCTAACTGACGCACAAGAAGTGTTCCAGCAGGGACTCGGAACACTAAAAGTCATAACAGCGATGATCAAAATAGAGGAAAATGCAAGCCCAAAGTTTTTTAAGGCCAGACCGGTACCTTATGCGATCCGCCCAGCCGCCGAAGCAGAGCTGGAAGGTTTGGAACGTTCAGGAGTACTGTCCAAAGTGGACTGGAGCGAGTGGGCTACACCCATCGTTCCTGTAATGAAGAGGTCGTTGAGTAATATGCTTGGGGAACCAAAGAAGGCTCGCATCTGTGGGGACTTTAAGGTGACAGTGAACCCAGTCCTTCACACTGTACAATATCCGCTTCCGCGGATTGAAGATATTTTCGCCTCGCTATCTGGAGGGAAACGCTTCACTAAGATTGATCTGGCCCAGGCGTACCTGCAAATGGAGGTAGAAGAAGCCTCGAAACAGTACCTCACGATCAAAACTCATAAAGGTCTCTACCAACACAACCGGCTGGTGTTCGGGGTAGCATCAGCTCCGGCTATTTGGCAAAGGGCAAAGGAACAAGTCCTGCAAGGGATTCCAGGGACCCAGTGTTATTGGGACGACATCCTGGTCATGGGCGAAAATGACAGTGATCACCTCGCCAACCTGGAGCAGGTGCTCACTAGATTGAAGGAATGTGGGCTCCGAGCTAATCGCCACAAATGCGAGTTTTTCCAGAAGCAGATCTCGTATTGTGGCCACGTTATTGATAAAGAGGGGTTACATAAGTCCCCTGAAAAGATTGAGGCAGTAGTCAAGGCTCCAGCACCGGAAAATGTGTCACAACTGAGGTCGTTCCTCGGGCTGGTGAACTACTACCATAAGTTCGTGCTGAATTTGTCTACCGTACTACACCCACTGAACACCCTACTGCAAACGGGGGTACCATGGAAGTGGAGTTACGAATGTAAACGAGCTTTCCAGAAGAGCAAAGCATTGATCACATCAAAAGAGGTGTTGGCTCATTTCAACCCAGCATTATCAATTCGGTTGGCGTCTGATGCATCACCCTATGGCATTGGAGCGGTGCTGTCGCACAAATTCCCAGACGGCTCGGAGAGGCCAGTAGCCTTTGCGTCTCGGTCACTAACCTCAGCTGAGCGTAACTACGCCCAGATTGACAGGGAGGCCCTCAGCCTAGTGTGGGGAGTGAAAAAGTTCAATCACTATCTGCACGGGCAAAAGTTCACCTTGCTGACTGACCACCAACCACTAGTCTCCATCTTTAATCCAAAGAAGGGCATTCCGGTGATGACTGCGCAACGGCTACAAAGATGGTCCCTTTTTCTAGGGGCGCACCAATATGAAATCGAGTATAAGGGCACGAAACAGCATGGAAACGCTGATGGGCTATCACGCCTGCCACTGCCTACTGCGGAGGAAGCACCAGCAGTGGATCCTGTCGAAATATTTCATTCGACTATAATTGAATGCTTGCCAATAACTAACGCTATATATAGAAGGAGACCCGAAATGACCCGACACTGCCTCGGGTATATGATTTGACGGTGAAGGGATGGCCAGCACATGGCGACTCACTGTTGCCAGCATTCTCATCCAGAAGAGAACAGCTGTCAGTATGTCAGGCGACCTTGATGTGTGGATCCCGAGTGGTAATTCCACCCAAGTTAAGGGAGAGAGTGCTCAATGAGCTTCACGAAGGTCATCTGGGAGGGGTGAAAATGAAAAGCCTTGCTAAGGCTTATGTGTGGTGGCTGGGGATCGATCAGCAAATCGAGGACCTGACAAAGAGCTGCTCAGGATGCCAGAAGGTCCAAAATGCACCACCACATGCCCCTCTACACCCATGGGACTGGCCCTCATCTCCATGGCAACGGGTGCATATTGATTTTGCTGGTCCATTCATGGACTCAATGTTTTTAATAGCCGTGGATGCGCACTCGAAATGGCCTGAGGTGATCAAAATGTCCTCCACCACCACGGAGAAAACTATTGCAGTCCTACGGACCATTTTTGCCAGGAACGGCTTGCCAGAGCAGATTTGCTCTGATAACGGACCACAGTTTGTGTCCGAAGAGTTTCAAAGATTAATGAAAAGGAATGGGGTAAGGCATTACACATCCGCCCCGTATCATCCAGCCACAAATGGATTGCGGTTTGTACAAACCTTTAAAAAAGCAGTAAAGGCCATGTGCGATGACGACATTTCACTGCAGCATAAGGTGGACAATTTCCTGTTAGCCTACAGAAATGCGACACATGCAGTCACCAACCAGGCCCCGGCCATGATGTTCTTTAACCGAAGGTTGAGATCTCGTCTGGATTTGCTCGGACCAAATGTACGAAGAGATGTTGAGAGTAAGCAATTCCAGCACATCAATGAGAAGCCGACAAGGAGCTTCAATGTAGGGCAACCAGTCTTGGCCCACGACTACCGAACAGAGAAATGGCAACCAGGAACGATATGCACACGGCAGGGGCCACTAATGTACACAGTGGACGTTGGGGAGAACATTGTGAGACGCCATGCTGACCAGATCCTAGAGTCACAGGAACGAGTCAACCCCATGTCTCGGTCATACGTACCTGGTGAGGGACCCGACGTACAGGTCGCATCTACCTCAGAAACAATAGCATGGGAAGCTGATGAATCAACTGACGACAGGGTGCTAGAATCGCCTCCGCACCAAGAGCGAGACACTCGGGAAGGACGCTATCCAGAAAGAGTCAGGAAGCCTCCCCAAACACTGAATTTATAAATAGACTATTTTCAGCTAATGCTGCATGTTAAAAGTGTTAATTTTAATTAGTTTGATATTTAATTGTTAAATTAGTGTTTTGGTACTGTTAATCTAAAAGGGGAGGAATTGTAATGTATGTACCTTTAAGGGAGAGAACTACTTTTTACAGCTCCTGTATACTGTAGTATCGGCAGTGCCCACACCTGTATATAAACCCTGAGTAATGATCTGTACAATTAGTTCTAGAGTAACCCTCATTCAGTAAACACCTGTTGTACCGTTTCTCCTGCAGTCTGTGTCTTATTATACACAGACACAGCAATAGCCCCTTTGGGGTTACCCCGGGTCAGGCGTATTTCTCAGATGCTCACTTTCAAATAAAGGTTGAGGTAGCCTAATCCTAAAGATGCTTAACTGGGTCTAAAGGTCTAATCTATCTCTCCCTAAAGGAAAGGAGCAACCTGAGAATGTTACCATCCTCCAGATGGCACTTTAATAAGTTTAGCCAGACAGTAAAGTTCCAGATATTATAAGGGTCTGGAGATCTCCTTCAGAAATATGTAACTCTTCACCAAAGAGTGTACAGAGATTGGGTTTGCGAGTTATTGGTACAGAAGACTTATGTGAGACAATTCTTAAAATATATAGAGATTTTTTTTTTTTTAAATCATGCAATTTACAGTTGGTGAATCAGTCAATCACAAAGTTAACTGTTCTAAAAAGAGAAAAAATACAATCTTATTTTTAACAGAGAATCTTACTTTTAAATCATAACTTCACTACAGTATTACAGTTTTTAAACTTTTCCATACAGGATATCCGTCAATTATCAAGTTAGCAGTTTCCTTCAATCACCGAGGTACAAAAGAATGAAGGACTACAGAGTCGCCCCTGTAGTCGAGAATTCCTTTACCCGATTAAAGCGAGTCCACCTATCTCATTCGAGACTCCAATATTTATACCCCTTTTTCAGTTGTTTTTCATAAGGTTTCTGTTGATCCAAGTTAATTATCACTAATCATCTTTTAGCTGACCTACTGAAATTCTTACTGCCATATCATCAATAGCTACTGGGAGTTTACCATATATGTGCAAAGGGCAGATGTACCTTACCTCATGTCACTCTCAAGAAGTTTTAATTAAGATCATTCATCCAGGGTTGACCATTGTCTTGTTTTAATAAGGTTACCCATTCGGGGCCACCCATTCCTCTGTTCCAATAAGGTTACTTATTCAGGGTCAACAACTTGTCCTATTTCAATAGCCAGAATTCTTTCATAGCTATTTCATAGTTAGGTTTCTAAATTTCCAAACCCAGTTCGTCATGTTTTAAAGAATTTATAAGGTAGAGTTCCTTATAAGGTACTCTTCAGGGTTAACCACTGTCTTACCTCAACGAGGCCAGAATTCTTTCAGAAGGTAGGATTTTATCTTTTGTTTTTAAAGTTATATATTGTATTTTTCTAAAAAGGCTATAGTGTATTTATCCAAAAAGTTTATATAATAGCATTCCTTCACATCATGATGGCAGATCCACACCCCAGGGAGAGAGCCTGCAGATTTTTGGACCAAGCATTGGAGGAGTTGGTGTTGGTGTGGAGGGACGGAGGGCGGTGTTCTTCCTGGCAAATGGCAGGAGGCCCTCGCCACAAATCTTCCGTGCCATGTGAAAGGAGGTTGCCCATCAGGTCTTGGGCAGGACTGTGGTCCCCAGGACACATACACAGTGCAGGAAGAAATTTAACTACCTCACTTGGGTGGTCAGGGTGAGTCAATGGGCTGGATTTTGCCAGGCTTGAGGAGACGGGAATGGAGGCGTGTGGGGTGTTAAAAATGCACAAAGAGGCGGGCGGGCCCGACCCCTCCTCCAAGTAATTTTCCCAAATGCGTGGTTTTTGATGCCGTCTCCGTCCCACCTCCAAGAGGCGGGATAGGCCCTTAAGGCCCTTAACAACTACTTAATTGTCTCTATAAACCCATTTTGAGAGGCCTTTCAGATTTTAACACGTTTCCCACATGATTTATGTCTCCTCTGAAACACGACGGTGAAACCTGGCGGGAGCACAATTGGATTGCTGACTGTCAGCTGCAGCTCCACCATTAAATAAGAGATTTGATCAGTCATCATTTGCAGGTGGCAGGACTTTGTTGTCTCAGATCTGGGGGAACTTTTAGCAGGCATAACCAAAGCTGTGGAAGTTTGGAGCCTGACACCCATCTCCAGTGTGACCTCCTGGGAAACCCCTCTCGCCAACTTGACTGAGCGCTTCCTCAACTGAGGCATCTACCAAAAGCATGGGAAACATTTATTTCCTTTCCTCCTGGACATCAGATAGGATGAAGACCAGCCACAGCAGCAGCAGAACCATGAACAACAGCAGCACCAACAGCAGCGGCAACAACAGGAGCGCCAAGATGCTGCTCACCCACCTGAAGCTGCACAGGCCAGAAGGCGCCAGCCCATGGAAGCCCGTCAGCGCAGGAGATACCCCCCAAACAGGGTCTACAGACAAAGGATCAGCTACCTCAACATGAGTGAGCAGCAGTGCCAAAGGCGGCTCCGACTTTCGTGAGAGGTAGTGGGTGACATCTGTGCAATGCTGCAGCAAGACCTGGAGCCCAGAGGAGCAGGTGGACACCCCTTACCAGTGGCCGTCACTCAACTTTTTTGCTTCAGGCTCATTCCAGGGATCATCAGTGGACATCAGCGGCGTCTCCCAGGTGGCCGCTCACACTTGCATCACGCAGGTAACCGATGCCCTCTTTGCCATCGCGCACAATCACATTCATTTCTCCAAGGATCAGGCAAGTGTTACGGCGCATGCGGTTGGATTAGCTAATCTGGCAGGCTTTCCAAGGGTGCAGGGCGTCGTTGTCTGCACACTTGTGGCCCTTAAGGCACCCCATTGTAATCCAGGTATTTTTGTCAACTACAAGAGCTTCCACTCCCTCAATGTGCAGCTGGTGTGTGACCACAAGAAGGAAATTTTGCATGTTTGTGCCAAGTAACCTGGCAGTTGCCATGACTCCTTCATACTGCGCCAGTTTAGTGTGCCTCCACTCTTCCGTCTCCCAGACCAATTTAACGGATGGCTACTTGGATACAAGGGCTATCCCCTGAAGACGTGGCTAATCACGCCGTTGAGGAGCCCATCCAACGAAGCTGAGGAGAGCTACAACTACAGCCACATTTCCACCAGATCCATAATTGAGCAAACCATCGGCATGCTGAAGATGCACTTCAGATGCCTGGATAGATCAGGTGGAACCCTGCAGTACTCAGCAGCCAGGGTCTCCAGAATCGTCGTGGTTTGCTGTGCACTTCACAACATGGCACAGAGTCGTGGCTTGTAGATTCCTGAGGACCAAGTGGCTCCTCCCATATCCTCCTCAGATGAGGAAGAGAAGGAGGAGGAGGAGAGCGAAAAAGAACACCTTGCAGAGGCCCATCAACCAGCGGCAACAGTACGCGAGAAGATTGCTGCCCGCGATACAAGGAACACACTCATCTTGGCCAGATTTGCTTAGCCTAGCCAATCAAGCACATTTGCCTCGCAGCTTCTTACCAGAGCATCGACAATGGCCAAGAACCAACGGATTCCTAGCACTCTGACCACCATACTGACAATTGCAAGTAATCCTAAGCCCTCAATGTGGAAGTCCCATCGCGAAATGACACATGCCACAACTGCAACAGTTGAAATCTGAATTTTTATTTACAATAACCAACTGATGGCATTTAAAAAATAAACACAACATTTCACCCAAGTGACTACCCTTGTGACTATTTGTGCAGTAACTTTCTCTTATGCGTGCTCCTGCGTGGTGCTTCCCCTGTGGCTTCAGCAGATGTGGAGGCCCCTTGCTCACTTTCTTGCTGCTCCTGTCTCGACACCTTTGGCAGGCGTCCTCTGGGGTTGCGAACCTGTGAGGGCTCGGTAACAGTGTGCTGCTCCTACGGTTGTGCAGAGGTTGAGACGCCAATCTCAGTTGGGTAGGGACTCTGGTGGGGCTCTGACCGAGGACTTGGCAGTGGCATAGAAGAGTGAGCGCTTGGAGAGGAGCCCCCACTTCCTTGTTCTCTGCCACCAATATCCCTCTCATGGGTCAGGACCACCTCAGCACTTGCAAGTGGCTTGAGAGCACCTTGCTGCATATCAGGGGGGCCATGGGGACCCGTATCTGCACTGGCAGTCCTACTGAGAAGGACTTCCATGAAGGCCTGGTTTCTCTGTTCAATAGCTGACCATCACTCCTCAAGAGATGTCAGCCTATTCTGAACACGCAACATGTTTTTTACACTCTGGCGACTTAGCTCCTCCATGGCCGTAGCCATCCTCTCGTCTACTGTAGCCATCCTTTCCACGGAGGTTGCCATCCTTTCCGTGTTGCTGCGTTCATGCGCCAATGACTCCACAAATGCTCTGCAAATGTTTGCGATGGGCTCCTCCATTCATTCCACACTCGCAGCGACCCTGGAGACAAAACCTGCCAGAGACTTCTGCACCTGTTCCTGGAGTTCCAGCACCGCTGTTCTTCTGGATGGACCCAGAGGCAGAGGGTCGACATGCAGCTGATCCGAGCTGGGAGAGTCCTGCGCCCTCCGACTGGGACTCTCCACTGCTGTCCCTGTCTCCACAATCTGCTGCTGCTCACTTGTGAACTGTGATACACCAGGTGACAGCATTATTCTATCTTGCAAAGGTCCCACCGTGGTGTGAGTGTCTGCGCTGGTGCTGGGTTGGCTGAATTCTGCTGACACTGCGCCCTCAGAGGTTGCAGCTTCCTCTGAGAAGTCTGGAGGCTCAGGCTTTTCCTCCTGGATAGTGGGGACGGGTGCTTGCGATGGTCCTGTGGGGGAGTAAAGAAAAGAGTCAGAGATGTGAGGCCAAGGTTACATGCACATTGCATGTTGCAGATGATAATAAGTCCATCTGTTAGAGCTTCAGAATCATTATCAGCGACTCATGCAATGTCAGTGAGAGAGATGAAAAACTATTCTGTCACCAGCTTTCTCTGAGGCACCCATCTGTCCATCCCCCACTTGCGCATCGTACTCGAGTCCCACGATCTCCAGGACCGCCTCCTACCAAGGGGTGAGGTGGGCTACTGAGGGTGGCCCTCCTCCTGTCGTTGCTCTTTCCCTCTTATTGTGAGCTCTCTTTTCCTGCAATGAGGGAGACAAGTGGCGTTTGAGTGAGAATAAAGGAGTGAGTTTAGAGAATCCATAGCATAGATGCTTAGAAGGAGACGAAGATGGAGTGAGTTGGCAAGACCAAGGGCCCTCCCTGTGTTTTGTAAGTTGTTTTCATAGCATCACAGTGATAGGGAGTGTATGGGCTGCATAGTCGAATAGTTAGGTGAATGTGATCATAAAGAGAGAGGGAATGGGTAAGGGTGCAAAGATATCAGTGTCAAGTGGGATGTGGAGGAAGAGGTTTCTAAAGCTGAGTGCTGGTGAGGAGAGGCAATGGGGATCAGATGGAGGGTGATGGGAAAGTCATATTCACTTTTCCAGTGCGCAGAAGGTCATGAAACCTCTTCCTGCACTGAAGCCAGATTCTGCGGATCATCGACAACGAGTTGACCTCCTGGGCCACCTGGACCCACACAGCCTTCGTTTGCTGAGGAGGCTTCTTCCTCCCTGATGAAGGGAAGAGCACCTCCTTGCTAGCTCTTGCTCCCTCCACCAAAGCTTGCAGGGCGACGTCATCAAATCTGGGAGCAGACTTCGGTCACCCACTGCTCATTCTGCCTCCAGGTCCCTCTCACTGCAATGGCCAAAAGGTTGGCAGTCTGCAGAAGGAGCAAGGCTTCTTGCTGACCTTAAATGCAGCAGCAATGATGACGTCATCAGAGGCAAGTTTCAAACTGAAAAAACTAATTGGGCCATGGGTTGCCACACGCTGGAACTCAATTGCCCAATTATGTGAAAATCGCATCAGTCTCCCACATCGATTTGGAATTAGGTGGATAACATGAAAAGCAGATGACACGACCCCAGCCCGCCCCAATGACAAAATCCAGCCCAGTGCCTCAACAAATGCTACATACCACCATCTGAACCACAGTCTGCAAATGCTGGCCAAAGCACCACACCCCCAGCACTCACTTAACCACCAACAATCTCCACCTACCAACACTCACACCCACATCTCATACTTTGCATTCAATGACAGCTATTCAACTATGGCAGGCACATCACCCAAACATATTGCTCCACACTCACTCACACACTTTCCTTTCTCTTGCAGGCCAAGGTGGCTCACAAACAGGAGGGAGCAGGAGCGCACAGGCCGGGGACAGGCCAACACCCAAACATGCTCTGTGCAATCATTTCTCATTTCCTGCCCCCTCCACTCACCTTAACCCGTTTCTTGTGCCTTTATGCTTTTGGATAATGAGCAAGCACCTGAGCAGCATGTCCCTGAGGGCACCGTTGAGAGCAATATGAGAGAAGAGGAGGAGGAAGAACACACCATCTCACTGCATGTCTCACCCACAGGCACCAGCTCAGATACTGGCACTACACCTTCTTTACAGTGTAGTATAGTAGTGGGATCTACACAGGGTGATGCACTGGGAACAAGCGGGCTGCAGCAAGGCCAGAGGAAAAGGGTAGCTCCTAGGAGGGCGATTTTGCATGTGAGTTCTTCTGCACAGGACTCAGATGAGGACCTTGATGGGGAGGTCTTTAGAAGAAGTGTGACGCGCATGCTCACGGAGATGATAGGTGCAATGGCAAGAGTGCCCGAGAGTCTGTCGGCAATGGTAAGGAGCAAGGAGCAGCCCACCTCCAACATTGCACAGAGCTCTGCGCACACCATGGAGCCCATCATTTCCAGTCTAGAAAGGCTGGTGGACTCCTAGAGAGATCATGGTGACCCAGGCCTGATGTTCACGTGTGATGGGCAATCTGGCAGCTTCCATTGCAGCACAGGCGGAAGCGACGCAATGTCTTAGTGCTGTAATGCAGTCTATGGTTGGTGCCATTCAATCTCAGACTGCTCTCATTCAGCCTCAGCTTGAAGCCACACATCGGGTAGATGCGGGAGGATGTTCCCGATGATGGGTGAAACTAGAACTAGGGGGCATAGTCTTAGAATAAGGGGCTGCTCTTTCAAAACTGAGATGAGGAGGAACTACTTCACTCAGAGGGTGGAAGGCCCATGGAATATGCTGCCCCAAAAAGCTGTAGAAGCTACATCATTACATAAATTTAAAACAGAAATAGACAGTTTCCTAGATGTAAAGGGAATTAAGGGTTATGGGGAGCGGGCTGGAATTTGGACATGAGTCTAGGTTCGGATCGGTCATGGCCCTGTGGGTAGCGGAGCGGGCCCAGGGGCCGTGTAGCCTGATCCTGCTCCTATTTTGTGTGTCTAATTCTGTTAGATTCAGGAGATGGTTCTGTGATAGTAGATTGGCGGTTAGGATCAGATCAGCCATGATCTTATTGAATGGCGGAGCAGGCTTGAGGGGCCGATTGGCCTACTCCTGCTCCTATTTCTTATGTTCTTATGTTCTTATGCTGCTATTGTGGCTGTGTCTATCACCGTCCACTGGGGCTTTCGCGGTGGCACAGCAGCTCAACAATCTGTGCTGCAACAGATTGCTAGCGATGCTGAGGTGCTGCCCCTGGGGAGTGCCAGTGGACCAGTGGAGCATTCCTGCTCTCACCACTGCCACTCCGCCATTGCCCTTTTCGCTGTCTGTCATTCAGCCAGCCCAGACTGCTGCTGCCTATGCTTAGGTGGTGCAGTCTACAGCCGGGCCTTCCAGGTCTAGAGCTGGTCGAGGGCATCCTGCAAGGCCATCTGAAGTTTCCTGCAGGGACACTCAGCAGCCTTCCACCAGCCATGCTGCAGCCACTGGGCAACACTTCGTTGGAGCACTAGAGTAGGTAAAGGTACAGTAACGACAGGCACTAAGGGATTGCACGAGGGTAAATAGTAAATATTGTTGTAAAGATGTGTTCACTGATTATTGATACATTTATTAATTCACTTTGGATAATTTTGTACTGTCTCTCATTTCAGCTGTGCGCTGTGATATGGCCTGCGAAAGGGATGGAATGATGGGGATGTGGTGAGCAATGGGGATCTGGGGTTGAATTTATTGGAACCGCAGTCTGATGAATTGATCACGGACCGTCCTTCCGGAAGGCTGATTGAGTGGCCGCCGCCTCCTCCCTCGCTCCTGCTCTTCCTCCTCTTCCTCCTCCTTATCTTCCTCATCCTCCTCATTGTCGTCCTCCTCCTCCTCTCCCTCTTCCTCCTCTTGAGCTGATCCCGCAATCCCTGCTGGCAAGGGCTGGGCCCTCATGATGGACAGATTGTGGAGCATGCAGCAGACCATGATGAAATGGAACACCCACTCCAGTGAGTACTGGGGGCTCCTCCCGAGTGGTCAAGGCAGTGGAACCATTGCTTGAGCACCCCGATGGTCTGCTCAATTATGTTCCTGGTGGCAGCATGGCTCTCATTATATGAGTGCTGAGCAGGAGTGTTGGCGTTGCGGAGGGGAGTCATGAGCCAGGTGGAAGCGGACACCTCTTGCCTCTGACCAGGCAGCCTCGAGCTTGACATGGTGGCTGGAAGAGTGCTGGCGCAGGTTGAAAGCACTGGGGTAGCACTGTGTAACATCACTAGGATAGGCAAAGGCACACACAAGACAGTCACTATGGGAATGCACAAGGGTGATTAGTTGATTTATTGATGTCATATTGGATGCATATATGGTAAAGTTGGATTTGAAAGTTCACTTTGTGGTGGCTTTTATTACAGCATTGTGGCCAAGAGGACACTGTGATGGTCAATAACAGAGGGAAGGTAAGGTGTGGGACAAATGTTTAAAAGGGATTGGATTTGTGGTCACTGGTACCACAGGTGGATGATTCCATCCCGGATATCCTGGCCAGAAAGAGACTGTCTGAGTTGCATCCTTCATTCCACTGCCTCTTCTAATGCACCTTCCTCTTCGGCTTCTTTCTCTTCTGCTTCCACCTCTTCTGTATCTTCCTCTTCCCTCTGTAAGCAGCTTGTCCCCTTTGCTGCCTCTGCTTCATCTCCATGTGCCCCCCAGGACTGTGAGCAAGTGGTCTTCTCAGAGGCAAAATACTGTTGATGCTGGAAATCTGAAATAAAAGCAGAAAATGCTGGAAATACTCAGCCGCTCAGGCAGCATCTGAACTTAAAACGTTAACTCGGTTTATCTCTCCACAGATGCTGCCTGACCTGCTGAGTATTTCCAGCATTTTCTGTCTTCTCAGAGGCCTTGCTAGCATCCAGCAGCACTCCCTGCACACTTAAAAATGTACCATGCCACTACATCAGTAAAATATTTAAAAAATGTCCAAGAGCTGAAATCCAAACTTATCTGATAGATATGTGTGTCCATTTAAGAAGCCCTGATGACATCTCTGCAGGGTTGCTACATGTACGTTTTTCCATGCGTAATTAGGAGCGGGCATAATGGTGTGCAGCAACATCCAAAATAGCAGTTGTGGCATTGCATACCGATTGACGTCACGATCTGCTCGTTTAAATTTGAGAGGCCAGCTCTGGCAATGGCAGCACTATGGCCCTCACCAAAATGGTGACTGCCATGTCCCGGGCCGGACGCCAGCGGAGGCGAAGCAGCTGTCACTTTTTCAACAAAAGAGGTCTTAATGGTTGGTGCTACAATGGGGAATATCTAGGCCACCTGTTTGAAAGTCTGGTTTTAGCACAGAGTTTTAGTCCTAATTGCTGATTACCATAATTTGGAGGTGCTAAATCAGACACCTGCAGGTTTAACACTCAAGCTCTGATTCGATGCAATTTTCATGGAGCAGTGTATGTGGGCACCACTCACCCATTTCCACTGAAGGTGTGGAGTGCTCTGGCTGGCACACAGCGGCATATTACAGGATGGCTCAGGGACCGAGGGAGAGGGTGCACAGGCTCTCAGATGCGGCACTGGAGGTCCTGGTGGAGGAGGTCCAGAGGAGGAGGGATGCCCTGTATCCACAGGGGTGAAGAAGTCCACCTCGCTCTCCTTGCCCTCCAATCTCTCTCTCCTGCAGCAGCTGGTGCTGCTCTCCCTGGCCTCATGTCCTCGTCCCATTCCTTGTCCAGAGCAAGGGAGACCCCCTTGCAAGAGGCCCATGACCAAGCACTCCCTTTCTCCTGGTGATTCCTATAAGGTGGAGTAATGCAGCATTTACTCTTTTTAGGTGAAGTCCTCAGAGAATTTCCAGAATAAATGTTGCTCGAGTGTTAGTGAATCCTTGACAAAGTGTCCCAGAATGTCTCCTGATGTGCTTCAGAGGTCCTCTTCACAGCTCCAGCAGCACTGCAGATGAAATGGTGAGTATCCCTTTAAATAGTGCTTGAAATTGACATCAACATCGTGTTTGCTCCCAAACAGCTGGTCACTGTTAGGAGAGGGTGTTTGATGAAGCTCTAGCCAGCAAAATGCTGTACAGCCTCTTTAATGAGTGCTAGCAGGTGTTGTTAGTGGCAAACAGCTGTTTAACATGTCTCGGTGTGTCCATTCTTAGTGCTGGCTTCAACACTTTTACCAAGATGGCATCTTGCAGGCGAAACCGGCGTTACAGCTTACGACCCCATCTTGGCTACCTTGGGGGCTCTTTAGCACTTAAAGTATTCGGTGAAAGTCGCCCCCCAAAAGTCTTACAGAAAAAGACCAGATTTGGGCGCTGTTCAAATTTCCCACTAAACTGGAGAATTGCCTTGATCAGTCTGTGTAGCAACATTAGAAATTTTAATATTCAGCTGGGGCGAAAAACTTAAGGTTGGAAAGGAAAATTGGGCAGAGGGTAAGACGAGCGGCCATTGCACAACGGCCCATTTTACGTCCCTGCTAAGAGTTAAAATGACCTCCTCCCCCCACCCCCCGTTCTTTTTAAATGTATTTACGCTAGTGCTATGCATAGTAACTGGAACAATTCTTCTCTTCATTTTTACTTTTAAAAAATATCACATGTAAGGCAGGGGGAAATTACATTGCCACCTTGTCACCTTTTCTTTCCTCGACTTATACCTCCCTAGAGGCCATGTTCTAACTTTCCAGCATGAGTGCTAATGGAGTATTTGTTTGAGGGCAAACAAGGTTGTCTCCCAGTAGAACAGGGGGAAATTGAAGCCACACAGGCTGCTGACCTGCATCAATACCTGCAGGAAACATTCTAATGCAAGTCATTTTCTTCTCTGTTTTGCAACGATTCATTTTTTCAACACATATGTATGTATTGATACATATGACATCCAATGATCTCTACTCACTTCTGCAGCTAGTCCTTTGTTGCAGTAATGTGCCACTTACTTATGCTACATGATGATATGTGACTCAAATAAATAATTTTCTAACAGCTTGTGAGGTATCCAAAACTGATGTATTAGTCGCAGCTGGTTGGCTGTTCACAAAGTTTGCTATTAGAGTGTTTGAAAAACCTCATGATGTTCCGCACACCTGAAAATTACTTTTTAGATCACTTGTGGTTTAATTATCCAGGGGCTAAATTGGGCTTTGTAGTGCCCGTTTTTAGGCACTACGCGGCCTCCTAACGCTCGAAAATGGGTTCCGTGATGCGCATGCTCACTTCCGATGACAACTTGGTAACGGGGTTTACAATTACGCACCTAACGCCCACCGGCAGCATGCAGAGCGAGCAGATTAGGACATGAATCAGTGTGCAATGCTGTTTTGACACCAGAGCTGTCATTTTTGAACTTCATGCTCTGGCTTACATCCTGTCTTAAGCTCGCACAACTGAACACGCATTAAATGAAATGAAGGACCACCCCACCAGCATTAATTAAAGACATCAAAAACTACTTACAGGTTAGTTGCTGGATTATTTCTTCTGGCTGCTGATGCAATTGTATGCGTTTGTGGAGCTTGAGTATACTTGGGTAAAGTTTGAGTAGTCTACAGGGAGTGGTCTGGCTGGTGCTGAAGTACTTTTTTGTGGATTTAAAAGCTTGTGCTGAAACAAGTTGCTTCCAGACATGGGTGTCCTGGGTTGCGCTTCCTCTGGCAATTGAGCAGGACTGGAAGAATGAAGAGAGGCTACGCAGAGCTGGACAAGATGCTAGAAGAGGAAGGAGGAGGAGGGGTGAAGGGCTCTCAGCAGGAGGCCATATCCGCCGACTTTCTTTTGGGAGCAATTCTCTTACCTCAGCTTCTGTGACAACCAATGCTTGAGACGTCTTCGCTTGACAAAAGAGGTCATGATTGAAATCTGCCAAGTGCTACAGCCACAACTGCGGTCTCAAAGCAGGGCGAGGACAGCATTGCCTGTGGCTGCCAAGGTGATGGGCCTTCAATAACCACAAAACTAGAAGTTATAGACTTAAACAAGTTGGCTTTTAATCACTAAGATCAGAGCTAACATCTCAACACGCTGACTGGTTCACAGGAATGAGTCATACAGATCCTGGGATCTTTATGTAAGAGAAGTCAGGGGCGGAGCCAAGAGCCAAGAACTGGAACCTCCCAGGTTAGTCGGGAAAGAGGAAGTGAAACTATACACAGTGGGGGAGGGTAATATACATGAGTGCAAAACGAATACAGGATCAAGACAAACAGATTTCATTACATTCACCCCTTCTATAGATTTAGTCCATCGGGGTGATGTTTCTTAAAAGTTGGTATAAGTGAGTCTGTCAGGAGGTTTTGCAGTTCTCAATGATCGGCACAAAGCCAGTTGGGGTGCCTCTAGTGGAGTGGATTCTGGTTCCTCCGCTGTCCGGGCCTCCGCAGTGTCTTCCAGGTTATCTGCAGTGTCCTCCAGGTTAAAGTTGGGTATTGATACCTCTGGGCGTCCTGTCTCTTTGTAGTGTAGGTCTTCATCGGGTAGTCTCCCATCGTTCTCTCCACTCCCCGAGGGAGCGAGGTCTTTTATGGAAACAGTGTCCTCTCGCCCATCAAAGTATTTGATATAGGCGTACTGAGGGTTTGCATGGAGGAGCTGTACCTTTTCCACAAGGGGGTCCATTTTATGGCCTCTCACGTGCTTCCGCAATAGTACTGTCCCCGGAGACGTCAGCCACGCAGGTAGAGATATGCCCGAGGTGGATTTCCGGGGGAAAACGAACATCTTTTCGTGAGGGGTAACGTAAGTGGCAGTACATAACAGAGACCTTATGGAGTGGAGCACGTCTGGGAGGACTTCCTGCCAGCGGGAGGTCGGAAGGCCTTTTGACTTTAAGGCTAACATGACAGCCTTCCAAACAGTAGCATTCTCCCTTTCCACTTGCCCATTACCCCGGGGGTTGTAGCTAATGGTTCTGCTAGTGGCTATCCCCTTCGAGAGCAAGAACTGGCGCAGCTCATCACTCATGAATGACGTCCCCCTATCGCTGTGTATGTAGTTCGGCATGCCAAACATGCAGAATAGTTTACAGAGACACTTGATGACCGTGGCACTGGTCATGTCTGGGCAGGGAATGGCGAAGGGGAAGCGGGAATATTCATCAATGATATTGAGGAAGTACACGTTACGGTCGGCAGAGGGAAGGGGTCCCTTGAAGTCCAGACTTAGGCGCTCGAATGGCCGTGTGGCTTTGATAAGGTGTGCACGGTCAGGCCTGTAGAAACGAGGCTTGCATTCCGCACAGATGCGGCAGGCTCTGGTCATTGCCCTGACCTCCTCGATGGAGTGGGGCAGATTGCGGGACTTTATAAAACGGTATAGTCGGGTGACCCCTGGGTGACAGAGGTCGTTGTGGAGACCCTGTAATTTGTCCGTATGAATGCTGGCACACATTCCCCGCGATAGGGCGTCTGGGGGTTCATTAAGGGCTCCCGGCCTGTACATAATATCATAGTCGAACGTGGATAGTTCGATCCTCCACCTGAGTATTTTGTCATTCTTGATTTTCCCCCTTTGTTTGTTATTAATCATGAAAGCCACCGACCGCTGGTCGGTGAGCAGGGTGAAACGTTTGCCGGCTAGGTAGTGTCTCCAGTGCCGCACTGCCTCCACTATAGCCTGTGCCTCCTTCTCGACAGAAGAGTGCCTGATTTCAGGTCCCTGAAGGGTTCGGGAGAAGAAGGCCACAGGTCTCCCAGCCTGATTGAGGGTCGCAGCTAAGGCAAAGTCTGACGCATCGCTTTCGACTTGAAAGGGAATGCATTCGTCCACTGCACACACTGCAGCCCTTTCAATGTCCTGTTTAATGCTGGTGAAAGCCTCCCGAGCTTCAGCTGATAGTGGGAAGGACGTCGATTTAATGAGGGGTCGGGCCTTATCAGAGTAATTGGGCACCCATTGGGCATAATACGAAAAAAATCCCAGGCACCTTTTTAAAGCTTTGGGATTGTGTGGCAGGGGCAGTTCCTTTAGGGGGCGTAATCGGTCAGGGTCCGGTCCAATTACCCCATCTTCCACCACACAGCCGAGGATACAGAGACGGGTTGTGTTGAAGACACATTTGTCTTCGTTGTAGGTTAGATTCAGCTTTAGGGCAGTTTTAAAAAATCTCGCAAGATTTAGATCGTGGTCTTGCTGGTTGTGCCCGCAGATAGTGACATTGTCCAGATAGGGGTAGGTAGCTTGTAGTTTATTCTCGTCAACCATGCGGTCCATCTCACGTTGGAAGACCGAGACCCCATTTGTTACTCCGAAGGGCACTCTGAGAAAATGGTAGAGGTGCCCGTTCGCCTCGAAGGCGGTGTATGGGCGGTCCTCCGTTCTAATGGGGAGCTGGTGATACGCGGATTTGAGGTCGATAGTCGAGAAGACTCGGTATTGCGCAATCTGGTTGACCATTTCTGATATGCGGGGTAAAGGGTAGGCGTCCAGCTGGGTATAAATATTAACAGTCTGGCTGTAGTCAATTACCATCCATTTCTTTTCGCTATTTTTAACGATGACTACTTGGGCACGCCACGGGCTGGTACTGCATTCAATAATGCCTTCCCGCAGGAGTCTGTCCACTTCCGCCTTGATAAAGTGTCTGTCTTCCAGACCGTACCGTCTACTTTTGGTCGCTATGGGCCTACAGTTCGGAGCGAGATTAGCGAATAAACAGGGCGGGCTGATTTTTAAGGTTGATAGGCCACAGACTGTGAGTGGCGGCTGGGAACCGCCATATGCTAGCGTGACACTTTCGTGGTGGCACTGGAAGTCCAGGCCCAAGATTACATTAACACAGAGCTCTGGCATCACGAGGAGTTTAAAATCCTTGTAGTCCATGCCTTTTACAGTCAGTGTTACCACACAGTAGCCCAAAATGTCCGAAGTGTGGGGCTTAGCAGCCATAGCAATTCTGCTCCGTGTAGGGGTTACCGTTAATGAGTGCCGCCGTACCAGGCTAGGGTGGATAAAACTCTCGGTACTCCCACAGTCAATTAAACATTTCGTTAAATTCCCGTTTACCTGTATGTCCATCATGGATTTTGTCAACGGGTGTGGCCTGGATTGATCCACCGTGATCGAAGCCACTGTTGGGCCCTGGGCGGCCGTTGAGTCGGGAAAAGATGGCAGATCCCAAGATGGCGGCCAGCACGGCACGCACGAGGCAGTGACGGAGTTGGAAATCGGATTCCCCTTGCAGACTTTGCTAAAATGCCCCTTTTTCTTACATTTGAAGCATGTAGCGTCCTTCACTGGGCATCGTTGTCTGGGGTGCTTGGCCTGGCCGCAGAAGTAGCATTTCGGGCCTCAAGACATTGCCGCTGTAGTAGGACTCCTAGGTGAACTTCCGTGTGGGGACTCCGGCGGCGTAGAGCTGGTCTGAGACCTGGATGGGGAAGATGGCTGATTCCAAGATGGCGGCCCCCTCGGCGCGCACGAGGCGGTAAGGGCCGCATGGCCAGAAGAATAAGAGTCAGAGTTTTTCTGGGCCACGTCCAGCGATCGCGCAGTGGCCACTGCCTTTTTTAAGTCCAGGACCTCCTTCTCCAGCAGTCTCTGCCGGATATAATTCGATTTGAGGCATGTGATGAAGGAATCGCAGACCAATTCGTCAGAGTACGCGTTGGCCGTCACGGCCTTGCAGTTACAGTCCCGGACCAGGTCCTTTAGGCCCTGTAAGAAATCGTCCATTGATTCCTCTGGTCGCTGCCTGCGTGTAGCCAGCAGATGTCTGGCGTACACTTCGTTTACCGGCCTCTGGTATTGGGCCTTCAGGATAGTGATGGCCTCCATGTAAGAGGTGACGTCCCGGATGAACGAATAAATCCGATGACTTACGCGAGTAGTCAGTAGACTCAGTTTATCTACCTCGCTAGCGGATGAGGCCCCCGCGAAGAGTTCGAAGCATTTGAGCCAGTGTCCAAATTGATTTGATGTTTCAGCAGAATGTGGATCCAAGTCCAGACGCTTTGGTTTTAGGAGTCGATCCATCCTAGTATTCTTTAGTGATTAAAATTGATGGGCCTTCAATAACCACAAAACTAGAAGTTATAGACTTAAACAAGTTGGCTTTTAATCACTAAGATCAGAGCTAACATCTCAACACGCTGACTGGTTCACAGGAATGAGTCATACAGATCCTGGGATCTTTATGTAAGAGAAGTCAGGGGCGGAGCCAAGAGCCAAGACCTGGAACCTCCCAGGTTAGTCGGGAAAGAGGAAGTGAAACTATACACAGAGGGGGAGGGTAATATACATGAGTGCAAAACGAATACAGGATCAAGACAAACAGATTTCATTACACAAGGTGACAGTGGCTCTTAACTTTTATGCATCTGGCTCCTTTCAGGCTGCTGCACCATCTTTCAGTTTGCAGTACAGTGCTGCATAAGGAAGGTCACTGAGGCTCTCTATACACAGACAGTATAATCTCTCCCTCTTGCCAGAGACAAGCAGGCGGAGTGAGCATGAGGACTTGCATGGATTGCAGGCTTCTCCATGGTGCAGGGTGCCATTGACTGCATGCAGATTGCCTTCCATGAAGCTTATATGAACTCGGCCATTTTCATGAACTGAAAAGGATTCCACTCCCTCAATGTGCAGTTGGTGTATGACTACAGGCAGCCCATCATGTGGGAGAATGCCCATTATCCTGGCAGTAGTCAAGATTCCTTCATTCTTTGGAATACTTCTGTGCCACCTGTATTTGTCGCACCATGGCAAGTCAAAGGCTGGCTACTGAGCGACAAGGGTTATCCACTTTTGACATGGCTCATGACTCCGGTCCTGAATGCACACACACACGTGCACAACAGGCCTACACTGAAAGCCATGCTGCCACAAGGAGCATTATAGAGCAGACCATCAGTGTCCTCAAGCAATGCTTCTGCTGCCTGGCCCACTCTGGAGGAGCCCTGCAGTACTCAGCTGAGTGGGTATCAAGATTTGAGGTAGTATGCTGCATGCTGCATAACCTGGCCAGTATGAGGGAACAGCCCTTGTCACCAACTATCAGGCAAGAAGCTGAGGAGTAGGAGCAGGAGGAAGAATAGGAAGAATAGGAGGAAGAGGAATGGAGGAAGTGGAGGAGGAAGAAGTGCAACAGGAAGTGGAGGAACACGAACAGGAAGGGAGGCTACAATCTAGACAGCACCTTTCTACGCACACACACATGCACATCAGGCCTAAAATGAGAACCATGCTGCCACAACGAACATTATCGATCACACCATTGACGTCCTCAAGCAACCAGTAACCTCAACCACACCTCCTCATTTGTAATGATCAGTAACATGTCATTCTAGAATGGTACACTAGGTGGAGCTGTATGTTTAAGTAGAGGGCTACCCACAAGGCAGTAGTCAAGATGGATGCCTGCACACTGGTCCACATGGCTGAATAAATGACTATCTCAAGCTAGCTGTTCATAATGAAAACGTCTATTTATTTATGAACATAACATGGTACCAGGATTGGTAATATCTGCTGAATATTATGAAACGTGACATGGAGACTTTGAAGCCACCGGAGGGTTTGAAACTCATGGGGAATGTCGACTGCAATTGGCGGACTTTCAAACAACAATTCAAACTCTATATTGCTGCCATCGGGATCGGTACGAAGCCAGATGCAAGGAAAATAGCATTACTGCTCATGGTTGCAGGCCCGCAGGCGATAAAGGTATTTAATACGTTTGTATTTGATGAAGAGGAGGACAGAGAAAAAATGGACAATTTGCTAAAGAAGTTTGATACACATAGGTCTCGTTCTTTTTGGGAGAACAATGAGAGGTATGTGTTCTGTTCACGGACACAGCAGCAAAATGAGACTTTTGATAGCTTTGTGACCGATCTGAAACTGAAAGCACAGACATGTAATTTCTCTGAAATGAAATCATCCATGATTCATGACCAGATTGTGTTTGGTATTCATGACAAAAAAGTCAGGGAACGTTTGTTGAGAGAAACCGAACTAACATTGGAGGATGCTGTGAAAATATGCCATGCCAGTGAGCTAGCTCAACAGCACACAAAGACTTTCAGTGAAATTAATAATAATGCGATTGTAGTAAGTGATAGTGCTGCTGTCGGTGCTGTGTCATTCAAAGGGAAGGAACGTGGACAGAACAGAAATGCAAAGCAATAGGAGGATGGAACTTTTAATTGTAAACGCTGTGATTACCAGCACCAGTCAAGACAATGCCCAGCGTTCGGGAAAATGGGCACAAAATGTAATGGAAAGAATCACTTTGCCAAACAATGCTTTTCAAAAGTAAAAACAAAGAAAGGGCAACAAGTCAATGTGATTGAGGACACTGATTTAAGTGAGACATTTTTTGTAGGAATGGTGTCATGTGACAATATAGAAAAGGATACAGAAAATGTGCAGCCCTCAGGAATGGACAATGCTGAACATAAAGTTAATGCAGTAAAAGAGGACAAATGGATGATGCCACTGCAGGTAAATGGAGCATTAGTTACATTGAAAGTAGACACTGGGGCAAAAGCAAGCTTAATCAGTATGAGTGACATTAAAAATATGAAAGAAAAGCCCAAAATACAGAAAAAGTCAGTACTACTGAAGAACTGTAATGGACAGAAAATAGAAAGCTTAGGTGTATGCAGACTTAAAGTGACAGTCAAAGACAAAGTGCATCATCTCATGTTTTCTGTTGTGACTGAAGGACTTGATTCACTACTAGGTGACAAAGCTTGTGAGGACTTAGAACTGGTCAAGAGAGTCTATCGTATAAACTGTGCCATAAGCAGACCAAATGACTTGATGGATTCTGTAGTGAGTAATTTCCAGGATGTGTTCAAAGGATTTGGAGTTCTACCATTCACTTACAAGATCCAGCTAAAGGAGAATGCTCAGCCAGTGGTACATGCTCCATGGAGAGTTCCAGCACCCCTGCGTGACCGGCTCAAGAAAGAACTGGACAGAATGACCACACTAGGAGTCATCAGGAAAGTCGAAGAGGCAACAGATTGGGTTATCTCCATGGTATGTGTAAAGAAAAAGAAAAATGATCTAAGAGTATGCATGGATCCAATGGATTTAAATGCAAACATAAAACGTGAACACTACCAAATTCCCAAGCGAGAAGAAATCACCAGTGAAATGTCAGGAGCCAGATACTTCACAAAGCTCGATGCCTCACAAGGATTTGGGCAACTAAAACTGGATGAAGAGAGCACCAAATACTGTACCTTCAACATAACATTTGGCAGGTATTGTTTCCTCAGAATGCCTTTCGGGATAATATCTGCATCTGAAATTTTTCATAGAGCGATGAAACACATAATTGAAGGTCTGGAAGGAGTTCGGGTTTGTGTTGATGACATCATCATCTGGGGCTCCACACTGAAAGAACACAATGAGAGCCTGACTAAGGTGCTGCAGAGCATACGCCGGAATGGACTGAAGCTCAACAAAGCCAAGTGTCAGTTTGGTGTCCAGGAAGTCACTTTCCTAGGAGACAATCTATCTGGTAAAGGAATAGAGTCAGATATGGAAATAGTAAACATGATACTGTAAGATTCGAAATTTTCAGCAATTAATCACGCAAGAAAATAGGGTTAATAAGACAGTTTATTGACCAAAAGAAGCTTGTACAGAAAAACCTTTGATAAAAGGGCATACAAAATGGCCACCGGACCTCGTGATCAGTTTCAGGGACCATTTGATTTCTGTTACTGCAAGCCAGACAGGCTTGTGGATTGAGGACAGTAAGCCTGCGAAAGCCAGTATTGGGAAACCGAAACTCATGGAACTGAGCATACATACTAATTAGATTCTAAGTACAGGACAGTTTTGGGTAACAGGATGAGGGCCATCAAGAAATGGGCGGACAATTGAACGAACACTTAAACCCATTTACTGTACAAAGGAAAACCGTTTAACAGCCATCAAGGGCAATCTCCAGACCGATCAATATACGTACCGAGTTACGGTGACAAAGAAAAAGACATTATCAGCCCAGGAAGGCCAGTTCAGCTATCACCGGCTCCCGTTACAAAGACAAAGCACCCCTGCAGAGATTTCTGCCCGCCAAAAATATTACAAAGACTGGACTATGATCTGGCGGGAGATAAGACTGTTCCAAAAAGGTATAACTGTGGATTGAAAGGTCCATCAGGAGGTGACGCTTCAGTTCACGATTCACTTCGGTACGCTTCATAGCTTGGCTTCACGCTTCACTTCGGAACTTCTACGACTCTTCGGTTAAGGCAGCACTTCGGTTTCGGAACGTGGTCGGTGTTCGGCCGGGCAAGGCTCAGCCACGACGGGAAGACGACAAGGGTGGCCCGGGTACTTTTGTCGGGAGATCATCGACGACCCAGGCCGAAGAAGGAGACACCCTCAGAAGGACATTATGACTGCATAAAGAAAGCTTTTGGGACCAGCGCCCCGCCCCGAGGAAGACCATCGGGAGATCGACGACCCAGGCCGGAGAAGAAGACACTCAGGGCCCAGCACTCCAGTGTCTCAACATCACATCGGTAATGGATTCACCCATGTGCATCCAGTTCTTAAAGTCACGTCGGTAACAGATTCATCCGTGGCGAGCGCTCACCAAGGCTGTATCGGCAGCCTCATCGCAGGAGAACCAAGAGGAAAACAAGCTGCGCCAGAAGTTTCCAAATCCACGTGACGACGGAAAGCTGTGCCAAAAAGGCTGCGAACCCCCTTTTCGCGAATCTGAAAGTGGTGAGCATGATCCCGAGTTCCTCAAGTCGAAACTTAGTTTAGGTCTAGGGGAGGGGGTTAAGGGTAATCGTAATGTGTTTCCCCTTTTACGATGTGCCGTGTGTTTCCCATTTCCATAGAGTTAAGTTCATAGATATGTGCATGCTTGTAGTTACTTTAATCTGTGCTTATGACATGTATTTTATAATGCTGCAAATTGTTTAATAATAAAAGCATCCATTTCGTGCTATTCAAACTGGTCAATTGAGTTTTTCTCTGTACCACAGTTCCCTGCACCTAAGTCCAAGGTCTAGAACCGTAGGTATGAGTGGGCCGAACCACTCAAGGGTAATTATTGCACGAAGCCTGGTAGGAGACCAGAACGAGCAAGAGAAACCCCCTACAGTGATGCCGACCGTGGCAGGACCTTGGCAGCAGGAATGTACTGTGTTAGATCAAGGTCTGAATAAACGAAATGTGATGGATGAGAGAATAGCGGATTATGTTTTTGGGAAGGTAAACCTTACAAAACAGTGGATATCTGACCTATTGAGAGATAGGCGCCCGCTAGACGCAGCCATCAAGTGGACAGAAAGCAAAGAGCATAAGAAATCGGTAGAAAAGGCGGACTGGCTGATGTGCTACAAGAAGCAAGTCCAGCTTTTGGACCAGGTCGTTGTAGCACAGACGACCCAGATCAAAGGGCTACTAACAGAAGTAGAGGAAAAGGTTGCGGGAGGTCAGAAACTGATTCAATCGCTTAACGTGCTGAATCAGGAACGCCAATCCATAACTCACCGCCATGAGACCAGGATAGATTACTTGGAGTGTCAGGTCGTTGAGGCCAAGGCCAGTGAAGGTAGAATGAGAGATAGGTGTTTCCGCCTAGCTAAGCAGGTAGCGACACAGGAGGAAAGTATTTTGGGGGCTAGGGCAGCATATAAGATGGCCATGGAAGATAGGTCTGAGAACACCAATCATAGCGCTTGCCACAGGGAGCTAGAGGACCTGAGAACGGCCCTAGCAAAGGCAAACGGCTTGGTGTGTCTCATAAACCCACCAGCGAGCCAGCTACGGTTAGCCAAGTAATCCAATAGACCGATTCCGCAAGAGGCAGTTGGGGTACCAACCCCCGAGCCCTCGGCACCTCCCGCCTATACTGAGTCTTGGACTCTGGACAAGGAAACGGAGAAGTCAGACACAGAAGTTCTTGAGGTAGAGCAACACCAGGTAGTAGAGTCGGGACCGGCACCAATGTGTCCTACGCGACACCGGAGGTTGGTCCGGACCAGGATGGCGAGGACGGACCCCTTGTGAATCAGATCATAATGCCCCATAGCGCACAACAGCTAAGGGAAATGATCAGTCACATCCCAAAACTCTCCGAGTCAGGAGATCCCTCCGTACATTTTAGGGACGTGGAGCAAACCGCAGCAGTTAATGACTGCGACAGGGTTGAACAGTCCAAAATGCTGCTGTTCTCCCTGGACAGCTCGCTCCTCCAGTGTCTCCCTGACGAGAGCAAGAGAGGGCACAAGGCGTATGAGGAGTTACGGGACAAGATCCTGGAGATTATAGGGGAGGGTGACGGAACTCCGTTCCTCCGATTGGAAAGGACGGTGCAGCTAGAGGGAGAACCCCCATGGGTTTTCGCCGGAAGGTTGTGGCCAGTGTATCGGCGCAGCTGCCCGGGCGGGCCAGACCGAAACGGGCTGAATAATGACCAAAGGGCTCATTGGCTCCGGTGTCTGGTCGCCAATTGCTTGCCACCGGTGAGGGAGCAGGCCAAAGCATGGTTTGACCCCGCAGATAATCCACGCAGATAACCCCACCGCCTCGCCTCTGTCCACCGGGGTCCCATATCGTCTTTTGGGTTTCACGGGCGAAGAACAGGCTAGCGCACATTCCCTTCCCCTCTCCATTCGTTTAGGACCACTCCGCACCACGTGGAAGTGTATCCTGATGAAGTGGGAGGTGGGAGGTGGAACGGGAATCCTGGGGTCTGATTTCTTGGTAGCCCACGGGATCCACGTGGACCTGAGAAATCATTGTCTCTGGGGAGAGGGTACGAGTGTGAGGGAGATAGAAAGTGTTAAGGAAACCCCTACGAAGGCGCGGGTTGGCCGGCGAGAAGTAAAATTCTTGGGTCTAACCCTATGCGCTGGCGAGAGAAACGTAGACCAGGAGGATGAGCCGGAATCGGTGCAAAATCCGCCGGTCTACGCCACTCGCACAGTGGAGGTGTCCCGACGCAACAAGTGGTTTAGTGGGAAGTGGTGTAAACTGTTTAAACCGGGTGCACAAGGGCCAACAACAGGGGCCAAGTCTGAGGACAAAAATCCTCAGCCTGCGACAGAGTCACAGACCACACAGGCTGGAACTGTAGCCTGCATGAAGGGAGGAGTCATCCCAATGGAGTGGGAGGTCTCCCCTCTAATTTGGGATTCGGACGAGGAAGAGCCCGAACAGCTCGACCCCGCCCTTGACCCGATCACGGAGGAGGAAGAGTCAGAGGACGATGATCCCACCCCCGACTCAAGCTTAGGGGAGGTAGGGATTGGGGGCAGAGATTCACCACCTGTAGGGACAGGTGAGGTGGGGTTGGATGCCACAAATCCCGGCCCCGGGGGCCGGAGCCAGAGGGAAGGGAGCCGGAGCCGGCAGCTGTGGAGGGACCACAGGCTGTGACGGTGAAGGTCCCGACCCCCGGTCTGTCAGCCCTGGGAGCCTCGCCCAAGGCATCCCCTTGTAGGTCCACTCGAACGCCTCAGCCCAGAAAGCATTGGCCAAATTCTCCTTATTTCCCCCAACCTCGGTCCAGAGCAGCCCAGGAAAGGCACGGTTCCCGTTCAGCAGCGACAGGCTGCGGGGGATCAAAGCCGAAGTTCAGTGCAGCCCCGCCACAGGGAGCGGCACGCTGCAACCCTCACAGGAATTAAGTAGGCCGCCCGAAGGAGGGCAGCGCTGTACATAGGTTTAGGTAATGATAAGTTAAGCTAGGTAATTATAATGATAGTTTAAGGTATGTAAAGTTTAAGAGGATGGGGATGTTTTAAAGGTAGTTTTCGAAGTCTGCCCATTATGTGTGTTTGTTTGGAAGCGGGGTAAAGGGACCCGCGCGTCCGTTTAATTAGGCCAGCACCTATTGGGAGCCTGGCTACATCTTCTTATGGAAAGGATTCTCGTAGCGCTCGCGGCGATCGGGTGCGGGCTGGCCTACCGAGACCGCACCAAGGACGTCATCATGTTCGGATGTTCCGGGGACACAGCCCCCATTGCGACGGATGGGACGGGGAACCGAGAGGTTGAGGAAACCGCCACCTACTTCCACCAAGGGAGATGGCCAGGATGGCTGGGGACGAATTCTATGGAATACTCCAGCAATTTTGGTTTTGCCTACCAAGAGACTTCGTTATCGTGCCCTCGGGTGAGGATCCTTGCACCCAGAGTCAGCGTTACCGTGGGAAAGAGGATCTGTTTGGTGTGTAATGAGAACGTACCGCTAAGTAGATGGTGGTGGCTACGAAAGCTTGGAAAGGACATGAAGAACTCTACTATCGAGTGGGAGCGACTGGGTAACAATACCCATCGGACAATTACGGGGACTGACGGACAATTACGTGTGTGTTGGGACAAATGGTGGGAACCAGATGAAGGGATATATGTCTGTATGTGGGGTTCAAAACACGTTTGCCCCAAGGGCGTATCCATCTTTTTCCAGAGGCAGTGGCAGGATGAAGGGAAAGGGATGAGATGGGATGTCAGCACTCGGGCGTGCGGAGCCCCATTCTCCCCGATTCCGGTAAACGCCACTGAACTCATCACCCGCCCACGCAAGCCCCTGCCCACGATTCCGGTAGCGCTAGCCCAGAAGGAAGGGTGCCCCACCGCCACAAAGGGACCCGGGAATGATTTAGTATTGGTACCCACCGGTCAGGTGCTGTACCAAGGGGTACACTACGCGGTGGCCTCAGTGATTTTAAACCTCACTGAGGTACGATTGCCGGAGTGGTGTCCCAAGGAGACGGAACAGTTGTACCAGGTCCTGTTAACATGAATGTTCAGACAATTTTACGAGTTTGACTTTGCCGACATCGACAAGGCCAAATTATACACCACACCACAGGAAGTTCTGGACCGGGTAGGGAGGCAAAGAAGGGGTACTGTAAATGACATTTTCACTGCTTTTAACACCGGGACGTCTGTTGTCAACGCTCTAGACAACGTGGAGCTGCAGACGCAGATCAATGGTTTAAAAGCCCAGTTAAGGAACATACTGACTAACGAAAATAAGGTAGTGGGTTCTGAGCTACATGAGGACCAGGCCATGACACTACACGTAAAAGAAATAATTGCTGAGCTGGAGAAACACGCTAGAACTTTAAATGCACTCATTAGGGAGGATCGGAATGCGTCCGATCAGGCTGCGCAGAATGAGGCCTGTCTGCTATACGGGGCGTGGTTACTGGGCGAGGGTCGCAGTAATCTGGAGGATTTAAAACAAGGTTTGGTCCCATCCTGGATCAGCAACAAGCACTTGCAAGCGCTCCACCCTTTCGAGAACGCATTAAGTCCGTGCCAACTCAGACTAGCTGCAGAGACATACCCAGTCCCAGTGAACTGCAGACGCTCGAATCACACTATCATGGGAATAGTGGTAAGAATGCCGGTGTTGGGTCCCGCAGCAAAGCCCGCCCCGGTATACAGGGTGGAGAACATTGGAGTCATTCAGGGGGGTGCGCACATTCGTTACGCAGTGGTCCCACCTTATGTCATCAGATGGGAGCGTACAATGACAGGCACCGACCTCTCGGGGTGTCGAAGCTGGGGAGCACACATCATCCTGTGTCCCCAGCACTTGAATGCCTTTTTGAAACCACAGTGCGGGTTCAGAGCCGCTAGCGCGAAGCCGATAAATTGCACCATGGAGGCAATGGCAAAGGACCATGTGCCCCCGCAGGTGGCATATATCGGAGGTGGGACATACTGTGTCACCACTGCAGCGCCTCACTACCGCCACGGACAGCACAGGTGGTGTCCGGTCAGTGACAGCAGCTTCTGTTTTAAACCGAGGGCTGAAGTTCAATTGGCACAACAACAGATTGTCCCCATTCCTGCACCTTCTACCGTTCACCTCACTGTAAAAGAAAATTTCACGGACTTCCAGCGAATCGTCGCGCATTTTGTTTATGTCATTCCCCCTCATCCCGAACACCTCACCAATGGTCCGTGCTTCAACTGTAAGGAGTGGCAACAGTTTGATGCACATTATGACTTTCAACACATCACATCCAGTCCTCTGTATGCTCAGTCGAATGGTAAGGCAGAGAAAGGTGTTCAAGTTCTCAAAGAGCTACTGAAGAAAGCAACAGAAAGCAAGTCTGATCCTTATCTCGCCCTGCTGAGCTACCGAGCCTCCCCTTTAGCCTCTGGTTCTTCACCTGCTGAACTCCTAATGGGTCACAAGTTGCGCACCACGCTACCCTGCTGTGCAAAACAAAATCAGAGTAACGAACTGAGACAGAGACTTCAACTGTTAAAGCTGAAACAGAAATCACACTATGACAAGTCATCCAAAACTCTGAAACCATTGACAAGGGATGATGTTGTCAGGATTGAGGATCCAAATGCATGGAACAGGAAAGCTACAGTTCTTGAGGAAGTAGGACCAAGATCATACACTGTTAGAACTGAGGAAGGACAGATTCTCAGGAGGAACCGCCATTCCCTCCTGAAAGCACAAGAAACTATCCAAGAGCAAATCAATAACAATGCCGCAACTAAATCTTGTCACTCACCACCAGAACAATCTAACACAAACACATCAGACTTACCTGTGCTGAGAAGATCCACACGTGAAGTAAAAAAGCCTGATAGACTTAATATTTGAGTACAAAGAAAACCATAATAAAAGAATGAAAAGCTTAGTGTTCATAAAGTAAAGCTTTCAAAATGTGTTGACTGTTGTGAAGATGTTTATGACTTTATGATTGATTGATATTGATTGATATTGATTTTGTTTAACCCCAAAGAAAGGGGGATGTAATGATCAGTAACATGTCATTCTCGAATGGTACACTAGGTGGAGCTGTATGTTTAAGTAGTGGGCTACCTACAAGGCAGTAGTCAAGATGGATGCCTGTACACTAGTCCACATGGCTGAATAAATGACTAGCTCAAGCTAGCTGTTCATAATGAAAACGTCTATTTATTTATGAACATAACATGCATTCACCTTAACTTTCTCTAACACTGACCATCAAATTGTCCCTTTTAAGACAACACAACAAGTAAAACCACTGTAAATGCACATTCTTATCCAATTTTATAAATTCAATCATGATATAATGTATACAAAAATAAACAAATCACCTCTGTGCATTCCATTAGTGCCTGTCTTCCGTGTGCCTTTGCCTGTCCTCGTGCTCCTATGAGGCGCTTCCCCAGAGGCAGCAGCATGACTGCTGGAAGGCCTTTAATTGAGGAGATTGCAGGGCAAACTTGAGCAACAATGGGCCTAGAAGGCTTCAGACTGCACCATCTCGGCCTGGGTTGTAGCAGTCTGGGCTGGCTGTCTGACAGGCCAAAGCAAGGGCATTAGCGGAGTGGCAGAGGTGGGAACAGGAATGCTGTAGGTTTGAGAGAGGACAGCAGGTTCGTGCTCCATGGAGCCACTGCCACTCCCCCTAAGTCCAACAGATCGATGGACTGCTGTGATGTCCTGGAAGCCCCTTTGAACAGTGGTATCCAGAGCCATGATAGCAGCAATCTCAGCTTCCACTGCAGCACTAAGACCTTTGATGGAAGCTGTTCATGCTGCAATGGAAGCTGTGACATTGGCCATCAGATGCTGCATCATGTTGGGTTCCATCAGTGTGCTGATGGAGGGGACCACCTTTTCCATTTTGGAAAGGATGGGCTCCAAGCTCTGCGCAAAGCCTTGTGACAAGTTGGTGCTGGAGTCCTCCAAACCCCCTGACATTGAGTGCTGGCTTTCTGGCAGGCTTTCCAGTCCAACAAGCATTTGGTTATGTACACCCATCAGCCTTCCGCTTTAGCCCGGCCCATTGAAGTCCTCATTTGACTCCTCTGCAGCAGAACTAGTGTGTGACCTCGCCCCCCGGCAAGCTGACACCTGCGCTATCCTTTACCCCTGCCTTGGCTCCTGCGGACTTGGGCCCAGTGTCTCACCATGTGCAAAGCCTTAATATATCCTATCCTTTAGACAGGAGTTCCAGGATATTGACCCAGCAATGATGAAGGAATGGCAATGGTGTGTGACTTGGAGAGGAATTTGGAAGTGGTAATGTTCCCATGCACCTGCTGCCCTTGTCGTTCTAGGTGGTAAAGGTTGTGGGTTTGGGAGGTGCTATCGAAGAAGTCTTGGTGAGTTGCAGTGCATCTTGTAGATGGTATGCAATGCAGCCATGTTGCACTGGTTTTGGAGGGAGTGAATGTGTAAGATGGTGGATGAGATGCCGATCAAGCGGGCTGCTTTATCCTGGATGGTGTCAATCTTCTTGAGTATTGTTGGAGCTGCACTCATCCAGGCAAATGGAGAGTATTCCATCATACTCCTGACTTGTGCCTTATAGGACATTGGTGAACCAGTTGGATTTTTACGACAATCCGACAGCTTCATGGCCACTTTTACTGACACCAGCTTTTTATTTCCATACTTCAACTGAATTCAAATTCTCAACCTGCCATGTTGGGATTTGTACTCACATTCTCTGGATTATTAGTCCAGTATTTGAAGTACCCAAATTGTGTTTCATGCATATAACAGGTTCTGGAGTGTCTAAAACAAATGTATTGGTTGCTGCTGGTTGGCTATTGTGACAAACACAGCCTGAAAATGACTGAGTGAGTGAACCACACTTCAAGTAGGAATGGAAGCTATAAATTGTTCGACCAGATTCTTTTGAATGCTATGCACGTCCCCATCTCCTCAATACCTGTCATCTGGCCATCGTTCTTGGCACCTTTAGAACTACACACTTCCAAGTACCCAAATTGCGTTTCATAAGCGAGACTACAACTTGACAGAAGATTGAGTTGATGTTGTGTTTGTGCACAGAATACACACAGAGGCATCTATTCAAGCTGCTCTCAGTCACAGTTGCGGTTTGAATCCAATCCATTTTGTCCACTCGTTGTACTTTCAGCTCAGTATGATTTCTATTTTTCAATTTTATATGTGGTCGTGGGACCTTATCACAAACACCACTGTAATGTGCTTGCCCATTTCACAGCAAACTTCACTGATTTGGTTCCACTATAAAAGTAAGAAAGATAACAGGATTTCTGCAACATTCACCAAAATAAAAGACATTTACAGCAAGGTTCTCCAATATTTGTTCTATTGCAAAACATAAACTTTATTTGCAGGCCAATGTGGTGGGCGCAACAGTTTGGGGTGCACATAGATTGGAAATAGGTTAACATTTTAGGTAAGACCCTATCAGAACTCCAATTGGCCTTTCTGTTTCAAATGATGATCAACCTATTGAGTATTTCCAGTAGTTTTTGTTTTTATTTCAGTTTTCCAAGATTCAGGGTTTTTTTTACCTTGAGAGATTTATCCATTGAGGTTCATATCTGTTATTTTCCATGCAATGATCTCAGTAACATCAGGAAAGGTCAAGCACTTCCCCACAGGAGGGAAAGAGAAGAGAAGTCATTTGAGCCAGTCCCATTTTCCCTACCCCTCCTTTCCAGCAATTTAAAAGAAAGAACTTGCATTTATATATTGCCTTTCATCACCTCAGCACATCCCAAAGTACTTTACATCCTTTGAAGTGTAGTCACTGTTGTAATGTAGGAAACACAGCAGCCAATTTGCACAGAGCCAGGTCCCACAAACAGCAATGTGATAATGACCAGATAATCTGTTTTTAGTGATGTTGATTGAGTTCTAATTATTGGCCAGGACACCGGGGGGAGAACTTCCCTGCTCGCATTTGAATAGTGCCATGGGATGAAAATGAAGAATTATGGCTTCCGTGTTTCAACTAAATTGCTCTACTATCTGTAATTCATTGTAGTATGGGCATAAAATAGGATTCTATTTCTATACAGTAGGATAGCCAGGAAAATTAATTGATTATATCTATACCGGCATAGTACAAAACTAGCTACATTAATGTGTAAACTGCAAGGTAAGTTGCCACTTGTTTCTGGAAGCAACTTGTTTAGCTCAGTTTCACCTATATAAAGAAATGATTGCCCTTCGCTTAGTACATTCTCCTGATTAGCCAGAGTGGTTTTTGAAATCAGCAATGGCAGTTAAATACTCTTTTATATGCAGTCTTCTAGTTGATTCATTGATCTCTAAAACAATTAGGATGTCTCACAGTTTCAAACTGCGCCAAAGAAAAGACTATACAGAAACAGCTCATTGAAAAATCAAAACAAATTGCGTGGAAATCCTGCATATAAGCAGCATGGAATGAAACTCATGGCTTCTGAGGCATGCGGAAGAAAAAACGGCACATTATAGATTCATGCCTTACACTGAAAAATGAACCTAAGACATTGTGCTTTCCGCAGGTAACCAGCTCAGAGTTGCCAGTGAGTGTTCAGTTGTAGTATTGTTCTTCATTATGGATGAACCAGTAAATTGTTGTTCAGAAATTCAGTTTGTTGGATGAAATGCCAACTCAAGATCTGCAAACACAACGTCAGAATTAGATCTCTAAATTCAAACTAAGACAACTGTCTTAAGAGCCATTAAATTGTAAGCCTAGACTTTTACCAATTCTGCTTGGCTGGTGATGCTGGCATGGAATGAGGCCTGACACCGGAGTGCTGCGAGTTGGGGAAGTGTCCGAGAACAGGAGCAGTCAAGCAACAACAACTGCGAAACCGCTAAAGTGATGTCACAACCAGGGAAGGAGCTGATTGGTAAGTAGGACCTGGTGAGTACTTCTACAGTCCCGTCGTTGAAGTAAAAGTAAGGTCTCTAGAGTAAGTAGTATTTAAAGGGAAGTAAGGTCCCTAGTGTATTTAATATTCTTTAATTTAGAGGAAGTAAAGGGAGTAAATTAAGCGTAGGACATGGCAGGGAAGCTCAGCAGCATGGAGTGCTCCTCCTTTGCTATGTGGGATGTCAGGGACACTTTCAGTTTCCAGGGCGAACACATGTGCAGGAAGTGTCTCCAGCTGCAGCTACTCAAAATCTGCGTTTCAGAGCTGGAGCAGTGGCTGGAGTCACAGTGGAGCATCCACGAAGCTGAGATCTTCATGGATAGCACATTTAATGAGGTGGTCACACCGCAGGTAAAGAGTACACAGGCAGACAGTGAATGGCTGACTGCCAGACAGAGTAAAAGAAGTAGGAAGGTAGTGCAGGAGTCCCCTGGGTTCATCTCTCTCTCCAACAGATTTTCCATTTTGGATACTGCTGGGGGAGATGGTTTCTCAGGGGAATGCAGCAAGAGCCAAGTCCATGGCACTACGAGTGGCTCAGCTGCACAGGAGGGGAGGAAAAAGAGTGGGAGAGAAATAGTGATAGGGGATTCTATCGTAAGGGGAACAGATAGACGTTTCTGTGGCCCCTGATGTGACTCCAGGATGCTATGTTGCCTCCCTGGTACCAGGGTCAAGCTGTCACTGAACGGCTGCAGGGCATTCTGAAGGGGGAGGGTGAACAGTCAGAGGTCGTGGTTCACATTTGTACCAACAACATAGGTAGAAAGAGGGATGAGGTCCTGCAACAGGAATTTAGGGAGCTAGGCAGCAGATTAAAAAGCAGGACCTCAGAGGTACATGTTTTTTTAATATTTGTGTTTCTGTTTTATGTGTTACTTCTTTAACACTTTAAACTGGGCATTTCATTGTGTTCTCTCCAAACTCCAGACCTTTCGGAATCACCAAACTGCCATTTCAATAGGGCCATTGTTTTAGTGTACTTAACCAATTCCCAGTTCAAAGCTAGCATGTTTACAACTTTGTTCACAACCGATCTTTATCTCAGAAGCCTGTTTTCTGTTTGCAGCCTGTGTGTCTGAGGCTTTAGATTTTTAAACCCAGTATATCATGTATTAATAAATATCAGAATTCTGTTCATATTATGGTGTATCTTTCTGAAATATGGCTTATTCCTTCACAGGAGGTGGTTTAAACTAACTTGGCAGGGGAATGGGATATGGAGTGGAGCTATAGCAGGGGGTGATGCACAGACAGATATAGAGGAAAAAACAATTCAGCCTGGAAGGCATAGCAAATATGTAACGGCACAAGGGAGTATGGAAAGGCTGGATGGCATTTATTTTAATGCAAGGAGTCTTGCGAGTAAAGCAGTTGAATTGAAGGTGTTGATGAACACATGGGAGTACGATATTGTTGCTATCACAGAGACATGGTTGAGGGAGGGGGATGACTGGCAGCTCAATATTCCGGGGTATAGAATCTTCAGGCGAGACAGAGGGGGGTGTAAAAGAGGAGGGGGTGTCGCAATATTAATTAAGGAGTCAATTACTGCTGTAAGGAGGGATGATATCTTAGCAGGTTCCTCTAATGAGGCCATATGGGTAGAACTTAAAAACAAAAAGGGAGCAAGCACTTTGCTGGGAGTGAACTATAGGCCCCCAAACAGTCAGGGGGAGATAAAGGAACAGATATGTAGGCAAATCTCAGAGATGTGTTGAAATAATAGGGTAATAATAGTAGGGGATTTCAACTTCCCCAATATTAACTGGGGTAGTCAGAGTGTAAAAGACTTAGGGCTAGATTTTCAGTATAGGCAGTTTTGGGGCGCTAGCTTTAGCGCCCGCCCGAAGTTAGCGCCCGCCCCAAAGTAGCGCCCCGTTGCCGGGAATTCAGTGGCTTCGCCCTAAGAGGTTGGTGGAGCGCTAAAAGAGGCGTTCCACTACTCTCTTTAGGCGCTAAGCCGGCGGTCCAGAGGGATAGCGCCCAGGCGGGGCGCAGCACGGGTGCGGTCATTTTTGCACTGACAGCAGACCCCGTGGTGCCGACCAGCTCTTAAAGGGGGAAGGGACGAATTGGTCTGCTGCCACGCCCTGCACACTGCAGCCTTGCAAAGAGGCCTCAACACTACTGCTCAGCCCCAGGGAGTCATGGCAACGCCAGAGAAGGCCCGTCAGCGTGCCCTGCGCTTCTCAGAGGGTGATCTGGACATAATGGTCACAGCTCTGGAGGTGAGGCGCAAGATCTTGTTTCCAGAGAGTGGGAGGAATCCAACCCACCACGACTACACCAAAGCCTGGAAGCAGATCGCCCAGAGGGTGACGTTCACCGGCGAGGCCCCCAGGACCCACAAACAATGCCGTAAGAAATACAACGATCTGACCAGGATTGTGAGGGTGAGTAGCCTTTCCAGTCTCCTCCTCATTCTTGCATGTACACCTGACATGATGGGCAAAGGGACCTGAAAGTCCTTTTGGCCAGCCCTCAGCCAGCAGCATTGGGACAGTCATGAGCATCAAATGGCCATTCGGCACTCTACACTTTGGCCAAGCTATTCCACCATGGGAGGCAGTGGACAGTACATCAGGGCTTCACTCTGTCCAAGCTATTCCACCATGGGAGGCAGTGCACACTACATCAGGGCTTCACTCTGTCCAAGCTATTCCACCATGGGAGGCAGTGCACACTACATCAGGGCTTCACTCTGTCCAAGCTATTCCACCATGGGAGGCAGTGCACACTACATCAGGGCTTCACTCTGTCCAAGCTATTCCACCATGGGAGGCAGTGCACACTACATCAGGGCTTCACTGCGCACTTACAGCCCGTCCTTTCTCTTGCAGGCTAAAGTAGCGTTTAATCGCCAGGCCCGTGCCAGGGGTGGCCGCGCCAAGCTGCAGAAGCTCACTCGGCTGGAGGAGCGCGTGTGTGTGCTCATGGGAGCCCGTGTGATTGTCCCCACAGCGTGCGGTGTATCCGACCCTCCACTGCCCGGCAATGGTAAGGACCTCGCCTTTTGGCCCTCTCGCGTCGCACTGGCCCATCCGAGCTACCTCCTTTGCCACTGTCCCACCAATGCGCTGAATCCCACCAGTCCTAACTCCCTCGCTGACGCCGTCTCCTCACTCTGAAGCTACTCTTGTGCATTCCTGCTTTCAGCTGGTGACGACCAGGACCCTGAGGCTGCCAGTGACAGCACCTCCAACCAGGAGGAGGAGGAGGAGCAAGCCGGACCTTCGGGGGAACAGTCACGTCCCGCAGGAGAGGAGGAAATGCTTGACACCTCCTCACTGGACGAGTGCCTGGAGGAACTGTCGCAGGGCAATGCAGCTTCTGGGACCAGTGGCGTCCAGCCACCCAGCAGCCGTGCGCGTGGCCCGCGGCCTTCCCCCCAAAGGGGGGAAGGATCAGAGGGGAGTGCTGCTGCTCGGCACACTCGCCGTCACCAACGCGGCAAGGGTCCCCTAGTTCGGCCCCCTCCTCCCCAGCGGGAGAGTCGCGACTCCAGTCCGGACACCTTCACTTCGGAGGAGGTGCGGAAGCTCGATCAGATGGCCGACGACTCGGACCGGCGCCACACGGAGCTCATGAGCGTGGTGGGGCGCATGCCTGAGGCCATCGAGTCGCTGGCGACCAGTGTGCGCGAGTTCGGGGCAGCAACTGCCGCGACTGGCCGCATGCTAACTGATGCCGTCAAGACCCTGGCGGATGTGATGCGCGCGCACACCAGGACCACAGGGCCACTCACTGCTGCCACACGCGCTGTCTCAGGCAGGCATCGCCAGGGCAGGCGCCGCGCTGGACCATCCCAGCAAGCCGGCCGTCGGCTGATTGCTGCGGATCCTGCAGTGCGGGCCCGGCCGAGTGCCACCGCGCCACAGCACCAGCCAGCGCATCCCAGACGCCAGCTGGCCCACATTGCGCCATCCGTCGCCGCCATTCCCCCTCTGGGGCGTCGACGGCAAGCGGCTGCAGCTGATGGTGGCCAGGCTCAGGTGCGCCACTCAGCAGACGGCCCCTCGAGGCCCAAACGCCGTGTAGGCCGCCCCCCAGCGGCATCTGGCGGAAGGGCATCTGAGCCTCAGGCGCCTTCCCCCAGCCTCGCAGCAGCCACTGGGCAGAGCTTGCGAAGGAGCAGCAGGCAGGGCAGGGGAGGCAAAATGCTGGCCAAGGTCTCGCCCTCGCGGGCCACTCAGTAGAGGGTGTGGCCAGCTTTCCTTTAATATGGCGGTGGCCATCTTTATTTTGCCCATGGTTGTGCATTTGGAGGGCTTTTTTTTTGCGTTAGGCCGACGTTGAGGCACGGTTTCAATAAAGGTGGAATGGCTCCTCCCCAGTTTGTGGGAGTGAGTCGTTTGTTGGGCTTTTTGTGGGGCCCGTTTATTGTTTTTGGGGATTCATGTGGGAAGGGCTTTTCATTTTTGTGTAATAAAAAATTATCTTTATTCATGCAGTCTCCATGGTTGTTCTTCTTAGTGTTTGTTGGCTTCGCCGGCTGAGGGCTTGCGGAGCGGCTGCATTCATCTTCCCTCATGGCCCCTGGCCATTCCCTGACAGGGGGCTTAGAAGTACCGTGTAATAAGGTGGCGTCGTGCGGCCCTTGGCCCTGGTCGCTCCCTCCTGGGAACGTACTCCTGCTCCTCCTCCTCCTCCTCCTCCTCCTCCTCATGCTCCTCCTGCTCCTCCTCCTGAGGTGCTGGTCCAACGTCAGGTGGCAGTGCCTGAGTCCTGCGGATAGCCAGGTTGTGTAGCATGCAGCAAACCACCACAAATTGGGAGACCCGGTCCGGCGAATACTGGAGAGCTCCTCCGGAGCGATCAAGGCAGCGGAACCGCTGCTTGAGGACCCCAATAGTTAGCTCGATGATGTTGCGGGTGGTTTGATGGCTCTCGTTGTAGGCCTCTTCAGCAGCGGTCCTGGGCGCGCGGAGCGGGGTCATGAGCCAGGTGCACAAAGGATAGCCTTTGTCCCCGAGTAGCCATCCTCTTGGGGGAGGCTGTGCCTGGAACATGTCATGCACAGTACTCTGCCGCAGGATAAAGGCATCGTGGCTGCTGCCTGGGAAGCTGGCATTGACTGCCATGATGCGCTGCTTGTGGTCACAGACCAGCTGCACATTCAGAGAATGGTAGCCCTTCCTGTTGCGATACTGCTCGCCATGCTCCAGAGGGGCCCGCAAAGCCACATGCGTACAGTCAATGGCGCCCTGCACCAAGGGGAATTCCCCGAGTCTGGAAAATCCCAATGCGCGCTGATGCTGGCTCTCCAGGGCCATGGGGAAGGAGATGAATTGGCTTCTCCTTCTGAACAGTGCTTCGGTCACCTGGCGGATGCAGCGATGCGCGCCGTACTGGGAGATGTTTGCTATGTCCCCAGCAGCGTATTGGAAGGAGCCGGTGGCATAGAAGTTCAATGCCACTGTCACCTTCACTTCCACCGACAGAGACGTCCTGCACCTGAGCTTTGGCCGCAGATCTCGGCGAAGCAGGTGGCAGATCTCTGCAATCACCCCCTTTCGGAATCGGAGCCTTTTAACACATCGCGCGGCACTCATGTGTAGGTAGGAGCGCTGCTGGCGGTATAGCCTGACTGGGTAAGGCCTACGTGGCCGACGCCTGTAGCCCCCTCTGCCTCTAGCCAGGGCTGCCCCTCTCACAATGCGTCTGCGAGCCCTACGGACATGGAGCTGCAGCTCCGCGTTGGCACCCCATGCAACCCCCATCAAATCCTGGCAAACACTCTAATTTCCAAATGGCCACTTGCAGCGCTGTTGCCTGAGTCCAACAATACCTGGCTCTTGCTGCTTGAAACCAGTTAGCTATCCTCCTTGTTGTGTCTCCAGAAATGCGTTGCACAAGACTGTTTTCTGAAAAAAGGATGGCCTTTATACTGGAGAGGACGTTCCCTTTAATTAGCGCCCCCCGGGGCCCGCGCTGGTTGTGTTGCGTTCCTTTTTCCAAACGCTCCGGCCGCCCGCCGCACAATGGGGCGGTCCGACTGAAGTTTGCAATCGGGGCGGCCAAAGGGCGTTGCACGAGGATGTGACGTCATTTTCTGCGCGCGCATCCGGGCGGGCGCTAAACTTTGCGCCGGCGCTAACGGGCAACTTAATTTGGGGCGGAGCGCAAACTGCGCTGCGCCCGGGCGCTACACGCATAGCGCCCGGAAATCACTTCTCTTAAGGCGCTAACTGCTGGCGCAAGCTACTGAAAATCTAGCCCTTAGAGTGTGCGGAATTCTTAAAGTGCATCCAGGAGAGCTTTTTGAGCCAACATGTAGAAAGTCCTACAAGAGAGAGGGCGGTACTGGACCTAATTCTAGGGAATGTAGCCGGGCAAGTAGGAGAGCATTTTGGTGACAGTGAACATAATTCAGTGAGATTTAAGGTAGTCATGGTAAAGGACAAAGATGGACCGGAAGTAAAGGTTCTAAATTGGGGGAAGGACGATTTTAATATGATAAGGCAGGATCTGGCCAAAGTGGACTGGGATCAGCTACTTGTAGGAAAATCCACATCAGAGCAGTGGGAGTCTTTCAGAAAGGAAATAGAGAGAGTACAATGCCATGTTCCCGTATAGGTCAAGGGTAGGACCAACAAGCCCAGGGAACCCTGGATGTCAAGGGATATACAAGAATGGATCAGGAAAAAAAGGGAGGCTTTTGGCAGACACAAAGTACTAAAAATAGTGGAAGCCCTAGAGGAGTATAGAAAGTGCAGGGGGGGACTTAAAAAAGAAGTTAGGAGAACGAAGGGGGCATGAAAAAACACTGGTGGGCAAAATAAAGGAAAATCCCAAGGTGTTTTATCAGTATATTAAGGGCAAGAGGATAACCAGGGTAAGAGTAGGGCCCATTAGGGACCAAAGTGGCAATCTGTGTGTAGAGCCGGAAGATGTGGGTGAGGTTATAAATGAATATTTTGCACCTGTGTTAACTATGGAGAAGGATGATGTAGGCATAGAAATCAGGCAGGGGGGTTGTGATATACTTGAACAAATTAGTATCGAGAGGGAGGAGGTAATAGCGGTTTTAGCAGGCTTAAAAGTGGATCAATCCCGAGGCCCAGATAAGATGAGGGAAGTGGCGGTAGGGATTGTGGATGCATTGGTAATAATTTTCCAAAACTCCCTGGAATCAGCAAAGGTCCCGGCAGACTGGAAAACTGCTAATGTAACGCCCTTATTTAAAAAGGGCAGTAGACAGAAGGCTGGAAACTATAGACAGGTTAGCCTAACATCTGTGGTAGGTAAAATATTGGAGTCCATTATTAAGGAGACAGTAACAGGACATTTGGATAATCATAATTTAATAGGACAAAGTCAGCATGGTTTTATGAAGGGGAAGTCATGTTTGACAAATTTGCTGGAGTTCTTTGAGGAAGTAACATATAGGGTGGATAAATGGGAACCAGTGGACGTAGTGTATTTAGACTTCCAAAAGGCATTTGACAAGGTGCCACACAAAAGATTATTGCTTAAGATAAAAAATCACGGGATTGGGGGTAATATTCTGGCATGGATAGAGGATTGGCTATCATAGAGTCATAGAGTCATAGAGTTTTACAGCACAGAAAGAGGCCATTCGGCCCATCGTGTCCGCGCCGCCCATCCATCCCTGTCCTGTCTAATCCCATTTTCCAGCATTTGGTCCACAGCCTTGTATGCAATGGCATTTCAAGTGCTCATCCAAATGCTTCTTGAATGTTGTGAGGGTTCCTGCCTCTACCACCCTTTCAGGCAGGGAGTTCCAGATTCCAACCACCCTCTGGGTGAAAAAGTTCCTCCTCAAATCCCCTCTAAATCTCCTGCCCCTTACCCTGAATCTATGCCCCCTTGTTATTGACCCCCCTACTAAGGGGAAAAGTTCCTCTTTATCTACCCTATCTATGCCCCTCATCATTTTGTACACCTCAATCAGGTCCCCCCTCAGCCTTCTTTGCTCCAAGGAAAACAACCCCAGCCTGTTTAGTCGTTCTTCATAGCTGAGGCGCTCCATCCCAGGTAACATCCTGGTGAATCTTCTCTGCACCCTCTCCAAAGCAATCACATCCTTCCTATAGTGAGGCGACCAGAACTGCACACAGTACTCCAGCTGTGGCCTCACTAGCGTTTTGTACAGCTCCATCATAACCTCCCTGCTCTTATATTCTATGCCTCGGCTAATGAAGGCAAGTATCCCATATGCCTTTTTAACCACCTTATCTACCTGCTCCGCTGCCTTCAGAGATCTATGTACATGTACACCAAGGTCCCTCTGACCCTCTGTACTTCCTAGGGTCCTACCACTCATTGTGTATTCCCTTGCCTTATTTGTCCGTCCAAAATGCATCACCTCTCACTTTTCAGGGTTAAATTCCATTTGCCACTTTTCCGCCCATCTGACCAACCCGTTTATATCGTCCTGTAGCCTGAGGCTTTCCTCCTCGCAATTTACCACCCCACCAATTTTCGTGTCATCTGCGAACTTACTGATCATACCTTTTACATTCTCATCCAAATCATTTATGTAGATCACAAACAACAGGGGACCCAGCACCGATCCCTGAGGTACCCCACTGGACACAGGCTTCCAGTCACAAAAGCATCCTTCGACCATCACCCTCTGCCTCCTGCCACTCAGCCAGTTTAGGATCCAACGCGCCAAGGCACCCTGGATCCCATGGGCTCTTACCTTCTTGACCAGTCTCCTATGCGGGACTTTGTCAAAAGCTTTACTGAAGTCCATGTAAACCACATCCACAGCATTTCCCTCATCCACCCCCCTAGTCACCCCCTCGAAAAATTCAATCAGATTTGTCAGACATGATTTACCCTTGACAAAGCCATGCTGACTATCCCCGATTAATCCTTGCCTCTCCAAGTGGAGACTAATTTTGTCCCTCAGAATTTTTTCCAATAATTTCCCTACTACAGATGTTAGGCTCACTGGCCTGTAATTCCCTGGTTTATCTCTGCTACCCTTCTTGTATAATGGTACTACATTAGCTGTTCTCCAGTCCTCTGGTACATCCCCTGTGGCCAGAGAGGTTCTGAAAATTTGTGTCAGAGCCCCTGCAATCTCCTCCTTTGCCTCCCACAGCAGCCTGGGATACATCTCGTCCGGGCCTGGGGATTTATCCACTTTTTGGCCTGCTAAAGCCGCTAGCACCTCCTCCCTCTCGATGCTAATATGTTCAAGTATGTCACAGTCCCCTTGCCCGATTTCTATGTCTGCATCGTCTCTCTCCATAGTGAACACAGATGCAAAAAATTCACTTAAAACCCCGCCTACATCATCTGGCTCTACACACAGATTGCCACTTTGGTCCCTAATGGGCCCTACCCTTTCCCTGGTTATCCTCTTGCCCTTAATATACTTATAAAACATCTTAGGATTTTCCTTTATTTTGCTCACCAGTGTTATTTCATGGCCCCTCCTCGCCCTCCTAATTTCTTTTTTAAGTATGCCCCTGCACTTTTTATACTCCTCTAGGGCTTCTTCCGTCTTTAGTCTTTTGTAACTGCCAAAAGCCCCCCTTATATTTCTAATGCATTTTTGTATATCCCTTGTCATCCAAGGTTCCCTTTGCTTGTTGGTCCCACCCTTGACCTTTACAGGAACATGTTGGCGTTGTACTCTCTCTATTTCCCTTCTGAAAGTCTCCCACTGTCTTGATGTGGATTTTCCTATAAGTAGCTGCTCCCAGTCCACTTTGGCCAGACCCTGCCTTATCATATTAAAATCGGCCTTCCCCCAATTTAGAACCCTTGTTTCCGGGCCGTCTTTGTCTTTTTCCATGACCACCTTAAATCTCACCGAATTGTGGTCACTGTCGCCAAAATGCCCTCCTACTGACACTTCCACCACTTGCCCGGCTACATTCCCCAGAATTAGGTCCAGTATCGCCCCCTCTCTTGTAGAACTTTCTACATGTTGGCTCAAAAAGCTCTCCTGGATGCACTTTAAGAATTCTGCACCCTCTAAGCCTTTCACACTCTGACTATCCCAATTTATATTGGGGAAGTTGAAATCCCCCACTATTATTACCCTATTATTTTCGCACTTTTCTGAGATTTGCCTACATATCTGTTCCTCTATCTCTCCCTGACTGTTTGGGGGCCTATAGCACACTCCCAGCAAAGTGCTTGCCCCCTTTTTGTTTTTAAGTTCTACCCATATGGCCTCATTAGAGGAACCCGCTAATATATCTAACAGAAAGCAGAGAGTTGGGATAAATGGTTCATTCTCGGACTGGCAATCAGTAACTAGTGGTGTTCCACAGGGGTCAGTGCTGGGTCCCTAACTCTTTACAATCTATATTAACAATTTGGAGGAGGGGACCGAGTGTAACATATCAAAGTTTGCAGATGATACTAAGATGGGAGGGAAAGTAGTGAGTGAGGAGGACATAAAAAACCTGCAAGGGGACATAGACAGGCTAAGTAAGTGGGCAGAGATTTGGCAGATGGAATACAATACTGGAAAGTGTGAGGTTATGCACTTTGGCAGGAAAAATCGTAGAGCAAGTTATTATCTTAATGGCAAGAAACTGGAAAGTACTGAAGTACAAAGGGATCTGGGGGTCCTGGTGCACGAAACACAAAAGGTTAGTATGCAGGTGCAGCAAGTGATTAAGAAGGCCAATGGAATGTTGGCTTTCATTGCTAGGGGGATAGAATATAAAAATAGGGAGGTATTGCTTCAGTTGTACAAGGTATTGGTGAGACTGCACCTGGAATACTGCATACAGTTTTTGTGTCCATACTTAAGAAAGGACATACTTGCTCTCGAGTCAGTACAAAGAAGATTCACTCGGTTAATCCCGGGGATGAGGGGATGGACATATGAGGAGAGGTTGAGTAGATTGGGACTCTACTCATTGGAGTTCAGAAGAATGAGAGGCGATCTTATTGAAACATATAAGATTGTGAAGGGGTTGGATCGGGTGGATGCGGGGAGGATGTTCCCGATGATGGGTGAAACTAGAACTAGGGGGCATAGTCTTAGAATAAGGGGCTGCTCTTTCAAAACTGAGATGAGGAGGAACTACTTCACTCAGAGGGTGGCAGGTCCATGGAATATGCTGCCCCAAAAAGCTGTAGAAGCTACATCATTACATAAATTTAAAACAGAAATAGACAGTTTCCTAGAAGTAAAGGGAATTAAGGGTTATGGGGAACGGGCAGGAATTTGGACATGAGTCTAGGTTCGGATCGGTCATGGCCCTGTGGGTAGCGGAGCGGGCCCAGGGGCCATGTAGCCTGATCCTGCTCCTATTTCATGTGTCTAATTCTGTTAGATTCAGGAGATGGTTCACTGATAGTAGATTGGCGGTTAGGATCAGATCAGCCATGATCTTATTGAATGAGCCTACTCCTGCTCCTATTTCTTATGTTCTTATGTTCTTATGTATCCCAGGCTGCTGTGTGAGGTAAGGGAGGAGATTGCAGGGGCTCTGACACAAATTTTCAGCACCTCTCTGGCCACAGGGGATGTGCCAGAGGACTGGAGGACAGCTAACGTAGTACCATTAATCAAGAAGCGTAGTAGGGATAAACCAGGGAATTACAGGCCAGTGAGCTGAACATCAGTGGTAGGGAAATTATTGGAAAAAATTCTGAGGGACAGAATTAGTCTCCACTTGGAGAGGCAAGGTTTAGTCAAGGATAGTCAGCATGGCTTTGTCAGGGGGAGATCATGTCTAAACAATTTGATTGAATTTTTCAAGGGGGTGACTGGGTGTGTGGATGAGGGTAGTGCAGTTGATGTACTCTACATGAACTTTAGTAAGGCTTTTGACCAAGTTCCGCATGGGAGATTGGTCAAAAAGGTAAGAGCCCATGGGATTCAGGGCAATTTGGTACATTGAATCCAAAATTGACTTAGTGGCAGGAGGCAGAGTGTGATGGTCAAAGGTTGTTTTTGTGACTGGAAGCCTGTGTCCAGTGGTGTACTGCAGGGATCGGTGCTGGGTCCTTTGCTGTTTGTAGTGTACATTAATGATTTAGATATGAATGTAGGAGGTATGATCAGTAAGTTCACAGATGGCACGAAAATTGATGGAGTGGTAAATAGTGAGGAGGAAGCCTCAGGCTACAGGACAATATAGACGGGTTGGTCAGATGGGCAGAACGGTGGCAAATGGAATTTAACCCTGAAAAGTGTGAGGTGATGCATTTTGGGAGGACTAACAAGGCAAGGTAGGTGAATGGTAGGACCCTGGGAAGGACTGAGGATCAGAGGGACCTTGGTGTGCATGTACATAGATCCCTGAAGGCAGCAGGACAGGTAGATAACGTGGTTAAGAAAGCATATGGGAAATTTGCCTTCATTAGCCGAGGCATAGAATATAAGAGCAGGGAGGTTATGATGGAGCTGTACAAAACGCTAATTAGGCCATGGCTGGAATACTGTGTGCAGTTCTGGTCACCCCACTGTAGGAAGGATGTGATTGCATTGGAGAGGGTGCAGAGGAGATTAACCAGGATGTTACCTGGGCTGGAGCGCTTGAAGAGAGAATGGATAGGCTGGGGTTGATTTCCTCAGAGCAGAGAAGGCTGAGGGGGGACCTGGTTGAAGTGTACAAAATTATGAGGGGCATGGATAGGGTAGATAGAAAGGAACTTTTCCCCTTAGTAGAGGGCTCAATAACCAAGGGACATAGTTTCAAGGTAAGGGGCAGGAGGTTTAGCGGGGATTCGAGGAAAAACTTTTTCACCCAGAGGGTGGTTGGAATCTGGAACTCACTGCCTGAAAGCGTGGTAGAGGCAGAAATCCTCACAGCATTCAAGAAGCTTTTAGATAAGCAATTGAAACGCCATAGCTTACAATGCTATGGACCAAGTGCTGGAAAATGGCAATAGAATAGATAGGGCTTGATGGCCGGCGCGGATATGATGGGCTGAAGGGCCTCTTTCTGTGCTGTATAACTTTATGACTCTGTGACTCTATGAGGTGAGTGGGGTGCGGGGAGGCGGTGGTTGGGATATTGGGCAGAGATCACTCTCACGGGATCTCTGCCAATTACACACCACAGGTCAACTTTTTGGCTTGTCTTTTGATCATGCTTAAAATGCACTTTCCCAAAATGAACAGGAGCTATTTTCAATAGGAAAAATAATGCAACGCACTTGAAGAATTTAGTGCAGGTGTGTTTCTCTAATTTTTCTGCAGAATTGGCCATAAAAAAATAGATGATTTGAGCCAGGCATGTTCTGGGCAGAAGATGACTCTGTTACTAGGGAGAAGAGCTTATTTGGATCATATATTTGCACTTGGAAAAGTATGGGCTAATAAATGAAATCAGCACGGTATTGTAGAAGGCAAATCATGTTTGACTAATTTGAGTGGGTTCTTTGATGAAGTAACGGAGAGGTTGATGAAGGTAGTACGGTTGGTGTTGTGTATATGGACTTTCAAAGGGCTTTTAACAAAGTACCACATAGTGGCCCAGATATTCAGGTCAGGGGCTTCCTGCGGGTGCAAGCCCCCGACCTGCACTTACCTTGTGCGCCGGCAGTTGAGCTGTAGGGCCCCGTGGAATTCCGCTCCGGGGCCTGGCCCAGCTGCCGGCACGCTGTCCTTGTGTGTCTCAGGGGCGTAGTTAGTGTGATGCGTCCCCTGGGATCAAGTGAGCCATGGGCAGCCAATCGGAGGAGGGAAAAGCCCATTCATAAGATTGACAGGAAGAGCTGTCTAAACTTATGAACACTACGGGCTTCAAAATAGCATTAAACCTTCAAATAATTTTTTTTTTAAATCACACTTTTTCAATAAACTACAAATTACATTAAATAACTATCTTAAACAATAATTTAAATTTTTGAAAAAAATAATTTTATAAAAAAACGGGGCTAAAAATAAACTTACCTTGCTTTAAAGTATTTAAAAATAATAAACCTGTGGAAAAAATGTTTTAATTTTAATTAATTGACCACTTACCTTGTAAAAAGCAGGCCTTACGCCTGCTTTTTAAATGTGTAAATCCTACAGGCTTAACCTCGCGTGAAAACCTGAAAAAAAAACCTAAGTGCAAATCGCACGCGCTGCCTCCCCTGCGCGCGCGTTCGACCTCTGAACCCCTTCGTTCAGAGGATCGGTAGTGCCGGTTTCCCACGCATGCGCAGTGCATGCAGGAAACCCGCACTTCCATTCGGCCTGCGGGTGAGTACCCCGTGCGTACTCACCCGTGGAGAGCCGAATTTCTGGTCCAATAGACTTATTAGTAAAATTAAAGCCCATGGGATTAAGGGACAGTTGCAGCACATATACAAAATTGGCTAAGGGATAGAAAGCAGAGAGTTGTGGTGAATGGTTGTTTTTCAGACTGGAGGGAAGTGTACAGTGCTATTCCCCAGTATTAGGACCACTGCTCTTTTTGATATATATTAATAACCTGGGCTTGTGTTGACAGGGCATAATTTCAAAGCTTGCAGATGATACGAAACTCAGAAATGTTGCAAACAATGAGACAGATCGTAACAGACTTCAGGAGGACATAGACAGATTGGTAAAATGGGCAGACACATGGCGGATGAAATTTAACGCAGAGAAGTGTAAAGTGATACATTTTGGTAGGAATAATGAGGGGTGGCAGTACGTACTAAATGGTACAATTTTTAAGCGGTTGCAGGAACAGAGAGACCTGGAGTGTATGTGCACAAATCTTTGAAGGTGGCAGGGCAAATTGAGAAGGCTGTTAAAAAAGCATATGGGATCCTTGACTTTATTATTAGAGGCATAGAGTAAAAAAGCAAGGATGTTATGCTAAACCTTTATAAAACACTGGTTAGGCCTCAGCTAGAGTATTGTGGCCATTCTGGGCACCACACTTTAGGAAAGATATCAAGGCCATGGAGAGAGTACAGAAGAGATTTACTAGAATGGTAGCATGGATGAGGGACTTCATTGATGTGGTCCGTCTGAAGAAGCTGGGGTTATTCTCCTTAGAACAGAAAAGTTTAAGAGGAGATTTGATATAGGTGTTATTTTGATAGTGTAAATAAGGAGAAACTGTTTCCAGTGGCAGAAGGGTCAGTAACCAGAGGACACAGAGTTAAGATGATTGGCAAAAGAACCAGAGGCAACATGAGGAAATACTTTCTTTCAACAGCGAGTTGATGTGATCTGGAATGCACTGCCTGAAAGGGTGGTGGAAGCTGATTCAATAGTAACATGCAAAAGATAGTTGGATAAACACTTAAAGGAAAAAAAATTACAAGGCTATGGGGAAAGAGCAGGGGACTGGGATTAATTGGATAACTCTACCAAAGAGCCGGCACAGGCATGATGGGCCAAATGGTCTCCTTCTGTGCTGTATCATTCGATGATTCTTTTATGAAAGTGATCTTGCAACTTGGCATATTGACAGCCAAGTTGTTCAGTATTTATTAGTTTTTGGTAGATTTTACCACAGATATTGTTCAGTACAATTTAGTGAAATATTTGTTAGCCTTTCTTGACTCTTCTTCCGTTTTTTTAAACATTTTCTTCATCTTCTCCCACATCCTTTGGCTGTTGGGCCCAACATTGGGAATCTTCCAGCTTCTGCCAAGCAGAATGGATGGTGCACCTGAGGGCAAGATGCTCTGAGATCCCCTAAACAGGATAACTCTTCTTTGCTGCACTTCCTGCAGATGCACCTTCAAAGCAGCATCTGAAAATGCACCCTTGAGTAGCCATTTTCATGTTTGCACCTGACAATAATTTAAAAAGCCCCTTTAAAGAACAGCTGCAGCTCTTTCTTACAGCGAGCTCTCGCTAGCAGACTTAATGAAGGCCAGGAGCTCACACTGCATACGTAATGAGGTTGAGCTTGTGAACCATGGGCAGTTTGGCTCAGTGCGACTTTGTAGAGTGCAAAGCCCGCTGAGCACCATTGTCATTGCTATAACACCAGGACCAAAAGATTGGCCCCATAATGTTACTACAGTTAATTGTCCACCAACCAATCAGGATGTGTTAACTATACTGCAGGTTCTAACACTAATCACTCCACTCCGTTACATTAATTCAGTATAAATCCTCTATTTGTGGATTTGCATTCCACTACTACCCTGAAGACTGTAGGGGGTGGTGTGGTTTGGTTGTGTTTGGCGCGTATGCCCAGTCAGTTATGCCTCTGACTGTTTATGAGCGGTTTGAATCACTCCCACGCCCCTGGGTTCTAGACACCGAACTTAGCTACAGGCGGCGATGCAGAAAAAACTCAAGTAGACAGGTGGTTTGGATGTAAGCAACACTCAAGATTTTATTAAACAGAAAAATTAACAGTCTTACAAGAAGTTACCAGTATAAAAATTACAGGCAAATACAAATAACTATACTTATACAGGGAATGGGGAACACACGGCACATCGAGATAAAACAATTATCTTAACAATCCCCTTATCCTTATCCCACCCCCTATACCTAACTAGATTAAGCTATGAGGGGCCAGAATTTACGCTCACCAATCAAAAGGGTCTGCTGAACTCAAAACAGCGGTGGGATTCGGGGTTCACGCTTGGTGCTCTCTGGAGCCTGCCTTCATAATGTGGTCTCTGGGTGCTGCAAGGGCATTGCCCAGGTTCGTGTACCCCAAAGTTAAAGTCTCTGCTTGGGTGCTTTACCTTGCAGGGATGATGGTTCCTCTTCCTCGGCCGACAGTTTGAGTTTGCATAAAGATAGTCGCAGGTCAGCTGAGACTGAAGACCCGATGATTCGAAGCCTGTCTTCAGTTGTCTTACTCAGTTCGTCTCCTCAGTTGACTTCCTCAGTCCGTCTTGCCTCCTCGCCTCGTCGCGTCCCGCCTCCCCTGGCCTGGATTGTCCGTGTCCGCCCGATGCAGTGCCTGGGCGATTCCAGATGGAGTGGGGAAAGGCACGGGCAAAGGCCAGGGGGTAAGCGTGGGACGGGGAAAGAGCAACATCCATGAGGCCGAGGAGCAAGGAGAGGCCAGAGAGACGAGAAGAGAGCGATTGCTACCCGGGGCCTTCAAATATACTCCTTTCGAAAACCCTTATCTGCGCACCAAATCAGGTTAGTTCTTTGTTTTAATCTTGGCGGGCTATTTTAAATAATGGTAGCAATCTATACTAACTGTTTTTAGATGGCCGGTAATCGCATCTATCGGCCCGATAATTGAATTGTTTTGTTATGAATGCACCTTGATGGGCCTGTCCAGCCTCGATGGCTTCCTTAATCTGTTGCCGATTATTTATGTAAAACTGCTTGATGGCCTTAACTATAGGCCTAACTGGGTTTAGATTTGTCTCCAATTTGATCTAATACATAATTCAAAGTCCTGTCTGGTTTTCAAAATGCAAAATCTCTCTTCACAGAAACTGCAGCTTTGGTTTTGATTTCTCCACAAGCTGCCTGCATCGCAGAGTCCAAGTTTTAAAATCTCACAGGCTTTCTGCCACGAGGTGCAGACTCCATCTTGGGTACCCTTTTTATTTAAAATGTCCACACAGGGTCCCTTTTATTAATAATAAACTTTGGGGAAATGTAGGAATTTTGCAAATCTTACACTCCCCCCTGTGATACTAAAACTTGTTTGAAGTATCATACTTTTAAGGTGAGCAAAATTTTTCTGACCCTCCATTTTCAACCTTCCCCTCTAATTACCTATCTAATATACCCATGACCCATGCACTTCCCATTCTGCGAAAAATGTAGTGTACATAAGCATACATAGGATAAACTTTTTGGCCTAGAAATTCGGTAGGCTTAGCGCCGCTTTTGAGGCGCAAGAGGGCCTAGCGCCGGAGTTATGGCCAGTTTGGAAATTGAGTGGGTCCCTAAATCGGCGTTAGGCCGTTAGCGCTGCGCCGGCACCGATGACGTCATCGGTGTGCGCAGCATCCCGGTTGCCATGGTAACCCGCCCGAACTCCGAAATTGACTTGCGGCCGCCTCGCCCGTGGCAGCCGCAAGCAACGTTCTGGCAGAGGTGCCTTACTGGACTTTGCGCTGGCGCATTAAAGGCCCCGCGGCGGCCGGCCGCTTTCCCGCCGGCCTCCTGGCCGCAGCTCCCTCCCCGGACTTCTCCCCCCCCCCCCCGGGACAGATGCAAGCCCGGCACTTTTCCGAGGTGCCGGGCTCATTTTTACAATGATTTTCGCGGGCCGCGGCCGGGTGCAGGCAGCTCCTCCTTAAGGGAAGGAGGAGGCCTGCACTTCCCGAACCTGCCGCACCGCAGCGGGCACCACAGCGCCGGAATAGCACCGCAATTCAGCGCGTAGCGCCAGTTTTCAGGCGCAAACAGCTTTCAGCAGCGCCGGCAGCCGTTTGGGCGCAGAACTAGTGAATTTTTGGCCCGCCCAGCGCGACTTAGCTCCGGCACTAACTTCCGGCGCTAAAGCCGTCGCTGCGCCAAAACCCAATTTCTAGGCCAAAGACTTTACACACATCCAAGCATGGAGGGGTTCCAACACCCCTGCACCACTTGGTACACATATCTTTATTAAACCACATCACAACAAACCAAAAGAAAAACCTTTATTAAAATAACAAACACAAAAAAAACAACAATCCTTTAATCAAAATACAGGGAAAAAGACTTAAACCGGCGTATCTCCCTCCACCTTTACATAATGTTCCTTCCAGATCCTCTGGTTTCGGAATTCTGACCACTGACCTTTTCCCTTACACTGAATAAAAACTAAATACAACACTATCCCTTACTGACAAACCACGAGAATGTGGGAAGCCAGTCTGATCCACAAAGGGACCTGTATATTATTGAAAATGTCCCACCAGCGTGGAATCACAATATCAAATATCTTAGTCCCTATCTCTACTGTTTTCTGCTCTAGAGTGTAAAAATGTTTCTGTGAAACTAACGGCTTTGAGTATTTTGTTAAGGTGTTCAGGGAGAGGGGGAATTTTGTAGCCAAAGTGCGCTACGTACTTTTGCAAATTCATAAAATTCTCCTTCACAGTGAGGTGAACAGTGGAGGGTTCAGGAATGGAGACAATTCGCTCCTGGGCCACTTGAAATTCTGCCTCGGGTTTAAAACAGAAGCTGCTGACACTAACTGGACACCAGCTATGCTGTCCATGCGGGTAGTGGGATGCGCCGGTGGTGACACAATATGTCCCACCTTCTATATATGCTACCTGCGGGGGAACATGGCCTTGTGCCATTGCCTCCATGGTACAATTTATAGGTTTTGCGCCAGCAGCTCTGAACACACACTGCGGTTTTGAATAGGCATTCAAGTACTGGGGACACTGAATTATGTGTGCTCCCCGGCTCTGGCACCCTGAGAGGTCAGTACCTGTCATAGCGTGCTCCCACTTTATGATGTAAGGCGGGACTGCTGTGAAACGAATAAGTGCTCGCCCTTGAATGACTCTCTCAACCCTGTATACCGGCACGGGTCGGGCTGTCCTACCCATGACCGGCATCCTAACTACTACTCCCATGACTATGTGGTTGGAATGCCCACAATCCACGGGGACTGGATAGGCTTCGGAGGCTAGCCGGATTTGGCACGGGCTTAATGTATTCTCAAAAGGGTGGAGGGTTGCGAGGTGCTTGTTGCTAATCCAGGAGGGAACCAAACCCTGTTTTAAATCCTCCAGATTACTGCAGCCCTCGCCCAGTAACCACACCCCATATAACACGCACACCTCATTCTGCGCAGCCTGGTCAGAAACATTTCTGTCCTCCCTTATGAGAGCATTTACCGTCTTTGCGTGCTTTTCCAACTCCGCTATGATCTCCTTTAAATGGACCATTATGGCCTGGTCCTCATGCAACTCCGAGCCCACTACCTTGTTCTCATCCAGTAATATTTTCCTTAACTGTGTTTTTAAACCATTTATCTGGGTCTGCAGCTCAATATCCTCCAGACTGGTGATGACAGAGGACCCAGTATTAAACGCAGTAAAAACATCATTCCATACTCCCCTTCTTTGCCTCCCTGCATTACCCAAAAACTCTCGGTGTGTGGTGTACAGTTCGGTTTTGTCCACGTGGGAAAAATCGAACTCATAAAACTTCTTGAACACGTCCTTTAATAGGGCCTGGTATAGCTGCTCTGTTTCTCTGGGGCACCACTCCGGTAAATGTACCTCGGTGAGATTTAAAATCACGGAGGCTACCGCGTAGTATACCCCCAGGTACAGCATCTGATCGGTGGGGATTAGTACCAACCCATTCCCTGGTCCCTTGGAGGTGGTGGGGCTACCTTCCCTGGATAACCTCTGTAGGAATTAACACTAAGCGGGGTTGGGGTTACTGTCTCTGGCCAGTCAGAAGCCTCTGAGATGCTCCAGGGACCCCCGTGCGGTTCGAAGCGCTCCCCTATTCCTGGTTCTGACTGCCGGACTTATTCGGTAGCGATGTAGACAGAAAACGTGACTCGTGGTTGGGTGCAAAACAGACCAGCATTTATTGAAACAAAAAGAAGGAAACCAATTGAAAATAAATGATGCAGCACACTTATGCTGAAATACAGCACTTCACTTAACACAGTACACTTCCTGTCCACTAAAGCACTCGTTTACTTAATAGAACACTGTTGCTTAAATGCAGCACTTTACTTCTTAGTACAAAACTGTTACTTAGATACAGCACTTTTTAAATACAGCTACTTAGTGTCCACTGAAGAACCTTTTCTGCTTAGTGCAACACCCTTTTAATAGCACTTTCAATACAGAACTCTTAGTGTTCACTGCAGCACTTTTCTGCTAGTGCAACACTGTCTTACTTAAATAGGGGAGGAGAAAAACGGACACAATGAGGGAAAATTGACTAAAATTACAGTTTTAACAAAATTCCCCTTAATACCTATTCTAAGTTGCCTTTTAATGGGCCAGAAAAGGTATGCTCACCAATGAAAACACCTGCTCCATGCCCCCTGCGGTCTATGATCTACACTGCCCCTAAGCAGAGAATACCCCAGTATTTAAAAGTAAACTGTTGGTATTCCACTCCTTTAGGCAGGCTTCTGAGCTGTTCTTCTGTAAGCAGAGCACAGAGGCGAGGTGGCAGAGAGAGAGATCACTTCCTAAGAAATTATCTTATACCCCATTTGGGGCCGAAAACTTCCCGCCCAAATCCAGATGCATCTGGGCTAAACAAAAGGGATCCGATGTCCCCAGTAACTGTGATGGGTTTTGGATGAATTACCCATTTATCATAATGGGTTGGTGAATGTATTCCCATTCATCGTGATGGGTGTGAATGTATTCCCATTCATCGTACTGGGTTTGAATAGAGTTGTCTTGGTTTGAAAAAAAAAGCATGTCTTTCTTTGATTTCTGAGTAAACAGCCTTGGAAGTTAGTTTAAACAAAAGTCATTGTCCTGTGGTCAAACTGAAACCGCAGTCTCAAGTGGTTAATCCTTTGTGTAAACATTGTAGCCATTTCTGTAAACAAACATCGATTGTCTCTGCAGGGAGGGAAACTCCCTGAACTGCCTTTGATTGGCAGTTTAACTACTCCATTGCTCCAGGGCTGGGATTTCTTTCTAAATCCTTTGTCAGCCATCTTTGATCTTCCCTTTTCATATGTCCACAGCCTGTGTTCTGCCACGAGGTTGGACAGCCATATTTGATTACCCCTTTTTCACAGACACATCAGGCTGCCTTTCAAGTCCTTTTTGTCTTCTGCCATGAGGTCTGACAGCCATTTTGATCCCTGGATTTTAAAGGCATATTACACAGGCATTCTTTAATCAAAATCACTCTTCGGAACTGTAGGAAATTTCGAAATTATTGCAAAATCCTTACAGTCCCCCATCGGATACTAAAACTTGCTTGTAGTATCCTGTCCAAAGGTGAGCAATAATTTCTGACTCCTACAAACAACCTTCATTTATTCTTATCTAAATCTATCTTTGATCCCCCAACACCCCCATCTCCCCTACCCAGAGAGAATCGCAGTACCCGGTAGGCATCTATTGACAGAAAACCAAGATTAATTAAATAATCAGTACACGGAGGAAGTCCAATGCCCCTGCACCACTTGCATTCACAATAATCCAAGCATGGAGGGGACCAACACCCCTGCACCACTTGTGACATCGTTTTTAACATGCTATAACATCTTTAATGGGATTGTCATCAAGCCAACATATCTGCTAAAAATACACATGGAAGAAAACGAGCTTCCCCTTTTTTTTTATTACAATGCAATTGCCTGACACTTTATTAAAAGGCACTATTCTTCAGCCATAAATGTATTCTTTTTCACCATCTGCAAGCACAACAATTCCTAGGCATATGCAATTTGTTCCCTTAAATCCAAACAAGCAGTAAAATAATTAACAAGACACTTTGTAAATTCTTAATGTTAAATTGAATTTCCAGTAACATTTTAAAATGTTGTGGGCATCCGTCTCCTGCAGACCCCTTCCTTCGTGGGCTGGGAGTGCTCCTTCCTCGAGCACTCATCGACACACTGGTCCTCTGTGCCTTCTGGAACTCTGAAAAAGACAAAAAACATCTCGCCAGGTCCCCTGGCTCGGGGGAGTGTAATCAGGTCCCGCGACCTCGATTCACAATACAATTCTGGAATGGTACCATACATAAAAATTATACACTAATAATAGCACTACTGAATTGCAATACAAAAAATTAAAATGAACATGTTCTACCTTAATCCTTCTATACACATTACTTGGAAGTACACTACTTAAACTATATACATCCGCCGCCCGTCTCCGGGCAGCCAGCCTAATCCCTGGTTGGGCTGCCACCGGCTGCTCCCTGCAGTGTGGCTGGACTGATTCCAACTTTGCGTCCCTCGCAGCTTATGGCTGCTGGTTGGGGACTTCTGCCTTTTGGCTTCTCCCTGACTCGGGAGACCGCCCTACTCCACTGGAAAGTGGGTGGCCATACTTTCTTGGGCTAGGGTACCCGAAGAGATCTCCTAGGGAGTGTGGGGCTACCCCGGCAAGCAGACCCTTAGATCAGATCACACTCCCTGCTGGCTGGGGAACTCCTCCTTTGTGTCCCTCCCTTCTCAAACCTGGGCTGGGGTCAGGCAATCCCTTGCCACTGGCTGCCGGTGGCTGAGAGCCTTCCCCTTCAGGTCTAAAACCTGGTTCAGGCTCCTCCCCGGAGTCCCACAAGAGAGGGGGAATTGCTCGGGCCAAGTGCTGGGGAGCTTCTCCACTCATACACGCGACTGCGCCTGCATGTGCAGTCTGTGTGTGCATACACGCTGCAGGCTGGGGAGTTCTAATCTCAGGTACAATCCCAGCTGCCTGTTTCCCTGCCCCTGGCTTAAACAAACCGCATTGTTTGATATAACTGGCTGCCTGCCAGTAATCCTGTTTAAAATCCATTTTTCTTATCAGAGCAGCCTCAAATGGGGAATCTTGGACTTGGACCTGCTTTTGGTCTGGGGCCAAATCTATCCCCTGTGTACCTCCCTTATCCCGGATTGTTGCTACCGGACCTGCTCTACAGGGGTCGCAGAACTCTCCTTTCCTGTTCCCCTGCTTAAACAGCTCGCACTGGTCATAAATGGCTCCTCCCCTAACACAAGCCACAGCGCCTGCCTGTGCAGCCTGTGAGCTTGTATCTGCTGTGGGCTGAGGATTTCTGTCCTCAGGTTCATTCCCAGCTGCCTGTTTCCCTGTGGGTCCCATTAAGTTGAATGGGACCTGGTTAGACCGGGGTGAATTGGTGAGGTCTTCCGAGTGGACCACCGTGCTGGAGGCTCCAGTGTCCACTGAATATCTCCCCTGCACCATCTTCACCCCCATCTCAACATAGGGCCTGCTCCCCTCAGCATTTTCGTGGGGATACAGGTCAACAGGCTGCACTGGCTTTAGCCATTGCTGGGAGTGGGATGGGGCAGATGGGGTCAAAGCACCGGTGGTGGCTGCTGCACTCCCCTGGCCAGTCAGAAGAGACCTCACTGCCTCCAATAGTGACTCGACACGGGGGGGGGGGAATTCCTGTCTCTACCACCTCATCCTCCACCCCGCTTTGCTGCCAGAGCTCCTGAAAGCTCAGACCCATGGGTGGCAGTCGTGGGACCTCTGATTCCCTGACCAACCTCTCCCTGGGTGTTGCCTGTGGGATGGTTTTACTTGGGTTGCCAGTAAAATCTGACTGACCTGCTTTGGGCTGATCAGACATATCATCCCCTTTGTTCTTTTCAAAGCCATAATCAGGCTTTCTATCTCTGCCCTACAGGGGCCATGATCTGCTTCCTCAAACCCTTGCTCACAGGCCAACTTATATGCTGCCTTTACCTCCCTAAACTTTTCCTCCTGCTCTTTTATTTCTTGCATGAGGCGAGCGTTCTCCTCCCGCACCCTCATCTCATTGTTCTTGGCCTCTGCAACTGGGCACTTCAGGTACTCTGACTCGTGCCTCGTGTGGCTTTTGCCCTCACTAAACTGGGCCACCAGGCGCTCTACCTTGGCCTGGTATTCTTCAACCTCCCTTTCCCTGTCCCAACTGTCTGCACTGGCTTCCGTAAGCCTGCGGGAAACCTCCCCAACCCTTCGGGAACCTAACCACAAACAAACCAGTGGGATAAAAAGAAACCCAATAACTGCTGCTCTCTCCAGACACAAACCACCGACTGCTACATTGCACACCATTGCCAACGGTCCTGCCGTTGTCGTCATTTGGTAGGAATTAATACTAAGCAGGGTTGGGGTTATTGTCTCTGGCCAGTCAGAAGCCTCTGAGCTGCTCCAGGGACCCCCATGCGGTTTTGAAGCACTCCCCTATTCCTGGTTCTGACCATCGTAGTTATTCGATAGCGATGTAGACAGAAAACGTGACTCGTGGTTGGGTGCAAAACAGACCAGCATTTATTGGAACAAAAAGAAGGAAACAACTTGAAAATAAATGATACAGCACACTTATGCTGAAATACAGCACTTCACTTAACACAGTACACTTCTTGTCCACTAAAGCACTTGTTTACTTAATAGAACACTGTTGCTTAAATGCAGCACTTTACTTCTTAGTACAACACTGTTACTTAGATACAGCACTTTTTAAATACAGCTACTTAGTGTCCACTGAAGCACCTTTTCTGCTTAGTGCAACACCCTTTTAATATCACTTTCAATACAGAACACTATTGTTCACTACAGCACTTTTCTGCTCATGCAACACTGTCTCACTTAAATAGCACTTTTAATACAGAACTCGTAGGCCTAGAAATTCGGTGGGGTTAGCGCCCAATTAGAGGCGTTAGAGGGCCTTGCGCCGGAATTATAGCCGTGATCGAAATTGCTTTGGGCCCTACCATCGGCGTTAGCCGGTAGCGCTGCGCCGGCACCGATGACGTCATCGGTGTGCGCAGTGTCCCGGTTGCCGTGGTAACGCGGCCGGATGCCCAAATTCAGTTGCGGCCGCCTCGCCCGTGGCAGCCGCAACCAACGATTGTTAAACGGGATGTTGCAGCACGTAGCGCCGGCGCATTAAGGTGGAGCGGCGGCCGGCCGCTTTCCCGGCGGCCGCCTGCCCGCACCTCCCTCCCCGGACTCCTCCACCACCCCCCCGCGGCACTGATGTGTGTGGCCCGCGAGCCCGGCACTTCTCCGAGGTGCCGGGCTCATTTGTCGGGCGAATCGACCGGTCAGCGGTCGGCTGCAGGCAGCTCCTCCTTAACAGAAGGAGGAGGCCTGCAGTACCCCAGCCTGCCGCACCGCATCGGGTGCCGCAGCGGGGGATTAGCACCGCAAACCTGCATTCAGCGCCCATAGCGAGGCGCTGAAACCCTCCATTAGCGCCCGCAGCCGTCTGGGCGCGGGGCAGCTGAATTTTTGGCGGGCGCAGCGGCAATTATCGCGGGCGCAAAATTTCAGGCGCAAAAGCCCTGGCAGAGGCAAACCTAATTTCTAGGCTGTAGTGTTCACTACAGCACTTCACTGCTTAGTGCAACACCCTTTTAATAGTACTTACAATACAGAACTCTTAGTGTTCACTACAGCACTTCACTGCTTAGTGCAACACCCTTTTAATAGCACTTTCAATACAGAACTCTTAATGTTCACTACAGCACTTTTCTGCTAGTGCAACACTGTCTTACTTAAATAGGGGAGGCAAAAAATGGACACAACGAGGGAAAATTGACTAAAATTACAGTTTTAACAAAATTCCCCTTAATTCCCACCCCTTAATACCTATTCTAAGTTGCCTTGTAATGGGCCAGAAAAGGTATGCTCACCAATGAAAATGCCTGCTCCATGCCCCCTGCGGTCTATGTTCTTCACTGCCCCGAAATAGAGAATACCCCAGTATTTAAAAGTAAACTGCTGGTATTCCACTCCTTTAGGCAGGCTTCTGAGCTGTTCTTCTGTAGGCAGAGCACGGAGGTGAAGCGGCAGGGAGAGAGATCACTTCCTGAGAAGTTATCTTATACCCCATTTGGGGCCGAAATCTTCCCACCCAAATCCAGATGCATCTGGGCTAAACAAAAGGGATCCGATGTCCCCATTAACTGTGATGGGTTTTGGATGAATTACCCATTTATCGTGATGGGTTGGTGAATGTATTCCCATTCATCGTGATGGGTGTGAATGTATTCCCATTCATCGTACTGGGTTTGAATAGAGCTGCCTTGGTTTGAAAAAAAGCATGCCTTTCTTTGATTGCTGAGTAAACAGCCTTGGAAGGTAATGTAAACAAAAGTCATTGTCCTGTGGTCAAACTGACACTGCAGTCTCAAGTGGTTAATCCTTTGTGTAAACATTGTAGCAGTTTCTGTAAAAAAACATCGATTGTCTCTGCAGGGAGGGAAACTCCCTTAACTGCCTTTGATTGGCAGTTTAACTACTCCATTGCTCCAGGGCTGGGATTTTTTTCTAAATCCTTTGTCAGCCACCTTTGATCTTCCCTTTTCATATGTCCACAGCCTGTGTTCTGCCACGAGGTTGGACAGCCATCTTTGATTACCCCTTTTTCCAAGACACAACAGGCTGCCTTTCAAGTCCTTTTTGTCTTCTGCCACGAGGTCTGAGCCATTTTGATCCCTGGATTTTAAAGGTATATTGCCCAGGTATTCTTTAATCAAAAATCAATCTTCGGAACTGTAGGAAATGTTGAAATTATTGCGAAATCCTTACACCTCGCCGCCTGCATTGTGGGCAGGGGCTTACGGGGGCGGGTTACCAGCTCAGTGGCATTGACTGGGATCGGGGTGAATGGGACTGCGCAAGCCTTCAGGCTGGCATCACACCTCATCCCCTCCCCGGCGTCCTGCCACTGGTGGTGGAAAATAATGGATATGCCTGCAGTGCAGACCTTCTCTGACCCCCACATACAGATATAAATCCCTTGATCCGGTTCCCAGCAATTGTCTGAACACATGCTTAATCCTCCATGAGTCCCTGTAATCGTCTGATAGGTATTGTTCCCCAACCATTCCCTCTCGCCTTCGGGGTTCCTCATGTCCTTACTCAAATTTCTGAGCCACCGCCACCAATCCAGAGGGATGTGTCCTTTGCACGTTAAACATATTTGCTTTCCAACGGTGACACTGACACTCGTGGTAACGACTCATACCCTGGGGCTCTGGAGGGAGGCCTCCCTGTACGTGAATCCGGTTTGGCTGGAGTACTGAACTGATTTGGACTCCAGCCATCCTGGCCACCTTCCCTCGTGGACGTAGACGGCGGTTTCCTCCGCATCCCGTTCACTGCTCCCATCGATCGCTAGGGGTGCTCTGTCTCCCAAACACCCATAGATGTGGGAGTCCTGGATATCGCCCCGTCTTTCAACGCTCATCCCAATCAGGGCGAATAGGATCACAATCCCTTCCATCCTGAAAATCTTTCTGCAAAAATATGTAAAAACATGCAGCCAGGTCCCCAAGAGATTCTCTGGCTTGGTGAAGCATGGTCGGGTCCCACGACCTCGACCCCAAATATACACACTCTTAGCAGATTACTTACTCAAAACTACCCATCACCTTATTTAACTTAAATCAAAAACACCCAAACTTAACTAAATAATTACACTTTACTTAAACTAAAACTTAAACTAAAATTATATACATCCGCCGCCCGTCTCCGGGCGGCCAGGCTAATCGCTGGTCGGACTGCGGCTTGCCACTACCCCCGGCGTGACCGCACCATCCTTCACTGTTGGTCTCTCACAGCACATGGCTGCTGGTTGAGGATCTTTGTCCTTGGACCTCTCCCTGACTCGAGGGGCGGCCCTTGGTAACTGGAGGGCTGGTGACCATGGCTTTCTCAGCTGGGGCTTCCATGGGGACCTTCTGGGGACCTTGGTGGGTGGGGCTTTCCTGGCTGATGGACCTTTAACACGAACCGCTGCTCCCCCAGGCTTAACTTCTCCCGAACCCGGGCTAGGGGCAGGTAACACTTCGCAGCCTGCTGCTGCGAGCTGAGAGTCTCCGCCCCCTGGTCCCATGGCTGGGTCCGGGGTGGGGTTTTTGACCTTAGGTCCCCCCTCTCTAAACCAGAGTTAGGGGCGGGGTTTTTGCCTTCAGGTCCCTCCTCCTTGTCTGGATCTCAGAAGAGTGGGGGAGTGTCCCAATCGATGGGCGGGATGAACCCTCCCTTTAAGCAAGCCACAGCACCTGTAGGTGCAGTCTGTGAACTTGCTCCTGCTGCAGGCTGAGGATCTTTATCCTCAGACCTTACCCCAACTGGCTGCTTTCCCCTTTCAGGTGTAAACAGCTTACACTGGTTGATATAACCAACAGCCTGTTTTAAAACCAGTCCTAAAGGTTCGTCCGCTGCCCCTAACGGACCTTCTAGGGGCTCCCCTTTCTCTTCTCTTAACGGGATGGCCTTACAGATGGGATCCTAGGGGGCCTGGACCTGCTTTAGGTCTGGGGCCAAAGCTACCCCCCGTGTGCCTCCCTTGTCCTGGACTGCGGCTATCGGGGCTGGTTTACAGGGATCCCAGAACTCTCTATCCCTGGACCCCTGCTTGGCCACCTCGCTGGTCCTTTGGTTATCCTCCCAAGTGGTAGGGAGGGATCCCAAATCTATGGCCACAGGTTTGGCCATTCCCCCAGCCTGCTCGTTCCCGGTAGATCCCATTAGGCTAAATGGGACCTTGTTAGACCTGGATGGATTGGTCGGGTCTTCCGAATGGACCACCGTGCTGGAAGCTCCAGTGTTCACCGGATATCTCCCATGCACCGTCTCCACCCGTGCCTTAACACAGGGCCTGTTCCCCTCATCATTTTCAAGGGGACACAGGTCGACAGGCTGCGCTGGTTCTAGTCAGGGCTGTGGGTTGGATGAGGCTGACGGCGTCAGAGCACCGGCAGCGGCTGCTCCTCTCACTTGGCCAATCAATGTGGACCTCATGGCGTCCAAAAATGACTCGACCGTGGCGGGAGTGATCCCTGCCTCCGCCTTTGGGCTGGGGCTGTGGAATTATTTCCCTTGATATCTTTCCAAGGGTTTTTGCACTCCTTCTGTCAGTGACCATCCTTTCCACACCCGTAACATAGAAAACATAGAAACATAGAAGATAGGAGCAGGAGTAGGCCATTCGGCCCCTCGAGCCTGCTCTGCCTTTCAATGCGATCATGGCTGATCATCCAAATTCAGTACCCGGCCCCTGCTTTCTCCCCATACCCCTTGATCCCTTTAGCCTTAAGAAATATATCCAACTCCTTCTTGAATATATTTAATGTATTGGCCTCTACTGCCTTCTGTGGTAAAGAATTCCACAGGTTCACCAATCTATGGGTGAAGAAATTCCTCCTCATTTCTGTCCTAAATGGCCTACCCCTTATCCTTAGACTGTGACCCCTGGTCCAGGACTCCCCGACCAAAGGGATCATCCTTCCTGCATCTAGTCTGTCCAGTCCAGTCAGAATTTTATAAGTTTCAATGAGATCCCCTCTCATTCTTCTAAACTCCAGCAAGTACAAGACCAATCGACCCAATCTCTCTTCATACGTCATTCCAGCCATCCCAGGTATCAGTCTGGTGAATCTTCGCTGAACCCCTTCCATGACAAGAACATCCTTCCTCAGATAATGCGACCAAAACTGCACACAATACTCAAGATGTGGTCTCACCAAGGCCCTGTACAACTGCAGCAAGACATCCTTGTTCCTGTAATCAAACCCTCTCGCTACAAAGGCCAACATGCCATTTGCCTTCTTAACCGCCTGCTGCACCTGCATGCTTACCTTCAGCGACTGGTGCACAAGAACACCCAGGTCTCATTGCACTTCCCCTTCTCCCAATCTATTGCCATTCAGGTAATCATCTGCCTTCCTGTTTTTGCCACCAAAGTGGATAATCTCGAAATTATCCACATTATATTGCATCTGCCATGCTTTTGCCCAATCACCGAACCTGTCCAAATCATCCTGGAGTTTCTCGGCATCCTCCTCACAGCACACACGCCCGCCCAGCTTTTTGTCGTCTGCAATTTGTCTTTGTGTTGGGGGGTTTACTCCCTTCCTGGTGCCACTCTTTCCTACCCGGTCCGGGTTTTTTCTCATGCACCTTTCCCTTGGGTGCGTTTACTTCGGCTCCCCAACCATTTTGATAGGCCAGCGTGAGCTGCCTAATTATCGTAAGTTCGGTGGTCTGGGGATTTTTGGGGTTGAACCAGGCTTCTGTCTTGGCCTGGACCTGTGGCAAGCTGTTCGCCACCAGGCAATGGAGTCAATGGGCCAGGGAATCCCTGTTCAGGAACGCTCAGTCTGGCGTCCCCGGGCAGGCCCTCCGGTACACCGGCCACAGCCGGCCCGCAAAAGCCTGCGGGGTTTCCCCTGGGAGCATGATCGTCTCCTCCACACGGGAGAAAGGACTTCCCTCATCCATCCCCACGGCCTCCTCGTACCCGCTCTGCCCCCTTTTAAACTCGTCAGAGAGGGATTGGAGGAGACTACCCTCCAGGGAGAATAGCAGCATCTTGGCCTTCTCAGCGTCATCACAGTTGTTGACGCTGGTTGTCTGCTCTATTTCCTGAAGTGGATCGAGGGGTCTCCCTTTTCGAAGAGCCTTGGGATATGGTTGACCATAACCCTAAGCTGTTGTGTGTTGAAGGGTAATACGAACTGGTTTTGGAGGAGTCCCTCATTGTCGCCATTGGCGGGTGGGCCAAACCTCCGATGCCGTGCTGGGCACATCGGTCCCAGCTCCGACATCTCGGGCGGGGTTTGCGCTACCTTCGCTTCCACCCCTGGTTCCACCCCCGCTTGCTGCCAAACCCCGCTGAAACTTGGCGCTACGGGTGGTGGTCGTGAGGTCTCCTCTCTCTCAACCGGGTCGTCCCTAAGCACTACCGGTGAAGTTGGAACTGTCCTCCCCTCATTCCCCATAAAATCTGCCTGACCTGCCTTTGGGCTTATGAGGCATACCATGCCTTTTGCCTTCCGGAGGGCTCAGCTCAGATTTTCTATCCTCTCTTTACAGGGGCCGTGGTCTGCCTCCTCAAACCCCTGTTTGCTCGCGAACTTGTAAGCGGATTTTACCTCCTGTACTTTCTCTTCCTGTTCCCAAATCTGCCTTGCCATCGGGCGTTTTTCTCCCACAACCTTAACTCATTTCCCTTGGCCTCGGTGACTTGGCACCATAGGTATTCCAACTGGGCCTTGTGTTCTCCTACTAAATGCACTCTCTCCTGATTCAGGGCCTGCAAAGCTACTAATAACTTCTCCCCTGCTAGAGCCTTATCCTGGATCTCCAGTGCTGACTCCCTTAACTCGACTGCCTGTGCTGCAATGAGCCTGTCCAACAGCTGGAACTGCTTTTTAAAACACATCATCCAAACTAACTTTTCTAAGGACTTCTTGTGTTCATTTCCCTCTGTCCACTTAGCTGTTGCATCTACCGGACACCCAGCCTTTAACAGAGTGGTGATCCACTTCTTAGTGATATTCACCTTGCTAAACACATAATCAGAAATCCTTTCCTCCATCATGATTTGCTCATCCGAACCATTGTCCACTGTATCGCAACCCTGTTGCCGGTGTCCTGCCGTGGTCGCCATTTCTGTAGGGGGTTGTGTGGTTTGGTTGTGTTTGGCAAGTACGCCCAGTCAGTTATGCCTCTGACTGTTTATGAGCGGTTCAAATCATTCCCACGCCCCTTGGTTCTAGTCACCGGTCTTAGGTACAGGCGGCGATACAGAAAAGACTCGAGTCGACAGGTGGTTTGGATGTAAGCAAAACTCAAGAATTTATTAAACAGAAAAATTAACACAGTCTTACGAGAAGTTACCAGTATAAAAATTACAGGCAAATACTAATAACTATACTTATACAGGGAATGGGGAACACACGGCACATCGAAGGAAAACAATTATCTTAACAATCCCCTTATCATTATCCCACCCCCTATACCTAACCAGATTAAGCTATGAGGTGCCAGAATTTACGCTCACCAATCAAAAGGGTCTGCTGAACTCAAAACAGCGGTGGGGTTCGGGCTTCGCTCTCGGTGCTCTCTGGAGCCTGCTGTCATCACGTGGCCTCCGGGTGCTGCAAGGGCGTTGTCCAGGTTCGAGTACCCCAAAGTTAAAGCCTCTGCTTGGGTGCTTTACCTTGCAGGGATGATGGTTCTTTTTCCTCGGCCGACAGTTTGAGTTTGCATAAAGATAGTCGCAGGTCAGCTGAGACTGAAGGCATGATGATGCGAAGCCTGTCTTCAGTCGTCTTCCTCAGTTCGTCTCCTCAGTTGTCTTCCTCAGTTTATCTTGCCTCAGTTGTCTTACTCAGTTCGTCTTGCCTCCTCACCTTCGTCGCATCCCGCCTCGCCTGGCCTGAATTGTCCGTGTCCGCCCGATGCAGTGCCTGGGCGATTCCAGATGGAGTGGGGAAAGACACGGGCAAAGGCCAGGGGGTAAGTGCGGGACGGGGAAAGAGCAACAGCCACGAGGTTGAGGAGCAAGGAGAGGCCAGAGAGAAGAGAAGAGAGCGATTGCTACCTGGGGCCATCAATTATACTCATTTCGAAAACCCTTATCTGCGCGCCAAATCAGCTTAGTTCTTTGTCTTAATCTTGGCGGGCTATTTTAAATAATGGTAGCAATCTATACTAACTGTTTTTAGATGGCTGGTAATCGCATCTACCGGCCCAATAATTGACTTGTTTTGTTATGAATGCACCTTGATGGGCCTCTCCAGCCTCGATGGCTTCCTTAATTTGTTGCCGATTATTTATGCAAACTGCTTGATGGCCTTAACTATAGGCCTAACTGGGTTTAGATTTGTCTCCAATTTGATCTAATACATAATTCAAAGCCCTGTCTGGTTTTCAAAATGCAAAGTCTCTCTTCATAGAAACTGCAGCTTTGGTTTCGATTTCTCCACAAGCTGCCTGTGTCGCAGAGTCCAAGTTTTAAAATCTCACAGGCTTTCTGCCACGAGGCGCGGACGCCATCTTGGGTACCCTTTTTGATTTAAAATGTCCACGCAGGGTCCCTTTTATTAATAATAACCTTTGGGGAAATGTAGAAATTTTGCAAATCTTACAAGACTTACTTTGCTCTCCCTCACTATTCGGCCCATCATTCAAGATTAGTCCATAGCCTTGTATTCTTTTTCACTGCTGTAAGTTCTTGCAGTTATCCGTACTAGCCGTTGAAGTCAAGATATTGGAAGCAGCTTCACTGCTTCAATAAATTAAGGGTCAATCTAGAAATGTATCAGATTTCTACCTGACAATTAAGTTGATGGTGCAATTTTTATGCTAAGTGAATTTATTATTCCTGTTTATTTCCAAACACATTTTATGCTGTTATTTGCTAAGCATTATTTAGACTTCAGGTTGTTCCATGAAATTTTGTACCCCCTAGACTGTTCAGTTTTCTACGATTTCAGCTCGCACGCTGTAATATAAACTTTTTAAAAATTCTTTATTACGTTAATAAGGGATTGTATGTGGATAACATAACAATAATTTAGATTATGATGTTATTTACGTTAGAAAATATAACTATACCACAAAAACATCTTGGTATTAATCGGGAAATGTGGGCTCTATTTCCCACCCATTCATAGTGAATATGTGGCAAGCATCTTTGTTTTCTCTAAATGGAAGTAATGTTCCTTTAAGAGGTACCAAAAGTTGCAAATCATAGAATCATGCAGCACAGAAGGAGGCCATTTGGCCCATCGTGTCTGTGCCAGTTCTTTGAGAGAGCTGTCCAATTAGTCCCACTCCCCCGCTCTTTCCCTATAGCCCTGCAAATAGAATCATAGAATGGTTACAGCACAGTAGGAGGCCATTTGGCCCATCGAGCCTGTGTCGGCTCTCTGCAAGAGCACTTCAGCTAATCCCAATCCTCCACCCTTTCCCCGTAGCCCTGCAAATTTTTTCTTCAGCTACTTATCTAATTCCCTTTTGAAAGCCACGATTGAATCTGCCTCCACCACCCTTTCTGGCAGTGCATCCCAGATCATAACCATTCACTGCGTAAAAAAGCTTTTCCTCATGTCGGCTTCAGATCTTCTGCCAATCACCTTAAATCTGTGTTCTCTAGTTCTCAACAATTCTGCCAATGGGAATAGTTTCTCTCTACTCTGTCTAGATCCCTCATGATTTTGAAATATTTCATTTTCAAGCATATATCCAATTCCCCTTTGAAAATTACTAATGAATCTGCTTCCACCACCCTTTCAGGCAGTGCATGCCAGATCATAACTCCTCGCTGCTTAATTTTTTTTATCCTCATCTCCCCGCTTTTTCTTTTGCCAATTATCTTAAATCTATTTCCTCCAGTTACCGATCATCCTGCCAGTAGAAAAAGTTTCTCCCTATCTACTCCATGAAAACACCTCAGAATTTTGAACACCTCTATAATTCTCTGTTTAACCTACTTTGCTTTAAGGAGAAAAATCCCAGCTTCCTTAGTCTCTCCACATAACTGTAGTCCCCTATCCCTGGTATCATTCTAGTAAATTTCCTCTGCACCCTCTCCAAATATATCCTTAATTTTAAAAATTATCTATTGGCTAGTTTCATCCTTTTTGGTTCATTTACTTTTTCACTCCTCAGCACCTTTCTGGTGTCTCCTTTGGTTTAATTCAGTTTTTTTTGCCAGATTCCCAATCATCGGGGATTTGGCACAGGTAGAATACAATCAGTATGTACATATGCATAGTAATGAACTGTGTGTTACTCTAAAACTATAAACAAGTCCTGCAGTGACAGTAAGTTTTAGTCAATTATACTTCAATATTCTAATACTGCAGGTAAGCAATTGTTTACTTAGATGCCGTGAGAGAGCACAAGTCAGGGTTTCATGAATATAGTTACATGTGTGAGCTAATGGTAAATGTGTGCCAGGTGTCGGAAACATCCTACACCATACGAGAAACCAGCTATTTTTCCTGTAAGAAATAGGGCCCATTGTTAGGGAAGCTGTTGATCCGACAGCAAAATGAATCAAACAAATGAAAAAAAAACTGAATGTACAAACAATGGTGGGTGATTTTCATCTTCATCACCTGGGCGGTAATCTGGGAGAGCAGATCACCCGCCCATTGTAGAATCTGCCCGATTTTCATCTCATTGATTACGATGGGGTAAAGATCGGGCGGGTTCTACAACAGGTGGGCAATCCACTCTGCAAGATTACCACCCAGGCGGTGAAGAGGAAAATTACCCCCATGAGTTAGCATGGGGAATATATCCACATTGCACAGGGCCAGAATCAGAAGGGATAAGTTGGCTCACATTGACCTTTGACACAATCCCCTTATTGAGTGAAAACTTGCCATTTGATGGCAAATGTTTTCTGAAATTCCTGCCCATTATTTCTGCCTGCTTATTACAATCAGTCCACTGGATAACATAACAAAGCCATAACATGCTTGATCTGCTGTAGCTGAGAACAGGTCAGAAGCTGGTATTTTTTCCAACTGGTCTTCTGACTATTGCAACAGTTGACTGAATAACACAATTAGATATACGAGAATGTCATCTGCTGAGATATCACCTGTCGGAGTTTGAATGGCCTCAATAAGGCAACAGTTACCTTGTTAGCACAAATTTCTGGATGTGGAACATGAAAGCAACATAAGAACATAAGAACATAAGAAATAGGAGCAGGAGCAGGCCATACGGCCCCTCGGGCCTGCTCCGCCATTCAATAGGATCATGGCTGATCTGAATCTAGACTCACGTCCACTTCCCTGCCCTCTCCCCGTAACCCCTAATTCCCTTATCTGCTAGGACAATGTCTATCTTCATTTTAATTTATTTATTGTTGCAGCTTCCACAGCTCTCTGGGGTAGCAAATTCCATAGATTTACTACCCTCTGAGTGAAGAAGTTTCTCCTCATCTCAGTTTTGAAAGGGCAGCCCCTTATTCTAAGATTATGCCCCCTAGTTCTAGTCTCACCCATCAGTGGAAACATCCTCACCGCATCCACCCGATCAAGCCCCCTCACAATCTTATATGTTTCGATAAGATCGCCTCTCATTCTTCTGAACTCCAATGAGTAGAGTCCCAACCTATTCAACCTTTCCTCATACGTCAACCCCCTCATCTCTGGAATCAACCGAGTGAACCTTCTCTGAACTGCCTCGAGAGCAAGTATATCTTTTCTTAAATATGGAAACCAAAACTGCACGCAGTATTCCAGGTGTGGCCTCACCAATACCCTGTATAACTGCAGCAAGACTTCCCTGTTTTTATACTCCATCCCCCTTGCAATAAAAGCCAAGATTCCATTGGCCTTCCTGATCACCTGCTGCACCTGCATACTAACTTTTTGTGTTTCATGTACCAGGACCCCCAGATCCCTTTGTACTGTAGCACTTTGCAGTTTCTCTCCATTTAGATAATAACTTGCTCTTTGATTTTTTCTGCCAAATTGCATAACCTCAACATTATATTGCATCTGCAAAATCTCTGCCCACTCACTTAGCCTGTCTATGTCCTTTTGCAGGTTTTTATGTCCTCCTCACTCACTGCTTTCCCTCCCATCTTTGTATCATCGGCAAACTTGGATCTGTTGCACTCGGTCCCTTCCTACAAATCGTTAATATAGATTGTAAAGAGTTGGGGTCCCAGCACTGATCCCTGTGGGACACCACTAGTTACTGATTGCCAGCCCGAGAATGAACCATTTATCCCAACTCTTTGTTTTCTGTTAGATAGTCAATCTTCCACCCATGCCAGTATATTACCCCCAATCCCGTGATCTTTTATCTTGATCAGTAATCTTTTGTGTGGAACCTTGTCAAATGCCTTTTGGAAGTCCAAATACACTACATCCACTGGTCCCCCTTTATCCACCCTGTATGTTACATCCTCAAAGAATTCGAGCAAATTTGTCAAACATGACTTCCCCTTCGTAAAACCATGCTGACTCTGTCCTATTGAATTATGTTTATCCAAATGCTCTGATACTGTTTCCTTAATAACGGACTCCAACATTTTGCCAACCACAGATGTTAGGCTAACTGGTCTATAGTTTCCAGCTCTTTGTCTGCTTCCCTTCTTAAATAAGGGTTAAATTAGCAGTTTTCCAATCTGCTGGGACCTTTCCTGAGTCCAGGGAGTTCTGGAAAATGATCACCAATGCATCCACAATCCCTACCGTCACTTCTCTCAAGACCCTAGGATGTAGGCCATCAGGTCCGGGGGGTTTATCTGCCTTAAGTCCCATTATTTTACTGAGTACCATCTCTTTAGTGATTTTAATCGTGTTTAGCTCCTCCCCCCCAATTGCCCCCTGTTTTTCCAGTGTTGGGATATTTTTAGTGTCCTCTACTGTAAAGACTGATACAAAATATTTGTTCAGCATCTTTGCCATCTCCATGTTCCCCACCACTAGTTTCCTGGTCCCATCCTCTAAGGGACCAACGTTCACTTTAGCCACCCTTTTTCTTTTTATATAGCTGTAGAAACTCTTGCTATCTGTTTTTATATTTTTTGCTAATTTACTTTCATAATCTATCTTCCCTTTCTTAATTAATCTTTTAGTTATTGTTTGCTGGCTTTTAAATGCTTCCCAATCTTCTATCCTCCCACTAGATTTGGCTAATTTATATGCCCTTGTTTTCAGTCGAATACTATCCTTTATTACACTACTAAGCCACGGATGGCTGTCTTTTCTTTTACTCCCCTTTTTCCTCGGTGGAATATATTTATCTTGAAAGATGTGAAATATCTCCTTGAATGTAGACCACTGCTCTTGTACCGTCTTACACTTTAATCTGTTTTCCCAGTCCACTTTAGTCAATTCTACTCTCATACCTTCATAGTCTCCTTTATTTAAGCTTAGTATGCTGGTTTGAGATCCAACTCTCTCACCCTCAAACTGAATTTGGAATTCAACCATATTATGATCACTCATTCCAAGGGGATCCTTTACCAGGAGATTTTTTATTAATCCTGTCTCATTACACAAGGATAAATGCCAAAAATAATTTTAAATGACAGCTAAAACCAATAGAAGCGAAGCCTGTGTTCTGGAAAAAAAACAGTGTAATATTTCGGGAGGGCGTGTGTTGTCAAAGAACAAGTTGCGATTAGGTGAAGAGTTAGTCAATAAAACTTAATGGGCCTGAACTTACGGTGGTTTCGAAGGTGCAGCATACGCTGTCAGAAGCCTTCGGTAAGACCTGCTTTTACCAGCGTAAGGGTTAAAATAAATGTTAAAATGAATATTTTTAAATGATTAAAACATGCACATATATTTAAAATTAGTTTAGGTAAATTTTGGCCCGTTTTAAAATGTTTAAATTTATTTTTCAAAAAATTTAATTTTTATTTTATATTAAAGGTTTTTATAATTAATTTTGAACATGGGAATATTTATATTTATTTAAGTGATGTGAATTCTTATTTACTTGGGGATTTCCAATATGCTCATGGGGATTCCGTACATAAGTGGAATCCCCATAAGCATCATAGGAATCCCTCTTTGTCATTGGTTGACCTGGCCCACGTGATCCCAGGGACGCTTGTGAACCGCGAGCGCCCCTGGGATTTGTGGGCCTTTACACAAGCGTACACCTGCAGGCCCGACAAGGGAACACTCCATTGCTGTGGAGCCAGGAGGTAAGTACAGAAATATTTCACGGTTCGGAGGTGTAATCCGGAGGTACGGCTCTGATCGCAAATTCAGGACCAATGATATGTGTAATCGGGTTCTAGAGTAGGGAGAGACTGAAACTGGGGGAGATGAGCATATAGTGAAGAAAACTTTCTGGTCATTAGAAAAAACTGGGTAAATACATAGGAATACATACAGAGACATTACAACGTAGAAACAGGCCATCCAGCCCAATCAGTACAAATTGGTGTTTACCCTCCACATGAAGAAGTAGTCCTAATCACATTTACTCACTCTGTTCCCATATCCCTTTATCCACTTTTCCATCTATCCAATCTAATTTTGAATGTTGGTATAAACCCCTATTTTAACCTAACATTTAAGTCAATAGAGAGTTTGGTGAGGATAAAACCCCTGGTCCGGATGAAGTGCATCCGTGCATATTAATAGAAGTTAGGGAGGAAATAGCAGAGGCACTATTGCGTATATGTAACAATTCATTAGAAAAGGAAATAGTGCCAGAGGACTGGCGGACAACTAATGTTAGTCTGATATTTAGAAGAAGTCCAGAGAAATATAGACTAGTGGGCTTAACGCTAGTGGTAGGAAAGATAATAGAATTTTTACTCAAAGATGTAATAGAAAAACACCTGGAAACCAAAAATATAATAAAGATTACTCAGCATGGATTTCTTAAGGGAAGGTCATGCTTGACCAACCTTATTGATTGATTTGAACAAGTCACGGGAAGAGTAGACAAGGGTTATGTAGTAGATGTAATATATTTGGATTTTGAAAAGGCCTTCGATAAGGTGCCACATAATAGATGCATGACTAAACTCAGAGCATGTGGAGTCAGGGGACAGGTAGCAGAATGGATAGCAAGTTGACTACAAAACAGAAACAGAGCTTAGGGGTTAAAGGCAGCTACACAGATTGCCAAAAGCTAGGATGTACTGTTCCACAGGGGTCGGTGCTGGGACCACAGTTATTCACAATTTATGTTAACGGTTGGGACTCGGCAATCGGAAGTAAAACTCCTAAATTTGAGGATGGCACCAAATTGGATGTAGTTAATACAAAGGAAAAATGTAACAAAAGGAAGAATACATTGACAAAACTTGCAGAATGGCCGTTAAATTGGCAAATTAATTTCAATATAGATAAGTGTGAGGTGGTACATTTTGGTTGAAAGAATAAGGAGGCCATATAATACTTGGATAATAAAAGTCTAAATGGGGTGGAGGAGCAAAGGGATCTAGGGGTACAGATACACAGATCAGTAAAAGTAGCAATGCAGGTTAATAAAGCCCAGCAGCTAAAGGGAGGACTGCTGGATGGAACAGGTCAGTGCTTTTCCAAGACTGTGGGCTAGGAGGAGCAGGAGTGCTTCCCCCGTAGACCCGCAAGCAAAACTGTTAACCTCTCTGGCAATTGAACTCCCTGCCCCCACCCCACAACCCGATACCCTCCCGACATCATCCGCAGGCTGCAATCTCCTCCTGCCCACGCATCCCCCCCCATGTTCTCCATGAGCCCTCTGTGATTTTTTCCCCTCCTCCTCCGATCTCTCCAGCCCCTTCCATGATGTTCCCACCTCCTCCGATCTCTCTGACTCTTCCACGATGTACTCTCCTCCTCCAATCCCTCCGACTGTTCCATGATGTCCTCCAGGTCCTCCGATCTCTCTGGTCCATTCCATGAACCTCTCCCCTTCACCTCAGATCTCTCCGGCCCCTTCCATGATGTCCTCTCCGCCCCAATTTCTCCCGGTCCCTTCCCCATCCATCTCCATCTTTCCTGGCCCCCGTCGATTTCACCAGCACCCCACACCCAACCCCCTAATCTCAACCACTCTCCTCTCCACTTCCTGGCTGCAGCCTGGTGCTGAAAGCCTACCCACCCGACAGCCAGCCTGCCTCTCAATCTGGCTGGCTGTGGCTGGGAAATGGTTTCCAAATATGCTAATCAGGTGCTGCCATTAAATTAGGCAGGACCCGAACGCCGCCGACTAAACTGGAGGAGTCCATCACAAACATGAGCAGAGCCTTTGTGGAGGCATTGGCGCATGAGCGTATCACCGCGGAAAAGATGGCAAACTCTGTGGAAAGGATGGCTAACTCTGTGGTAAGGCTGGTTACCATAGAGGAGAGGATGGCTAAGGTAGAGGAGAGGATGGCTATGGCCATCGAGGAGCTTAGTCGCCAGGGTATGGAAAACATGGTAATTGTTCAGACTAGAATGACATCTCTTGAGGGGCGATGGTCAGCTATTGAGCATACAAATCAGACCTTCATGGAAGTCCTCTGGAGTAGGACTTCCAGTGAAGAAATGGGTCCTCATGGCCCCCAAGAAGTGTAGCAAGGTGTTGTCAAGCCACTTGCTAGCTCTGAAGTGGGGCTGACCCATGAGAGGGATGTTGGTGGCAGAGAACAAGAAAGGGGGGCCACCTCTCCAAGCGCTCACACGACCATGCCACTTCAGAGCCCTCGGTCAGAGCCCCACCAGAGTCCTCAACCAACTGAGATGGGCATCTCAGCCCCTGCACAGCTGCAGGAGAAGCAGGCTGTAGGTGAATCCACACAGGTTCACCACCCCAGAGGATGCCTGCCAAAGGCGTCGAGACAGGAGCAGCAAGAAAGTGAGCAAGGGGCCTCCACATCTGCTGAAGCCACAGGGGAAGCACCACATAGGAGCACATGTAAGCGGAAGATAAAGCACAAGTAGTCACAAGGGTAGTCACTTGGGTGCTGTGATGTTTTGTATTTGGATCAGCCATCATTGTCATTGTATTATAAACAGATTTGATGGCAAACTGTTGAAGTCGTGGCCTGTGTCATTTTGCAAATGGGACTTCACATTGAGGGCTTAGGGCACCTTGCAATTGTCAGTATGGTGGTCAGAGTGATAGGAATCCGTAGGTTCTAGTCCATTGTGGCTGCCCTGGTAAGAAGGTGCGAGACAAAAGTGTTTGATTATGGAGGCTCACCAAATCTGGCCAAGATGAGTGCATCCCTTGCATCCTGGGCAGCAATATTGTTGCGCGCTGGCGCCTTCTGGCCTGTGCAGCTTCAGGTGTGTGACTAGCAGTTTGGTGCTCCTGTTGATGCTCTTGCTGTTGGTGCTGCTGTTGTTCATGGTTCTGCTGCCGCGGCTGGTCTTCGTCCGAATCTGATGTCCAGGTGGAAGGGAAATAAATGGTCGCCATGCTTCTGGTATATGCCCCAGTTGAGGAAGCACTCAGTCAAGGTGGGGAGAGGGGTTTCCCAGGAGGCCACACTGCAGATGGGTGTCATAGAAACATAGAAGATTCGGCCCCTCTAGCCTGCTCTGCCATTCAATGAGATCATGGCTGATCATCCAAATTCAGTACCCTGTCCCTGCATTCTCCCCATATCCCTTGATCCCTTTAGCCTTAAGAAATATATCCAACTCCTTCTTGAATATATTTAATGAATTGGCCTCAACTGCCTTCTGTGGAAGAGAATTCCACAGGTTCACCACTCTCTGGGTGAAGAAATTCCTCCTCATTGCTGTCCTAAATGGCTTACCCCTTATCCTTAGACTGTGACCCCTGGTTCTGGACTCCCCAACCACCGGGAACATCCTTCTTACATCTAGTCTGTCCAGTCCTGTCAGAATTTTATAAGTTTCACTGAGATCCCCTCTCATTCTTCTAAACTCGAGCGAGTATAAGCCCAATCGACCCAATCTCTCCACATGCGTCATTCCTGCCATCCCAGGTGTCAGCCTGGTGAATCTTCGCTGCAATCCCTCCATGGCAAGAACATCCTTCTTCAGATAAGGCGACCAAAACTTCACACAATACTCAAGATGTGGCCTCACCAAGGCCCTGTACAACTGCAGCAAGACATCCTTGTTCCTATACTCAAACCCTCTCGCTACGAAGGCCAACATACCATTTGCCTTCTTAACCGCCTGCTGCACCTGCATGCTTACCTTCAGCGACTGGTGCACAAGGACACCCAGGTCTCGTTGCACTTCCCCTTCTCCCAATCTATTGCCATTCAAATAACAATCCGCCTTCCTGTTTTTGACGCCAAAGTGGATAACCTCGCATTTATCCACGTTTTATTGAATCTGCCATGCTTCTGCCCAATCACCCAACCTGTCCAAATCATACTGGAGTTTGTCGGCATCCTCCTCACAGCACACACGCCCACCCAGCTTTGTGTCGTCTGCAAACTTGGAGATATTACATCCTGTCCCTGCTTTCTCCCCATATCCCTTGATCCCTTTAGCCTTAAGAAATATATCCAACTCCTTCTTGAATATATTTAATGAATTGGCCTCAACTGCCTTCTGTGGAAGAGAATTCCACAGGTTCACCATTCTCTGGCAGCTATCTTTTGCCCTGCCAGTACACTTTACACCTAATCCCAGCCTATTACCATCTCGTCTAGCTTCTAATCTCTTTTACTTCTTTTGTTTCTTTTATTCTTTTATTCTTTTGTTCGATCGCAGCCCTGCCTTCGATCTAGTTTCTTTTCATTCCAGTTTTGAAGAAGGGTCCAACCCGAAACGTCAACTCAAATTTCTCTCCACGGATGTTGCCTGACCTGCTGAGTTTTTCCAGCTTTTTCTGTTGTTACGTCGATATTACATCTAGTTCCCTTGTCTAGATCATTAATTTATATTGTGAATAGCTGGGGTCCAAGGACGGATCCCTGCGGTACCCCACTAGTCACTGCCTGCCACTCAGAAAAAGACCCGTTTATTCCAAATCTTTGCTTTCTGTCTGCCAACCAGTTCTCTATCCAAGACAATACCTTGCCCCCAATCCCATGTGCCTTAACTTTACACGCTAATCTCTTATGCGGGACCTTATCGAAAGCCTTTTCAAAGTCCAAATACACCAAATCCACTGGTTCTCCCTTATCTATTTTACCAGTTACATCCTCAAAAAATTCCAGTAGATTAGTCAAGCACAATTTACCTTTTGTAAATCCATGTTGACTTTGTCCGATCCTGTCACTGTTTTCCAAGTGCTCTGCTATTACATCTTTTATAATGGACTCTAGCAATTTTCCCACTACCGATGTTAGACTTACCGGTCTGTAATTCCCCGTTTTCTCTCTACCACCTTTTTTGAATAGTGGCGTAACATTAGCTACCCCCCAATTCATGGGTACTGTTCCAGATTCCATCGAATGTTGGAAGATGATCAGCAATGCATCCACTATTTCTAGCGCGGTTAAGAAGTACCCTAGGATGTGGATTATCAGGCCCTGGGAATTTATCGGCCTTCAATCCCATAAATTTCCCTAGCACCATTTCCCTACAAATACTGATTTCTTTCAGTTCCTCCCTTTCATCAGACCCGATGTTCCCCGACATCTCTGGGAGGTTATTTGTGTCCTCCTTTGTGAAGACAGAATCAAAATATGTATTTAATTGGTCTGTCATTTCTTTGTTCCCCATTATAAATTCCCCTGATTCTGACTGCCAGGGACCTACGCTTGACTTCACCAATCTTTTTCTCTTCACATATCTATAAAAGCTTTTACAGTCAGTTTTTATGTTCCCTGCAAGATTACTCTCATACCTACCCTATTTTCCCCTTCTTAATTAATCCCTTTGTCCTTCTTTGTTGAATCCTAAACTGCTCCCAATCCTCAGGCTTACTGCTTTTTCTGGCCAATTTATATGTCCTCTCCTTGGATCTTATGCTGTCCCTAATTTCACTTGTTAGCCACGGTTGAGTCACATTTTTGTTTTATTTTTATACCAAATTGGGACGAACAAATTCAGTAGTTCATCCATGCGGTCTTTGAATGTTTGCCATTGCCTATCCACCGTCAACCCTTTGAGTGACATTCCCCAATCAATCCTACCCAACTCGCACCTCATACCATCGTAGTTTCCTTTATTTAAATTCAGGACCCTAGTCTCTGAGTCAACTACTTCACTCTCCATCTTAATGAAAAATTCTATCATATTATGATCGCTCCGACACAAGGGGCCTCGTACAACAAGATTGCTAATTAATCCTTTCTCATTACATAATACCCAGTCTAAGATGGCCTGATCTCTAGTTTGTTCCTCGACATATTGGTCCAGGAAACCATCCCGTAAACCCTCCAGGAATATCTTCTCCATAGTATTGTTACTAATTTGGTTAGCCCAATCTATATGTGGATAAAAGTCACCCATGATAGCTGCTGTGCCCTTATTGCACGCTTCTCTAATTTCCCTTTTAATGCCATCCCCAACCTTCGCATTACTGTTTGGAGATCTATATACCAGTCCCACTAACGTTTTCTGCCCCTTGGTATTTCTCAGTTCTACCCATACAGATTCCACATCATCAGAGCTAATATCCTTCCTTACAATTGTGTTAATCCCCTCTTTAACCAGCAATTTTACCCCACCTCCGTTTCCTTTTTGCCTATCTTTCCTGATTATTGAATACCCGTGGATGTTGAGTTCCCAGCCTTGGCCACCCTGGAGCCATGTTTCTGTAATCCCAATCAAATCATATTCGTTTACCTCTATTTGTCAGGCTCCAAACTTCCACAACACTGAGTATGCCTGCTAAAAGATCCCCCAGTTCTGCCACCTGCAAATGATCATCAGTGAAAACTCCTTTGTAATGGTGGAGCTGTAGCTGTTAGTAAGCAGTCCAATTGTGAGGCCGCCAGGATTACCTGGCGTGTTCCAGAGGAGGCATGGAGGATGAGGGAAATGTCTAAAAATCAGAAAGGCCTCTAAAAATGGGATAATAGAGGCAATTAAGTGGTTGTTAAGGGCCTTAAGGGCCTATCCTGCCTCTTGGAGGTGGGATGGAAAGGTGGTCAGAAAACACGCATTTGGGAAAATTGCTCGGAGGCGGGCTGGAGGCGGGATCAGTCCCGCCTGCCTTTTTTTTTTGATTGTACCACCTCGCACGCCTCCAATCCCGCCTCCTCGTGCTTGGCAAAATGGAGCCCGCAGAACTTGTCAGCTCCAAATATATGAAAGTTTGAGCGTATAAATTGATGGCTGATTTGAAAAATTTAAACCCTCTCAATGGTGTGAAAAGGTCTCTTAGCATGAAAACGCTGAGGGCAAGAATATCCAGCTGGGCCCTTGCAATCCAACTCTCAAAGCCCAGGCAAGTCAGTCCTGTTTGCATTTATATTTCTTTCTCATGCTCTCTAGCAGCCTCCCACTTATATTTATATGATCTGATGAAGGGTCTTAACTCAAGTCTCACATATGAGATTCTTGCACCACTTACTAGGAAAGAGTAGCTGAGTTGGTTTTCCATTGCCACCCACATGGTTTTTATATTTGGAATATATTCTCTGAGGTGGGCTATACCCTTTTCTATTGGGGAGGGCTACCCACACCCATCAGGCACCAGCACCCTCTGCTGAATATCAACCCAGTATTCAGAGCCTCTGCTCACCGGGGCTGTCTGGAGTGGGGCCTGTATTCAAACTCTCTCACTCAGAGACGGGAATACTACCACTGAGCCAGTGGTCACTCCGGCAGGTTGAGCTGCTGGATGTCAACCAAGTATTTGGAGACAATATTCTAGTGTCCACTCAGGTTGCCTGGAGTGGGGCTCAAATCTTTCACTTTCTGACACATCCTAAATATCGTAACCTGTCTTTTCTCTTTATAGCTGCTGACTGACCTACTGTGTACGTCCAGCATTTTCTGTTTTTATTTTTATTTCTGTTTGGATTGCTGATCTGTCACATGGGGGTATTTTAACCCCAAAAAAGGGTGAGTTGGGGTTGGGTGGGAGGTTAAACTATTAAAATGTGAACCCTGACCCCAACCCACCTCCAACCCGCCCACTTCCACGTTTAACGGAGGCGAGATGGGGGGCGGGGAGCAGCCAATCTGCTCCCAGGAAGCGGCTTGTCACTTTAAATATTATAATGAGGCTGGAAGCCTCTGATTTAACCTGCTGTGCAAGTTTAACTGTGACTGGCCAGGGATCCCGAGCCTCAGGATTCCCGGCAGCTGCAGCGAGGCAAGGGCAGCCTTGGGGGACACTCCTTGTTGGCCGGGAGAACATAAGAACATAAGAACATAAGAAATAGGAGCAGGAGTAGGCCAATCAGCCCCTCGAGCCTGCTCCACCATTCAATAAGATCATGGCTGATCTGATCCTAACTGCCAATCCACTCTCACATAACCATCTCCTGAATCTAACAGAATTAGACACACGAAATAGGAGCAGGATCAGGCTACACGGCCCTGGGCCCGCTCTGCTACCCACAGGGCCATGACCGATCCGAATCTAGACTCATGTCCAAATTCCTGCCCGCTCCCCATAACCCTTAATTCCCTTTACTTCTAGGAAACTGTCTATTTCTGTTTTAAATTTATGTAATGATGTAGCTTCTACAGCTTTTTGGGACAGCATATTCCATGGACCTACCACCCTCTGAGTGAAGTAGTTCCTCCTCATCTCAGTTTTGAAAGAGCAGCCCCTTATTCTAAGACTATGCCCCCTAGTTCTAGTTTCACCCATCATCGGGAACAACTTCCCCGCATCCACCCGATCCAACCCCTTCACAATCTTATATGTTTCAATAAGATCGCCTCTCATTCTTCTGAACTCCAATGAGTAGAGTCCCAATCTTCTCAACCTCTCCTCATATGTCCATCCCCTCATCCCTGAGATTAACCGAGTGAACCTTCTTTGTACTGACTCGAGAGCAAGTATGTCCTTTCTTAAGTATGGACACCAAAACTGTACGCAGTATTCCAGGTGCGGTCTCACCAATACCTTGTACAACTGAAGCAATACCTCCCTATTTTTATATTCTATCCCCCTAGCAATGAAAGCCAACATTCCGTTGGCCTTCTTAATCACTTGCTGCACCTGCATACCAACCTTTGAGTTTCGTGCACCAGGACTGAGGAAATCTACATGATATAAGGGGTTAATTTCAAGTGCTTGCTGGGTAAAAGTTTTCAGACTTGACACTGGGCAAGTGTCGATGTGTAACTAGAGCTATTGCACGTACTCGAACTACAGCCAAGAACAGATGTCTGCCCACCTAATGAGAATGTAGAAGTGAAATAATGAGTTCCTTTGATGTACCAATGACCTGATAACTTGTGACCGTAAGCAAAGCTAGCCTCCCAATATATGATTAAAGAGGACCTCCGGTTACACGATTCATGCCCTGTTATAGATTAACGGTTGACTTAAGTGTCCAGTATCCTTCTGTCAATATGTTATTTCTACCTGATGATTAATCTAAAATGTATCCTGATAGAGGAACAAAGGAATGTCAATCAAACTTGTTTGTTACACTGTATAAATACGGAACGCTTACGCTGTATCATTGGAATAGTAGCCTCACCCCTTGAGTAGAGGTGCTGATTCCCCTTGCAAGAAGTGAAATAAAAGGCCTGTCCGTCTGACGAATCCAAGTGTGTATTGAGTCATTACCCAGAGCTAAGAAGTAAGGCACTTCTACAATTTGGAGGTCCCACCGAGATGGCTTGCTGTACCAATTGGTGAGTTAACAGACGCCGAGTACGTTGCTCGGTTGGGAAAATCCCATCGGCCGAAGGTGGTGTTTTGCCACATTTTTGGGACTTTCCCTGCCAGAAGCATAGCTGCGCATAGTCTGTTTATTCCATTGGACAGTACTGCCATCGGGTAATTGACTCACAAGGTTCGGAGGTTAAACTGCCGTTGTGACTGCTTCCCTTTCAGAAACGGAACAGAGGACCAGCCATGAGGCGCTGACGCCCCGCGAACAGGATCGTGCAGAAAAGGACTGTATAAAGGTACCAGAGAGAGAAGGTTAAGTCAGGAATTTGATTAACTAAGGAGCTAGCGATTTATTGGAAATTGAACTAGCAAGGTTCCAACTTGCTGAGAGAGAAGGTTAAGTCAGGAATTTGATTAACTAAGGAGCTAGCGATTTATTGGAAATTGAACTCGCAAGGTTCCAGCTTGCTGAGAGAGAAGGTTAAGTCAGGAATTTGATTACCTAAGGAGCTAGCGATTTACTGGAAATTGAACTAGCAAGGTTCCAGCTTGAAGTTAGCTGGGACAAATTGAAGGCCCTTTTTGCTAAAGATTTGGCTAAAGGGAGTAGGGTAGAAGGAGAGAAGAGCTTGAAGTTAGCTGGGACAAATTGAAGGCCCTTTTTGCTGAAGATTTGGCTAAAGGGAGTCGGGTAGAAGGAGAGAAGAGCTTGAAGTTAGCTGGGACAAATTGAAGGCCCTTTTTGCTAAAGATTTGGCTAAAGGGAATAGGGTAAAAAAAAGAGAGAAGAGTGGGCGGTTGTCTGAAACACAGTGTCAATGTTTAATGTTTATGAGAGTGAGTATTTAACTACTTGTTATTATCAATCAACTTTGCAGCTTTGTCCAGTAAGGCTGCATAGGTTGGGGATTTAGTAACACTTTGGTTGTTGTTTAACAAGTGTATTGTTTATTGTTTATTGTTATATGTATTAATGTTTAGTCATGTCTGATCTGTAGAGGCGTCCCACGCAGACCATAGAGTGTTACGGAATTGTTGTATGTTTTAACTAAAATATTTAAGCTGAAAAAAAAACTGCAGAAGGGGTTGGAAAAAACCCAAGCCGGGGAAGTGAGTCCCGCGGCGGAATGTATTATTGAGAAAATAGTGATGTCTTTTACATGATCCACTAAGCTATTGTGGATTCAATATTTTCCCCAGTTAGAAATACCTTCCACGAGGGTTGAGAACCCTCGAGTTTTATACGTATGTATAGTTTATTAATCTGATCTGTAGGGGCGTACAACGCAGATCATGGATTGTCACGGGAGTTTAGATTGTTTTAAGTGAACCATTTAAGCTGCTAAAATGGGTGCTAGCACCAGTAAGCCACCCGAGAAAGGCACGCCAGCAGCCTTTATGTTAAAGAACTGGTCAATCATCCATTGATCACCTACCAAATTGGTCCAAATGGACTGTAAATAAGACTAGACCCTTTCCCTCAGATAGTCATTTAACATAGAAAGAATTACTTGCCTCGAGGAATGTTTAACGGACAAGAGAGAAATAGAGAACAGCCAGATAAAAAGACTGCCTCTATGTTTGTTGAGTCAGAAGAAAAAAAAAATTACCCCGAAGAAACACCTTTCTCCTCTACTATGGTAGGATAACAAGGTAACTATAGAAGGATGAATAGAGGGGAATATAGAGGAAGACGTGGTAGAATAAGAGGGTATGGACGATCTGGTAATTGTTACAATTGCGGACAACCCGGACATTGGGCAAACCAATGCCCTGCAAAAAATTGTCAGAACCAAACCTCCAATAATGGACCTCCGTTAGAGAATAAATGTCCTAATTTCACTGTCCATAACCCTTTTTCGGACCAGTCAGGAGGTTACCCTACAAACGGACAGGGATTTAGGAGAAATAGAGATCAGAATTACTGACTGACACCAGCAGCCCCAGGCGCCACAGACCACCAAATGCCGGTTGTTTCTTTAAATTCACGCAGCGAACCTGAAGTTAAAATGCAAATAGCTGGGAGACCTATGTCATTTTAGTAGATATAGGAGCAACCTTTTCGGTGTTAGGGAAAGGATATTCTGAAGGAATGCCTATTAATGGGAAAAAGACCCCGATAGCTGGATTGGCTGGAATACTACAATGCTTGAATCAATCGACTCCCCTCACAGTAAAAGTAGAAGAATTTGAGGAAGAACACTCCTTTCTGTTATCAGGAGATGTCTCTATGAATTTATGTGGAAGAGACTTGCTGTGCAAAATGAATGCTACAATCATTTGCTCCCCATCAGGAGTAACGGTAGAAATCCAAGTAGATAAGGCATATGCGTACCCAGTAACAGAAATAAAACACCCTGTTCTTTACGCATGGGAAATTGCCGACCCAAGTTTGAGTCCCAAACTTGTCAGTCTGTTAGGAGCGTGGGGATTCGTTACAGGCTCCATAAAACAATACCAGGAATCCCTGAAACTCGGGAAATGGCATTCAAAATTGCACTGCACGGCCTGCTATGACAAAACAGGACAAGATTATCAGCCGTTTTAAAATTTAAAATACCTCCTAACTATTAGACTGCACAGCCCTATAAAGTTACAATTAATCCAGCTGCACCATTACCCAAAAGGTCACAGTATCCATTGTCAGAGAAAGCAGAAAAAGGAATTGAGCCAGTGATGGAATCATTGTTAAAACAGGGAGTTAACGCCGGATAGAATAAAGGTCGTTTGCAACACATCGTTGCCAAATACTAAAAGAGAAATGAAGCATTTTCTAGGAATGACTGGTTACTGTAGACAATGGATATTGAACTATTCAGAAATAACCAGACATGAGCATGACAAATTTGGAAAATTCGCGGTTACCTGACTTCCTCGGGAACCCAGATTAAAAATGCACAAGAAGTGCAAAATCTTTTACTAACTATTCAGAGACGTAAACAGATTGCAATTATTAAGTGCCAAGCGGACAAGGTTGCGCTTGGAAACGCTGCTGCAGATAGCGCTGCTAAGTCAGTAGCTATATCAAGTACTGAACGACAAGTTTCAGCCTTCCCTGTTAGGGAAAAGCCAGAGATACCGCAGCCCCCGTCCTTAGATGATGTGCTGACCCATCAAGATAGGGCCAGTTCTGATGAAGTAAAGGAATGGGTTGTTAATCATTGTTTTAAAAAACACTGACGGCTTATGGGTTCATCATGACGGCCGCATGGTGGCACCCAAATCATTACTATCACCAATTGCCCGATGTGTTCATAAATTCACCCATGCGGGCAAAGGGGGGATGGCGGACTATATCCTCAAGACCTGGTATGCACCAGGAATCTCAAAGTTGGCAAAACAAATATGTGAAAATTGTACTATCTGCCAGACCATGAATGCAGGGAAAATAAAGAAGGTACAGCCCGCATCCCACCCAAACCCCATGGGCCCTTTTGTACACTTGCAAATGGATTTTATTGAACTACCTGTATGTATGAGCTTTAAATATGTATTAGTTATTATTGATATGTTTTCAAGATGGATTGAAGTTTTTCCTTGCAGAAAGAATGACGCTACCACTGTTGCTAAATGTTTATTGAAGGACATTGTACCTCGCTTTGGGATACCAGCAAAACTGTCAAGTGACAATGGGTCCCATTTTACGGGAACAGTGATTAAGGAACTATGCAAAGCCTTACAGATTAACCAGCACCTCCATTGCAGTTATCATCCACAGTCGGCTGGACTAGTGGAAAGATATAACGGGATGCTGAAAAACAAGCTTGCAAAACTGTGTAAAGAAACTGGTTGATTTGTTACCCATAGCTTTAATGACAATGCGGTCTGCTACCAACAGAACTACAGGATTGTCGCCTCATGAGATCGTCATGGGAAGACCACAAAGATTGCCCTTTTCGGCACCTTTAACAGCTGAACAAATGGACATTCATAAAATGGAGGAAGATATGTTGAGTTATTGCATTGCACTAACCAAATGCATTTCTAGTTTCCATCAACAGGTGAAGGAAGCCCAGGTCGACCCCGCTGAAGGAAAGTGCCATACTTTCGAGCCAGGAGATAAACGTCTATATAAAAATCTTCAAGCAAAAGAATGGCCTTCAACCCAGATTTGAGGGACCCTTCCAGGTACTCCTGACCACAAACACCGCTGTGAAAGTAAAGGAGCGACCAACATGGATACATGCGTCCCATTGTAAGAAGGCATCAGTTGAAGACGATACACTGCCAAGATGAACTGGATTTGGACTTTAACAAGACTGTTCTCTTTGTCAACGATAATTGAAACTGCCATATTGATTTACCCAGATCCCCTGAAGGGCAAACCATGCATAGAAGAATGTGTACTTTTAAACAGTGATTTATTTTATATTATATGCTATAACGAGACTATGAAGGTTCAGCTTCAGGATCACACTATGCAGGTACCCCCGTATCAACCCCTGAGTCTTAGGATTAGGCAGAATAAGATAGTAGAAGATAGTGGACAGAAGCTTGATAAGCTATGGGTCACATGCCCTGATACTGTATTACCAAGTGACAGAACTGCGAACGGAGGGGTTATCTGCCATGGTAATTCAAGAGGAGGACTGGCCCTGATAGCTAAGTCAATGTTTTATGATAATCCTTTTACTCAACCCCTCGTTTCAACATCAATTACTCAGAAAAGAAAAATTAATAGGACCGCTAAGAAACAAGGAGGGAGAGGTGGAAGACTGTTAAATAAGCATAACTATCATCATGTTAATACCTTTGTATACATGAGTTATTTGCACCAGATATGGAACAAATTTGAAGCCTATAATAACACCCATTTCATCTGTGGGCATAGAGCATACCCTTGGTTACCACAAAGTTGGACTGGGTCATGTTATTTGGGATATGTAGTGCCCTATATACATCATATTTCATCTTTGGATAGCCACCCTGGGACACGAGTAAAACGAGCCATTACAGAAACTGAAAGGTTCTTTGCTATAGCATTTCCCTGGTATGGAACAGGGAAGTTAGCAAGAGAATCTATAAACATAGCAGCAGTGTTGGAACAAATAGCCAATGATACTGCTGATGCTCTTAGTGATGTAAACGCAGAAATGGTGGCTTTGCGCACTGTTGCTTTACAAAACCGCATGGCTCTGGACTATTTGTTGGCAAAAGAAGGGGGCACATGTGCAATCATAAAAACCGAATGTTGCACCTATATCCCAGATAGCTCAGAAAATATCACCAACCTGGTAAACCACATAAAGGAGGCTGTAGAGAAACTACGTCAACCTGAACCATGGTCCATGTGGGATTGGATTTCAGGATGGGGAGGAGCACTAGGAAAGCAAATTTTGGAAGCCTTAATCACAATTGTGATGATAATAATTTTAATTAGTTTATTGATTGGTTGTTTAAAATTATTGTGTACAAAAGTCCTTCCCTTATTAACGTCAACTCCTCCAGTAAAAATGATGTCTGAATATGAGGATATTAAGGGTGAGACCTTTGATGTAGAGTTTCTTAAACTTAGCGAAATAGATTGTCCTTAGAAAGGACAAAAGGGGGGAATGAGGAAATCTACATGATATAAGGGGTTAATTTCAAGTGCTTGCTGGATAAAAGTTTTCAGACTTGACACTGGGCAAGTGTCGATGTGTAACTAGAGCTATTGCACGTACTCGAACTACAGCCAAGAACAGATGTCTGCCCACCTAATGAGAATGTAGAAGTGAAATAATGAGTTCCTTTGATGTACCAATGACCTGATAACTTGTGACCGTAAGCAAAGCTAGCCTCCCAATATATGATTAAAGAGGACCTCCGGTTACACGATTCATGCCCTGTTATAGATTAACGGTTGGCTTATGTGTCCAGGATCCTTCTGTCAATATGTTATTTCTACCTGACGATTAATCTAAAATGTATCCTGATAGAGGAACAAAGAAATGTCAATCAAACTTGTTTGTTACACTGTATAAATATGGAACGCTTACGCTGTATCACTGGAATAGTAGCCTCACCCCTTGAGTAGAGGTGCTGATTCCCCTTGCAAGAAGTGAAATAAAAGGCCTGTCCGTCTGACGAATCCAAGTGTGTATTGAGTCATTACCCAGAGCTAAGAAGTAAGGCACTTCTACAGGACCCCGAGATCCCTTTGTACTTCAGTACTTTCCAGTTTCTTGCCATTAAGATCATAACTTGCTCTATGATTTTTCCTGCCAAAGTGCATAACCTCACACTTTCCAGTATTGTATTCCATCTGCCAAATCTCTGCCCACTTACTTAATGTCCCCTTGCAGGTTTTTTATGTCCTCCTCACTCACTACTTTCCCTCCCATCTTAGTATCATCTGCAAACTTTGATATGTTACACTCGGTCCCCTCCTCCAAATCGTTAATATAGATTGTGAAGAGTTGGGGACCCAGTACTGACCCCTGCGGAACACCACTAGTTATTGATTGCCAGTCTGAGAATGAACCATTTATCCCAACTCTCTGCCTTCTGTTAGATAGCCAATCCTCTATCCATACCAGAATATTACCCCCAATCCCGTGATTTTTTGTCTTAAGCAATAATCTTCTGTGTGGCACCTTATCAAATGCCTTTTGGAAGTCTAAATACACTACGTCCACTGGTTCCCCTTTATCCACCCTATATGTTACTTCCTCAAAGAACTCCAGCAAATTTGTCAAACATGACTTCCCCTTCATAAAACCATGCTGACTTTGTCCTATTAAATTATGATTATCCAAATGTCCTGTTACTGTCTCCTTAATAATGGACTCCAAAATTTTACCTACCGCAGATGTTAGGCTAACTGGTCTATAGTTTCCAGCCTTCTGCCTACTGCCCTTTTTAAATAAGGGAGGTGCAGGAGTCCTTCCTCCCGGACCCTCAAGCTCCCCCACTGTCAGCCTCCCCCCATACAAACCACCACCCCGCTCCCCGGGTTGGTTTATTCGACCCTTGGGGTTGGGGCTCGCATTCACCTGCAGTTGCGGCCTCTTTTCCAGCATTCCCCACCCGACTGGAAGCCAGTCAATCAGGCTGACTTGCAGCCGGGGAACCTGCCCGTGATGTCACATGCAGGCTGTGGTGTTAAAACTCCACAGCGTGTGGGGAAACCCAGTCTTCCTGGTTTCCCACGCTCGACCGAGCTCACGCCTCCGGGCAGGTCAAAAACTTAAAATTCCGGCCACTGTGTCTTGTTTGCTCATCCATCCCTCTGACAAAATGTCTGCTTCAAAGTAAACTGAGCACAGAATGGTGTTGTACACATGTCAGAAACATAGCCCTCTTCATTTGATTAGCAAGTCATACCTAGTCTGAGGAACTTGACCAAGGAGCATTTGCAACAGTACAGACAAGCTATTGGCCACTTCACAGTTTCCAGCTACAAGATAACCCTGCTTTTAATTTATACAGATAAAATAAAATCTATAGACAAGGCTTTAGACAGCGACGTGACCAATGACCTTGCCACACTCAAAATATCTCAAAGTGCTTCACTTACAATGAATTACTTTAAAAGCAATGATGCTCTTATGTAAGAAAATGTGGAAGCCATTTTGTACACAGCAAGATCTCACAAACAGAAGTGACATGAATCTGCTTTTAGTTGAGGGAGGAATGTTGACCAGGATACCAAGAGAACACCTTGCCCTTAGTGTATTGTACTTGAACCACAGGAGCAGGCAGATTTGCCTTGGTTTAATATCTCATCTGGTGGAGAGTGTTGTGTCTGTGTATAATAAGACACAGGCTGCAGGAGAAACGGTACAACAGGTGTTTACTGAATGAGGGTTACTCTGGAACTAACTGTACAGATCATTACTCGGGGTTTATATACAGGTGTGGTCACTGCCGGTACTACAGTATACAGGAGCTGTAAAAAGTAGTTCTCTCCCTTAAAGGTACATACATTACAATTCCTCCCCTTTTAAATTAACAGTACCATAAGACTCATTTAACAATTAAATATCAAATAATTACAATTAACACTTTTAACATGCAACATTAGCTGAAAATAGCCTATTTATAATTTCAGTCTTTGGGGAGGCTTCCTGATTCTTTCTAGATAACGCCTTTCCCAAGAGTCTCGCTCTTGGTGCGGAGGCGAATCTAGCACCCTGTCGTCAGTTGATTCATCAGCTTCCAATGCTATTGTTTCTGAGGCAGATGCGACCTGTACGTTGGACTACTCACCAGGTACGTATGGCCGAGACATGGGGTTGACTCGTTCCTGTGACTCTAGGATCTGGTCAGCATGGCGTCTCACAATGTTCTCCCCAACATCCACTGTGTACATTAGTGGCCCCTGCCGTGTGCATATCATTCCTGGTTGCCATTTCTCTGTTCGGTAGTCATGGGCCAAGACTGGTTGCCCTACATTGAAGCTCCTTGTCGGCTTCTCATTGATGTGCTGGAATTGCTTACTCTCAACATCTCTTCGTACATTTGGCCTCAGCAAATCCAGACGAGATCTCAACCTTCGGTTAAAGAACATCATGGCCGGGGCCTGGTTGGTGACTGCATGTGTCGCATTTCTGTAGGCTAACAGGAAATTGTCCACCTTATGCTGCAGTGGAATGTCGTCATCGCACATGGCCTTTACTGCTTTTTTAAAGGTTTGTACGAACATCTCAGCCAATCCATTTGTGGCTGGATGATACGGGACGGATGTGTAATGCCTTACCCCATTCCTTTTCATAAATCTTCCAAACTCTTCGGACACAATCTGTGGTCTGTTATCAGAGCAAATCTGCTCTGGCAAGCCGTTCCTGGCAAAAATGATCCGTAGGACAGCAATAGTTTTCTCCGTGGTGGTGGAGGACATTTTGATCACCTCAGGCCATTTCGAGTGCGCATCCACGGCTATTAAAAACATTGAGTCCATGAATGGACCAGCAAAATCAATATGCACCCATTGCCATGGAGATGAGGGCCAGTCCCATGGGTGTAGAGGGGCATGTGGTGGTGCATTTTGGACCTTCTGGCATCCTGAGCAGCTCTTTGTCAGGTCCTCGATTTGCTGATCGATCCCCGGCCACCACACATAAGCCCTAGCAAGGCTTTTCATTTTCACCCCTCCCAGATGACCTTCGTGAAGCTCATTGAGCACTCTCTCCCTTAACTTTGATGGAATTACCACTCGGGATCCACAGATCAAGGTCCCCTGGCATACTGACAGCTGTTCTCTTCTGGATGAGAATGCTGGCAACAGTGAGTCGCCATGTGCTGGCCATCCCTTCACCGTCAAATCATATACCCGAGACAGTGTCGGGTCATTTCGGGTCTCCTTCTCTATACCAGCGTTAGTTACTGGCAAGCATTCAATTATAGTCGAATGAAATATTTCGACAGGATCCATTGTTGGTGCTTCCTCCGCAGTAGGCAGTGGCAGGCGTGATAGCCCATCAGCGTTTCCATGCTGTTTCATGCCCTTATACTCGATTTCATATTGGTGCGCCCCTAGAAAAAGGGACCATAAGAACATAAGAAATAGGAGCAGGTGTAGGCCAATCGGCCCGTCGAGCCTGCTCCGCCATTCAATAAGATCATGGCTGATCTGATCCTAACTGCCAATCCACTATCACAGAACCATCTCCTGAATCAAACAGAATTAGACACACGAAATAGGGGAAGGATCAGGCTACACGGCCCCTGGGCCCGCTCCGCTACCCACAGGGCCATGACCGATCCGAACCGAGACTCATGTCCAAATTCCTGCCCGCTCCCCGTAACCCTTAATTCCCTTTACTTCTAGGAAACTGTCTATTTCTGTTTTAAATTTATGTAATGATGTAGCTTCTGCAGCTTTTTGGGGCAGCATATTCCATGGACCTACCACCCTCTGAGTGAAGTAGTTCCTCCTCATCTCAGTTTTGAAAGAGCAGCCCCTTATTCTAAGACTATGCCCCCTAGTTCTAGTTTCACCCATCATCGGGAACATCCTCCCCGCATCCACCCGATCCAACCCCTTCACAATCTTATATGTTTCAATAAGATCGCCTCTCATTCTTCTGAACTCCAATGAGTAGAGTCCCAATCTTCTCAACCTCTCCTCATATGTCCATCCCCTCATCCCTGAGATTAACCGAGTGAACCTTCTTTGTACTGACTCGAGAGCAAGCATGTCTTTTCTTAAGTATGGACACCAAAACTGTACGCAGTATTCCAGGTGCGGTCTCACCAATACCTTGTACAACTGAAGCAGTACCTCCCTATTTTTATATTCTATCCCCCTAGCAATGAAAGCCAACATTCCATTGGCCTTCTTAATCACTTGCTGCACCTGCATACTAACCATTTGAGTTTTGTGCACCAGGACCCCCAGATCCCTTTGTACTTCAGTACTTTCCAGTTTCTTGCCATTAAGATAATAACTTGCTCTACGATTTTTCCTGCCAAAGTGCATAACCTCACACTTTCCAGTATTGTATTCCATCTGCCAAATCTCTGTCCACTTTCTTAGCCTGTCTATGTCCCCTTGCATGTTTTTTTATGTCCTCCTCACTCACTACTTTCCCTCCCATCTTAGTATCATCTGCAAACTTTGATATGTTACACTCGGTCCCCTCCTCCAAATCGTTAATATAGATTGTAAAGAGTTGTGGACCCAGCACTGACCCCTGTGGAACACCACTAGTTACTGATTGCCAGTCTGAGAATGAACCATTTATCCCAACTCTCTGCCTTCTGTTAGATAGCCAATCCTCTATCCATGCCAGAATATTACCCCCAATCCCGTGATTTTTTATCTTAAGCAATAATCTTTTGTGTGGCACCTTGTCAAATGCCTTTTGGAAGTCTAAATACACTACGTCCACTGGTTCCCCTTTATCCACCCTATATGTTACTTCCTCAAAGAACTCCAGCAAATTTGTCAAACATGACTTCCCCTTCATAAAACCATACTGACTTTGTCCTATTAAATTATAATTATCCAAATGTCCTGTTACTGTCTCCTTAATAATGGACTCCAAAATTTTACCTACCACAGATGTTAGACTAACCGGCCTACAGTTTCTAACATTCTGTCTACTGCCCTTTTTAAATAAGGGTGTTACATTAGCAGTTTTCCAGTCTGCTGGGACCTTTGCTGAGTCCAGGGAGTTTTGGAAAATTATTACCAATGCATCCACAATCCCTACCGCCACTTCCCTCAAGACCCTAGGATGTAAGCCATGAGGTCCAGGCGATTTATCCGCCTTGAGTCACATTATTTTAACGAGTACCACTTCTTTAGTGATTTTGATCGTGTTTAGCTCCTCCCCCTATAGCCCCCTGTTTGTCCAGTGTCAGTATATTCTTAGTGTCCTCTACTGTAAAGACTGATACAAAATATTCATTCAGTGTTTTTGCCATCTCCATATTTCCCACCATTAATTTCCCAGTATCATCCTCTAAGGGACCAACATTTACTTTAGCCACCCTTTTTCTTTTTATATAACTATAAAAACTCTTACTATCTGTTTTTATATTTTTTGCTAATTTACTTTCATAATCTATCTTCCCTTTCTTAATCAATCTTTTTGTTATTTTTTGCTGTCTTTTAAAGTTTTCCCAATCCTCTATCCTCCCACTAGATTTGGCTACCTTATATGCCCTTGTTTTTAGTCGCATACTATCCTTAATTTCTTTACATATCCACGGATGGCTGTCTTTTCTTTTACACCCTTTTCTTATCAGTGGAATATATTTTTTTGGCAGTTGTAAAATAACTCCTTAAATGTACACCACTGATCATGTATCGTCTTCCCCTTTAATCTATTTTCCCAATCCACTCTACTCAATTCCGCTCTCATACCTTCATAGTCTCCTTTATTCAAGCTTAGCACGCTTGTTTGAGATCCAACCTTCTCACCCTCTAATTGAATATGGAATTCAACCATGTTATGGTCACTCATTCCAAGGGGATCATTTACTAGGACATTTTTAATTAATCCAGTCTCGTTACACAGGACCAGATCTAAGGTTGCTTACCCCCTGGTCAGTTCAGTTACATACTGCTCAAGAAACCCATCCCTAATACACTCAATGAACTCATCTTCAAGGCAGCCCTGCCCAATTTGATTTGTCCAATTAATATGATAGTTAAAATCCCCCATAATTACAGATGTTCCCTTATTACAAGCCTCAACTATTTCCTGATTGATACACCGTCCAACAGAGTTGCAACTGTTCAAAGGCCTATAGACTACGCCCACTAGTGTTTTTTTCCCCTTATTATTCCTTACCTCCACCCAAACTGTTTCATTATCCTGATCTTTTGACCCAATATCATTTCTCTGTATTATAGTGATTCCTTCCTTTATTAACATAGCCACCTCACCTCCCCTTCCTTCCTGCCTGTCCTTCCTGATCATTAAATAACCTGGTATGTTTAATTCCCAGGCATTGTCACCCTGCAGCCACGTTTCTGTAATGGCCACAAGATCATACCCATATGTAGTTATTTGTGCCATTAGCACCAGGGATCCGGGTTTGAATCCGGCCTCGGGTGACTGTCTGTGTGGAGTTTGCACATTCTCCCCGTGTTTGCATGGGTTTTCTCCGGGTGCTCCGGTTTGCTCCCACAGTCCAAAGATGTGCGGGTTAGGTTGATTGGCTATGATAAATTGACCCTTAGTGTTAGGGGGATTAAATACGTGGGGTTACGGGGATAGGGTGGGATATGTGTTGTTGTAGGGGTTACGGGGATCGGGTGGGATATGTGTCGGTGCAGGCTCGATGGGCCGAAATGGCCTCTATCTGCACTGTGGGGTTTCTGTGATGTGATTCTGTGATGTGAATGCTATGTGCATTCAGATAGAGAACTTTCAAATATGTTTTGTGACACTTAGTTCCTGCTTTTGCCCTTTTTATTACTTTACCTTTTACTCCATACCTTCTGCCCCTTCCTGACATGCTCTGGTTTTTAATTTCCCCACTGCTACCTAAGTCTATGACCTTCTCTGTTGTCACTTTTATTATTTGCTCTCTAGGAACCTCCCCGCCCACTAGTTAGTTTAAAGCCCTCTCTACAGCCCTAGTTATATGATCCGCCAGGACTCTAGTCCCAGCACTGGCCAAGTGAAGCACGTCCCAACGGAACAGCTCCCTCCTGCCCCAGTACTGGTGCCAGTGTCCTAGGAAGCAAAACCCATTTCTCCCACACCAGTCTTTGAGCCACGCATTTAACTCTCTAATTTTATTTGTCCTAGCCAAATTCGCTTGTGGCTCAGGTAATAATCCAGAGATTATTACCATTGAGGATCTGATTTTTAATTTGTACCCTAGCTGCTCATACTCCTTTAACAGAACCGGCTTCCTTGTCCTATCTATGTTGTTTGTACCAACATGGACCACGACAACTGGATCCACCCCCTCCCACTCCAATTTTCTTTCCAGCCCAGAGGAGATGTCCTTAACCCTGGCACCGGGTAGGCAACACAGCCTTCAGGACTCTCGCTCTCAGCTGCAGAGAACTCTATCTATCCCCCTAATAATACTATCCCCTACCACTACAACATTTCTATTTACTGCCCCCTCTTGAATGGCCCCCTGTTCCACGGTGCTGTGGCCAGGTTGCTCATCCTCCCTGCAGTCCCTGCTCCTGTCCCCACAGGGAGTAAGAGCCTCGAACCTGTTGGACAAGAGCAAGGGCTGCGGCTCCTCCAGCTCTATCTCCTGGATCCCCGTACCTGCCTCACTCATAGTCACACCGTCCTGTACCTGACCATGGGCTACATCTGAATTAATTAACTTCATAGGTGTGACAACCTCCTGATACACAGAGTCTAGGTACTTCTCCCCCTCCCTGATGTGTCGCAGTGTCTGTAGCTCAGACTCCAGCTCATCAACACGGAGCTGGAGTTCCTGTAGCAGCAGACACTTGTCACAGACATAATCACTGTGAGCCTCAATGGGGTACACCGGCTCCCACATCTCGCAACAGTAACACATCACCTGCTCCATTCTATGTAATTAATTAAATTTTTTATTGTTATTTATGGACACCCTCTGCCCGATTTTAGATGCTAGTATCCCCTTTAATTAATTGGATTTAAATTAAATCAATCCCTCTAGTTACACCAGTTAAATGGTTAACCAACAGTCAACTCTGCACCAGAAAGGCCTTATTAACTACAACCCACAGTTAAAGTTTGAAAAGAGCACCTAACACCCCACTTACCCCATCTCACACTTACCCAAACTCACAGCACTCTTTGATGACTCGCACTCAGTGCTTGCTCGCACTAGGACTGGTCTTTTTATACTGTTTGTTTGTTTACAGCCAAATGAGTCACCCCTGCTGGTTGGTTAGAAAACTGGTTTCCACTGCCTGCTGTGCCAATTTACTCCTACTGCAGTGTAACCTTGTTTCACTCTTCTTAAACCAACAGAATCCCAAATATTTAACTTTTCCCCTTTACTTAAACTGCTCAAGTAATCTTATCAAGAATGATTTAGAGAAATAAAAATTAAAGAACTCTCTCACTTACCCAAACTCAAAGCACTCTTTGATTGCCGCGCGTGCAAGCCCCCGATGTGCACTTACCCGGCGCGCTAACATTTCAATCCTGGCCCGCATTGCATTTCCTGTCACTGGCCCACTTCAGGTCCTGCCATGCTGTGCGTGCTTGACCCAGTGGCGTACTTAGTGCGATGAGTCGGCTGGGATCACGTGAGCACTGGGCAACCAATGGGAGCTTGCAAAAGTTCATTCATGAGTTTGATAGTAAGAACTGTCAAACTCATGAAAACTCCTGGCCCCAAAACACTTCTTAGACTTGAAAGAAAGTTTAAAAAAACACCGCACTACTTAAATAAACTATAAATAACTGTAAAAAACTATTTTAAACAATAATTTTAAATTTTGAAAAAAATTATTATATAAAAAATCGGGGCTAAAAATACACTTACCTTACTGTAACGTCTTCAAAAAAAATGAACCTGTGGAAAAATTTTCTAATTTTACTTAATCGACCACTTACCTGTTAAAAGTAAGTTCTTACGGCTGCTTTTTCCACGCGTAAAAACCGGAGTCTTTTCCCCACGGGCAACTCTAATAAAAAAAGGGAAGTTCAGCGCGCACGCACTGCCTGATACGTCGTATGCATTCTGCCTCTTAACCCCTTGGTTCAGAGGAGAGGAAATGCCGGTTTTCCCCCCATGCGCTGTGCATGCTGAAAACCGGCAATTCCTCCGGGCCAACGCGTGAGTATCCCATCCGTACTCACGCATTGGGACAGGAATTACTGGCCCATTGGAGGTGGCCAAAAAGATTTAAGGAGGATTTTGCAGTTGGGGAGACAGGTCAAAGGGTAGAGAGATTTAGGAAGCGAATTCAGGGGCATGGTGGCTGAAAGCTGTGCCACAAATGGGAATTGGGGGTAATGGAGGGATCTACATGGCAGACTAATGTTGGAGGAGTGGATGATGCATGATGGGATGTCGGGTGAGAGAACATTGCAGAGACAGGGAGAAGCAAAGCAATGGAGTGATTTGAATATTAGGAGGCAGATTTGAAATTCAATGTGCGGGCTGATAGGAAGCAAATGGATGTCATGGAGACAAGTGTGATAAGAATACAGCGAGTAGCTGGGAAGGAGAGGCACACAACATCTGGTAAAGGCTGCACAGGATGGTTCAATTTTGACAACACTGAGCCATAGAAAGTTGTAGCTTATCTGTGGCTTTGCGTCGCTGAGGCAGTTGAGCATCACAGTGACAATTGTGCTGTCTAGGTAGTAGTAGAGAGTTTGGTATCATCAGCAAACATGTAGAACACTGCAAATCTTGAGTATGGCAGCCCCACAAAGTTCCTATCATCCCTTTTTCTGGCTCCTACACTGCGGCCCTGATATTTACTTGGAGACATGTTGGGAGCGGGACAGAGGTGAGGGGGAGGGGGTTCCAATATTGTGTGGGTAACACAGAAGTAAGTTCAGTGTGTCTGACTATGGCTTTTTAAAGCAGCTATCTCATTATCATTTTGCTTCCGGGTTTGCCGTCCCATCTGCAACAGTGGGCGTGATGAGGACCCGCATAACACAATCTCAACTCCAGTATTTAAAAGTCTAATCCGAAGATGGAAATTGCAGGGACTTGGAGTTGGAAGCAACAGAGGAAGAACTCTCAGTATGGAATCAGGATATTCAAAGGTTGCATCCCGTTTTACTAACGCCTCCCTTGATGTGCTGCTGAGGGCAGTGAGGAGTCAGAGAGAAACACTATTCCCCAGCAACGGGAGTAAGAAACCTACTGTTGACACCAGGAATGCGTGGCTGGAGGGAGCACAGGAGGTCAGCAGCAGGAGCTTAGTGCCATGCTCCTGGATTCAGTGCAAGAAGCACTTTAATCACCTACCCAGGTCAGGATAGGTGAGCACAGGGGCGCATTTACCTACCTGCTGCTGTGCGCATCACCCAATCCCTCACTCTGCCTTCTCAAGCCTACTCCATCATATCACGCCTCACACCCACTTACCTTGCACGCCCACACATCCTTCTCTTTCTATGCACTTCCTCACAGCCCCATCGATCCATCCACCACTGCCACTCACCCTCATCTTTATGCAAATTCATGCCTCTCCCTGATAGTCACCCTCACCAAACGCACTGCATCCATCGGGTGAACACATGTCATTACACTACGCATAGGTTTGATTTTTCCCTTCTTGCTGGAGCAGAGAGCACAGAACACAAGAGAGATGGAGAAAACTGGAGGCAGCTCTCCACGCATTTTACTGCTTACAAGCGCAGAGGAGGAGGGGCTGGAAATCAATGGAGTTTCGGTGTCCCTGGCCATCGGAGATGGAGAGCTCCCAGCTACCTGGTGACACAATTAAATATTACTGACGTACATGTTGTACGGCACTCAGTCATGTTGACTTGATTTCAATAGCGAGTAAAATATAATCATCTTCATAATGATAACTTGAAACATATGCTTACCTTGCCAGGACTAATTCATGTCTTTTATCTTTGACAGGGCCTTCACGCATGCAACAGAAGTCAGTGGAGGTCGCCAACAGTGATTCCTCAGAGGAGCTGAGTCCTTCTGAGGGTGCACCATCACAGGACTCATGCAGACCATGCACCAGCTCAGATACTTACACTTCGGTAGGACCACGGAGGCAGATTGTTGGTTTTCACCAGGTGTCTCACACTTCAGCAGTGAGCAAGAGCAGATGGAGAAGACAGGGACCGCAGTGGAGAGTCCGTGTCGGAGGGCACAGCCCTCTCCAAGCTCTGCTCATCTGGACACAGATGCTGTACCCCGGGGCATTCGATGAAAAGGAGAATCATTGAGCAGCAGCAGACAATGTGCGATGCTCCGACAGGCCTTCCAAATCAAAACAAGTCAAATCAAATCAACTTTTATTGTCATTGTTAGTGCACAAGTGCAGTACAACGAAATGTAGGCTTGCGGCTCCCGAGAGTGTACAATTTGGATTAGCACACTGACGACGATTACAGAGAGATTGGAGGAGTTCGCCTCAAGTATGAGTGGGTTGATGTCGTAGGGCATTGCAGTGATGTGTTCTTGCATGGATACAGTGGCCAACTCTGTTGAACATCTAACGCGGCTATCAACGGAGTCCATGTATGCCTTGACCACGGCCATGCAGACTCTGGATGGCAAAATGCCTGCTACCTTAAATAGGATGATAGATATGAGGGGAATGAGGCAGCATGTGGGCTGCAGAGTGAAGGGGAGGCAATGGGCGAGAAGTGGAAGCGCTTTTGAGTAGGGTTCCCACTTCCATGTCCCCTTTCACCATCATCCCTCTCATGGCCCAGCCGCAATTCACTGCTACCACTGTGGTGGAGAGCACTTTGGTGCAGATCAGTGCAGCATTGTAAGGTGAAGGCTAAGGTATCTATCATCCTACTCAAGGTGACAGACATGTTGGCATTCAGAGTCTGCACGGCCGTGGTCAAGGCGTGCATGGACTCCGTTGATAGCTGCGCAGCCACAGGTACAAAATCCAGAGGAAGTCAGCTAAAACCATCTCAGCAGTCAGAGCAGGGATCTGTGCAGTCTGCCTCTACCTCTGTTCAAGCCATCTGGTTTACACCATGTAGGAGTAGTAGGAAAAGGAAGAGTAAAAAAGAAAAAAAGGCTTTGTAGTTGCACAAGAGTTTGCACATGGGTGTATGAGAAAATGTTATGTTGTTAAGTTTCTGTTCTTTAGTTAGGTCACATAAATATTAATTTGCACCACTTTCCCATCTTGTCCATTTTTGGGTGCTGGGTGGCGAGTTGCCTTTTAACTTGTTTGATGATGAATGGGAAGACATGAATTGATGAAGACCAATGGAGGATTGTCAAGAGGTGGTTGTTTGTTTACAGGACTGCTTTGTCAGTGGCAATGGGGGTAGGGGGTGAGGGGGGGGGCAGGAAGAGTGGCCATTGCATGTGCTTGTGATATGGGTCCATTGGTGCAACCTAAGTAAACCTTGCATTAATAAAGGCATCCCTGGCAGCAATGTGAGCAGTTGGTGATGCATCGCCCTCATCACCTTCCTCCTCCTCAGCTTCCTCCTCCTCCCCCTCCAAGTCATCCGAGGAGGATCTGATCTCTTCACCTTGTTCCTCCTGAAAGTCAAAACCTCACTGCTGCACAATATTGTGCAGAGCACAGCAAACCACGACCATTCTGGAGACCCTGGAAGATGCGTACTGAATCGTGCTTCCAGATTTGTCACGGCACCTGAAGCACCTTTACATGGCTTGTTCGATCACACATCTGGTGGTGATATGGCATTCATTGTTTCGCTGTTGGTCTTAAGTGGTCGGGTTTCAGACGGGTCTCATCAGCCAAGTTTGAATTGGGTATCCCTTGTCTCCTAGCAGCCACCCCTTAAGTCCGGTTACAGGTCCAACGATGTCAGGAAGCTTGGACAGCCGCAGGATGAAAGCATCATGGCAGCTCCCCGGGAACCTGGCGCACACCTGCAGAAATATCTTTTTGTGGTTGCACACTAGCTGCACATTGATGGAGTTGAAGCCCTTGCGGTTGACAAATACTCCTGAATGATCTGGGGTTGCCCGGATTGCCGCTTGTTTACAGTCAATGACGTCCTGGACCTGTGGAAAACCAGCTAGAGCCGTAAAGCCGAGCGCCCACTCATTTTCACTGGTTCATCGCAGGCGAAGTTGACATAAATGCCAGCCCTGGAAAACAAACATATCCCCTGTCGTATTCAGAACAACCACATCATTACAGCCAGCTCGCAGCCTCTATCACCGGGCAAAGCTCAAATGAGAAACATCACAAAATTTGCTATGTCAAAATAAACATTTATTATTCTGCACAACTCAGTCTTATCAAACACAACCAATAATAAACAAACACAACAACTTATGAACAAACAACTGGTTCTTAGCAATCGGAACTATTTCTTACTAAACTGAACAATATATTTACAAACACATCAACTTTTGTACACACAGTCCCCCCATTTGCTATTAACATTTTATTTACTGGACCTTCCTCAATGATGTCCCTCCCCTTTGAAATTCCCCCGCTCCCAACCCTACTGCTCCTCTGTAATGTGGCCCCAGTGGCTGCAGCAAGGCTGGTGAAAGTCTGCTGTGTCTGGGAGCCAGAGACTGGAGATGGCCTTGCAGGACACACCATCCTGACCCTGGCCACGGACTACATCTGAATTAATTAATCTAATTGGTGTGAATACCTCGTGATACACAGAGTCCAGGTAACTCTCCCCCTCCCTGATGTGCCTCAGTGTTTGAAGCTCGGACTCCAGCTCTTCAACACGGAGCCGGAATTCCTCGAGCAGTCAACACTTACTGCAAATGTGATCACCGTGAGCATCAATGGTGTCCACCAGCTCCCACATATTGCAGCAGCAACACATCACCTGATCTCCCATTCAATGTAATTAATTAAATTTATTAATATTATTCTTAAATACCCTCTGCCCCGATTCTAGATGGTGAATATCACACCTTAGAAACTATAAACCAAAGAGATTTAAGCTTAAAAAGGGAGAAATACTCACCAACCAATCACTTACCCGCTTTCTGGTGACGTCACCTTGGATTACTTTTTACCTCTCTCCTTCCCTCCGAGACTGGAGTCTGGTACGCCTTACCTGGTCTCTGGGGCTTTTATAGCCCCGCTCTGCCGCTCGAGATTCCCGCCGACGCTGTGAGGCCTTACCTGGTCTCTGGGACTTTTATAGCCCCGCTCTGCCGCTCGGGATTCCCGCCGACGCTGTGAGGCCTTACCTGGTCTCTGGGACTTTTATAGCCCCGCTCTGCCGCTCGAGATTCCCGCCGACGCTGTGAGGCCTTACCTGGTCTCTGGGACTTTTATAGCCCCGCTCTGCCGCTCGAGATTCCCGCCGACGCTGTGAGGCCTTACCTGGTCTCTGGGACTTTTATAGCCCCGCTCTGCCACTCGGGATTCCCGCCGACGCTGTGAGGCCTTACCTGGTCTCTGGGACTTTTATTGCCCCGCTCTGCCGCTCGAGATTGCCGCCGACGCTATGAGGCCTTACCTGGTCTCTGGGACTTTTATAGCCCCACTCTGCCGCTCGAGATTCCCGCCGACCATCTTTGTAGCCATTGCGCAGTCATCACCGGAACGCCCTTCATTGGATTAAAAATGGAGACAGGTGGTTGGTGGTCAGTCAGCAAGGTGAACTTCTGCCCGTGCAGATAGTGATTGAACTTTTTCACTCCCCACACTAGACTGAGGGCCTCCCTGTCAATCTGGGCATAGTTACGCTTGGCTGAGGTTAGTGAACAAGACGCAAAGGCTACTGGCCTCTCCGAGCCGTCCGGGAATTTGCGCGACAGCACCGCTCCAATACCATAGGGTGATGCATCACATGACAACCGAACTGGTAGTGCTGGGTTGAAATGAGCCAAAACCTCTTTTGATGTGATCAATGCTTTGCTCTTCTGGAAAGCTCATTTACATTCGTCACTCCACTTCCATGGTACCCCCGTTTGCAGTAGGGTGTTCAGTGGGTGTAGTACTGTAGACAAATTCGGCAAGAACTTATGGTAGTAGTTCACCAGCCCGAGGAACGACCTCAGTTGTGACACATTTTCCGGTGCTGGAGCCTTGACTACTGCCTCAATCTTTTCAGGGGACTTATATAACCCCTCTTTATCAATAACGTGGCCACAATACCAGATCTGCTTCTGGAAAAACTTGCATTTGTGGCGATTAACTCGGAGCCCATATTCCTTCAATCTAGTGAGCACCTGCTCCAGGTTGGCGAGGTGATCACTGTCTTTTTCGCCCGTGACCAGGATGTCATCCAAATAACACTGTGTCCCTGGAATCCCTTGCCGGACTTGTTCCATTGCCCTTTGCCAAATAACCGGAGCTGATGCTACACTGAACACCAGCCGGTTGTATTGGTGGAGACCTTTATGAGTGTTGATCGTGAGGTACTGTTTCGAGGCTTCTTCTACCTCCATTTGCAGGTACGCCTGGGCCAGATCAATCTTAGTGAAGCGTTTCCCTCCAGATAGCGAGGCGAAAATATCTTCAATCCACGGAAGCGGATATTGTACAGTGTGTAGGAGTGGGTTCACTGTCACCTTAAAGTCCCCACAGATGCGAACCTTCTTTGGTTCCCCAGGCGTATTACTCAATGACCTCTTCATTGCAGGAACGATAGGTGTAGCCCACTCGCTCCAGTCCACTTTGGACAGTGCTCCTGAACGTTCCAAACCTTCCAGCTCTGCTTCGACGGCTGGGCGGATCACATAAGGTACCGGTCTGGCCTTAAAAAACTTTGGGCTTGCATTTTCCTCTGTTTTGATCATCGCTGTTATGTCTTTTAGTGTTCCGAGTCCCTGCTGGAACACTTCTTGTGCATCAGTTAGCATTTTTGACAGTCGTCCAGGTGTGACGTCGTCATCCTTTTTGGCGTCTACAGTCAGTGCTTGTATGGAATGCCAATCTAGCTGTATCTTCCAGATCCATTTACATCCTAGTAGTGGTGGTCCTCCATCTGGCAATACATATAGATCCATTTTTGGTGTTTCCTTGCCATTACATATAATGTTCACCCTTATTTTTCCTTTGGGGTAGACTTTTTGCCCCGTGTACGTCTTCAAGACAATCTTTATATCTTTCAAGGGTATATGTGAGAATAGCCGTTTGTTGTCCCTTCGGTTTAGGACTGTTAGGGCTGATCCTGTGTCCAATTCCATTTTCACTTGGACTCCTGCTATCTTGAGCGTGACCCAGATAGTTTGGTGATCCTCCATTTTGATCACATTATATAGTTTCAGAAAACCCAGCTCCTTGCTTCCGGAGTCTGTATCACTTTTCTGTTCGTCTGAACTACTCTCCGTCACCTTATGTACCTTCTTGTACTTCTCCTGTGGAGATTTCTTGCTGCTGGTTTTCTTTCCCGACCTGCAGACTCTTGCTATGTGTCCTACTTTTCCACACTGTCTGCAAACTTTGTCCTTGATCCAGCAATCATTATGGTCGTGTGTTGTTCTGCCGCAGCGATAGCAATTCACTGTTCCGTATGACATTTCATTTGTGCCATATTCTTGCGGTCTCCATTGTATCTCTGCAGCGCCCCATGCTGCTGCTTCGTGTGATACTGCAATGCTGAATGCCTTGTCCAGCGTAAGATCCTTTTCTGATCGAAGCCGTTTCTGGGTTCCTTCACTTTGAAGCCCACACACAAACTTGTCCCTTAAAGTATCTGCTAGTCCCCTTCCAAACTGGCAGTGTTTCGATAGCTTGTGCAGTTCCGTTAAATACTCAGCATTACTTTCATCTTTATGCTGGTTCCTTTTGTGAAACTTAAATCTTTCTGCTATCAGCAGCAGTGTGGGCTTTAAGTGGTCCTGTAGGATTGACACTATGTTTTCAAAATCCTTTTCTACTGGCTTTTCTGGGGTTACTAGGTTTTGTAGTAAGCCATACGTTTTTGCACCCATTGAATTCAACAATACCAGCGCTTTCTTGTCATCTGGCACTTCATTCGCCTTGCAGAATACTTATATGCGTTCGACATATGTCGTCCAATCTTCGACTTCATTGTCGAATGCTGTGATACTGCCACTCTTCGGCATTTTTGGGTGTGGTTAGACTGGCTTAAAATGGCGTCTCCCGCGCTTTCCTTTCTTCCCCGCTGCGGCTTAAAATGGTGTCTCCCGCGCTGCTGCCAATGCCGCTCTCGGCAGTCCTCGTGGCAAATGGCGACGCCCTGTGGGTTTCGTGCGCTGCTCCTGCGCTGCTTCCAATGCCGCTCTCTGCGGTCCTCGTGGCAATGGCAGCGCCTCGCGTTTTCCTGCGCCTCACTCCCCCATTGACACTGCTCGGCCCTTGAACACCGGCTGCGCTTTGCTCTCTCTCGTCTCTCTCCCCCGTTGACGCTGCTCGGCCCTTGAACACCGGCTGTGCTCTGCTCTCTCTCATCTCTCTCCCCATTGACGCCGCTCGGTCCTGAACACCGGCTGCGCCCTGTGCACTCTGCCCTCTCTCTCTCCCCCGTAGACACTGCTCGGCCTTTTTCTGTGCCGCTCGGTCGGCTCTAGCCGCCGCTGTCTGGGAAGGGTCTGTGCAGTACCTGTTGCCAGCCCGTTTTGCTGGATCACCGTGACTGGAAAGCCAAGCCTGGCTCTCGACAGCCTCCCCTGCGATGCTCAAATCTCCGCTGGATGACTGGGCGGTTGCCCGTGGTCAACGCCCGTGCTTCTGGACTTGACCTCCTTCCACTGTTCTCCAGGAGCGAATCCCTGGGAGGTGATGCAGAGTTGCAGGTAGGTTCGAATCTGCTCGTCGCCAATGTTGTGTCTGTGTATAATAAGACACAGACTGCAGGAGAAACGGTACAACAGGTGTTTACTGAATGAGGGTTACTCTAGAACTACTGTACAGTTCACTACTCAGGGTTTATATACAGGTGTGGTCACTGCCGGTACTGCAGTATACAGGAGCTGTAAAAAGTAGTTCTCTACCTTAAAGGTACAGACATTACAGAGAGCATCTCTTATAATGCATCATTCACTTGGCAATACATTGCAGTGTCAGCCTAGAATAAGTACTCATGTTGCGGAAGAAGTCTTCTGACTCAAAGGTGAGAGTGCCACCAGCTGAGTTAAGCTGACACCTAAGGAAGTGGGTATGGGAGGAATCATCCAGGGTATCCCCTGTTGATTGCTGTCAAGCAAACCCTCTGGAAACTGAAAATGAACTGGTGACAGCTGGGAAGAGAATCAGGTTCAGCCCTGATGCCCTCTCTCAATATTATCTTCTTTCTCCAGTCTCTATAATGCCTTCACTTACCTCATTCTCATTCACCAGGAATCCGTTACTATGTACTGTTAAAGGTTTCAGTAGTATTGCCTTCAAAGGACATATTGATTTTGGAGCCTGAAACAAGATCTGGATCTCCAATCTATCAGCTTTATTTACGTTCCCAATTTTACCTCTCCTTTCCTAAATGTGGTCACTCCTGCTGGAGTCTGGCCTCAAGATTGCTAACTGCTAGCAGAATTTTTCCCACATGGCCATTCCTCATGGGTCAGCCGAGACTTTGAATGTAGGTAGGCTATTTGAATGTGCAGGACATCACAACCAAGCATGATCCTGTCCTCATGTGACATCCATGGATGTGTGGCGGAGCCACTAAGGGACTCTGAGCAAATGTACATCATTCCTTTTAACGATGTTTTACTGCAACCTAAGCCTGTACCAGTCTGTCAGTGATTTCTGTGTTTGTACATACTGTTTGCATGTACGGGGCGTGTCCCTTTAAAAGCGCGGGCAAACGCGATGACGTCATGCCGCTAATCACGTGACTACCCAAGCGCGGGAAAAACATGATGACGTCATGACGCCATCCACGGGACTGCCCGAGCAGTCCTCGTGGAAGCTTCAACTTGTACAGACCTGTTTTTGTGGTTCTCCTGTATCGATCTCAACAAACTGTTTAAACTCGTTTAGTTTTGCATTAAAAACCTGTTTGTTTGATCGCCTGAGTCGACCTCAGTTCTTAGTTAGGAATTTGTCAATTCCTACATTGGTGACCCCGTCTTTTGTGAACGTTTTTCACAAAAAGAACACAACATGGAGGCCAACTCCATTTTGTTGAATCTACCGCAGTTCTGGGAACAGCAGGCGACCTCGTGGTTCATCCAGGTCGAAGCCCAGTTCGCCCTGCGAGACATCATTGCAGATCAAACTAAATACCTCTACGTGGTCTCTGCACTCGACAGCTCCACCACCTCGCAGATCATCAGCCTCCTCGAGAACCCTTCAATGGAGCGCAAGTATGACACCATCAAGGCGCGGTTGCTGCAAGTCTTCGGGCTCACTAAATCGGAGCGCGCACGTCAATTGCTCGCCATGCCCGGGCTTGGGGACTCCAAGCCTTCAGAATTGATGAGCCAAATGCTCACACTCCTGGACTCTGAACCGGAATGATTCCTTTTTCGGGAACTATTCCTCAGCCAGCTGCCTGAGCAAGTGCAAGCTGCCCTGGCCAGATCCGAGGAAGAAGACTGCGCGGCACTCGTGGCAGAGGCGGACAACATTTTCGCGGTACTGCAGCAGGACTGTACCGCCACGAGGCGCCCATCCCCCACAGGCGCGTACCAGCTCGTCAGCCTGCTGGGCTGTGTTTCTACCACGCGCAGTTTGGCGCGAAGGCGAGACATTGCCGCCCTCCCTGCAACTTCCCCCCAAAAAAAACAACTGCGACTTATGAGGAACGGGTCTAACGGGTGCCCCGCGGCCGCCATGGCGATCGGCAATGCCGGCAATTTGCTTTTCATTGCCGATACGCTCTCCGGCCGTTGTTTTCTGTGCGACACCGGAGCACAGTGCAGCATTTTGCCAGCGTCCGCCCTCGATGTACAGGCAGGGAAGCACGGCCTCGCCCTTGAAGCGTCCAATGGCGGAGCGATTCGGACTTTCAGCAGACGTCCTGTGGAGGTTTGCTTCGGGGGGCAACGGTTTCATTGGGAGTTCGTTACGGCCAAGGTTTCTCAACCCATTCTCGGCACGGATTTCCTGTGCGCCAACAGCCTCCTGGTCGACGTGCAGAACCGGCGGGTGATCAACACGGCAACTTTTCATTCTATCCCATGTTACCGCAGTACCACTACGTTGCGCACCATCACCTGTGCTTTTCCGGCTCCAGATGAGTTTGTTCACCTGCTCGGCGAATTCCCCGACCTGTCAAGGCCCACTTTCTCCTCCACAGCCACGAAACATGGTGCAGAACACCACATCACCACCAACGGCCCCCCGGTCTGTGCGCGGGCCCGGCGCCTGGAACCTGGCAAGCTGGCGGTCGCGACAGCGGAGTTCGCGACCATGGAACAGTTGGGGCTTATTTGCCGGTCGAATAGTCCCTGATCTTCACCCCTCCACATCATCCCGAAGCCTGGCGGCGGATGGCGGCCATGTGGCGACTATCGACGCCTAAACGACGCCACCACTCCTGATCGCTACCCGATCCCCCATATTCAGGATTTCTCCACCCACTTGGCAGGGAACACTATATTCTTGAAAGTCGACCTCATCTGGGGCTACCACCAGGTCCCCGTTCACCCCCAAGACATTCAGAAGACTGCAGTCATCACCCCATTCGGCGTTTTCGAGTTCTTAAGAATGCCATTTGGCTTAAAGAACGCCGCCCAGGCTTTCCAACGCCTGATGGACTCCGTGCTGCGGGACCTCAAGTTCCTTTTTGTCTGCTTAGACGACATCCTCATTGCCAGTCCCACCAAAGCAGAACACATCTGTCACCTCCGCACCCTTTTTCAGCGTCTCAGCCAACATGGCCTGATTATCAACCCGGCCAAGTATCAGTTTGGCCTGCAGCAAATTGATTTCCTGGGGCTTCGATCAGTTCAGTGGGAGCGGTTCCTTTACAGGCAAAGGTAGAGGCGGTGACATCCTTTCCACGCCCGCAACACATTAAGGCCCTGCAGGAATTCCTAGGCATGGTAAACTTTTACCACCATTTCGTGCCTAAGGCAGCACTGCTCATGCAGCCCCTGTACGAGGCCCTCATTGGCAGGACTGGTAAAGATACGATAGGCTGGACGGAGGACAGGGCCCGGGCGTTCGCCGACACAAAAAGAGCCTTGGCCAATGCGACTATGCTGACGCACCCGCTACCAGGAGCCACCATCGCCCTCACCACCGATGCGTCAGATGACACAATCGGCGCCATGCAAGAGCAGTGGGTGAATGGGACCTGGCAGCCGTTGGCATTCTTCAGCCGTCAACTACGGTGGAACGAGAGGAAGTATAGCAGATTCGACCGGGAGTTGCTCGCTCTTTTTCTGGCCATCCGACATTTTTGCTTCCTCCTGGAAGAACGTCCATTCACCGCCTTCGTGGACCATAAGCCGTTCACCTTCGCCATGGCCAAGATCGCCAAACTGTGGTCATCCCGACAGCAACGTCACCTGGCGTACATATCTGAGTTTTCCACGGATATACAGCACGTGACCGGTAAGGACAACCTGGCGGCCGTCTGCCTCTCCTGCGCGACCATCAATACGGTTCATTTAGGCATCGATTACGCCCTCATGGCAACGGATCAAGCCTCGGACCCAGAAGTCCAAGCCTACAGAACCACCGTCACTGGCCTCCAGTTGGCCGACATCAAGTTCCATGCGGCAGGTACCACGCTCTTGTGTGACTTCTCCGTTCGGGACACTCGCCCTGTCGTACCAGCCGTCTGGCGCCGCAAAATGTTTGACGCCATACATGGGTTATCACACCCAGGAATGAAGGCCTCCCAGAAGCTGATGTCGAGGAAATTCGTATGGCACAGCATACACAAGGATGTCCGTGACTGGACCAACACCTGCGTGGTCTGCCAAAAGGCCAAAGTACAGCGTCACATCAAAGCTCCGTTGGCCACCTTCACAGTGCCGGAGTGACGGTTCGACCATGTCAATGTGGACCTGGTGGGTCCGCTCCCACCCTCCCATGGTTTTTCACACATCCTGACCATGGTTGACCGCACCACCAGATGGCCAGAGGCAGTTCCCCTATCATCCACGACTTCAGCGGGCGTGGCCAGGGCATTCATTTCCACCTGGGTCACCTGTTTCGGAGTGCCCACTGATATTTCTTCGGACAGGGGACCACAGTTTTCCTCCGAACTCTGGAATGCGGTGGCCAAAGGGCTCGGTGTCAAATTACACCGCAACACAGCCTACCACCCACAGGCGAATGGTCTCTGTAAACGTTTCCACCGGTCACTAAAAGCCTCCCTGAGGGCCAGCCTCCAGAATGCTGGATGGATAGACAAGCTACCGTGGGTCCTGTTGGGCCTTCGCACGGCCCCCAAAGAAGACATTCGCTCTTCATCGGCGGAGCTGGTGTACGGTCAGCCGCTGTGAGTCCCAGGAGATTTCCTGCCAGGATCGACGAAGCCATGGTCCGCATCTGACCAGCTTACTAGTCACCAGGAGGCGGCCAGGTGCTTCGCGCCGGTGCCCACTTCGCACTACGTGCTGCAGAGTTCGCACATTCCCCCGGAGCTTCATAAGGCCGAATATGTCTTTATTCGTCACAATGCTCATAGGGATTTGCTCAAGGCCCCATACACTGGTCCTTTCCGCGTGCGAGAGGCAGGGGACAAAACCTTCAAGGTGGGTGTCGGTGGTAAACCGGACCACATTTCGGTCGATCGTCTAAAGCCGGCACAGCTGGACCTCGACCAGCCCGTCGAGACAGCACAGCCGCCAAGATGAGGTCGGCCACCTATCGTCGTCACGCCAGACCAAGTGCAATCGCCCGCTCCACTGCCAGCCGTCCAGCAGCCTCTGCTTCGGGAGTACAGGAGTCATTCTGACAGGCTTGTCAGACCCCCTCTCCGTTTGATTTTTTCCGTTAACAAGAATTCTGGGGGGGCGCATGTGGCGGAGCCACTAATCAACTCTGAGCTACTGTATATAACTCCCTTTAATGATGTTTTACACTCCAACCTAAGCCTGTACCAGTCTGTTAGTGATTTCTGTGTTTCTACATACTGTTTGCATGTACGGGGCGTGGTCCCTTTAAAAGCGTGGGCAAACGCGATGACATCATGCCGCTAATCACGTGACCACCCAAGCGCGGGAAAAACGTGATGATGTCATGACGCCATCCACGGGACCGCCCGAGCAATCCTTGTGGAAGGTTCAACTTGTACAGACCTGTTTTCATGGTTCTCCTGTATTGATCTCAACAAACTTTTTAAACTCGTTTAGTTTTGCATTAAAAACCTGTTTGCTTGATCGCCTGAGTCGACCTCAGTTCTTAGTTAGGAATTCGTCAATTCCTACTGATGTACATTTTCCAGCAAAAACCATTGAATGGGTACACTGAATCATTTTTCCTCTCCCCAGCCCTGGGTGTCAGCTTTTCTCAATTAGTGATACAAACTTGGCCTTCCCAACTCCTGAGCTAATGGAGTCCAAACTGTATAATTGAAAGGAGGCACCTGGTTCCCACTCAGCTCCATGGGGGAGAGAAAATTGTGCAAAAATAACCTAGTTAACAGCAGTCAGCATGGATCCAGAAGGGGAAGATGCTGCCTAACCAACCTCTTCGATAACCCAAGGGGACTGTGGGCAGCCCTTTGACATTGGGCCAGAAATTCGCGGCCAAAGGCGTGAGTGCGCTCGGGGTACTCACGCATCTGGCCGTTGGAAATGCCGGCGTTCAGCATGAACAGCGCATACGGGGAACACCGGCATTTCCAGACCTCGAGCGCGTGCGACTGCACAGGCAGCGCTTGCGCAGTGAACTTCGTAGATTTCATTCATGAAATCCGTGAGGGTAAGTCCTCAGAAGTTACACTTGAAAAAAGCAAGTGTAAAGTGGTTCATTGGCTGCGGAGGAAGAAACATTTTATCGTGGAGCTTCTGAAATGCAATATTTTTGTTTGGGAAAGGGAGGGAAGTTATTTTAAGAAATTTTAAGTAAGTTTTAAAGTTAAATTTTTTTTTTTTTAAAGGGTTTTCAGAACGGTAGGTAGAAGGAGCAATTGTGGCTGTGTGAATGGAATGTGAGAATGAGTTATGTATGTATGTCCACATATATTCCTTTACGTATATGTATGTATGTTTTATATTCCTTTACTAATGTGTATGAATGTATGTTTTTAATTATGATTTTCCAATAAGTTACTTCCTCTGAAAGTCATAATTAAATAATACATTCATACACATAAGTAAAGGAATATATACATAACACGCAAAGGAATATATACAGACATACATACTTTCAGAAGCTCCACGATAAGAAATATCTTCCTCCGCAGCCTCTGGAGCAACTGTACCCATGCTTTTTTCATGTGTAAGTTGTAAGGACTTGACCTCACTGAAAGCAGTAATGAAAGCGGCGAATTATACTGCGCACGCGCTGCCTGTGCAGTCGCACGCGTTCTGCCTCTGAACCCCTTCGTTCAGAGGACAGGAAATGCCGGTTTTCCCCAAAAGCACTGTGCATGCTGAAAACCGGCATTTCATCCGGCCAGATGCGTAAGTACCCCGACCGTACTCGCGCAGTTGGAAGGGAATTACTGGGCCAACATTTTACATGTCAATAAAATGAAAAATTTAACAATTGCACGACTTGCCCCCTCGCATCTGCGACTGAGGGTCCAAGGAGGTGCATTGCGCAAGAGGTCATCATCGTAAGTATCCTCACACTGTTCCCTTTGGGGAACTGTATGAAGTGGTGGAAGGATTTATGGCCGTGATTAACGCTCATTCCGTGACCGTAACCATCTTTGAACCAGCCATTTGGGTGGTTAGTCCTATGGCGGGAGGGTTTTACGGGCTCCCACAACCCATCTGAGGGGGGGGGGGCCACCAACACCCACGGACGCAAGTATCCCGCTGGATGTCCACCCAGAATTTAAAGTTGGAACACCGACTCCACTTGCCGGGACTGTCTGGAGTGGGGTTCAAAACCCTACTCCTTCTGGCCCAGCGGCGGGGATGCTTACTGCTACGCAAAGGCCCACTCCGCACAAAAGGTGACACCCATATGTTTCCTGTGCCTTTTCCCTCCCCATGACTGGAGCCCTATGCTGCCATTTCACGTTGCTAATCGGATTGGGCTTTTGTCATAGCAGTAGGATCCCCGCCGCTGGGCCAGATCAGGGTAGGGTTTCGAACCCCGCTCCAGACAGTCCCGGCAAGTGAAGTCGGAGCTCCGGCTCTAAATTCTGGGTTGACATCCAGTGGAATATTTGCGTCCGTGGGTGTGGGTGGCCCCCCCTCCTTGTATAGCTTGTGGGAGCCCGTAAAACCCTCCCGCCATAGGACTAACCGCCCTAATGCCTGGTTCAAAGATGGTTACGGTCACGGAATGAGCGTTAATCATGGCCATAAATCCTTCCACCACTTCATACAGTTCCCCAAAGGGAACAGTGTGAAGACACATATGACGACGACATTGCTAAATAAATAAATGGAATTTAAAAAATTCTTTTCGGGCTTTTAAAAGTCTTTAAATTGCTTTAATTCTGTTTAAAACTACTTCAGATTACTCAAAATAATGTAAACATTTTAAAAAGTTTGTAAAAGTTACCAAAATCTTCAAAAAACTTCCAAAAACCTATTTAAACTGCTGCTTTGCATGTAAAAATGCTTAGCAGCTTGACAGAAACATTGGGGGCGTGTCCAGTGAAACTGAGACCTCAAGGGGCGTGTCTCACTTGCACTGCACGCTCCTGGCTTCGTGCTGGCTGCACTCCTGGGCGGCGTGACGTCATACGCTGCCCGGGATTCTTCTTCTGGAAACATCAATTCCAGGCGTCCCTGGAGCTGATCGGCAGTAGCGCGGGGTAAGTGCAGAAACGGGGCTGCAAGCCCCGTTCACCAATTTCTGGCCCATTATGTACCTCAACTTCCAAAATACTTTTGACAGAGTTCCAGGTGAAAGGTTATTAATTAAGCTCTGCTGTGGGGGTTCTTGGTAACCCTGGGAATGAATAAGAAACTGGATGAAGGACAGGAAACAATGAGTACTTGCTCGAGGAGTTATGTCGGAGTGGAAAAAGTACTGAGTGGGGAGAAAGTGGGTTGCCTAAGGGCTCATTACTGGGATCACTACTGTCTCCAATCTACATAAATGACCTGGATTGAGATGCACAATGGATAGGTAGTCGAATTTGCAGATGATATCAAACTAGGAAGGTTAGTAGAATTAATAGAGGGAGCAAATCAATTATAGAATGAGTTGGTCAAAATATATAAGTGGACAGAAGAATGGCAGATGCAGACAGGTGTAAAGTGCTACATGTAGGAGGTAAAAATAGATGACAACTGCACTCCATGAATTTTGTTGAAATTGCTAAGGGTGAAGCTGAACGAGATCCAGGAGCCTTAGTAGACTTAGCATTAAACATGTTCAACCACTGCAGAGCAGTAATTTTAAAATTCAAAATGTTGCTGAATTACATAGCTATAACATTAGAATATAGGTCAGAGGAGGTAATAGGGGTAATTTTAACTTTTGGCAATAGCGATATCACATTGGCCGCCTGTTAATTCCCATCCCAAAGTTCCTCTCCAATGAAAATCAGGATAGGTGTATAAAGGATGGCCAATCTGATATTGTTCTTTTATACTATCACAAAGTCCAATGTATGTGGATTTTCAAAAGGCGTTTGAAGGTGGCACATCAGTCAGTGACTCATCAAAAAAATGGCAGCTATAAAAGAATTTCAAAATGTGGAACAGCAAATTTAGGATTTGGCACTGCAATGATGGGACAGCAGGGCATCCTCAAAATAGCCTCATAAAACCAGGACATTGCGCTAAAAATGGAACATCTGAGAGATAGGCATTGGCATTATCAGTCGTGCTCTACCTTAATTAAAAAATTTGGACATGTGGGCAAGCAGAAGGGAGGTGGTATGAGTGAAAAAATCCAGTCAGGATGAATAATTTCCAAAGTGAATAGGCAAAGAGTAAAAGCTAACACAAAAGCAAAATACAATAGATGCTGGAAATCTGAAATAAAAACAGAAAATGCTGCAAATACTTGGCAGGTCAGGCAGCATCTGTGGAGAGAGAAACAGAGTTGACGGGCTCGATTTTGCCATTGGAGTCGGGCTGGGGCGCGTCAGGTGGTTTTCGTGTCAGGACCCCGACTCCAATGTGCAGTGGGAAAAAAGTGCGATTTCCCCCTAATTGGGTAATTGATTTCCAGCGTGTGGGAACCCCTGGCCCAATTAGACTTTCCATCCAGAAAGTCGCCTCCGATGACATCATCAGTGCTGCTGGATTTAAGGCCGGCAAGCAGCCTTGCTTCTTCTGAAGACTGGAAACGCTTTGGATATTGTATGAAGGATTTCATTTACCGAACATGTCAACCAGCAAGCAAAAGTGTGCACCTCACTTTGATGAGCCCGCCCTCCAAGCTCTGGTGCAGGGAGCAAGATCTAATAAGGATGTGCTCTTCCCTTTCTCAGGGAGAAAAAAGCCACCGCAACAGACTAAAGCTGTGTGGCTGCAAGTGGCCCAGGAGGTCAATGCCATTTCTATGTGCTGCAGAACCTGGCTGCAGTGCAGGAAGAGGCTTCATGACATTCTCCGCACTGGAAAAGTGAGTATGACTTTCTCATCACCCTCAATCTCATCCCCATCGCCTCTCCTCACCAGCACTCTGCTTTGCCAACCTCTTCCTCGACATCCCACTTGACACTGACATCCCTGCACCCTTACCCATTCCCTCTCTCTCTATGGTCACATTCACTTAACTATTCGACCATGCAGCCCTCACACTCTCTATCACTGTGACGCAATGACAACTTATAATAAACAGGGAGGGCCCTTTGTCTCCTTCTAAGCATCTATGCTATGGATTCTCTACACTCACTCCTTCATTCTCACTCAAACTCCACTTGTGTCCCTCATTGCAGGAAAAGAGAGTCCACAATAAGAGGGAAGAGTGAGGACAGGAGGAGGGCCACCCTTAGTAGCCCAGTTCACCACCTCGGAGGAGGCGGCCCTGGAAATTGCCAGGATCGAGGAGGATTCCCAAGTGGGGGACATACAGGCGGACCCATCACAGCAAGCTGGTGACAGAATAGTTTTGCATCTCTCTCAATGACATTGCATGAGTTACTGTTAATGAATCTGATGCTCTAACAGATTGACTTACGATCATCTGCACAATTCAATGTGTATGCAACCTTTAAAATACATCTCCAATACTTTCCTATACTCCCCCACAGGACCATCGAGAACCTCCGTCCCCACTGTCCTGGTGGAATAGCCTGAGCTTCCAGACTCCTCAGAGGAAGTTGCAACCTCTGAGGGAGCTCCGTCAGCAGAATTAAGCACACTCACACCTTGGTGGGACCTTCGGGACATAAAGTAGAGTTGTCACCTGGTGTATCATAGCTCAGAAGTGAGCATCAGCAGATGGTGGAGACAGGGACAGCAGTGGAGACTCCTCGTCGCAGTGGAGAGGACGCTCCCAGCTTGGCTCTGCTGCATGTCGACCCTGTGCCTCCGGGTCCATCCAGAAGGAGAGCGGTGCTGGAACACCAGGAACAGGTGCAGGAATCTCTGGCAGGTTTTGTCTCCAGGGTCGCTGCAAGTGTGGAGTGAATGGAAGAGTCCATCGCTACCATGAGCAGAGCCTTTGTGGAGGCATTGGCGCATGAACACATCACCACGGAAAGGATGGCAGCCTCCATGGAAAGGATGGCTACCTCCATGGTAAGGCTGGCTACCTCCATGGTAAGGCTGGCTACCGTCGTCACTTGGGTGTAATGTTGTGTTTAATTTTGAAAAGCCATCTGTTGCTTATTGTCATAAAAAACTCTGATGGCAACCTGTTGCAGTAATGGCATGTGTCATTTTGTTAATGGGACTTCCACATTGAGGGCTTAGGGCGACTTGCAATTGTCAGTATGGTGGTCAGAGTGATAGGAATCCGTAGGTTCTTGGCCATTGTCGATGGTCTGATAAGAAGGTGCGAGGCAAATGTGTTTGATTGTGCAGGCTGAGCAAATCTGGCCAAGATGATTGCATCCATTGCATCCCGGGCAGCATTGTGGTCATGTGCTGGCGCCTTTTGGCCTGTGCAGCTTCAGGTGGGTGAGCAGCAGCTTGGCGCTCCTGTTGATGCTCCTGCAGTTAGTGCTGCTGTTGTTCCTGGATCTGCTGCTGCCGCGGCTGGTCTTCATCCGAATCTGATGTCCAGGAGGAAAGGAAATAAATTGTTCCCACACTTTTGGTATATACCTCAGTTGAGGATTTGCTCAGTCATGGTGGGGAGAGGGGTTTCCCAGGAGGTCACACTGGAGATGGGTGTCAGGCTCCAAACTTCCACAACAATGGGTATGCCTGCTGAATTTTCCCCCAGACCTGAGACAACAAAATTCTGCCGCCTGCAAATGATGATTGCTGAAAACTCCTTTTAAATGGCGGAGCTGCAGCTGTTAGTAAGAAGTCCACTTGTGAGGCCACCAGTATTAAATCTGGATATCTTAAGGTATGGTGTTCTTCAATAAATAGACAGAGACTGCAGATGAACAATGACCAGGTGTTTACTGGATGAGGGTAGTCTAATAACTAACAGTAGAGATGCCTGCTCAGGGCTTATATACAGGTGTGGTCACTGCCGTTACTACAGTATACAGGAGCTGTAAAAGTAGTTCTCTCTTAAAGGTACATACACTACAATTCCTCCCCTTTTAGATTAACAGTACCATAACATTCAAATAACAATCACAGTAACTGAAATAGTCCATTTATAGATTCAGTCTTTGGGGCAGCTTCCAGATCCTTTCTGGATAGCGCCTTTCCTGAGTGTCTTTTCTTGGTGCGGAGGCAATTCTGGCCCCCTGTCGTCGGTTAGTTCATCAGTTTCCGATGCTACTGTTTCTGGGGTAGATGCTACCGGTATGTCGGTTTCATCACCAGGTACGCTAGACATGGGGTTGACTTGTTCCTGTGACGCTAGGATCTGGTCGAAATGGCATCTCACAATGTTCTCCCCGACATCCACTGTGTACATTAATGGCCCCTGCCGTGTGCATATCGTTCGGGGTTGCCATTTCTCTGTTCGGTAGTCGCGGGCCAAGACTGGTTGTCCTACATTGAAACTCCTTGTCAGCTTCTCATTGATGTGCTGGAATTGCTTATTCTCAAAATTTCTTCGCACATTTGGTCTGAGCAAATCCAGACGAGATCTCAACCTTCGGTTAAAGAACATCATGGCCGGGGTCTGGTTGGTAACTGCATGGGTCGCATTTCTGTAGGCTAACAGGAAATTGTCCACCTTATGCTGCAGTGGAATGTCGTCATCACACATGGCCTTTACTGCTTTTTTAAAGGTTTGTACGAACCTCTCAGCCAATCCATTTGTGGCTGGATGATACATGGCGGATGTGTAATGCCTTACCCCATTCCTTCTCATAAATTTCCGAAACTCTTCGGACACAAACTGTGGTCCGTTATCAGAGCAAATCTGCTCTGGCAAGCCGTTCCTGGCAAATATGGTCTGCAGGACTGCAATCATTTTCTCCGTAGTGGTGGAGGACATTTTGATCACCTCAGGTCATTTCGAGTGCACATCCACTGCTATTAAGAACATTGAGTCCATGAATGGACCAGCAAAATCAATATGCACCCATTGCCATGGAGAGGAGGGCCACTCCCATGGGTGTAGAGGGGCATGTGGTGGTGCATTTTGGATCTTCTGGCATCCTGAGCAGCTCTTTGTTAGGTACTCGATTTGTTGATCGATTCCCGGCCACCACACATAAGCCCGAGCAAGGCTTTTCATTTTCACCCCTCCCAGATGACCTTCGTGAAGCTCATTGAGCACTCTCTCCCTTAACTTGGTGGAATTACCACTCGGGATCCACACATCACTGTCCCCTGGCATACTGACAGCTGTTCTCTTCTGGATGAGAATGTTGGCAACAGTGAGTCGCCATGTGTTGACCATCCCTTCACCGTCAAATCATATACCCGGGACAGTGTCGGATCATTTCGGGTCTCCTTCTCTATATCCGCGTTAGTTACTGGCAAGCGTTCAATTATCGACTAATAAAATATTTCGACAGGGTCCACTGCTGGTGCTTCCTCCGCAGTAGGCAGTGGAAGGCGTGATAGCCCATCAGTGTTTCCATGCTGTTTCGTGCCCTTATACTCGATTTCATATTGGTTCGCCCCTAGAAAAAGAGACCATCTTTGTAGCCGTTGCGCATTCATCACCGGAACGCCCTTCTTTGGATTAAAGATGGAGACAAGTGATTGGTGGTCAGTCAGCAAGGTGAACTTCTGCCCGTGCAGATAGTGGTTGAACTTTTTTACTCCCCATACTACGGTGAGGGCCTCCCTGTCAATCTGGGCGTAGTTGCGCTCAGCTGAGGTTAGTGACCGAGACGCAAAGGCTACTGGCCTCTCCAACCTGTCTGGGAATTTGTGCGACAGCACCGCTCCAATACCATAGGGTGATGCATCACACGCCAACCGAATGAGTAGTGCTGGGTTGAAATGGGCCAACACCTCTTTTGATGTGATCAATTCTTTGCACTTCTGGAAAGCTTGCTTACATTCGTCATTCCACTTCCATGGTACCCCCGTCTGCAGTAGGGTGTTCAGTGGGTGTAATACTGTAGACAGATTTGGTAAGAACTTATGGTAGTAGTTCACCAGCCCGAGGAATGACCTCAGTTGTGACACATTTTCCAGTGCTGGAGCCTTGACTACTGCCTCAATCTTCTCAGGGGACTTATGTAAACCCTCTTCATCAATAACGTGGCCACAATACGAGATCTGCTTCTGGAAAAACTCGCATTTGTGGCGATTAGCTCGTAGCCCATATTCCTTCAATCTAGTGAGCACCTGCTCCAGGTTGGTGAGGTGATCACTGTCATTTTTGCCCGTGACCAGGATGTTGTCCAAGTAACACTGGGTCCCTGGAATCCCTTGCAGGACTTGATCCATTGCCCTTTGCCAAATAGCCGGAGCCGATGCTACCCCGAACACCAGCCGGTTGTATTGGTAGAGACCTTTGTGTGTGTTGATCGTGAGGTATTGTTTCAAGGCTTCTTCTACCTCCATTTGCAGGTACGCCTGGGCCAGATCAATCTTAGTGAAGCGTTTTCCTCCAGATAGCAAGGCGAAAATATCTTCAATCCGCGGAAGCAGATATTGTACCGTGTGAAGGACTGGGTTCACTGTCACCTTAAAGTCCCCACAGATGCGAACCTTCTTTGGTTCCCCAGGCGTATTACTCAACGACCTCTTCATTACAGGAACGATGGGTGTAGCCCACTCGCTCCAGTCCACTTTGGACAGTACTCCTGAACGTTCCAAACCTTCCAGCTCTGCTTTGACGGTTGGGCGGATCGCATAAGGCACCGGTCTGGCCTTAAAAACTTTGGGCTTGCATTTTCCTCTATTTTAATCATCACTGTTATGACTTTTAGTGTTCCAAGTCCCTCCTGGAACTCTTCTTGTGCGTCAGTTAGCATTTTTGACAGTCTTCCAGGTGTGACGTCGTCATCCTTTTTGGCCTCTACCATCAGTGCCTGTATGGAATGCCAATCTAATTGTATCTTCCGGATCCATTCACGTCCTAGTAGTGGTGGTCCTCCATCTGGCAATACATATAGGTCCATTTTTGGTATTTCCTGGCCGTTGTATATCACATTCACCCTTATTTTTCCTTTGGGGTAGAATTTTTGCCCCATGTATGTCTTCAAGACAATCTCTGTAGCTCTCAAGGGTATATGTGAGACGAGCCACTTGTACTCCCTTCGGTTTATGACTGTTAGGGCTGATCCTGTGTCCAATTCCATTTTCATTGGACTCCGTCTATCTTGAGCGTAACCCAGATAGTCTGGTGATCCTCCATTTTGATTACATGATGTAGTTTCAGACAACCAAGCTCCTTGCTTCCGGAGTCTGTATCACTTTTCTGTTCGTCTGAACTACTCTCCGTCGCCTTATGTACCTTTTTGTACTTCTCCTGTGGAGATTTTGTGCTGCTGGTTTTCTTCCCCGACCTGCAGACTCTTGCTATGTGTCCTGCTTTTCCACACTGTCTGCACACTTGGTCCTTGAACCAACAATCCTTCTGATCGTGTGTTGTTCTGCTGCAGCGATAACACTTCCCTACTCCATATGACATTTCATTGGTGCCGTATTCTTGCGGTCTCTGCTGTATCTCTGCAGCGCCCCGTGTGGCTGCTTCGTGTGATACTGCCATGCTGAAAGCCTTGTCCAGCGCAAGATCCTTTTTTGATAGAAGCCGTTTCTGGGTTCCTTCACTTTGAAGCCCACACACAAACTTGTCCCTTAACGTATCTGCTAGTCCCATTCCAAACTGGCAGTGTTTCGATAGCTTGTGCAGTTCTGTTAAATACTCAGCATTACTTTCGTCTTTATGCTGGTTCCTTTTGTGAAACTTAAATCTTTCTGCTATCAGCAGCGGTGTGGGGTTTAAGTGGTCCTGTAGGATTTTCACTATGTTTTCGAAATCCATATCCACTGGCTTCTCTGGGGTTATTAGGTTTCGCAGTAAGCCATATGTTTTTGCACCCATGGAATTCACCAAAACCAGTGCTTTCCTGGCATCTGGCACTTCATTCGCCTTGCAGTACACCTCAATGCGTTCCACATATGTTGCCCAATCTTCGACTTCATTGTCGAACGCTGTGACACTGCCACTCTTCGGCATCCCTGGGTGTGGTTAGACTGGCTAAAATGGCGTCTCCCGTGCTCTCCCTTCTTCTCTGTGGCTTCAAAAATGGCGTCTCCTGCTCTCTTCCTTCCTCTCCGCAGCTCAAATGGTGTCTCCCGCACTTCCTTTCTTCCACCGCGGACTCTGCTCAGCCCTAGAGCCCTGGCTGCGCTCTGCGCGTTTTCCTGTGCGCCTCTCTCATTGCCGCCGCGTGATCCTGAACCCCGGCTGTGCTTTACCATCTCTCTCTTTTTGTTTTCCGTCGACGCCGCTCAGTCTTCAACCCCCGGCTGCGCGCTGTGCGCTTTACCCTCTCTCTTACCCCGTCGACGCTGCTCGGCCTTTTCTGTGCCATCGGTCGGCTCCAGCCGCCGGTGTCCGGGATGGGTCTGCGCTGTACCTGTTGCCAGCCTGTTGCTGGATCGTCGTGGCTGGAGAACCAAGCCCAGCTCTCAACAGCCTCCCCTGTGATGCTCACTCTCTGCCGGATGACTGGGTGGTTGCTCGTGGTCGACGCCCGTGCTTCTGGCCTCGACATTCTTCCACTGTCCTCCAGGAGCGAATGATTGTGAGGAAATGCAGCATTGCAGGTAGGTTCGAATCGACCTCGTCGCCACGATTAAATCTGGATATCTTAAGGTATGGTGTTCTTCAATAAATAGACGGAGACTGCAGATCAACAATCAACAGATGTTTACTGGATGAGGGTAGTCTAATAACTAACAGTACAGATGCCTGCTCAGGGCTTATATACAGGTGTGGTCACTGCCGGTACTACAGTATACAGGAGCTGTAAAAGTAGTTCTCTCTTAAAGGTACAGACACTACAGCCAGGATTCACTGGCGTGTTCCAGAGGAGACATGCAGGATGTGGGAAATGTGATAAAATCAGAAAGGCCTCTCAAAATGGGATTATAGAGGCACTTAAATGGTTGTTAAGGACCTTAAGGGCCTATCCTGCCTCTTGGAGGCGGGATGGAAACGGGGTCAGAAAACTCACATTTGGGAAAATTGCTCGGAGATGGGATGGAAGCGGTATCAGGCCCACCCGCCATTTTTTGTGATTTTACCACCTCACACGCCTCCAATCCCGCCTCCTCGAGCCTGGCAAAATCGAGCCCGACATTTCAGATCGGTGACCTTTAGAGCATTCCACTGAGTATTTTCAGCAATTTCTGTTTTTATTAAAGAGTAAAAGCTGACATTTTGAAGATGGAAATGCCTTGCTTATATTATGAAGGGGGAAAAGGACATCAAATTGATTTCAAGATATGGAATTGGAAAATCTGCGGCAGCAGAAAGAAAGAACAGGAAAAGTCTGTCAGACTGGTCGAAGTGAGGTCATATTGAGAATAGCATTGAAAGACTTTTGACAGGGCCTCAATCAAAAATGAGTATCTGTCTGTCTCTGTGAGTTCAACAGAGCTCATATTCACACTCATTTTATCTTCAGCGAACAGCTGCTGCTTCGCCCCATGTAGCATTTTAACTGCTATCTCCGCTACTGATTTTAATATGAAGCATAAGAATTTCCATCTAGTGCTGTTAATTCTGACTGCCAGTTGCTGTTGAGGGGGATGGGGGGGGCTTCTTCAGTGCAAACTTTGTCTCCTAGTATAAAGATGTTGATGAAGCACAAGAAGAGGGCAAGGAGGAGTGGCAAGGCAACAACTGTAGATTGCAGACTATTACAAGGTTTACATTTAAGGGGGAAAGATGATTAAACAGGGAAATTAATGGAATTGGGCTAGAAATTCCCCTCGAGCCCCGGTTGGGGCGCTAAATCAGAAAAGCTGGAAAAGTTAGCACCACGCACTAACCTCTTCCAGCCTTTCTAAAATTCCCACTGTTTGCTCCAAGAGGGTCCACTTCCTTCTTGGAGCGCAAGAGGGGAGGGAAGTTCGCGACCTGAGGTGCACGGTTCTGCAGCGCCATGCATTGGGCGCTGACGTGTTGCAGCAACTCTTCCCTGAATTAAAGGAAAGGGCCCCAAGCTGCAAAATCTGCAGTTTTTTTTTTAACTTACCTGCAGCTCTGGGGATCAGGGGTGCTGCGCGATCAACCAGAGTGCCGGGCTGACCAATCACAGCACGGACCCCGCGTCCGGAGCAAAACATTGTTTTTCGAAAAACCCGCCATTTTTTTCAGTGCGGCCGGCCACCTCACCTTTAACTTCCAGCCCGCTAGCGGCCGGCTGCCCTGCTCGCATCGCCTGCAGTGGTCACTGCCATCACCCGGCGCTGCTGCAGGGGGCAAAGGGGAATTTTTCTGGTGGGGCGTTACCGGGGCGATGCGCCCAGAGGTGACGTCATGATCTCCGGGCGCATGAGATCGGGGAGCAACCTGGTAGCACCACCGCTGAATTCCCGCGGAATTTGGCGGGAGCCACAATCAGCGTCATGAACGGGCGAAAAGGCCTTTGCGCTCCATTAGGAGGCGCAAAGGAGGGGAATTTCTCCCCCTAGCTAGGAATTTAACATTTAGGGGCAGCAAGAATAAATATGTGACATACTGCATCAACCATAGGTGAGGTGAGGTTTGTTTGCCAAGTAAGTTGTGTCAGTAATACTGTCAAGTCAATGTGGTATAATAAGTGATCAGGCAAATTACTAATCATTTACTTGTGCAATATCATTACAATTGCCAGACAATTACTCTTCTTCATAGAAAGTGAATTGTTCATTGAATTTATAAATAATTCCTTCACTCCTGCCACATGTCACAATATTTCACCACCCCACAGGGCCTACTCATGGCTTCAGATCAGACTACTGGCTCCCATGTCCAAATAAGGGGGAAAGCCACCTTAACCCAATATGATGCTCAACCAGTGCTTAACTTTTTCACAGTATTCAGTAGACACACACAGCACAATTTAAAAATTAAATATATATTCATGTTTACTGCTTCCGGCACCCATTAATGGATAAAGACCTTAATGTAAGCTTTAAAAATTTCAACTCTTTTTTTAACGCCAATGTTTTACAAGAGATATGATCAACTGTTCTTCACTAAGACTCTTACCATGAATCTCGGCTTGTTTGTGGCATTTCAGTGACATACTTAGAGAGGAAAAAATACATGCTTAATAGTAGCAACTAAAATATTAACATTAGTTGGTGACCTCTGTCTTTGGGGATCATTTCCAAATCCAATTCAGGAAAAGGAGACTGAAGCCTCCTATCTCTCATTACAGGATCACAAGTGATCTAATCTTGTTTTATCAACATTGCAAGCATAAGTGAGGCATATTAAATAGCAATGCTGACTGTAAGGTTTCGCAAGAATTTCAAAAATTTCTACAGCTCCGAAGACTTTTTTGATTAAAGAAAACCTGGGTGAATTACGTTAAAAATCCAGGGCATCAAAAAATGGCTGTCAGACCTCGTGGCAGGAGACAAAAGGACAGCCTGCTTGTGTGTCTGTGAAGGATTTGGAAAAAAAATGCCAGACTGTGCGAAATGCATGGAGTACTTGAAACTGTCAATCAACTGCAGCTTAGGAAATTTCAAACCACAGGTAAATGGATGTTTGTTTACAGAACTCTCTACAATGTTGACACAAAAGCTTAAGTACTTAAAGCTGTCAATCAATTGCGTTTGGACTGACCACAGGACAATGGGTTTGTTTACAAACCACTTAGTGCTATTAATTTGTTTGTCCAGCACTTGAGGTATCAGTAAGACATTTAAACTGAGCGAATACCAGTTTAAACGAATGGGGAATACATTCAACCCATCACAGTCAATGGGGACAGATTGATTCCCTTTTGTATAGCTCAGATACATCCGGATTTGGGCGCAAAGATTATAGCTCCAAATGGGGTATAAAGATAGCCTCTCAGGAAGCCATCTCCCTCTCTCTCTGCTGCCTCACCTCCGTGCTCTGCCTACAGAAAAACAGCTCAGCAAGCCCACCCAAAGAAGTGGAATACCAGCAGTTACTTTTAAATACTGGGGTATCTCTACTTTGGGGCGGTGAAGAATACAGACCGCAAGGGTATGGAGCAGACATTCACTGGTGAGCATAGATTTTTCTGGCCCATTACAAGGCAACCTAGATAGGTATTAGGGGTGGGAATTAAGGGGGATTTTTGTGAAATTGTAATTTTAGTCAGATTTTCCCTTGATGTGTCCATTTTCTCCTCCCCTATTAAGTTAAAGCGTGCTGCAGTAAGTAATATAGTGCAGTACTAAGCAAAGGTGTGCTTCATTAAGTTAAAGTGTGCTGCATTAAGTAAAAGTCTGCTGCATTAAGTAATAGAGTGCAGTACTAAGTAAAGGTGTGCTGTAGTAAGCAAAGGTGTGCTGCATTAAGTTAAAGTGTACTGTATTAAGTAAAAGTGCTGTATTAAGCATAAGTGTGCTGTATTGATAATTCTCAATTTATTTCTTTTTATTTCAATAAATACTTGTCTTCTTTGCACCCAACCATGAGTCTTGTTTTGTCTACATTGCTACTGAATAAGTCCAGTGGTCAGAACCAAGAAAAGGGGAGTGATTCGAAACCACACGGGGCTCTGGAGCAGTTCAGATATTTCTGACTGGCCAGAGACAATAACCCCAGTTATAACCCCATTCCCGTTAATTTCTACATGACCACGGGTCTTTGCTGCCTAGGTTATACTAGTCCCAATCAGATGCTTTGGCATTATATGAAACTTTAAATAAATAAATTGGATTGATAAAGGGAATGCAATGGATGTCATCTACATGGATTTTAGGAAGTCGTTTGACAAAGTACCACATAGAAGGCTGGTTAACAAAATTGAGGCTGTGGAATAGGTGGGTCAGTGGCAGCTTGGATAAGGAATTGGCTTAAGGACAGAAAACAGCGAGTTGTGGTAAATGGCTGTTTTCCAGACTGGAGGATGGTAGACAGTGGTGTTCCCCAAGGGTCAGTGCTGGGGCCACTGCTTTTTTTGATATATTTAAATGACTTGGATATTGGAATACAGAGTAGAATTTCTAAATTTGCCGATGACGCCAAACTGTGTGGCAAACAGTGAGGATCATACCAATCGACTGCAACAGGACAGAGAAAGGCTAGCAGAATGGGCAGACAAGTGGCAGATGGAATTTAATACAGAGAAGTGTGAGGCGATGCATTTTGGCAGAAGGAATAGGAAGAGGCAATATATACTTAATGGCACAGTTTTAAAGAGTGCACAGAGAGAGAGGGAACTGTGAGTTAATGTGCATAGGCTCCTGAAGGTGTCGGGACATATTGAGAGAGAGTGGTTAGCAAAGCATATGGGATCTTGGGCTTCATAAATAGAGGTAATGAGTATAAAAGTAAATAAGTTATGCTGAAACTTTATAAAGCGCTGGTTAGGCCACAACTGGAGTGTTGCATCCAGTTCTGGTTGTGAAGGCACTTGAGAGGGTGCAGAGGAGATTTACCAGAATGGTTCCGGGGATGGGGGATCTTAGCTACAAGGACAGGTTGGAGTAGCTGGATTTGTTTTCATTAGAGCAAAGGAGGTTGAGGGGTGATTTGATAGAGGTGTGCAAGATTATGAAGGGTTTGGATAGGCTAGACGGGGAAAGGCTGTTCCTACTAGTTGATGGTACAAGGACTAGGGGACACAGATTTAAGGTTCTGGGCAAGAAATACAGGAGGGATGTGAGGAAAACTTTTTTACGCAGTGCCTGGTGAGGACCTGGAACTACCTGCCGACAGAAGTGATGGAAGCGGAGACATTCAATGTTTTCAAGGGGAGACTGGATAGGCACTTGAGGGAAATAAACTTGTAGGGCTACGGGAATAGAGCAGGGGATAGGACTGACTGGATTGCTCTATAGAGAGCCAGCACAGACTCGATGGGCTGAATGGCCTCCTTCTGTGCCGTTATGTCTCTATGACTCTATGGCCTAGAAATTGGGTACAGCCCCGCCAGCTCGTTTGCGCTGAAAATTTTGCGCTGGCCGCGGAGCCAGTTGCGCCCATCCCATATTCACTTTTAGCACCCCAAGGCAGAACCGGGCGCTGTTCCAGGGTGTGCCCGCCCCCGCTTGGGGCGCTGAAAGTGAATTTCAGCACTCCCGGTGCCGCTACGCCACCCGATGCGGTGCGGCAGGCTGCTGTACTGCAGGCCTCCTCCTTCTCTTAAGGAGGAGGTGCCTGCAACGGCCGGAGCCCCAATCGCGAGTGCCGGCAAAAGAGCCCGGCACAACGGAGAAGTGCCGGGCTCCACGGAAACCAGCCGGCAATGCCACGGGGGGGGGTTGGAGGAGGCCGGGGAAGGAGGTGCGGGCAGGCGGCCGCCGTAAAAGCGGCCGGCCGCACCTCCACCTTAAAGCGCCCCGCTTAGGCTGCAGTAAGGACCCGGTCTCCCGATGTTGTTAGCGGCCGCCACGGAGGAGGCGGCGGCAACTGAAGATGGGGTTCGGGGCGGTATCGGGGCGGCACCGGGGCACTGCGCACACCGATGACGTCATCGGTGCCAGCGCAGCGCTACCGGCTACCGCCGCCATTACCGCGGCTCTCAAAATCAGCGCTGCCACCCCTACTGGCGCAGAAGCCCTCTTTGGGCTGTAACTGGGCGCAAAGCCCACCGAATTTCTAGGCCTATGACTGTGTAGACTTGTCACCTTTAAATGCTGTATCATGCATCACATATCCGACCGTGCATAAACATTGGTGATCTGAGTTTCTGCGGAAACCAGAACATCCAATGTGCATGGCCTGTCTAACCTGGCTGCTCTCGCGTTATGCCAACCTTTGGCCACGCTGTGTAGTAAACTGGGGGCTTAGACTCCAGGAGGTAGACAGCTGTAAGACAGTTTCAACACACACACACACACAGAATTTAGAGGTGGTGTGTAAGCTCCAGCTATAATACTTGAGCCTTTATGTTACCCTATTCACAGACTGCATGTCTTTAGTGTAAGGGGTTTTGGATCGCAGAGGTTTCTCTCTCTAGAGGGCTCTCTCTCTTGCACAGAAAAACCTTGAGTGGTTCGACCCACTCGCCCCTTAGATTCTATACTCTGGACTTTGGGGCAGGAACTACAATGTAGAGAAAAACTCTTGTAGACCAAGTTTGATGAAACAAAATGAAATTTTATTGCATAAGGAAAAATAAATCAAATGCAAGCAGATAAGAGAGTACATGGGAGGGAAAAACACAAACAAATCATAACAACACAATACTAACTAAGGCAAATACGGGTATCTTATACTCTACAAAAATCATCATGAAATAAGGAAACACATGGAACATCGAGGGACAACAACTCATGTTAATTGTACCCTTAAATCCACCCCCTTAAACTTATCTAGATCTGATTGTGAAGGGCCAGAAACATGCTCACCAATCCCACTAGGAAGTGCAAGGTTTTGAACCAGTCTGCGTTTGATCCTTTCAGGCGTTCCGTCTCCACGTGGATCGTGGAGCCCCAGCGAGCTGCGCCACACCTCTCCTGAGGTGGGGGTCGGGGGCGGTTGGACACCCGCTGGTTCTGGATGTCGGCGGGGTTGGGGTTCATCGGCTTGACCCTGGTCAGAGGAGTCTTGGGCTGGCCCCCATCGTTTCTTGAGTTTGTTTTTGTCTCTTCTCCCGAGTTGGGAGTGTTATGTTCATTAATAACTGGACATTCTTATTATGAACACAGCTAGCTTCTAGCTAGTCATTTATTCAGTACACGTTCTCTAGGTACAGTATCTGTAGAGATGCAGCATGTGTGCTGTGTGTAGGCTGCCATCTTGACTGTTGCCTTGTGGGTAGCCTAGTGCCTCATGGGTAATGTAGCCTTAATATATATACAGCTGGGTAGTGTAGTCTTATACATACAGCTATATACAGCTCTACGGCTCCACCTAGTGTCCACTATAGAATGACATGTTATTGATCATTACATCCCCCTTTCTTTGAGGTTTAACAAAATCAATATCAATCAACTTTCAAGAAAACAATAAAGATAATATCAGTAACACTTTTGTTAGTGCTCTATAAACATAAACATTTTCAAAACAGTCAACACATTTTCAAAGCTTTACATTGTACTCAAAGATTAAGTCTATCAGGCTCTTTTACTTCACGTGTGGATCTTCTCAACTCGGGTATGTCTGATGTGTCTTCATGAGATTGTTCTGGCGGTGAATGACAAGATGCAGTTGCGGCATTGTCATCAATCTGGTCTTGAATAGATCGAGGCTTCCTTGCGATCTTTGCTTGGAGAGGGTTTCAGTGTTTCCTTCACTCTTCATGCCATAACTCTAAATGTAGTCAATGCACTCTCGAGAAACTGTTGGCAGCTGGATCCCATCATACAGCATAGCCCTCTCAGCAGCCTCGGCTAATGGAACACCAAAGATTGGCCTGAGGGAAGAAGGAGTATCCACTGGAACTGCTTCCTGCTCTGGTGCAGGCTTCTTCTTTTTCTTTTTCTCTTTCCACTGCTTAACAACATCTGCTGCGGTTATATCTTTGGACTTTTTCTCCTTGTGTTTTTCCTCTTTGTGCTTTTCTTCCTTTGGCTTCTCTTTGACCTTAAAGTCTTTTTCTTTCTTCTTGGAGAAACTAGGCTTTTTGAAGACATGGATACCCTTTGGCCTTTTCATCCTTGATGGGCTCTCTGCTTCATCACCTGAGTCATCTGGTCTGCTTATGGCACAGTTTATACGGTAGACTCTCTTGACCAGTTCTAAGTCTTCACAAGCTTTGTCACCAATATCGAATCAAGTCTTTCAGCCACAACAGAAAACATGAGATGATGCACTTTGTCTTTGACTGTCCCTTTAAGTTTGCATACACCTAAGCTATCTATTTTCTGTCCATGATAGTCCTTCAGTAGTACTGACTTTTTCTGTATTTTGGGCTTTTCTTTCATACTTTTTATGTCACTCATACTGATTAAGTTTGCTTTTGCCCCAGTGTCCAGTTTCAATGTAACTAATGCTCCATTTATCTGCAGTGGGATCACCCATTTGTCCACTTTTACTGCATTGACTTTATGTTCAGCATTGTCCATTTCTGAGGGCTGCACATTTTCTGTATCTTTTTTGATATCGTCACATGACACCATTCCTACAAAAAATGTCTCACTTAAATCAGTGTCCTCAATCACATTAGCTTGTTGCCCTTTCGTTGTTTTTACTTTTGAAAAGCATTGTTTGGCAAAGTGATTCTTTCCATTACACTTTGTGCACATTTTTCCAAACGCTGGGCATTGTCTTAACTGATGTTTGTAACCACAGCGTTTACAATTAAAAATGTCATCCTCCGATTGCTTTTCATTTCTGTTCTGCCCATGTATCTTCCCCTTGTAGGACACAGCACTGACAGCAGCATTTTCACTCATTACAATTGCATCATTATTGATTTCACTGAAAGTCTTCGCATGCTTTCGAGCTAGCTCGCTGGCTTGGCATATTTTCACTGCATTTTCCAAATTTAGTTCGGTTTCTCTCAACAGACGTTCCCTGACTTTTTTATCATGAATACCAAACACAATCTGGTCACGAATCATGGATGCTTTGAGCTCAGAGAAGTGACATGTCTGTGCTTTCAGTTTCAGATCAGTTATAAAGCTATCAAAAGTCTCATTTTGTTGCTGTGTCCGAGAACAGAAGATGTATCTTTCATACGTCTCATTCTTTTTGGGAGAGCAATGTGCATCAAATTTTTTTAGCGCATCTTCTAATTTTTCTCTGTTCTCCGCTGGATTAAATACAAATGTATTAAATACCTCTATCGCCTGTGGGCCTGCAACCATAAGCAGCAATGCTATCTTCCTTGCATCTGGCTTCGTACTGAATCCGATGGCTGCAATGTAGAGTTCGAATTGCTGTTTAAAAGTCTCCCAATTGTAGTCGATTTTTCTGTGAGATTCAAACGCTCTGGTGGCTTCAAATTCTTCATGTCCCTTTCCACAATTTTCAGCAGATCTTCACCACCCTGGTACCATGTTATGTTCATTAATAACTCGACATTCTTATTATGAACACAGCTAGCTTCTAGCTAGTCATTTATTCAGTACACGTTCTCTAGGTACAGTATCTGTAGAGGTGCAGCATGTGTGCTCCTGTGTGTAGGCTGCCATCTTGACTGTTGCCTTGTGGGTAGCCTAGTGCCTCATAGGTAATGTAGTCTTAATATATATACAGCTGGGTAGTGTAGTCTTATACATACAGCTATATACAGCTCTACGGCTCCACCTAGTGTCCATTATAGAATGACATGTTATTGATCGTTACAGGGAGAGGGCCTCTCATTTTCGTCAATGGCCCGGGGTTGGTCGATGATCTCCCGATGTTTGACCCCGGGGCGGGACCCCAGTCGAGCGGTCTTCTTGATGGTGGCTTAGTCTTCTTCATCTTCCTGCTGATCTCGTTATCTAGTCCTTGGTGCTGTTCTAATGAATATGAAATTGTCCCCTTTTGTCTGGGTCAACATTTAGATGGCCTCTGTCTCCAGGCCGATCTTGACTGGATCTGAATCTAATCCATATGTATATGTGTGGGTCTGGTTTCGTTCTCTCAGAAATGGCTTCCAGAACTTACTGTGGGTTGAATCCACAAAGCTGTCTGAGGTTTCGCAGGAACTATTTTAAAATGTCCCAATAAGCCGGTCACATGGTATGGTGGCCATTTTGTATGCCCCTTTTTCTTGGCTTCCTTTTTTTAAAACAGTCTTTAAAAAATCATGGCCACTTCTGCCATTTGACCCTTTATAATATAAAGTTCAATTTTGCAAATCCTACACTAGGTGGCTCTTGATGAAGCCAAATTTGATTCAGATTTGGTAGCTGCATACTATGACATTTGCTGCTATAAATGTAACATCACCACAAAAAAATACTGTAATCATACTGTAATAGATTTTTTCTTAAACTGAGTATACTTTACAACTGTTGGATGAATGTCTGGTGGAGCATCATGATACTGACTGCTTTCATAAAGCTCCACCAAGCATTCATCCAGCAACCAAAAAGAGCCCTCAGTTTAACAAACAATTATCAGATCTTGATTTCAAGACAGACTGGGCATTAGAAAGAAAGTGCTTCCCGTGACTAGGTAGTAATTGAGACGTCATAGAGTCATAGAGTCATAGAGTTATACAGCACAGATAGAGGCCCTTCGGCCCATCGTGTCCGTGCCGGCCATCAAGCCCTGTCTAATCTAATCCCATATTCCAGCATTTGGTCCGTAGCCTTGTATGCTATGGCATTTCAAGTGCTCATCCAAATGCTTTTTCAATGTTGTGAGGGTTCCTGCCTCCACAACCCTTTCAGGCAGTGAGTTCCAGACTCCAACCACCCTCTGGGTGAAAAAGTTCTTTCTCAAATCCCCTCTAAACCTCCCGCCCTTTACCTTGAATCTATGCCCCCTAGTTATTGACCCTTCTACTAAGGGAAAAAGCTCCTCAGTATCCATCCTATCTATGCCCCTCATAATTTTGTACACCTCAATAATGTCCCCCCTCAGCCTCCTCTGCTCCAAGGAAAACAAACCCAATCACAGAATCACAGAATCACAGAAACCCCACAGTGCAGATAGAGGCCATTTCGGCCCATCGAGCCTGCACCGACACATATCCCACCCGATCCCCGTAACCCCTACATCAACACATATCCCACCCTATCCCTGTAACCCCATGTATTTAATCCCCCTAACACTAAGGGTCAATTTTTATCATAGCCAATCAACCTAACCCGCACATTTTTGGACTGTGGGAGGAAACCGGAGCACCCGGAGAAAACCCACGCAAACACGGGGAGAATGTGCAAACTCCACACAGACAATCTGCCCAGTCTTTCTTCATAGCTGAAGCGCTCCAGCCCTGGTAACATCCTGGTGAATCTCCTCTGCACCCTCTCCAAAGCGATCACATCCTTCCTGTAGTGTGGCGACCAGAACTGCACACAGTATTCCAGCTGTGGCCTAACCAGTGTTTTATACAGCTCCATCATAACCTCCTTGCTCTTATATTCTATGCCTCGGCTAATGAAGGCAAGTATCCCATATGCCTTTTTTACCAACTTATCCACCTGTTCCGCCGCCTTCAGGGATCTGTGTACTTGCACACCCAGGTCCCTCTGCACCTCCGTCTTGCCTAGGGTCTTACCATTCATTGTGTATTCCCTTGCCTTGTTAGTCCCCCCAAAGTGCATCACCTCGCACTTTTCCGGGTTAAATTCCATTTGCCACTGTTCCGCCCATCTGACCAACCCATCTATATCGTCCTGCAGACTGAGGCTACCCTCCTCGCTATTTACCACCCTACCAATTTTTGTATCATCCGCGAACTTACTGATCATAGCTTTTACATTCATATCCAAGTCATTAATGTGGACCACAAACAGCAAGGGACCCAGCACCGATCCCTGTGGCACCCCACTGTCCACAGGCTTCCAGTCACAAAAACAACCTTCGACCATCACCCTCTGCCTTCTGCCACTAAGCCAGTTTTGTATCCAATGTGCCAAGGCACCCTGGATTCCGTGGGCTCTTACCTTCTTGACCAGTCTCCTGTGCGGGACTTTATCGAAGGCCTTACTGAAATCCATGTATACCACATCCACTGTGTTACCCTCATCCACACACCTAGTCACCCCCTCAAAAAATTCAATCAAATTAGTCAGACATGATCTTCCCTTGACAAAGCCATGTTGACTATCCCTGATTAATCCTTGTCTCTCCAAGTGGAGACTGATTTTGTCCCTCAGAATTTTTTCCAATAATTTTCCTACCACTGATGTTAGGCTCACTGGCCTGTAGTTCCCCGGTTTTTCCTTACTTCCCTTCTTGAATAATGGTACTACATTAGCGGTTCTCCAGTCCTCTGGCACATCCCCTGTGGCCAGAGAGGTCCTGAATATATGTGTTAGAGCCCCCGAAATCTCTTCCTTTGCCTCACACAGCAGCCTGGGATACATTTCATCCGGGCCTGGGGATTTATCCATTTTTAGGCCTGCTAAAACCGCCAATACCTCCTCCCTCTCGATGTTAATGTGTTCGAGCATATCACAGTCCCCCCGCCCTATTTCTATGTCTACATCGTCCTCCTCCATAGTGAAAACAGATGCAAAAAATTCATTTAGAACCCCTCCTACATCTTCCGGCTCCACACACAGATTGATACTTTTGTCCCTAATGGGCCCTATTTTTTCCCTAGTTATCCTCTTACCCTTAATATACTTATAAAACATCTTAGGATTTTCCTTTATTTTGCTCGCCAGTGTTATTTCATGGCCCCTCCTTGATCTCCTAATTTCTTTTTTAAGTATCCCCCTGCACTTTTTGTACTCCTCTAGGGCTTCCTCCGTCTTTAGCCTTTTGTATCTGCCAAAAGCCCTCCTTTTTTTCCTAATCCATTCTCGTATATCCCCTGACATCCAAGGTTCCCTGTGGTTTTTGGAACCACCCTTGACCTTTACGGGAACATGTTGCCATTGTATGATCTCAATCTCCCTTCTGAAAGCCTCCCATTGCTCCGATGCGGATTTTCCTACAAGTAGCTGATCCCAGTCCATTTTGGCCAGATCCTGCCTTATCCTATTAAAATCGGCCTTCCCCCAATTTAGAACCTTTATTTCCGGCCCATCCCTGTCCTTTTCCATGACCACCTTAAATCTCACCATATTATGGTCACTGTCACCAAAGTGCTCACCTACTAGCACTTTTTCCACTTGGCCGGCCACATTCCCTAGAATTAGGTCCAGTACTGCCCCCTCTCTTGTAGGACTTTCTACATGCTGGCTCAAAAAGCTCTCCTGGATGCACTTTAAGAATTCTACACCCTCTGAGCCTTTCACACTTTGACTATCCCAGTTAATATTGGGGAAGTTGAAATCCCCCATTATTATTACCCTATTATTTGCACATTTCTCTGAGATTTGCCTACATATCTGTTCCTCTATCTCCCCCTGACTGTTTGGAGGCCTATAGTACACTCCCAGCAAAGTGCTTGCCCCCTTTTTGTTTTTAAGCTACACCCATATGGCCTCATTCGAGGAACCTGCTAATATATCATCCCTCCTTACTGCAGTAATTGACTCCTTAATTAATATTGCGACACCCCCTCCTCTTATACCTCCCCCTCTGTCTCGCCTGAAGATTCTGTACCCCGGAATATTGAGCTGCCAGTCTTGCCCCTCCCTCAACCATGTCTCCGTGATAGCAACAATATCATACTCCCATGTGTTTATCAACACCTTCAGTTCATCCACCTTATTTGCAAGACTCCTTGCATTAAAATAGATGCCATCCAGCCTTGCCCTTATATATTTGCCCTGTCTACCAAGCTGACTTGTTTTTTTCTCTATAATTGGCAGCACATCACCCCCTATTTCAGCTCCCCTCTGTATCCCATCCCCCTGCCAAGTTAGTTTAAACCCCCCCCAACAGTGCTAGCAAACCTCCCTGCAAGGATATTTGTCCCGCTCTGGTTCAGGTGCAACCCGTCTGACTTGTACAAGTCCCACCTTTCCCAGAAGCAGGCCCAGTGATCCAGGAAACTAAAACCCTCCTTCCTACACCAACTCTTTAGCCATGCATTCATCTGCACTATCCTCCTATTCCTATACTCACTAGCACGTGGCACTGGGAGTAATCCAGAGATTACAACCTTTGAGGTCCTGCCCTTTAATCTGTTACCTAGCTCCCTAAATTCTTGATGCAGGACCTCATCCCCATTCCTACCTATGTCGTTGGTCCCAATGTGGACCATGACCTCTGCCTGCTCCCCCTCCCCCTTAAGAATGCCCTGTAGCCGCTCAGTGACATCCCTGACCCTGGCCCCAGGGAGGCAACAAACCATCCTGGAGTCACGTTTGCGGCCACAGAAACGCCTATCTGTTCCCCTTACGATAGAATCCCCTACCACTATTGCTCTCCCACTCTTTTTCCTCCCTTCCTGAGCAGCAGAAGCATCCCTGGTGCCAGGAAGCTGGCTGCTGCTGCCTTCCCCTGGTGAGTCATCCCCCTCAACAGTATCCAACTTGGTATACCTGTTTGAAAGGGGGATGTCCGCAGGGGTTCCCTGCACTTCCTGCCTGCCTCTGTTGCTCCGCCTGATGGTCACCCCCTGTGCAGCCCTACCCTGAGGCATGAACAACTTGCTAAATGTGCTATCCACGACCCTCTCAGCATCGCGCATGCTCCAAAGTTCATCCACCCGCAGCTCGAGCACCGCAATGCGGTCTACAAGTAGCTGCAGCTGGATGCATTTCCCACACACATGGTCGCCAGGGACACTGGCAGCGTCCCTGACTTCCCACATGGAGCAAGAGGAGCAGAACACGGGTCTGAACTCTCCTGCCATGACTTACTCCTTTAATTAATTAAAACATTTATTCAATACCCCAGTTACAGGTATACTCTAGGGCGCTTTATTTACCAACTGTCCCCACTACACCACAGAGACCCTAGAAATTTAACCACAGAATTCAAGCTTGTATTGAAAAGAGAGAAAATACTCACCAACCAATCACTTGCCTGCTACCTGCTGACGTCACACTTGGACTACTTTTTACCTCTCTCCTGGAACCTGGATTGGTATGCCTCTGACTGCTCCCTCTTATACTCAGCAGCCTCGGGCTGCTCCCGCGCAGGTCCGCTGCTTCTCCGGTCTCGGGGCTGTGGGCCTCGGTGCCTCTGACTGCTCCCTCTCAAGCCTTTAAGCTCTCCCGCCTCGGGCTACTCCCGCGCAGGTCCGCTGCTTCTCCGGTCTCGGGGCTGTGGGCCTCGGTGCCTCTGACTGCTCCCTCTCAAGCCTTTAAGCTCTCCCGCCTCGGGCTGCTCCCGCGCAGGTCTGCTGCTTCTCCGGTCTCGGGGCTGTGGGCCTCGGTGCCTCTGACTGTTCCCTCTCAAGCCTTTAAGCTCTCCTGCCTCGGGCTGCTCCTGTGCAGGTCCGCTGCTTCTCCAGTCTCGGGGCTGTGGGCCTCGGTGCCTCTGACTGCTCCCTCTCAAGCCTTTACGCTCTCCCGCCTCGGGCTGCTCCCGCGCAGGTCCGCTGCTTCTCCGGTCTCGGGGCTGTGGGCCTCGGTGCCTCTGACTGCTCCCTCTCAAGCCTTTAAGCTCTCCCGCCTCGGGCTGCTCCCGCGCAGGTCCGCTGCTTCTCCGGTCTCGGGGCTGTGGGCCTCGGTGCCTCTGACTGCTCCCTCTCAAGCCTTTAAGTTCTCCCGCCTCGGGCTGCTCCCGCGCAGGTCCGCTGCTTCTCCGGTCTCGGGGCTGTGGGCCTCGGTGCCTCTGACTGCTCCCTCTCAAGCCTTTAAGCTCTCCCGCCTCGGGCTGCTCCCGCGCAGGTCCGCTGCTTCTCCAGTCTCGGGGCTGTCTGCCTCACATAACTGGGATGGCAGGTGTTAATCCCCAGCAGAGGTTGGCACTGAAATCTAACAGCTGGGTCTGTGATGGAATGCCTTGAAATGAGTATTTCAACTCAGGAAACAGATACTGTGGGAGCGTTTGACCAATGCTGGGAAACAAACACCAATTTATCTTAAAAATGGTATATTGTAATAGCAGAGCACTTGGAAAACAGTGACAGGATCGGACAAAGTCAACATGGATTTACAAAAGGTATATCATGCTTGACTAATCTACTGGAATTTTTGAGGATGTAACTGGTAAAATAGATAAGGGAGAACCAGTGGATGTAATGTATTTGGACTTTCAAAAGGCTTTCAATAAGGTCCCGCATAAGAGATTAGCGTGTAAAGTTAAGGCACATGGGATTGGGCGCAAGATATTGACTTGGATAGAGAACTGGTTGGCAGACAGAAAACAAAGAGTTGGAATAAATGGGTCTTTTTCCGAGTGGCAGGCAGTGGGGTACCGCAAGGATCAGTCCTTGGACCCCAGCTATTCACAATATATATTAATGATCTCGACAAGGGAACCAGATGTAATATCTCCAAGTTTGCAGATGACACAAAGCTGGGTGGTCATGTGTGCTGTGAGGAGGATGCCGAGAAACTCCAGGATAATTTGAACAGGTTGGGCGATTGGGCAGAAGCATGGCAGATGCAACATAAAGTGGATAAATGCGAGGTTATCCACTTTGTTGTCAAAACCAGGAAGGCAGATTATTATCTGAATGGCAATAGATTAGGAGAAGGGGAATTGCAACAAGACTTGGGCGTCCTTGTGCACCAGTCGCTGAAGGTAAGCATGCAGCTGCAGCAGGCAGTTAAGAAGGCAAATGGTATGTTGGCCTTCGTAGCGAGAGGGTTTGAATACAGGAACAAGGATGTCTTGCTGCAGTTGTACAGGGCCTTGGTGAGACCACATCTTGTGTATTGTGTGCAGTTTTGGTCGCATTATCCGAGGAAGGACGTTCTTGCCATGGAAGGATTCACCAGGCTGATACCTGGGATGGCAGGAATGACGTATGAGGAGAGATTGGGTCGATTGGGCTTATACTCGCTGGAGTTTAGAAGAATGAGAGGGGATCTCATTGAAACGTATAAAATTCTGACAGACTAGATGCAGGAAGGATGTTCCCGATGTTCGGGGAGTTGAGAACCAGAGTCTAAGGATAAGGGGTAAGCCATTTAGGACAGAGATGAGGAGGAATTTCTTCACCCAGAGAGTGGTGAACCTGTGGAATTCTCTACCACAGAAGGCAGTAGAGGCCAATTCATTAAATATATTCAAGAAGGAGTTGGATATATTTCTTAAGGCTAAAGGGATCAAGGGATATGGGGAGAAAGCAGGGACAGGGTACTGAATTTGGATGATCAGCCATGATCGCATTGAATGGCGGAGCAGGCTCGAGGGGCCGAATGGCCTACTCCTGCTCCTATTTTCTATGTTTCTATGTTTCTATTGATTTTTATAAAAATTGTCAGCACTAAACTTCCACATCTCTTCATTTATTTTAGTTATTTACATGCAAATAAAATCTTTTTTTATTCACCCTTTCCTTTCGTTGCAAGATTTGTTTTTGTTTAATTTCAAAATTTACAAGTATACGTCCGACCTGAGGACAAAAAAAATGAAGCTCTGAAGAGGATTATAGGTAACCGGGGAAACAAGCCAATGAGAAAGAGCGATGAAGCAGAATAAAATCATAATTCAGTGGATTGTATTCGCCTAATTGCATTTGCCTGATGCAATGCCTCCTGAATGAAGAAGGTTGCTGACTAACCAATCAGAACTATTTTAGAAAGCTTGAAACATGTCAAATATTAAATTATTGCATTTTCTTAAACTTTAAAAGGATGATTTGTTGGCTTGACAGGTAAGGATTCCTTACCTTTTACAATCACTAGAAGATTAGGAGGTGAACTTCCTCAGAGCTTTTTCCTGCTGTGCCATCATAATTTTGGCAGAGGTTTGGTGAAAAGCCTGCTGATGCCGAGCTTCTGGAGGTGCAGATGCAGAGGCCCTCAGGAAATTCATCCCCTCCCTTGTCTCTGAAATCAGGCTCCAGGATAATCGTCTATTAACGCACGACTAGAAATTCTTCCCTTCACCATTGTAATGGAGACAGTAACCCATTTAAAATTAATGGCTTCATAACTCTATTAAAATGAGGGATGCGGGAATTTCAGACAAACAAGTTAAATGTTCATATGCTCGGATCACACAGTGATCACGGCCATAGTTTTATTCACTTTTTTAAAAAATGTCATTTTTTAATATCTTAATTGAACATAAATTCTCCAATTCAGCACGCCCAGCATGAAACCCGGACTCCAATTGGCAGATGTGACTAGTGGTGTCTCCCAGGGATCTGTACTGGGGCCTCAGCTTTTCACTATATTTATAAATGACATTGACGAGTTGACGGTACAAATAACTACACATGGGTATGATCTGGTGGCCATTACGGGAACATGGCTGCAAGATAATCATGACTGGGAACTAAACATACAAGGGTATTTGACAATTAGGAAGGACAGACAGGAAGGAAAGGGAGGTGGGGTTGCTATGTTAATCAAGGATGGAATCACTGCAATAGTCAGAAATGATATTGGGTCAAAGGATCAGGATAGTGAAATAGTTTGGGTGGAGATAAGGAATAAGAAGGGGAAAAAGTCATTAGTGGGCATAGTCTATCGGCCTCCTAACAGTGGCAACTCTGTTGGTTGGAGTAAAAACTCAGGAAATAGTTGGGGCTTGTAACAAGGGAACAGCTATAATCATGGGGGATTTTAACTTTCATATTGACTGGACTAATCAAATTGGGCATGGCAGCCTTGAGGAAGAGTTCATAGAGTGTATTAGGGATGGGTTCCTTGAGCAGTATGTAACTGAACCAACCAGGGGGCAGGCAATCTTAGATCTGGTCCTGTGTAATGAAACAGGATTAATAAAAAATGTCCTAGTAAAGGATCCCCTTGGAATGAGTGACCATAATATGGTTGAATTCCAAATTCAGTTTGAGGGTGAGAGAGTTGGATCTCAAACCAGCATACTGAGCTTAAATAAAGGAGACTATGAAGGTATGAAAGAAGAATTGACTAAAGTGGACTGGGAAAACAGATTAAAGTGTAAGGCAGTACAAGGGCAGTAGTTTACATTCAAGGAGATATTTCACATCTTTCAAGATAAATATATTCCACTGAGGAAAAAGGGGAGTAAAAGAAAAGACAGCCATCCGTGGCTTAGTAAAATAATAAAGGATAGTATCCGACTGAAAACAAGGGCATATAAAGTAGCCAAATCTAGTGGGAGGATAGAAGATTGGGAAGCATTTAAAAGCCAGCAAACAATAACTAAAAGATTAATTAAGAAAGGGAAGATAGATTATGAAAGTAAACTAGCAAAAAATATAAAAACAGATAGCAAGAGTTTCTACAGCTATATAAAAAGAAAAAGGGTGGCTAAAGTAAACGTTGGTCCCTTAGAGGATGGGACTGGGAAACTAGTGGTGGGGAACATGGTGTTGGTAAAGACGCTGAACAAATATTTTGTATCAGACTTTACAGTAGAGGACACAAAAATATCCCAACACTGGACAAACAGGGGGCAATGGGGGGGGGGAGGAGCTAAAGATGATTAAAATCACTAAGGAGATGGTACTCAGTAAAATAATGGGACATAAGGCGAATAAATCCCCCGGACCTGATAGCATACATCCTAGGGTCTTGAGAGAAGTGGCGGTAGGGATTGTGGATGCATTGGTGATTATTTTCCAGAACTCCCTGGATTCAGGAAAGGTCCCGGCAGATTGGAAAACTGCTAATGTAACACCCTTTAGTAAGAAGGGAAGTAGACAAAAAGCTGGAAACTATAGACCAGTTAGCCTAACATCTGTGGTTGGCAAAATGTTGGAGTCCATTATTAAGGAAACAGTAACAGAGCATTTGGATAAACATAATTTAATAGGACAGAGTCAGCATGGTTTTATGAAGGGGAAGTCATGTTTGACAAATTTGCTCGAATTCTTTGAGGATGTAACATACAGGGTGGATAAAGGGGAACCAGTGGATGTAGTGTATTTGGACTTCCAAAAGGCATTTGACAAGGTTCCACACAAAAGATTACTGATCAAGATAAGAAATCATGGGATTGGGTGTAATATACTGGCATGGATGGAAGATTGGCTATCTAACAGAAAACAAAGAGTTGGGATAAATGGTTCATTCTCGGGCTGTCAGTCAGTAACTAGTGGTGTTCTGCAGGGGTCAGTGCTGGGACCCCAACTCTTTACAATCTATATTAACGATTTGGAGGAAAGGACCGAGTGCAACATATCCAAGTTTGCCAACAGTACAAAGATGGGAGGGAAAGCAATGAGTGAGGAGGACATAAAAAACCTGCAAAAGGACATAGACAGGCTAAGTGAGTGGGCAGAGATTTGGCAGATGCAATATAATGCTGGAAAGTGTGAGGTTATGCACTTTGGCAGAAAAAATCAAAGAGCAAGTTATTATCTAAATGGAGAGAAACTGCAAAGTGCTACAGTACAAAGGGATCTGGGGGTCCTGGTGCATGAAACACAAAAAGTTAGTATGCAGGTGCAGCAGGTGATCAGGAAGGCCAATGGAATCTTGGCTTTTATTGCAAGGGGGATGGAGTATAAAAACAGGGAAGTCTTGCTGCAGTTATACAGGGTATTGGTGAGGCCACACCTGGAATACTGCATGCAGTTTTGGTTTCCATATTTAAGAAAAGATATACTTGCTCTCGAGATGGTTCAGAGAAGGTTCACTCGGTTGATTCCGGAGATGAGGGGTTTGACGTATGAGGAAATGTTGAGTAGGTTGGGACTCTACTCATTGGAATTCAGAAGAATGAGAGGCGATCTTATCAAAACATATAAGATTGTGAGGGGGCTTGATCGGGTGGATGTGGGGAGGATGTTTCCACTGATGGGTGAGACTAGAACTAGGGGCATAACCTAAGAATAATGGGCTGCGCTTTCAAAACTGAGATGAGGAGAAACTTCTTCACTCAGAGGGTAGTAAATCTATGGAATTTGCTGCCCCAGAGAGCTGTGGAAGCTGCAACATTAAATAAATTTAAAATGGAGATAGGCAGTTTCCTAGCAGATAAGGGAATTAGGGGTTACGGGGAGAGGGTAGGGAAGTGGACGTGCGTCTATATTCGGATCAGCCATGATCCTATTGAATGGCGGAGCAGGCCCGAGGGGCCGTATGGCCTACTCCTGCTCCTACTTCTTATGTTCTTATGTTCTTATTATGAAAAAATAGAGAGCCGCATATCCAAGTGTGCTGATAGCACTAAGTTATGCGGTGCAGTAAATAGTGTAGATGGGAGCAGAAAGGTGCAAAGGGACATTGATAGACTAAGTGGCACCGATTTTGCCAGCGCTCAGAGGGTGGGTTTGGAGGCGGGTCAGGAGTTAAATCCAAAATGATTGATGGCGGGTTGTGAACCCACCGCGAACACGCCTCCACGTGACTTTCCAAAATGTCGGGTTTGCGACTCAAGATCAGACCCGACACCAAGCAGCGGGAGAGGCACTTAAGGTAGTTATCATTTTGTTAACTACCTGTTTAATGCTATTTTGACAGGTTTGTTCAATTTTGCCACATTTTCACCGTGTTCCACGGTGTTCAAAAAACATGCCAGCTGATTGTGTCGGGTGTTCCAACAAGCTGAATAGTTCACAGCTGCAACTGCAGCATAAAACTAACCTGCCACATCAGTTCAATTTCGAATGCCAGAACTTTCTGATTTCATGATTTGGAAGACATATTTCAGGTGCATTGAGGTTGTAAGTGTGTGTTGTGAGATTTATATGCACTGTGACCTCCTTGAAATAACCTCTCTCCACATTGACTGAGCGCTTATAACATCTCATCCTCAACTGACATATAGATCAGCAGAATGGGTACCATTTATACCCTCTCATCCTGGTCCTCAGGTTCGGAGGGCAAGCAGCCACAGCAGCAGCAGAACCAGGCACACCAGCAGCACCAACAACAGGAGAGCCAACCTTCTCCTGAGCCACCTGATGCTGCACAGGGCAGAGGCCATCAGCGCAGGGCTGCACCTCACCCCAGGAGATACCACCAACACAGAGCTTATAAACGAAGGATGAGCTTCTTCAACATGACTGAGCAGCAGTGCCAAAAGAGGCTGAGACTTTCGAGAGAGGTAGTCGTTGATATCTGCGCAATGCTGCACCAACACCTGGAGCCCAGAGGAGTGGGTGGACACTCCTCAACAGTGGCTGTCAAAGTTACCACCGCCCTCAAATTCTTTGCCTCAGGGTCCTTCCAGGGATCATCTGCAGCTATCAGCGGCATCTCTCGGTTGGCCACACACAGATGCATAGCGCAGGTTACCCTGCCCTGTTTGCCAAGTCGGCCATTTACATCCATTTCTCAATGGATGAAGCATGTGTTACTGCATAGGTGGTTACATTTGCCAATATGGCAGGCTTCCAAAAGGTGCAGGGCATCATCGACTGCACACATGTGGCCATCAGGGCACCCTATCACAATCCAGCTGTATTTGTGAACCACAAGGGCTTCCACTCCCTTAACGTCCAGCTGGTGTGTAACCACAGGAAGAATATCATGCATGTGTGCGCAAAGTTCCCTGGCAGCTGCCATAACTCGTACAGCCTGCGGCAGTCCGCTGTGCCTCAGCGCTTCAATCCGCCAACCCAACTTTCCGGATGGCTACTTGGAGACAAGGGTGATCCCCTGAAGATGTGTCTAATGACACCGATGAGGAGGCCATCAAACGAAGATGAGGAGTGTTACAATGCGAGCCACATTTCTATCAGAAGCATCATAGAGCAAACAATAGGATTGCTTAAAATGCGCTTCCAATGCCTGGACAGATCTGTTGGAGTCCTAAAGTATGCACCAGGGTGTCCAGAATCATCATGCTCTGTTGTGCACTGCACAACATCGCACTGCAGCGTGGCTTACCGCTGCCTGTGGAACAAGTGGCTCAGCACACAGCCTCCTCAGAGGAGGAGGAGGAAGAGGAAGAGCCGAATGAGGTTGCAGATAAGGAACACCTGGCGGAGGCGGCTGTCCCAGTGCGACCAGCATGCAAGCTCATTGCTGGCTATCAGGCAAGGGATGGACTAATCCATGCCAGATTCACTTAACTTTACGCAGCACAGACCTGTGGCTGCCACATGCACATGAGGGTTGACAGGACCTCCAGTCCACATAATACAGCAGCTGCACTGCTGTCCCTGTCTCCACCATCTGCTCCTGCTCACTTGTGAGCTGTGATACGCCAGGTGACAGCACTAATCTATCTCATAAATGACCCACCAAGGTATGTGTCTCTGTGCTGGTGCTGGCTGCATTCATTTCTGCTGACACTACGCCCTCAGAGGCTGAAGGTTCCCCTGAGGAGTGCTCCTGCTCTTCCTCATGGACAGTGGAGAGGGGGCTCTCAATGGGCCTGTGTGCAGGGGTTCGCAAAAATCTCCTCTGTCCCCGAAGATCGGGAAATATTAATCCACATCGTGGACGAAGACTTTGCATGTTTTAAATTGCCTCTGGATTGGACAATGTTTTAAAACGTGCCCAGAACCGCAAAAGGCTGCGTTGAGCTAGGCTGCACTTGGGCAACACCGGAATCGAGGAACTTTGTGGAAAAATTCGCACACTATAAGACAATACATTTTATTTAAAAAATGCACACTTGAGTTTGGTCATTTGCCCAGGGATAAAATGGCCGTCAGAAAGCCTGGAAGCTGCTTTCTGTGTCTGTGAAGCCATGGCAGTCAATTCTGTCAATCAGAAGGGAGTTTACCCTCCCTCCAGACACAATCGATGTTTGTTTACAGGAAACTGCTACCTTGTTGACATAAGGGATTAAACCACTTGAGACTGCAGTTTCAGTGATCACAATGGGTTTCTGTTTACATAGTGATACAACTCCATTCAAAACCCATCAGGGTGAATGGAGATGCTTCAAAGGCTCAGCACAGACTTTTGAAAAAGACACTCAAACTGAGGAAGGGAACAGTTTAAGAATGAATGGGTTTGAATCACCCATTACTAGACAATAGGGCAATTGTATCCCTTTTGTTAGCCCAGAAAACTCAGAATGTGGGCGAAAAAATTTCAGCCCCCAGAATGAAGACACATTAAAACCACTCCAAGCTTTATTCGAAACCCATCCCAGACAATAGGGCAGTTGGATCCCTTTTGTTTTAGCCCAGATTAACTTGGATTTGGGCAGGAACATCTCGGCCCCAATGTTGGGGGTATATAAAGATAGCTTCTGAGAAGCATCTCTCTCTCTCTCGCTTGCCTCCATGTGTCCTCTACAGCGTGGAGTCTGTCTGAAGAGGTAAAAACATCAGCAGTTTACTTTTAAAACACTGGGGTGTTTCTTTACTTCAGGACAGTGAAGATCTTGTGGAGCACGGAGCTGGCTTTATAGTGTGAGCATATATTTTTCTGACCTTCCACAAGGCAACTTAGGATAGGCATAGGGGTGGGGAGTAAAGTGGGATTTCGTTAAAATCGTGATTTTAGTCGTTTTCCCTCGTTATGCCAGTTTTTCCTCCCCTATCTAAGCAATTTTACCGTGATTACATTGATCATGTGGTGTAGTTTATTTAGTTAATAAAGTTTGACTTTCTTACATCCAGATCATTTGTCCGTTTTTAATATCATTAATTATATGTTCCTCCAGTCAGAACTGGAAGGGTGGGTTTAGCGATTCGAAACCGCTGATTGGTTTTGGTCTCAGTCTGTGAAACAAAAAGGCTGCTTGACCAGGTAAATTACTGTAAACCAGGTAAAGGAAGCTCAATTACCATAAACCTGGTAAAAGATGCCCCCCTACATGTGGGGGAGTAAAGGCATTGTCAGATATGTGATGTGTAGGTTGCAGACACATCCCATTGTGCAGATGATCAGAACTCAATTTCTATGATCAGATCCCATATGCGTCACTCATGAATACAAAATCAGAGGGTTGTAAATCAATTCTGTCACCAGCTTGCAGTATTGCGCCCATCTCTCCATCACCCACTTCCAGCTGCTCTGCACCTCCAACAATCTCCAGAGCTGCCTCCTCAGTCTTCTTTAGATGTGCCACGGATGGTGGGCCTCCTTCTGTCCTCCCCCTCTCACTCTTACTGTGGGCTCTCTTTTCCTGCAATGAGGGACACAATGGAGTTTCAGAGAGATTCATGGAGTGAATGTAAAGAATGAATAACATAGATGATTAGAGGGAGACAATGATGGAGTGAGGTGACAATGCCAAGGTCCCTCCCTGTGTGTTATTAGTTGTTGTCATTGCATAATGGTGAGAGTGAGTGTGAGTGGTGCATAGTAAGATGGTGAAGTGATTCTGCACGTAGAGAGAGAGGAATGGGTGAAGGTGCAAGGGATGTTAGGGTGAGTTGGGATGTGCAGGAGTAGGTTGCCAATGCAGAGTGATGGGGAAGGGAAGAGATGGGAAGCAGATTGAAGGTAGATGTGATTTGATACTCACTTTTGCTGAGCGCAGCAGATCATTAAACAGTTTTCTACATTGCACCCACGTGCATGTAACAACTGACCTTGCACTGGCCTCCTCAGCAATTTGCAGCCAGGCTGCCTTGGTGTGCTGAGGAGGCTTCCTCTGTCCATCTGAAGGGAAGATGACCTTTTTGCGTCCTCTTACTCCCTCCACAAAAGCATGGAGGGAGTCATCATCAAACCGGGGAGCAGCCTTGGTCCGTTGAGCTGCCATGCCTGCAGCAACCAGCATTCGGGAGCAGAAAAAATAAAGTCATAATCAAAGGGGACATGGCCCCCTTAAATATAGAGGCTCCCAGTGTGTCATCAAGCGCGCACAGCGTCCTTAATGAAGGCAATCTGGGGAAAATCATTATTGCAGGACGGCTGCAACTGACAGTGGGACCGGAACCCGCCAAACAACGGACCCGTCACCACCCCGCCTCTGGGCGGAAAATCCAGCCCAGTGAGTGGGCAAAACTGTGGCAGATAGAGTTCAAAGTGGGAAATTGTGAGATCATCCACTTTGGACCTTAGAAAGATAGATTAGAGTATTTTCTAAATGGCATGAAGCTAAGAATTGTGGAGGAGCAGAGAGATTTAGGGGTCCAAGGGCAAAAATCACTAAAAACTAGTGGAAAGGCACAAAAAATAATTAAGACGTCTAATGGAATGTTGGCCTTTATCTCAAGGGGCTGAAATACAAAGAGGTGGAAGTTATGCTACAGCTGTATAAAGCTTTGGTTAGACCCCATCTGGAGTACTGAGCTCAATTCTGGGCACTGCAAAACAGGATGGATATATTGGCCTTGGAGGGAGTGCAGCTCAAATTCACCAGAATGACAGGGTTAAATTATGGGGACAGGTTGTATAGACTAAGCTTGTATTCCCTTGAATGTAAAAGATTAAGGGGTGCTCTACTTGAGGTGTTTAAGATTATTAAAGGTAGAGAGAGAGGCCACGATTTTGCCAGTGCTCAGAGGGTGGGTTTGGAGGCAGGTCAGAGGTTAAATTCATTTTGATTGACGGCAGTTTCCAAACCTGCCGTCAACCCGCCTCCACGTAGCTTTGCAAAGTGTCGGGTCTGGGAATCCCGATCGGACCCGAGCACCAAGCGGCGGGAGAGGCACTTAACCTCTTTTTACCAGGTTCTTCCCATATTAGGATATTTTCAGCGTGTTCCACACCGTTCTCAAAACATGCCAGCTGATTGTGCCGGGTTCAGCAACTACGTGAATTCTTGACAGCTGCAGCTGCAGCATAAAAGCAGACCTGTAACATGGCTGATTTTCAGGTGGCAGAACTTTGTTTATTGAGGTGTTGGAACACATTTTGCAGGTCTATTGAGCTTGTAAGTTTAAGCTGAGATCCATATGCACTGTGACCTCCTTGGAAAACCCTCTCCCCACATTGACTGAGCGCTTATAACGTCTATTCCTCAACTGACATATATACCAGCGGAATGGGAACCATTTGTACCCCCTCATCCTGGTCCTCAGAATCAGAGGAAGAGCAGCCACAGCAGCAGCAGAACCAGGCACAACAGCAGCAACAACAACAGGAGCACCAACCTTCTCCTCACCCACCTGATGCTGCACAGGGCAGAGGGCGTCAGCGCAGGGCTGCACCTCACCACTGGAGATACCCCTTCACACGGTTTACCGGCAGAGGATGAGCTTCCTCAACATGACTGAGCAGCAGTGCCAAAGCTGAGACTTTCGCGAGAGGTAGTCGCTGACATCTGCGCAATGTTGCACCAATACCTGGAGCCCAGAGGAGTGGGTGGACACTCCTTACCAGTGGTTTTCAAAGTCACCACTGCAGTCAAACTTTTTGCTTCAGGGTCCTTCCAGGGATCATCAGCAGACATCAGCGGCATCTCCCAGGCGACCGCACACACTTGCATCATGCAGGTTACCGATGCCTTCTTTGTAAAGGTGCACAATTACATCCACTTCTCCACAGATGAAGCAAGTGTAACCGTGTGTACGGTTGGCTTAGCAAATGTGGCAGGCTTGCCAAGGTTGCAGGGCATCATAGACTGCATAGCAGAGTCACCAGGCTCTGTTGAGTCTGGCCACTTATGTCTTTCATGGAGGTTGCCACCCTCTCCATGGTGGCACCTTCATGTGCCATTGCCTCCACCATGGCATTGCTTATGTTTGAGATGGACTCCTCCATTCTCTGCACACTCGCAGTTACAGTGGATGCAAAACCTATCAGTGACTCCTGCACTTGTTGCTGAAGTTACAGCACTGCTCTATTTCTGGATGGCCCCAGAGACACAGGGTCCACATGCAGCTGAGCAGAGCTAGGAGCACCCTGCAGCCTCCAACAAGGACTCTCCACTGCTGTCCTTGTCTCCACCATCTGCTGATGCTCACTGTGCTGTAATACACCAGGTGACAACACTACTCTATGTCACAAATGACCCACCAAGGTGTGCATCTCTGCGCTGGTGCTGGGTGCACTCAATTCTGTTAACAGTGCACCCTCAGAAGTTGCAGCTTCCTCTGAGGAGTCTTCCAGCTCTTCCTCCTGGACAGTGGGGAGGGGGGTCCTCGATGGTCCTGTGGGGGAGTAAACGCATGAGTTAGACATGTGATATTAACGTAGCAGGCACATCGAATTGTGCAGATGATCAGAACTCAATCTGTATGAACATTAGATGACATATCAGTCACTCATGCAATCTAAATGAAAAGGTTGCAAATCAATTCTGCCACCAGCTTGCTCAACTGCGCTTTTCTCACCGTCCCCCACTTCCAGCTCCTCAGCACCTCCGACGATGTCGAGAGCAGCCTCCTCAGCAGTGATCAAGTGGACAATCAAAGGTGGTCCTCCTCCTGTCCTGCCCGTCTCCCACTTATTGTGGGCTCTCTTTTCCTGCAATGAGGGACGCAAGTGGAGTTTGAGTGAGAGTGTTGGAGTGAGTGTAGAGAATCCATAGCATAGGTGCTTAGAGGGAGACAAAGATGAAGTGAGATGCCAATACCAAGGGCCCTCCCTGTGCGTTGTTAGTTGTTGTCATTGCACAACAGTGATAGCGAGTGTGAGGGCTGCATAGTAGAATGGTAAAGTGATTCAGTACATAGAGAGAGATGGATGGTTAAAGATGCAAGGGATGTAAGGGTAAAGTGGGATGTGCAGGAGTAGGTTGACAATGCAGAGTGCTGGTGGAGAGAGGAGATGGGGAGCAGATTGAAGGTAAGTGTGATGTTATACTCACTTTTGCTGTGCGTAGCAGGTAATTGAACCTTTTCCTGCACTGAACCCAGGTGCGAGCACACAAAGACCTGGCGCTCATCTCCTCAGCAACTTGCAGCCAGGCTGCCATGGTTTGCTGAGGAGGCTTCCTCCATCTATTTGAGGGGAACAGTACCTCTTGGCGCCCTCTCACTCCCTCCACAAGAACATGGAGGGAGTCATCATCGAATCTTAGAGATGCCTTTGTGTAGGGGGTGGCGTGTGTGCAGTCAGCTTGCCTCTGACTGGGTTCCTGAGCGGTTCAAATCACTCCCACACCCCTGGGTTCTAGACACCGGACGTAGGTACAGTCGGCGATACAGAATTGGAGTAGACAACTGGTTTGGTACAAAAAAACTGTATTTTCTTAAAAGGCACAATAAAAAAATTACAACATAGAAAATCACTGGAACGGTTACAGGCTTACAAGATTAAACTTAATTAGGAATGGGGAACACACGGCAGATCGAGGGGAAAATCACAGCATTAATCCCCCTACACTTGACCCACCCCCAATATCTAACTAATTGTGCTGTGAGGGGCCAGGGATTACACTCACCAATAAGGGTTTCTGGACAGGTTGGATCCTGTCGATTAAGCCAGTTGTGGTTTTGGGGTTCGCTCTTTGTGTCCTTTGGGGCCTGCCATCGTCACGTGGTCCCAGGGCGTGGTGGTGGAGTCGTCTGAGTAAAGTATCCTCTTTTCTCGGTTATATATAGGGAGTAAAGTCTTTGTTGGGTACTTTACCTTGTAGAGTTGTAGGGGGTTTCTCTTGCTTGCTCTGGTCTCCTGCCAGGCTTCTTGCAATAATTACCATTGAGTGGTTTGACCCACTCGCCCCTATGGTCCTAGACCTTGGACTTAGGTGCAGGGAACTGTAGTACAGAGAAAACTCAATAGACCAAGTTGAATAGCATGAAATGGATGCTTTTATTAAACAGTTTGCAGCATTATATAATACATGTCATAAGCACAGATTAAAGCTACTACAAGCATGCACACATCTATGAACTTAACTCTATGGAAATAGGGAACACACGGCACATCGTAAAAGGGGTAACACATTACAACTACCCTTAACCCCCTCCCCTAGACCTAACTAAGTTTCGACTTGAGGAACTCGGGATCATGCTCACCACTTTCAGAATTGCGAAAAGGGGTTCGCAGCCTTTTTGGCACAGCTTTCCGTCGTCACGTGGATTTGGAAACTTCTGGCGCAGCTTGTTTTCCTCTTGGTTCTCCCGCGATGAGGCTGCCGATACAGCCTTGGTGAGCGCTCGCCGTGGATGAATCCGTTACCGACGTGATGTTGAAGCACTGAATGCACCTGTGAGAATCCGTTACCAATGGGATGTTGAGGCACTGGAGTGTTGGGCCCGGAGTGTCCTTTTTCTCCGGCCTGGATCGTCGTTTTTCCCGAGGGTGTCTTCTCCTTCGGCCTGGGTCGTCGATGATCTCCCGACAAAAGTACCCGGGCCACCCTCGTCGTCTTCCCATCGTGGCCGAGCCTTCCTTGCTGAACACCGACCACGTTCCGAAACCGAAGTGCTGCCTTAACCGAAGAGTCTGTCCCGAAGCGTTGAAGAAATGAAAACCGAAGTGAAGCTACTAATGGACCTTTCAATCCACAGTTATACCTTTTTGGGACATTCTTATCTCCTGCCAAGTCATAGTCCTGTCTTTGTAATATTTTTGGCGGGCAGAATTCTCTGCAGGGGCATTTTGTCTTCGTAACGGGAGCCGGTGATAGCTCAACTGGCCTTCCTGGGCCGATAATGTCTTTGCTTTGTCACCTTAACTTGGTTTGTGTATTGATCGGTCTGGAGATTGCCCTTGATGGCTGTTAACGGCTTTTCTTTGTACAGTAAATGGGTTTAAGTGTTCGTTCAATTGTCCGCCCATTTCTTGATGGGCCTCATCCTGCTACCCAAAACTGTCCTGTACTTATAATCTAATCAATATGTATGCTCAGTTCCCTGAGTTTCGGTTTCCCGAAACTGGTTTTCGCGGGCTTGATGTCCTCAATCCACAAGCCTGTCTGACTTGCAGTAACAGAAATTCAAATGGTCCCAGAGGCTGGTCACGAGGTCCGGTGGCCATTTTGTGTGCCCTTTTATCAAAGGTTTCTCTGTACAAGCTTCCTTTGGTCAATAAAACTGTCTTATTAACCCTATTTTACTGCGTGATTATTAATGAAAATTTTGAATCTTACAGTCCCTCCTGTGATACTGATAGCTTGCTTAAAGTATCAATAACCCTTGGTGAGCAAATTTTCCCTGATTCCCCACATCCAAACGTTCCTGGTAATTAGCTATCTATGACCCCCACGACACATGCAGTTCCCATTTCAGAAAAATTACATTGTGTACAGTTGGACAATCATAGGCAGTACTACCTTAAACTATAACACATTCATCTTTCAGATGTGAAGGGGCCGATACCCCTTACACCATCTGCATACACATTTTAATCAAAAAAAAACAGAAAACCTTCTGAACGGCTATAACACAACAGTATTCACACACTTAAATCATACAGTAACTAATACCAAGAGTGGAGGGATGCTTTTTCCTTTAATACTTAGCAGCTTAAACTGGGGTGTCCTCTTCACCCACTCGTACATAGCGTTCTCTCCATTCGCCTATGTTCTCGTGCCTCTGGAGGCGTTTGCCTCTCTTGCAATGCACGAACAGTAAAAATATTACAATCAAAACCTGACACAGTACTAGGATGTGGGATGCTATTCTAATCCAGGGCGGGATCTCTATATTAGTGAACAGGTCCCACCATGGTGGGGTGACTATGTCTAATATGTCTTTCCCTATCTCCAATGTCTTCTGCTCTAATGTGTAAAAATGCTTCTGTGAGACTATTACAGCTTTTAAAATCTTGGTGAGGTGTTCGGGGAGAGGGGGAATGATATAACCAAAATGCGCAACGAATCGCTGAAAATCCATGAAATTCTCTTTTACAGTGAGGTGAACGGTGGAAGGTACAGGAATGGGGACAATTCACTGTTGGGCCACTTGAACTTCAGCACTGGATTTGAAACAGAAACTGCTGTCACTGACCGGACACCACCCGTGCTGCCCGTGGTGGTAGTGAGGCGCTGCAGTGGTAACACAGTATGTCCCACCTCCGATATATGACACCTGCGGGGGCACATGGTCCTTTGCCATTGCCTCCATGGTGCAATTTATCGGCTTCGCGCTAGCGGCTCTGAACCTGCACTGTGGTTTCAAAAAGGCATTCAAGTGCTGGGGACACAGGATGATGTGTGCTCCCCGGCTTCGACACCCCGAGAGGTCGGTGCCTGTCATCGTACGCTCCCATCTGATGACATAAGGCGGGACCACTGCGTAACGAATGTGCGCACCCCCCTGTATGACTCCAATGTTCTCCACCCTGTATACCGGGGTGGGCTTTGCTGTGGGACCCAACACCGGCATCCTTACCACTATTCCCATGATAGTGTGATATGAGCGTCCGCAGTCCACTGGAACTGGGTACGCCTCTGCAGCTAGTCTGAGCTGGCACGGACTTAATGCATTCTCAAAAGGGTGGAGCGCTTACAAGTGCTTGTTGCTGATCCAGGACGGGACCAAACCTTGTTTTAAATCCTCCAGATTACTGCGGCCCTCGCCCAGTAACCACGCCCCGTATAGCACACAAGCCTCGTTCTGCACAGCCTGATCGGACGCATTCCGATCCTCCCTAATGAGTGCATTTACCGTTCTAGCGTGTTTCTCCAGCTCAGCAATTATTTCTTTTAAGTGTAGTGTCATGGACTGATCCTCATGTAGTTCAGAACCCACTACCTTATTTTCGTTTGTCAGTATGTTCCTTAACTGGGCCTTTAAACCATTGATCTGTGTCTGCAGCTCCACGTTGTCTAGATCATTGACAACAGACGTCCCGGTATTAAAAGCATTGAAAATGTCATTTACATTACCCCTCCTTTGCCCTCCCTACCTGATCCAAAACTTCCTGTGGTGTGGTGTACAATTTGACCTTGTCGATGTCGGCAAAGTCAAACTCGTAAAATTGTCTGAACATTCTGGTTAACAGGACCTGGTACAATTGTTCCGTTTCCTTGGGACACCGCTCCGGCAATCGTACCTCAGTGAGGTTTAAAATCACTGAGGCCACCGCATAGTGTACCCCTTGGTACAGCATCTGACCGGTGGGTACCAATACTAAACCATTCCCGGGTCCCTTTGTGGTGGCGGGGCACCCTTCCTTCTGGGCTAGTGCTACCGGAATCGTGGGCAGGGGCTTGCGTGGGCGGGTGATGAGTTCAGTGGCGTTTACCGGAATCGGGGAGAATGGGACTCCGCACGCCCGGGTGCTGACGTCCCACCTCATCCCTTTCCCTGCATCCTGCCACTGCCTCTGGAAAAAGATGGATATGCCCTTGGGGCAAACGCGCTTCGAACCCCACATGCAGACATATATCCCTTCGTCTGGTTCCCACCATTTGTCCCAACACACACGTAATTGTCCGTGAGTCCCCGTAATTGTCCGATGGGTATTGTTACCCAGTCGCTCCCACTCGATTGTAGAGTTCTTCATATTCTTTCCCAGCTTTCGGAGCCACCACCATCTACTTAACGGTACGTTCCCATTACACACCGAACAGATCCTCTTTCCCACGGTAACGCTGACTCTGGGTGCAAGGATCCTCACCCAAGGACACAATAACGAAGTCTCTTGGTAGGCAAACCCGAAATTGCTGGAGTATTCTGTAGAATTCGACCCCAGCCATCCTGGCCATCTCCCTTGGTGGAAGTAGGTGGCGGTTTCCTCAACCTCTCGCTTCCCCGTCCCATCCGTCGCGATGGGGGCTGTGTCCCCGGAGCATCCGAACATGACGACGTCCTTGGTGCGGCCTCAGTAGGCCAGCCCGCACCCGATCGCCGCGAGCACCACGAGAATCCTCTCCATTGTATTCCTGGTTTCTGTAACCGATAAGATGATGTAGCCAGGCTCCCAATAGGTGCTGGCCTAATTAATCTGACGTCCGGGTCCCCTGACCCTGCTTCCAAACAAACACACATACTGGGCAGGCTTCGAAAACTACCTATTAAAACATCCCCATCATCTTAAACTTTACATACCTTAAACTAACATTAAAATTACTTAACTTAACTTACCTAAACCTAAACTTAAACATACCTAAACCTATGTACAGCGCCGCCCTCCTTCGGGCGGCCTACCTAATTCCTGTGAGGGCTGCAGCGTGCTGCTCCCTGTGGCGGGGCTTCACTGACCTTCGGCTTTGATCCCCCGCAGCCTGTCGCTGCTGAACGGGAACCGTGTCTCTCTGGGGCTACCCTGGACCGAGGTTGGGGAAAATACGGAGAATCTGGCCAAGTCTTTCTGGGCTGAGGCGTCCGAACCGACCTACGAGGGGGCGCCTTGGGCAAGGCTCCCAGGGCTAACGGACCGGGGATCGGGACCTTCGCCATCACAGCTTGTGGTCCCACCACAGCTGCCGGCTCCGGCTCCCTTTCCTCAGGCTCCGCCCCCCCGGGGCCGGGATCTGTGGCATCCGACTCCACCTCACCTGTCCCTACAGGCGGTGAGTCTCCGCCCCAATCCCTACCTCCCCTAAGCTTGAGTCGAGGGCGGGATCTTCGTCCTCCGACTCCTCTTCCGTGATCGGGTCAAGGGCGGGGTCGAGCTGTTCGGGCTCTTCCTCGTTCGAATCCCAAACTAGAGGGGAGACCTCCCACTCCGATGGTATGACTCCTCCCTTCACGCAGGCTACAGTTCCAGCCTGTGTGGTCTGTGACTCTGTCGCAGGCTGAGGATTTTTGTCCTCAAACCTGCCCCCTGTTGTTGGCCCTTGTGCACCCGGCTTAAACAGTTTACACTGGTTAATGTGAAACCATTTAGTACGTCGGGGTACCTTCACTGCATAAACCATGGGGCTGGCCTTGTCTACAATGCTGTAAGGCCCCATGTACAGTGGTTCAAGACTCCCTACTCAGGCATAGTTCCTAACCATGACCTGGTCTCCGACTTCCCACTCTTGCTGCTTACGAGGTTCCAGCAACAGTCGATTGCCCTGATGCTGTCTCCCCATGTTCCCAGCCGCTTGCTCATAAATCCGTTTCAGGCACTCCAAGAGGGTTTGGATGAACTTGTCCCGATTCACCTCTTGGAGCTGGCCCTCGGTGAGCACCGGGGCTAGTACATGGGTGGGTGTTCGCATGATCCTTCCAGTCATTAACTCGTGCGGGGAGTGCCCCGTACTTTTGGACTGGCTGGCCCGGATCCCCATGAGGATTAGAGGCAGGATCTCCGCCCATTTCTGGGGCGAGCCCATCACCTCTTTCCTCAGCTTTTCCTTGAGGGTCCGGTTCATACGTTCAACGATCCCGGATGACTGGGGATTGTACGCTACGTGCCACTTCCCTTCGATGCCCAAGAGCATGAAGGTGTTCTGCATCACTTGACCGGTGAACTGACACCCTCGGTCGGACTCCACAAAACGGGAGAGCTCCCACCGTGAGAACACTTCCCGGACCAAGATCTTAGCAGTACCCAGCGCCGTAGCTGGTCTACACGGGAAGCCTTCTACCCACTTGGTAAACACATCCACCAGGACAAGGCAGTACTTATAGCCTCCCTGTGCAGTGGGCAGGGGCCCTATGTAGTTGACCTGTATCGACTGCCATGGTCCCTCTACCCTCCTGATGTGCCCCATAGTCACCTTCCTTTTCTGGGGGTCTGGGTTGATCACGGCGCACACAAGACAACTTGCACAGAACTCGCGGACATCGTCTCGAAGTCCCGGCCACCATCCCGCCTGCTCTACCCGTTGCCAGGTAACCTCAGGCCCGGGGTGTCCTGCCCCTGGACCCTCATGGGCCAGTTGAAGGAATTCCCTCCGGTGCTGCTGCGGCACAACCCACTGTTCCTCTCGGAACAGCATGCCTTCCTTGACTGAGAGCGCTGCCGTACTGTACGGTCCCTCTACCTGCTTGCCCTCAGTAATGGCTTTGAGGACTGTTTTTAGGGCGGGATCCAAGGTTTGGATGGTCTTTAGGTCTAGGGGTGGTGTCACCCCTGTGTTCCCTGGAGTCCCCTCCCTGCCTCGGATCGCTGCCACGGGTCCAGGTCCATAGGGGTCCCAGAAAATGCCGTTGCGGGCACCCTCCCTGGCTAGCGCATCTGCCTGCTGGTTGCCCTGACTGCGGGGTTCTGTGGTGGAATGAGCCTTCACCTTGTGGATGAACACCTCCCCTTCCTCCCCCACTGCTGCCAGGATCTTTTCCAGCAAGGGCTTAACGGTTAAAGGTCGTCCGTCCGCGGAGGTATATCCGCGGCGTGACCAGATGGCGAGGTACTCCGTGCACGAATAGCATGTGAACATGCTGTCCGAGCAAATGGTATATGGGGTTGGGAAGATCTCAGGGTGGGTAACCACATACGCCACTGCGGAGAGTTCAGCCTGCTGTGCGCTCATAGTGCTGGGGAGCTTAATCGCCAGGGCAATGTCTGCCGTAGGGTCATAAACTCCACATCCTGTGAGTCGTTCGCCAGCAGATACCGTGCTGGAACCGTCTACGTAGATCTCGCGGCCTGTGGGGTGTATCCCGGCCCGTAAACCTAAGTTGACCTCCCATACCCCTTCGACGGAACACCGATGGGCTGTTCCGGGATATACCATGTTCGCCGCGAGCTTCGGCTCGCAAAGACCTTTAACTTTGAGATCCATCTGGGAAAGGAGGAGGGTCCAGCGCACAATCCGAGCGCTGCTTATGGTCCCATCCTTAATCCTTCCATCCAGAAGCATCTTTGTGGGGGTGTGCTGGGTGAGGAGAGTGATGGGAGAGGTTCCTGTGAAGATCACTGATCTGTTCACAGCCCAATGCGTGGCCAGGAGATGCCGTTCGCAATTGGAAAAACTCCTCTCCACATCCGTGAGCACCCTGGAGGAATAGACCACTGGTCTCAGCTTGCCGTGTCACTCCTGGAGCAGCACGGCGCTCAGGCTGTCCCCACTAGCGGCTACTTCCAGGAAAAACTCCTCCCCCCCCATCTATGGCCCCTAGGGATGGCGCGGTCTGCAGACCCCTTTTCAACTTCTCGAATGCTGCCTGACAACCCTCATCCCAAGATCACTCGACCCCCTTGTGTAAGAGTCAGAGTAGCGGGGCTGCTGTGGCTGCATAGTCCTCGATGAAATCTCTGCAGTACCCGGTCAGTCCCAAAAAGGACCTCACACCCGTTACTGTGTTAGGAATCGGCAAGTCTTGCACCGATTCCCGCCTAGCCTTATCTATGGCTCTTTCCCCAGCTCGGATGGCCAGACCCAGGAATTTCACCTCTTGCTGGCCGATCCATGCTTTCTTTGGGTTTACTTTGAAACCCTTCCTTTCCAATAGCTCCAATAATTCGGCTAATAGTGGGCTGTGCTCCTCTCTTGAGTCCGTGAACAGGAGCAAGTCGTCCACATACTGCACTATCTGATTGGTCTGGCTAAATTCCTTTAAACTTCCTGCCATGCACTGATGGAAAATGCTGGGGCTGTTGTGAAAACCCTGTGGCAAGCAGTTCCAAGTGTACTGTTGCCCTTTAAAAGTAAAGGCAAACTTGTACTGATCCTCCCGCCGCAGCGGAATGGACCAAAAACCGTTCGGGATATCCAGCACCGTGAATGTGGTCGCCGATGCTGGAATACTCCCTATTAGGTCGGCAACTGCTGCTACCGTGGGCGCGCAGGCTGGAATGTTACTGTTGAGGACTCTATAGTCCACCGTAGCCCTCCATGAATTGTCCGGCTTCTTTACCGGCCATAATGGGGAGTTCACGTGAGTGGCTATTGGCCTCAACACGCCCTGCTGCACCAATGAAGATATTGCTATCTCCATGTCGGGTTCTGCCTCCTTGGGGAAGTTATACTGCTTTTGGGGTCGGATCATGGGGTCCCCGTCTACGCTGACCTCAAACCCGATGACTCTCCCACAGTCGTGCTTGTGGGTGGCAAATGCGGTCAGATTGTCCGACACACACGCCTGCAAGTCCGTTGGGACGTCCACGACCATAAGCTCGAGGTCGTAACCCCCTGACGGCTTCATGGTGCACAGGGTCTCCTTTTCTCCCTTCCCTGGGATCACGACTACCTTACCTAACCCATTCTCGGCTCCCCAGAGACAGTGATTTCTGAGGTCCACGAGGATCCCGTGTTCCACCAAGAAATCAGACCCGAGGTTGCCTTTACCACCCCCCTCATTCCACTTCAACAGGATACACGTCCATGTGGTGTGGAGTGCTCCCAAATGAATGGAGAGCGGGATGGAGAACGCGCCAGCCTGTTCTTTGCCTGTGAAACCCGCTACTGAGAATGGAGCCTGGGTAGACAGAGGTGAGGCAAAAGGTTTAGCTGTGTGGATCACGGTACATGATGCTCCCGTATTCAACAGGTAACTACCCTTTTCCTTCTCCACCTCCATCTCCACAACGGGTCTTCTCCACGCGTCATAGCGGAGCGGGCACAGGTAGATGGGCTGCGCGGGCTTCAGTCACTTGGGTACAGCGATCGGAGTTTCGGGAGCGCCAAGGCCGGTGGCAACAGCTATCTTCCCCTGCGAGGTCATTAGAGACCGCATTGCCTCTAAAACCGACTCGATCGCATCGGGATGGATCGACACATCGGCTCCTTTCTCCCGGATGGGCGTTTAGGCTGGGGCTGAGGGAGTTTTTCCCTTTAAGTCCTTCCAGGGATTTTTACAGTCCCGGCGCCAATGACCCTCCTTCCCACACCCATAAAAACTGCTCTTGGCATGGGGAGAGCGATTCCCCTCCTGATGCCATTCCTTTTTAGCAGGAGCTGCAAGCCTCGCCTCATGCACCTTTCCCTTTGAGGAAGGCACATCCCTACTCTTGTTGTTCCTGTAACTTATCATGAGCTGATCAAGTACTAGTTCCTCCGTGGAGCGGGGCTCAGTGGGGTCAAACCATGTTTTGACCTGCTCCCTCACCTGTGGCAAGCAATTGGCGACCAGACACCGGAGCCAATGAGCCCTTTGGTCATTATTCAGCCCGGCCCGGGCCGGCCCGCCCGGGCAGCTGCGCCGATACACTGGCCACAACCTTCCGGCAAAAACCCGTGGGGGTTCTCCCTCTAGCTGTATCGTCCTTTCCAATCGGAGGAACGGACTTCCGTCACCCACCCCTATAATCTCCAGGATCTCGTCCCGTAACTCCTCATACGCCTTGTGCCCTCTCTTGCTCTCGTCAGGGAGACACTGGAGGAGCGAGCTGTCCAGGGAGAACAGCAGCATTTTGGACTGTTCAACCCCATCGCAGTCATTAATTGCTGCGGTCTGCTCCACGTCCCTAAAATGGACGGAGGGATCTCCTGACTCGGTGAGCTTTGGGATGTGACTTATCATTGCCCTCAGCTGTTGTGCGCTGTGGGGCATTATGATCTGATTCACGAGGGGTCCATCCTCGCCATCCACTATGCACGGACCGAGCCTCCGGTGTCGAGTTGGACACATCGGCACCGGCCCTGACTCTACTACCTGGGGTTGCTCTACCTCAGGAACCTCTTTGTCTAACTTCACCGTTTCCTTCCCCGGAGTCCAAGACTCAGTATAGGCGGGAGGTGCCGAGGGCTCGGGGGTTGGTACCCCAACTGCCTCTTGCGGAATCGGTCTTTTGGATTGCTTGGCTAACAGTAGCTGGCTCGCTGGTGGGTTTATGAGGCACACCAAGCCGTTTGCCTTCACTAGGGCCGTTCTCAGGTCCTCTAGCTCCCTGTGGCAAGCACTATGGTCGGTGTTCTCAGACCTATCCTCCATGGCCATCTTGTATGCTGCCCTGGCCCCCAAGATACTTTCCTCCTGTGTCTCTACCTGCTTAGCTAGGCGGAAACACCTGTCTCTCATTCTACCTTCACTGGCCTTGGCCTCAACGACCTGACACTCCAAGTAATCTATCCTGGTCTCATGGCGGTGAGTTACGGATTGGCTTTCCTGATTCAGCGCGTTAAGCGATTCAATCAGTTTCTGACCTCCCGCAACCTTTTCCTCTACTTCTGCTAGTAACCCTTTTATCTGGGCTGCCTGCGCTACAACGACTTGGTCCAAAAGCTGGACTTGCTTTTTGTAGCACATCAGCCAGACCACCTTTTCTACAGATCGTTTGTGCTCTTTGCTTTCTGTCCATTTGATGGCTGCGTCTAGCGGGCGCCTATCTCTTAATAGGTCAGATATCCACTGTTTTGTAAGGTTTACCTTCCCAAAAACATAGTCCACTATTCTCTCATCCATCACAATCCGTTTATTCAGACCTTGATCCAAAACACTACATTCCTGCTGCCAAGGTCCTGCCGCGGTCACCATCTCTGTAGGGGGTTTCCTTGCTTGCTCTGGTCTCCTGCCAGGCTTCTTGCAATAATTACCCTTGAGTGGTTCGACCCACTCTTCCGTACGGTTCTAGATCTTGGACTTAGGTGCAGGGAACTGTAATACAGAGAAAACTCAACAGACCAGGTTGAATAGCATGAAATGGATGCTTTTTTAAACAGTTTGCAGCATTATAAAATACATGTCATAAGCACAGATTAAAGCTACTACAAGCATGCACACATCTATGAACTTAACTCTATGGAAATGGGGAACACACAGCACATCATAAAAGGGGTAACACATTACAACTACCCTTAACCCCCTCCCCTAGACCTAACTAAGTTTCGACTTGAGGAACTCGGGATCATGCTCACCACTTTCAGAATTGCGAAAAGGGGTTCGCAGCCTTTTTGGCACAGCTTTCCGTCGTCACGTGGATTTGGAAACTTCTGGCGCAGCTTGTTTTCCTCTTGGTTCTCCCACGATGAGGCTGCCGATACAGCCTTGGTGAGCGCTCGCCACGGATGAATCCTTTACCGACGTGATGTTGAAGCACTGAATGCACCTGTGAGAATCCGTTACCGATGGGATGTTGAGGCACTGGAGTGCTGGGCCCAGAGTGTCCTTTTTCTCCGGCCTGGATCGTCGTTTTTCCCGAGGGTGTCTTCTCCTTCGGCCTGGGTCGTCGGTGATCTCCCGACAAAAGTACCCGGGCCACCCTCGTCGTCTTCCCGTCGTGGCCGAGCCTTGCCTGGCCGAAAACTGACCACGTTCCGAAACCGAAGTGCTGCCTTAACCGAAGAGTCTGCCCCGAAGCGTTGAAGAAATGAAAACCGAAGTGAAGCTACTGATGGACCTTTCAATCCACAGTTATACCCTTTTGGGACATTCTTATCTCCCTCCAAATCATAGTCCTGTCTTTGTAATATTTTTGGCAGGCAGAATTCTCTGCAGGGGCGTTTTGTCTTCGTAACGGGAGCCGGTGATAGCTTAACTGGCCTTCCTGGGCCGATAATGTCTTTGCTTTGTCACCGTAACTTGGTGTTGTATATTGATCGGTCTGGAGATTGCCCTTGATGGCTGTTAAATGGCTTTTCTTTGTACAGTAAATGTGTTTAAGTGTTTGTTCAATTGTCCACCCATTTCTTGATGGGCCTCATCCTGCTACCCAAAACTGTCCTGTACTTATAATCTAATCAATATGTATGCTCAGTTCCCTGAGTTTCGGTTTCCCGAAACTGGTTTTCGCGGGCTTGATGTCCTCAATCCACAAGCCTGTCTGACTTGCAGTAACAGAAATTCAAATGGTCCCAGAGGCTGGTCACGAGGTCCGGCGGCCATTTTGTGTGCACTTTTATCAAAGGTTTCTCTGTACAAGCTTCTTTTGGTCAATAAAACTGTCTTATTAACCCTATTTTACTGCGTGATTATTAATGAAAATTTCGAATCTTACACAGTGGAAAACTTCCGGTTTTGTTCTTCTGGTGGTGGTCTGGTTGTCGAAGTTTTGTTGCAGTTGGGGTTCGGTTGGCGGTCTTCGGTGTTAGCTCGATCGTGGTGGCCTAGATCACTACCTGTGCAGTGGTAATGATCTGGAGGTATGGTTTACCCGGCCCTTTGTTACTGCGGTGCTCGTGGTCATTCTAATTCGTTGAGTTTTCAGTATTCCTGGACCACAGCGTGTGCCTGCTCGCCCCCCAACGCTTCTCCACACTGCCCTTCTCTGCTTGTCGGTTTTGCCGTTTGTCTTGCCTCGCTTGCCCGCTTGCTGCACATGTGTCCTTTTCCGTTTTTCATCGGCTACCAGTGGGCCTACAGTTATACTATTTCAGAGGTTGTTATCTGTGTGCCAAACCAGGGTCAGTTCTTTGTCCGATTTTTGGCGGGCTCATTAAAGTGATTATAGTCGTTCACCTTAACTGCTTTTTGGGTAGTTGCCCCGTTGTTAAATGCTCTTTAATGTCTCGGTGTTTGTTATTCAGAATGTGAATTGGTATCTTCCTGGCTCGGTAGCCAGTTTAAACTGTAAGCGATTATTTATGCAAAGGTTTGATGGGTTCAAGATTAAGTCTTTCCTGAGTTGATTGGTTTCAAAATGAAGAATGCGTATTCTGCATTATCTATTGTCTGGTTTTAGAAATAACAATTCTCTCACAGGCCCAGGCATGTCATTTGACCTGACGTTTTTGCAGGGCCCTGCTTTCCAATCTTGCAGGCTTCTGCCATGAGGTCCAGAAGCCATTTTCTTTTGGGTACCCTTATTAATAACTTTGTCCTTCAGGGTCCCTTTATTAATAACTTTGGGGAATGTGGGAATTTTGAGAACCCTACACTCCCCCCTGTTGATAATAAAACTCGCTTTATGTATCATACTTACGAAGGTGAGCAAAATTCCAACCCTCCACAGCCAATATTCCCTGTAATTACCTGTCTATAATCCCATGACAATTGCATTTCCCATTCTTTGAAAATGTACCGTACACAAGCATACATAGGCAAAATACAATTATTTACACACATCCAAGCATGGAGGGGGTCTAACACCACTTCCCCACTTGGTACACATATATCTTTATTAAAAATAACACATCAAAGTATTTATTAAAAATAACAAAATGCAAAAAAAAAACAATCTTTATACAAAAATACAAAATAAGAGATTCAAACAGGTGTATCTCCCTCCACCTTAACATAATGCTCCTTCCAAATCCTTTGGTTTTGGAATTCTAGTATTTGGCCTTTTCCATTGCACTGAGTGCACACTAGGTACAATACTATTCCCAGCTGGCAAACCACGAGGATTTGGGAAGCCATTCTAACCCAGGAAGGGACCTCAATATTTTCAAAAATGTCCCACCAGGGTGGAACTACAATGTCCAATATCTTGGCCCCTATCTCTACTGTCTTCTGCTCTAACGTGTAGAAATGTTTCTGTGAGACGATTACTGCTTTTAGTTATTTGGTCAGATGTTCTGGGAGAGGGGGGATTTCGAAGCCAAAATGTGCTACATATTTTTGCAGGTTGGTGAAATTCTCTTTTACAGTGAGGTGAACAGTGGAGGGTTCAGGAATGGGGACAATTCATTCCTGGGCCACTTGAACTTCTGCCTCAGGTTTAAAGCAGAAACTGCTGTCACTTACCGGACACCAGCTATGCTGTTCATGCTGGTAGTGGGGCGCACCTGTGGTTACACAATATGTCCCACCTCCTATATATGCTACCTGTGGGGGAACATGGTCTTGTGCCATTACCTCCATGGTACAGTTTATAGGGCGTGCGCCAGCAGCTTTAAACCCACACTGTGGTTTTGAATATGCGTTCAAGTGCTGGGGACACAGTATTATGTGTGCTCCCCGGCTCCGGCACCCGAGAGGGCAGTACCTGTCATAGCATGCTCCCACTTTATGACATAAGGTGGGACCGCTGTAAAATGGATGTGTGCACCCCATTGAATGACTCCAATGTTCTCTACCCTGTATACCGGTGCGGGTCGGGCTGTCCCACCCATGGCCGGCATCTTCATTACTATCCCCATGATGGTGTGGTTGGACCGTCCACAATCTACTGGGACAGGGTAGGCCTCAGTAGCTAGCCGGAGTTGGCATGGGCTCAATGCATTCTCAAATGGATGGAGGGCTGCGAGGCACTTGTTGCTGATCCAGGAGGGGACTAAACTCTGTTTTAAATCCTCCAGGTTACTGCGGCCCTCGTCCAGCAACCATGCCCCATACAGCACGCACATCTCGTTCTGTGCAGACTGATCTGAAGCATTTCTGTCCTCTCTTATAAGGGCATTTACAGTTTTTGTGTGCTTTTCCAGCTCAGCAATGATTTCTTTAAAATGGACCATCATAGCCTGGTCCTCATTTAACTCTGAGCCTACTACTGTATTTTGATCCGTTAAGATTTTTCGCATTTGTGTTTTCAAACCGTTTACCTGTGTCTCCAATTCTATGTCATCCAGGCTGTTGATGACAGAGGATCCTGTGTTTAACGCTGTGAAAACATCATTCCAGGCTCCCCTTCTTTGTCTCCCTGCATTACCAAACTACTCCGTGTGTATAGTGTACAGTTCTGTCTTGCCTACATTGGCAAAATCGAACTCGTAGGATTTCCTGAACATTTCTTTTAACAGGGCCCGGTATAGCTGTTCTGTCTCTTTGGGGCACCACTCAGGTAAGTGTACCTCGGTGAGGTTCAGGATCACGGAAGCTACCGCATAGTGTACCCCCTGGTATAGCACCTTTTCCGTCAGCACTAGTACCAGCCCATTCCCTGGTCCCTTGGTGGTGGCAGGGCACCCCTCTCTGTGTGTCCTTGCTGCCTGAGTCGTGGGCAGGGGCTTTCGGGCGCGTGCCATGAGTTCAGTGGCTTTGACTGTGGCTGGGGAGCGTGGGACTATGCAAGTGTGTAGGTGGGAATCCCATTCCACCCCTTCCCCTTATCCTGCCATGATGTGGAGAAGATGATGGTTATGCCTGTGGAGCAGGCCCTCTGCGACCCCCACATACAGACATAAATTCCTTGTTCCAACTCCCACCACTTATCCCAGCACACTCTAGTCCCCCCTCGGGTCCCTGTGACCATCCGGTAGGTGTCATTCCCCAGTCGCACCCAGTCAGCTGTACGGTCCCCCATGTCTCTGCTCAGCTTTCTGAGTCACCATCACATTCCCAGGGGAATCTGTCCTCTGCAAGTCAGCCACACGCGTTTCACCTCAGTGACCCCGACCCGTGGGGCACAACCTATACGCTGGGGCAGGGGAGGGAGGCCTCCCCCTAGTTGAACCCGGTATGGCTGGAGTACCGGGTGGAGTTAGATCCCAGCCACCCTGGCCATCTTCCTTCATGGGAATAGATAGCGAGCTCCTCCACGCCTCGTTCGCCGCCCCCAGCAGTCACAACCGGTGCTTTCTCTCCTGAGCACCCATAAATGTGGGAGTCCTCCACGTCACCTCGCTTCCCAGTGCTCATTCCTATCAGGACGAGTAGGAGTATGCCCCCATTCATCTCGAAATCCCTTCTGTAAAGAGACACAAGAGCATATAGCCAGGTCCCAAGAAGATTCTCTGGCTTGGGTAAAACATAGTCGAGTCTTGCGACCTCGACTCAATACAAACATTCTTTAACAATAACACTTAAACTACCACCCAAACTTAACAATAACTAAAATTACATTACAGGAACTATATACATCCACCGCCCATCTCCGGGCGGCCAGGCTAATCCCTGTTCGGGCTGCAGCACGCTACTCCCTTCGGTGTGGCTGCTCTGTCCTGTTCCTTTGGTCCCTCACAGCCTGCGGCTGCTGGCTGGGGACCTCTGCCCTCAGACTGATCCCTGACTCGAGAGGCTGCCCTTTTAAACTGGGGAGCCAGTGACCACGGTTTTCTTGGCAGTGACGTTCGTGGGGACCTTCTAGGGACTTTGCTGGTGGGGTTTTCTGGCTGGTGGTTATTTAACATGAGCCACTGCCCCCTCCGGTGCAATCTGTGGGCTTTCCACTACTGCTGGCTGGGGATTTTCATCCTCAGGCTTTACCTCTCCTGAACCTGTGCTGGGGGCAGGAAACTATTTGCAGCCTGGTGCTGCAGGCTGAGGGTCCTCGCCCTCAGGTCCCACCTCGTCTAAATCTGGGTCAGGAGCAGGGTCTTTGCCCTCACATCCCACCTCATCTAAGTCCCAGAGGAGTGGGGGAGTGTCCCAAATGGTGGGCGGAATGGCTCCTCCCTTAAAACAAGCCACTCCATCTGCCTGTGCAGTCTGTGGGTTTTCCCCTGCTGCAGGCTGAGAATTTATATCCTCAGACCTTGCCCCAACTGGCTGTTCTCTTTTCTCGGACTTAAACAATTTATATTGATTAATATGGAACCATTTGATGCACCGAGGCATCTTTATGGCGTATACCATGGGGCTTGCCTTTTCTACAATGCTGTGGGGCCCCATGTATAATGGTTCTAGACTTCCTACCCGAGCAAAATTCCACACCATAACCTGATCCCCTATCTCCCACTCGTGGTGTGTTCGGTGTTCCAGCAGCAATCGATTACTCCGAAGCTGCCTTCCCATGTTCCCAGCCGCCCGCTCATGGACCTGTTTAAGGTGCTCGAAGAGGTTCCTGGCGAACCTGTCCCAGTTCACCTCCCTAAACTGACCTTCTGTGAGCACTGGGGCTAGTGCATGGGGTGGGGGCCCGCATAACTCGGCCAGTCAATGTATTGATTTCTTTGTGGGTTCAATGATGAGACATTTATGAAAGAGAATGTCTTTTAATCTAAAGTCTGTTCAACTCTTTATACAGCATTTACAGGAGACATCATGCTAGTGATGCATCTAGAACAAAACTGAAACTAAACTGAACTGCCTTGCTTGTCTCTGTCACATGCCCTCTGCTGGTCAGGCACAAGCAATCAATACATGCAATCATGCTGGTAAGGCATCATAATCGAACAGGCAAATGCCATCTCTATTTGCTGATATCATTACATCTCCTTTTCTTAAAACAAAAGTATTTTACTTTTAACTAACAACATGTTTTCTTTGTATTAATCTGCATTTTAACTGTAACACTTAATGAACTTACATTATCATTATCATGATCAAGGTTTTTTAACCTTGCTTTGTGTGTTCACATGAAATATGTCAATACACTAGAACTTGAAGAAAGAATAAGATAACATTACTTCCTTCTATAACAATAGTCCTTAAATTTGCTCAATGAGTCTCTCAGGAGGCTTCACGTGTCTTGAGGATTTTCTGATTGATTGTCCTTGAATCTGAGTTGTTGCCTCAGATGAGGAAGTAACTGGTAAAATAGATGGGGGAGAGCCAGTGGATGTGGTGTACCTTGACTTCCAGAAAGCCTTCGATAAGGTTCCACACAAAAGATTATCATGCAAAATTAAGGCTCATGAAATTGGGGGCAAAGTATTAACGTGGATAGAGAACTGGCTGGCGGATAGAAAACAGAGAGTTGGAATAAACGGCTCATTTTCGGAGTGGCAGGCAGTGACCAGCGGGATGCCGCAAGGATCTGTCCTGGGACCCCAGCTGTTCACAATATATATAAATGATCTGGATCAGGGAATTGGATGCAATATTTCCAAATTCGCTGACGACACTAAACTAGGAGGAGGGGTGGGCTCTGATGAGGATGTCAGGAGGCTACAGTGCGATTTGGACAGGTTGGGGGAATGGGCGGATACGTGGCAGATGCACTATAATGTGGATAAATGCGAGGTTATCCACTTTGGGGGTAAAAACAGGAGGGTGGATTATTATCTAAATGGCAATAGATTGGGAGATGGGGAAGTGCAGAGGGACCTGGGTGTTCTTGTGCACCAGTCACTGAAGGAGAGCATGCAGGTGCAACAGGCGATTAAGAAGGCAAATGGTATGTTGGCCTTCATATCAAGGGGGTTCGAGTATAGGAATAGGGATACCTTACTACAGCTGTACAAGGTGCTGGTGAGACCGCATCTGGAGTATTGTGTACAGTTTTGGTCGCCCCATCTGCGGAAGGATGTTCTTGCCATGGAAAGAGTGCAACGGCGATTCACCAGGCTGATACCTGGAATGGTGGGAATGACCTACGAAGAGAGATTAAATAGTTTGGGCTTGTACTCACTGGAGTTTAGAAGATTGAGAGGGGATCTCATCGAAACATATAAAATTATGGCAGGCCTGGACAGGCTTAATTCAGAGAGAATGTTTCCAATGGCCGGGGAGCACAGAACCAGGGGCCACAGTCTAAAAATAGCGGGCAAATCATTTAAAACAGAGATGAGGAAGAATTTCTTCACTCAAAGAGTGGTGAGCCTGTGGAATTCCCTGCCACAGAGGGCTGTGAAGGCTAATTCAATAAATATTTTCAAGAGAGAATTGGATATATTTCTGAAGGCTAAGGGGATTAAGGGTTACGGAGAAAAGGCGGGGACGGGGTACTGAACTGGTAAGATCAGCTATGATCTCAGACGAAGATCAGCCATGATCTCATTGAATGGCGGAGCAGGCTCGAAGGGCCGAATGGCCTACTCCTGTTCCTATCTCTATGTTTCTATGTTTCTATGATTGGTTCTCAGCTGTGTGATCAGGTTGTTCAAAAGTATCAGTCTCTTGACCTGCTGTGGCTGGTCCCATGAGAAGATCTCGACGATTTCTTCTCAGAACAGCACCCTCATCTGTCTGAATGGTGTATGATCTTGGTTGAACTTCACTCAGGACAGTTCCCTTCTGAGTCCATGTGCTTGTTTTGTCTTTGAACATTACTTGGTCACCAGTGTGGAGTTCCGGTAGGTTTTGTGTTCCTCTGTCATAGTAGTACTTTTGCTTTTCTTTCTGTTGTTCTTTGAACTTCCTCACTTTCTCCCCCTCTTTTGTTTTCAGGAGGTTCTCCGGGATGGGTAAGTTTGACCTTAGCCGATGTCCCATAAGGAGTTGGGCTGGTGACATACCACACTCGAGCGGCGTTGTGCGGTATACAAGCATGCTCTGGTAGAAATCAGTTCCACTGTCTTTTGCCTTGTACATCAGTCTTTTCACTTTCTGGACCGATTTTTCCACTAGTCCATTGGACTGTGGATAGTGAGGACTTGACGTTGTGTGGACAAAGTCCCACTCTTTGGCAAAGTGTCGGAAACTTGCATTGTAAAACTGGGGTCCGTTGTCTGTGAAGACCTCGCTTGCCACGCCATGTCTGGAGAATATGGTTTTCATACATGTTATCACAGCATCTGCAGTGGTGGTGTACAGTCTACAAACCTCTGGATACAGGGAGTAATAGTCTGTGACTACAAGATAGTCCTTCCCTTGACATACGAATAGGTCAGCGCCTACCTTCTGGTAAGGTCTGTCTGGTGCTGGGTGTGGCTTTAGTGGTTCTACCGGATTGCTTGCTCGATATTTCAGGCATATTGTGCAGTTTGACACCTCATTTGTCACATCTTGGTTGATTTGTGGCCAGTACATCACCTCTCGTGCTCTTTTCTTACACTTTTCGATTCCCAGATGTCCTCCATGGATCTTTTTTAACACCTCTTTTCTCAGACTCTTTGGGATAACTATTTTACTTCCTTTGTAGATGATGTCTTCGACCACTGATAGTTCTGCCCTGCAGTTCCAGTACACTGCCATGTCAGGTGAGCAGTCTTGCTTCATGTTGGGCCATCCATCCAAGATGCTTTTCCTCAGTCGTCTCATTGTTTCATTTTTGTTTGTCTCAGTCTTTATGAGCTCCATTTTTGCATCTGCTATGGGCAGTGCACTTGTGATCATGTCCACGTAGGCGTTCACTTTTTCATCCATTGTGGTGTTTGCGGGCTCACTTGGGTCAACAGTTCTGGACAACATGTCTGCTGTATACATCAGCTTACCCGGTGTGTACGCAACATTCAGTGTATAGCGTTGCAGCCTGATCATCATTCTTTGTATTCTAAGCGGACAGCTATTTAGTGGCTTTTGGAACAATGCAATCAAGGGCTTATGGTCAGTCTCTACACTGATTGCTTGTCCTGCCACAAACTGGTGAAATCTTTCACAGGCGTATGTGATGCTGAGCAGCTCCTTTTCTATTTGAGCATATTGCATCTCCACGTCTGTCATTGAGCGTGATGCATATACAATAGGTTGCCAGTAGTCATATTGTTGCAGAAGAACGGCACCGAGCCCACTCTGTGATGCATCTGATGATATCTTGATGGGTCTCGCTGGGTCATAAAACCTCAGAACTGGTTCCTTTGTGAGCAGTTGTTTTAGATCGCTCCGTGACTTCTCATGCTCATGATTCCATTCCCATTCTATGTCCTTTTCAGTTAGTCTTCTCAGTGGCGCCATCTTTTCTGAGAGGTTGGATATGAAGTTCCCCATGTAGTTGGTCATTCCATTAAACCTCTGCACGCCCTTTTTGCATTGTGGCTTTGGCATATTCTCAATGGCGGACACCTTTCTGGGATCTGGTCTGATGCCCTCACTGCTAAGGATATCTCCCATGAATGTCAGTTCTGTCACCCCGAGCTGGCATTTCTCTCTATTCAGCTTCAGGTTTGTTTTCCTTGTTGCTTCCAGCACTTTTTTCAGTCTCTCGTCATGCTCAGTTCACATGGTTCCCCATACTATGATGTCATCCATTGATGTATCAACTCCCTCCAGGTGCTCATAGATCATATGAATTGTTTTGTGATACACTTCAGGAGCTGAGGCAATGCCAAATGGTAACCTTAGGAATCTGTATCTGCCAAATGGACTGTTGAACGTGCACAGTCTTGAACTTGCCTCGTCCAGCTTCATCTGCCAAAATCCTGATGATGCATCTAACTTGCTGAAATACTTTGCATTTGCAAACTGTGACATGATTTCCTCACGTGTAGGAAGCTTGAAGTGCTCTCTCTTTATTGCTCTGTTTAGATCTCTTGGATCCAGGCAAATTCTGAGCTTTCCATTCTTTTTGTCCACTACGATGAGGGAACTCACCCACTCAGTTGGCTCATCTATCTTCTGAATCACGTTCAGGCTTTCCATCCTGTCCAACTCTGCCTTCCGTTGCTTTTGAAGAGCAAACGGAACTTTTCTGCATGGATGTATGACCGGTGTCATACTTTTATCTACTCTGATCGTGTGTTCTCCTGGAATGCAGCCTAGACCCTTAAATAGGTCGTTGTACTCTTTCATGAGTTCATCATAGACTGTCTCTCCTTTGCTTTCCACAACGAGGACTCTCTTTACCAGGTTCAGTCTCTCACAGGCTTTTAAACCTAGTATGGCTTGCACATCCTTTGGCACCACGATTAATGCTAGTGTGTGCTCTCTGTCCTTGTGTGTTACTTTGACAATGCATCTTCCTTTCACTGGTATATCAGTACCTGAGTATCCTGTCACTTTCACTTATATTCCATGTATCTTTGGTCTGGGTCTAATTGTCTTAAAATCAGTCTCTGATATCACATTAACTTATGCTCCAGTATCCAATTTAAATGGAATGTGTATGTCATTCACTTTTAGTGTCAACATCCAGTCACTTTCTTCTTTTTTGTTTTCAGACACAACATCTACATAGAACTCCTCTATCTCGCTTTCATCTACTGCATGGACCTTGCTTTGTTGCATTTGGTTCTTACAGCAATGGGCATAATGGTTGTTCTTGTTGCAACTATTGCATGTTTTACCATATGCTGGACACTTTCTTGGTGGATGCTGTGTACTGCATCGACTACATGACTTTCGATTGTCCCTTTCATTTTTGTTCACTGGCCACGCCTCTTTTTTCACATTGGCACTCTTTTTGTTAAACGGTTTGTGTCCGTTCTTACTCACTGCATCCACGTTGCAGCTACTGTCACTGAACATCTCCTTTGCCTGCAACTTCACAGTCTCTGTAGCCCTACACAGTGCTATGGCTTTTCCCAGGTCTAGATCTTGCTCTCTTAGCAGTCTTTCCCTTAGACCATTATCTGGAATACCACACACCAGTCTGTCTTTTATCAGCGAGTCTGTCAGTCCCCCAAATTCACACGATTTGCTTCTGTTTCTCGGTTCAGTCACATACTTATCAATAGTCTCTCCCGTTTTCTGTACACATGTGAAAAATCTGTGCCTCTCAAATGTCACGTTACATTTAGGTATGCAGTAGGCCTCAAACTGTTCCATTATTTTATCTAGTTTCATTTTGTCTCCATCAGCAGCGAATGTGAAGTTATTATGCACCTCCAGCGCTTCATCACCCACGACATGTAAAAACAGTGACGATTTATTTTTATTACTTTTCTCGTCAGCTCCGATTGCCGCTAAATACAATTCCACACGTTGTTTGAATCCCCTCCAATTTTCAGCCACATTACCTGTCAACTGAAGCGTCGCCTGTGGGTGTAATCCTTCCATTTTTCACTTCGTTAGCTATACTCCACTGGTAAGCAACGATGTTCTCTTTTGGCTTGCTAATTTGTGGAGAGCTGATTTAACTTCAGATTTTTTCTCTTCATCTCTTTCAATCACTTCTGACACCATGTATTGATTTCTTTGTGGGTTTAATGATGAGACATTTATGAAAGAGAATGTCTTTTAATCTAAAGTCTGTTCAACTCTTTATACAGCATTTACAGGAGACATCATGCTAGTAATGCATCTAGAACGAAACTGAAACTAAACTGAACTGCCTTGCTTGTCTCTGTCACATGCCCTTTGCTGGTCAGGCACAAGCAATCAATACATGCAATCATGCTGGTAAGGCATCATAAACAAACAGGCAAATACCGTCTCTATTTGCTGATATCATTACAGTCAACAGCTCGTGCGGGGAGTACCCCGTGCTTTTTGACTGGCTGCCTCGGAACCCCATCAGGACCAACGGTAGGACCTCTGCCCATTTTCTAGGTGAGTCCATCGTCTCTTTCCTCAACCTTCCCTTCAAGGTCCTGTTCATCCTCTCCACAATCCCTGAGGACTGTGGGTTGTGCACTAGGTGCCACTTCCCCTTAATGCCGAGCACCATAAGGGTATTCTGCATGTCCTGCCCGGTAAAGTGACTCCCTTGGTCGGACTCCACATACTTTGTGATCCCCCATCGTGAGAACACTTCCCTGACCAGGATCCTGGCTGTACCCAGAGTTGTGGCCGTTCTGCAGGGGAAGGCTTCTACCCATTTTGTGAACACATCTACCAGGACTAGGCAGTACTTATAGCCTCCCTGGGTGGTGGGTAGGGGCCCGATGTAGTTGACCTGGATCAAATGCCATGGTCCCTCTACCCTCCTGATGTGTCCCATAGGTACCTTCCTTTAGTGGGGGTCAGGGTTGTTAGCAGCACACACCAGACATCTGGCACAGAACTCGCAGACATCTTCACTGAGTCCTGGCCAGCATCCCGCCTGTTCCACCCGCTGCCAGGTGGTCTCAGGCCCGGGATGCCCCGCTCCTGGACCCTCATGGGCCAGTTGAAGGTATTCCCTCCAGTGCTGCTGTGGTACCACCCATTGTTCTCCCCTAAACAGCATGCCTCCTTTCACTGAGAGGGCTGCTGTGCCGTAAGGGCCCTCAACCCTTTTCCCCCCAGTCACTGCACTGAGGACTGCCTTGAGGACAGGTTCTTGGGTTTGGACCATCTTAAGGTCCGGGGCTAAAACTACCCCTGCACTCCCTTGTGTCCCATTCCTACCCCTGACTGCTGCTATAGGACTGGACCCATATTTGTCCCAGAAAGTGCCTGTGCGGGCACCCTCCTTAGCTAGCACGTCGGCCTGCTGGTTGCCCTGACTACGGGGTTCTGTGGAGGAATGGGCTTTCACCTTATGGATGAAAACCTCCCCTTCCTCCCCCACTGCTGCTAAGATTTTCTCCAGCAGGGGTTTCACCGTGAGCGGTCTCCCGTCAGTGGAGGTGTATCCGCAGCAGGACCAGATAGCCAGGTACTCCATACACGAATTAAACGTAAACATGCTGTCTGAGCAAATCGTGTATGGGGTGGGGAAGATTTTAGGGTGTGCTGGGCACTCATGGTGCTGGGGAGCTTAATTGCCAGGGCAATGTTTGCCGCTGTGTCATAAACTCCACACCCTGTGAGTCACTCACCAGCAGATACCATGCTGGAGCCATCCACATAGGTTTCGCGGCCTGTGGGGTGTATCCCGGCCCGAAAACCTATGTCCACTTACCAAATCCCTTCTATGGAACACCGCTGGGCTGTTCCAGGATATACCAGGTTAGCTACGAGCTTTGGCTTGCAGAGCCCTTTCACCTTTAGGTCCATCTGTGAGAGAAACGGGGTCCAGCGAGCAATGTGGGCACTGCTCACTGTCCCATCCTTGATTCTCCCATCCAGGAGCATCTGGGTGGGCGTGTGATGGGTGAGGAGGGTGATGGGAGAGGTGCCTGTGAAGATCAGCGATCTTTTCACAGCCCAATGTGTGGTCAAGAGGTGCCTCTCACAATTGGAGTAGCTCTTCTCCACATCCATGAGTATCCTGGAGGAGTAGACCACCGGCCTCAGCCTACCATGCCGCTCTTGGAGTAGCACAGCACTCAGGCTGTCCCCGCTGGCTGCCACCTCCAGGAAAAACTCTTTCCCCCCATCTATGGCCCCTAGAGCTGGTGCGGTCTGCAGAACTTCCTTGAGCCTGACAAATGCTGCCTGGCAACCCTCATCCTAAGCCCACTCCACTCCCTTATGTAGGAGTCGGAGCAGAGGGGCTGATGTGGCTGCATAGTCCTCAATAAAGTCTCTGCAGTGCCCGGTTAGCCCCAGTAAAGATCGCACTCCCATGACTGTGTTGGGGACAGGTAACTCCTGTACTGCTTCCCTTCTAGCTTTGTCTATGGCCCTTTCCCCGGCGCGTATGGTCAGGACCAGAAATTTCACCTCCTGCTGGCTGATCTGCGCTTTCTTTGGGATTACTTTAAAACCATCCTGCCTGAGCAACTCCAGCAGTTTGGCCAGTAGTGGGCCATGCTCCTCTCTCGAATCCGTGAATAGGAGCAGGTCATTCACATACTGTACCAGCTGCCTGGGCTGGCTGAAGCCCTTTAAACTGTTTGCCAAGCATTGATGGAAAATGCTAGGGCTATTGTGGAAGCCCTGAGGTAAACAGTTCCAGGTGGACTGTTGCCCTTTAAAAGTAAAGGCAAACTTGTACTGGTCCTCTCTCCTTAAAGTGATGGACCAAAACCCGTTGGAAATATCCAGCACCGTGAAAGTGGTCGCGGATGCTGGGATACTTCCTATCAGGTCGGCAACTGCTGCTACCGTGGGTGCACATGCTGGGATGTTACTGTTGAGCACCCGATAGTCCACCGTGGCCCTTCACGAGTTGTCCGGCTTTCTAACCGGCCACAGTGGAGAGTTTACGTGGGTGGCTATCGGTCTCAGGACCCCCTGTTGTACGAAGGAGGACATGGCTGCTTCCATGTCTGACTCCGCTTCCCTGGGGAAGTTATACTGTCTCTGTGGTTGGGCCATAGGATCCCCGTCTACGCTGACCTCGAACCCGTTGACCCTACCACTGTCGTGCTTGTGTGTGGCAAATGTGGCTAGGTGGGCTCGCACAAATGCCTGGAACTCTTTTGGGTTATTACTGACCATGAGCTCGAGATTATAGCCCTCTTTAAGCTTCACGGTGCACAGGGTCCCCTTCTTCTCTTTCTCTGGGATTACTACTACTCCGCCTTCCTTTCCTGTACTTGCCCCCCATAGGCAATGGTTCCTTAAATCCACTAGGATCCCATGGCCCACAATAAAGTCGGCTCCCAGGATCCCCTTTCCACCCTCCATTTCCCACTTCATTGGGATACAGATCCACTTAGAGCGGAGTGTTCCCAAACGAATGGACAGCGGGATGGAAAATGAGCCAGCCCGTTCATTACCAGTGAATCCCGACAGACTGTATGGGACCCCGCTAGATAGAGGCGGGGTGGTGGAGTTATCTGAATGTATCACGGTGCATGACGCCCCCGTATCTAACAGATAGGTCCGCTTTACCTTTTCTACCTCCATCTCAATGAGGGGTCTCTTCCATAAGTCATACTGCAGGGAACACAGGTAAACAGGCTGCGCTGGCTCTTGTCAGGGCTGTAGGTTGGATGGGGCTGAGGGGGTCAGCGCACCTGTAGTGGCTGCTACCCTCCCAGGGCCAGTCAACAGGGTCCTCGTCGCGTCCAAAAATGACTCGACGGTGGCGGGAGGGATTCCTAACTCTGTATTTTGGGCTGGGTTGAGGAGTTCTTTCCCTTGTTATCCTTCCAAGGGATTTGCATGCCTTCCTCCAGTGTCCATCCTTCCCACACCCGTAACAATTAAGCTTCGTGCTGGAAGGGTTATTCCCTTCCTGATGCCATTCCTTCCTACCCTGTCCGGGTTTTACTTCATGCACCTTCCCATTAGGTGGGTGTGCATCGGTTCCCTGACCATTCCTGTAGGCTAATGTCAACTGTCTGATCACCGTGAGTTCGGTAGTCAGGGGATTCTTAGGTCAAACCAGACTTCCGCCTTGGCCCTGACCTGTGGCAAGCTGTTTGCCACCAGGCAACGGAGCCAATGGGCCAGCCGATCACGGTCCAGGTACGCCCGGTTAGGTGCCCCTGTGCAAGCACTCCTATACACCGGCCACAACCTGTCCGCGAAAGCCTGCGGGGTTTCCCCTGCGATCTGCACTGTCTTCTCCACTCGGGAGAAAGGACTTCCCTCATTCATCCCCATGGCCTCAAGAACTTCCTCCTTGAGTTCCCCATACTCGCACTGTCCCTTCTTACACTGGTCAGAAAGGGACTGGAGGAGCTTACCTTCCAGGGAGAACAGCAGCATTTTGGCCTGTTCGGCATCATCGCACTCATTGATGCTGGCTGCCTGTTCCACTTCCCTGAAGTGGACCGAGGGGTCCCCTTTTTCGGTGAGCTTTGGTATATGGCTTACCATAGCCTTAAGCTGCTGGGTGCCGTAGGGAACTATGAACTGGTTTTGGAGGGGGCCCTCTTCTCCGTCCTCAGCGGGTGGGCCAAACCTCCGCTGCCGGGCCGGGCACATCGGTCCCGGATCCAGCCTCTCTTGTGGGGGTTGTTCCATCTCCGCTTCTACCCCTAACTCCATCCCCCCTTGCTGCCAGACTTCGTTAAAACCTGGCGCTACGGGTGGTGGTCGTGGGACCTCCTGTTCCTCAACCAGGTCGTCCCTTGGCACTACCACTGGTGTCTGAACCGTTCTCCCCTCGTCCCCTGTAAAATCCGCCTGGGCTGCCTTCGGGCCTATGAGGCACACCATGCCCTTTCCCATCCTTAGGGCCAGGCTCAGATTCTCTACTGTTCCTTGCAGGGGTCATGATCTGCATCTTCAAACCCCTGTTCGCTCGCTGACTTATAGGCTGCCTTTATATCATTTACTTTCTCCTCCTGCTCACTTACTTGTCTCGCTAGGCAGGCATTCTTCTCCCACAACCTTAGCTCATTGCTCTTGGCCTCGGTGACCTGGCACTGTAGATATTCCAGCCTGGCCTTATGCTCCCCTATTAACTGTACCCTCTCCTGGTTTAGGGCCTGCAATGCTACCAGTAACGTCTCCCCTGCTAGTGTACTGTCTTGGACATCCAGGGCTGACTCCCGTATCTCGGCTGCTTGTGCTTCAACGAGCCTGTCCAGAAGCTGGATCTGTTTCTTGAAGCACATCAGCCAGACTGCCTTTTCTATGGATTTCCTATGATCCTTCCCTTCTGTCCATTTAACTGCAGCATCTACCAGACGCCCAGCCTTTAACAGTTTAGTGATCCACGTCTTAGTGATATTCACTTTACTGAATACATAATCAGAAATCCTATCTTCCATTATGGTTTGCTCTCCCGAATCAGTGTCTACTATATCACACCCCTGTTGCCGGTGTCCTGCCGCGGTCGCCATTTATGTAGGGGTGGCGTGTGCAGTCAGCTTGCCTCTGACTGGGTTCCTGAGCAGTTTGAATCGCTCCCACACCCCTGGGTTCTAGACACCGGACTTAGGTACAGGAGGCGATACAGAATTGGAGTAGACAACTGGTTTGGTACAAGAAAACTGTATTTTATTAAAAGGCACAATAAAAAAATTACAACATAGAAAATCACTGGAATGGTTACAGGCTTACAAGAGTACACTTAATTAGGAATGGGGAACACACGGCACATCAAGGGAAAAATCACAGTATTAATCCTTCTACCCTTGTCCCACCCCCAATATCTAACTAATTGTGCTGTGAGGGGCCAGGGATTATACTCACCAATAAGGGTTTCTGGACAGGTTGGATCCTGTCGATTGAGCCAGTTGTGGTTTTGGGGTTGGATTGCAAAAATAGGCCTGTGAATCAAAGCCTGAATCCTCTAGTCTTTAAATATATTAACCAAAGCTGTAGGGAGGGCTGTAGTACTAGAAACCATTCAAAGGATGTTTAGCTTCACGTATTAGGAAATATATATAAAATGAACATGCAGCATTTAGGTAGCTGCGAAGCATGATGGGATACTTGACCATCATATTAACCAAGTACTGTAGGAATAACATATTTACTAGATTCTTAGGGGGAGAAATTCGATTGGTTGCGCCACCCATTTGCGCCTAAAGAGGCCGAGAAGTGGGGCAGTGTGGTGAAATAAGTCTTATAAGTATATACCTTATTCTACCTGTGTATAGTTTCCTATTGTAATCTATTGTAACCCTGCTGTTTTCTTGGTTGGCCAGGAATGCTGATGTACTGTATACCACTCTGCTGTGCCATTGATTGTCCTGGTACTGTTACTTCGCCCCTGGCTCCGCCTCCTAGTAGTTCTGAGAAGCTGGTCAGTAGGCTAACATGTGTGTTCTGTTCTGTCCAGTTCTAAGCTAATAAAAGCCAACTGTTTGAGTTATAAATACCAGTCACTGTAGTTATTTAAGGTATATCAATTTTATTAGCTTACTACTTCCAGGGATGGAGAGACTCCTGAAGCCGGAGCGTCTAGACAGTGATCCACATTCGGCGGACGCATCGAAGAAATTCGCACACTTGCTCCGGTGTTTCGAACATTTCATTGCATCGCTCGATGATGAGGCCAACAAACTGGGCCTACTGACTAACCTAGTAAGTCATCGGACCTACTCGCTAATCGAGGACGCTCCTACCTACAAGGATGCACTCGCGACTCCCAAGGCCCAATACCTGAAGCCTGTTAACGAGGTGTATGCCAGGCATCCCTTGGCCACCCGCAGGCAACTACCGGAGGAATCGCTGGATGATTTTCTACAGAATCTAAAGGCCCTGGTGAAGGACTGCAACTACAAGGCCGTGACGGCCATTTTGTACCAGGAAGAAGCGGTTCGCAATTCGTTTATATCGGGCCTTCGATCGAATTACATTAGGCAGGGGTTGCTTGAAAGGGACACTCTGGATCTAAAGACGGCCGTGGCTACAGCTCGTTCGCTGGATGTGGCGCAGAAGAACTCCGAGACCTATGCGTCAGGCCATGCGATCCTCTCAGCCTCGTGCGCACCGAGCGAGGAGGCGCCATCCTCTCCGCCTGGGCCTCGGACCAGCCCTACACCACGGGAGTCTCCACCCAGCCCCACCACTGCAGCGATGTCCCGCGGACCAAGATGCTACTTCTGCGGCCAGCTCAAGCACCCCAGACACCGATGTCCTGCGAAAGACACCACATGATTCAAGTGCAAGAAACGGGGACATTTCAGCAAGGTATGTAAGGGGAATCCCGTACCTGATACAGTCTCCGCGGCCCTACACGTGGTCCCAGAATTTGATACCGTCTCAGCGGCCGCCTACGGATCTACGATAGCCTCAGTCACGGTTGACCAGTCCAGACCGCATCCACTGTCAAAGTCTATGATGGACGTTAAGGTAAACGGACACCTGACGAAGTGTTTAATCGATTGCGGGAGTACTGAGAGTTTTATTCACCCTAGCCTCATCAAACCGTACTCGCTAAAGGTGTACCCTACCCGGAGTAAAGTCCCTCACTTCGGAGGTAAGCGGTTTCTGTAAAGTAATACTGACTGTTAAGGGCACAGAGTATAAAGACTTTAAACTCCTTGTGTTGCCACAGCTCTGCGTGAAACTAATTCTAGGCCTAGATTTCCAGTGCCACCACGAGAGCGTCACACTTGCATATGGCGGATCCCAGCCCCCGCTCACAGTTTGCGGCCTCTCCACTTTAAAGATAAGCCCGCCATCTCTGTTTGCGAACCTCGCCCCAAACTGTAGACCTATCGTGACCAAAAGTCGACGGTACAGTTCGGAAGATAAAAAATTTATAAAAGAAGTAGGAAGGCTACAGCGGGAGGGTATCATCGAAAATAGTAATAGCCCGTGGCGTGCTCAGGTAGTGGTGGTTAAAACTAACGAAAAGAAACGGCTCGTGGTCGACTACAGCCAGACCATCAACATATATACGCAACTAGACGCTTATCCCTTGCCTCGCATCTCCGAGATGGTGAACCAGATTGCCCAGTATCGTGTGTTTTCCACTATTGACTTAAAGTCTGCCTATCACCAGCTCCCCATAAAAGTAAATGACCGTCCTTATACGGCTTTTGAAGCAAATGGGCGCCTGTACCAATTCCTTAGGGTACCCTTCGGGGTCACGAATGGAGTTTCCGTTTTCCAACGGGAAATGGACCGTATGGTAGATGAGAATGCGTTGGAGGCAACATTTCCGTACCTGGACAATGTTACTATCTGTGGACCAACAGGAGCATGACCGGAATCTCGCTAAATTTCTAGAGACTGCCCAAAAGCTAAACCTGACCTATAACGAGCACAAATGTACTTTCAACACTACTCGTCTGTGTATTCTCGGCTGTGTGGTAGAGAATGGGGTAATCGGGCCAGACCCTGAACGATTACGCCCGCTTAAAGCACTACCACTGCCACATAACCCTAAGGCCTTAAGAAGGTGTCTGGGATTCTTCTCTTATTATGCTCAGTGGGTGGCCAACTACTCGGACAAAGCCCGAGCCCTTATCAAGTCGACGTCTTTCCCTCTATCAGTAGAAGCGCAGGAGGCATTCACCAACATCAAACGGGACATTGAAAAGGCCGTGGTATGTGCTGTAGATGAGAGGATAACCTTCCAGGTAGAGAGCGATGCTTCTGATTTCGTGTTGGCTGCAACCCTCAACCAGGCCGGGAGACCGGTAACCTTCTTTTCCCTTACACTACAGGGTCCTGAAGTCAGGCATTCTTCCGTTGAGAAGGAAGCACAAGCAATTATCGAGGCGGTCAGACATTGGAGACATTATCTCGCTGGCAAACGTTTCACACTCCTCACTGACCAGCGGTCTGTGGCCTTCATGTTTAACACGAAGCAGAGAGGCAAGATAAAAAATGACAAGATCCTAAGATGGCGGATAGAACTGTCCACTTACGACTACGATATTATGTATAGGCCAGGAGCACTCAACAAGCCACCCGATGCCCTATCTCAAGGGGTATGTGCCAGCCTTAGTACTGGCAAACTCCAAAGTCTCCACGACGCACTCTGCCACCCAGGAATCACCCGATTGAATCACTTCATCAAGTCTCGCAACTTACCCTACTCCATCGAGGAGGTCCGAATGATGACCAGAGCCTGCCGCGTTTGTGCGGAATGCAAACCCCGCTTCTACAGGCCCGAACAAGCTCACCTCATCGAGGCAACTCGGCCATTCGAGCGCCTACGCCTTGATTTCAAAGGTCCTCTCCCATCGGTTGATCGTAATGTCTATTTCCTCAACGTTATAGACGAATACTCTCGTTTCCCCTTTGCCATTCCCTGCCCGGACATGACCAGTGCTACGGTAATCAAAAGCCTCTGCAACTTATTCTGTCTGTGCGGTATGCCCAACTATATCCATAGCGGCAGAGGAACATCGTTTATGAGTGATGAGTTACGCCGGTTATTACTATCAAAAGGGATTGCTACTAGTAGAACCACTAGCTACAACCCCCGGGGCAATGGGCAGGTTGAGGGGGAGAATGCGACAGTGTGGAAGGCAGTCGTCCTGTCTTTAAAATCGAAAGGCCTACCGACCTCTCGCTGGCAGGAAGTTCTCCCCGATGTATTGCATTCCTTAAGGTCTCTGCTGTGCACCGCATCAAATGCTACTCCTCATGAGAGGATGTTCGGTTTCCCCAGGAAATCTTCCTCAGGTATTTCACTACCCGGGTGGTTGTTGTCCCCGGGCACGGTGCTGTTACGAAAAAATGTGAGAGGTCATAAGACTGATCCCCTAGTGGAGGAAGTACAGCTCCTCCACGCCAATCCTCAGTACGCATATATCCAATACCCTGATGGATGTGAGGATACTGTTTCAATAAAGGACCTGGCTCCGGCAGGAGAAGAGAGAGAGAGCGATGCTGCTAGCGAAGATGCGGGTGTGGAGCACCGTGATGCGCTGCCTGTGGGGGTGGGATGCCCGGAGGTACAAGATGTACAAAACGTCGTTTTGGAAAACCCAGCAGACGCCAGGACGGCGGAGGAACCCGAGCAAGTTCCCCAGGAGGATCCTCGGCCGACGCTACGTCGCTCACTACGAACTGTAAAACCCCCGGTCAGACTTAACTTATAGGAGGGGTGAATATGGTGAAATAAGTCTTATAATTATATACCTTATTCTACCTGTGTATAGTTTCCTATTGTAATCTATTGTAACCCTGCTGTTTTCTTGGTTGGCCAGGAATGCTGATGTACTGTATACCACTCTGCTGTGCCATTGATTGTCCTGATACTGTTTCTTCGCCCCTGGCTCCGCCCCCTAGTAGTTCTGAGGAGCTGGTCAGTAGGCTCACATGTGTGTTCTGTTCTGTCCAGTTCTAAGCTAATAAAAGCCAACTGTTTGAGTTATAACTACCAGTCTCTGTAGTTATTTAAGGTATATCAGGCAGTAACCAACTAGCGCCCGGGTGCAGCAAACCCTGTGCCTCTTCCCATATTGAGCGGACATTTTGCGCCGGCGCTAAATCTTAGTGCCCGCTCACAGGCGCAGGCAGATCATGATGTCATTGGGCGCCCCGGACCGGAAATTCAGTGACGCACCCATTCCGTTCCGCCTGCCGCTAATAAGGACAGCTTACCTGGAATGTTCCCCAATTGCTGTCGGGCTGGGGGGCGTTCTTTAAAGGGGACTGCTGTGGTATAAAAGCGGCAGCCATTTTTAGAGCACAACTTCTTTGAGAGTTACAGAGAGTTGCTGAGCTGCACACTGAGAGCCATTTCAACACTGAGCCAGCACTGGCAGAAGAACTTCAGCCTTCTGACCATCACCTTGCTGTTGGTGAGCATTTCAAACGGGGAGACTTTCTGTGCACACTTATTATGGGGGCTGCATTGGAGGGGAACGTCCTGCTGCTGAATCATCTGGAAAGGGCACAGAGATGCAGGGAGAGAGGGGCAGGCATTGCCAGACGGAGGAGGGCCAACAGACGTCGTCACACCAGACCTTATGCTGCCAGGGTTTTCCAACAGCAGTTTTCTGACATGAACATGTCGGAGGAGCAGTGTATCAGAAGGCTGCGCTTTAGAAAGGAGGTGGTGACTGAGCTGTGCCACCTGCTTCAGCCAGATCTGCAGCCTCAGATAAGGTGCAGGACATCTCTGTCGGTGGCTGTGAAGATGACTGTTGCCCCAAACTTCTAAGCAAGCGGCTCCTTTCAGGCCGCTACTGGGGACATAGCCAACATCTCGCAGTTTGCGGTGCATTGCTGCATCCGTCAAGTGACTGATGCCCTGTTTAAAAGGAGGCGGCAGTACATCTCCTTCCCAATGACCCTGGACAAGCAGCGGGAGCGTTCAGAGGGCTTCGCAGCAATAGCGGACTTCCCCATGGTGTAGGGTGCCATTGACTGCATGCACGTGGCTTTGCGGGCGCCTGTATTGAATCCGGAGGAGTTCCGCAACCGCAAGCGGTTCCATTCCTTGAATGTCCAGCTGGTCTGTGACCACCGACAGCTGATCCTCGCAGTGAATGCGCAGTTCCCAGGCAGCAGCCACGACGCCTTCATCCTGCGCCAGACTTCTGTTGCAGACCTTTTCGAGGCCCCGGCTCACCCAGGAGGCTGGCTTCTCGGGGACAAGGGCTATCCTCTGTGCCCGTGGCTGATGACCCCGCTCCGTTCGCCTAGCACCCCTGCTGAAGAACGCTACAATGCGAGCCATCAGGCGACGAGGAACATTGTGGAGCACACAATCGGCGTGCTGAAGCAACGGTTCTGCTGTCTGGGCAATTCCGGTGGAGCCCTGCAGTACTCGCATGAGCGAGTCTCCCACTTCGTGGTTGTATGTTGCATGCTGCATAACCTCGCTATCCTACGTACCCAGCCAATGCCACCAGACATTGAAGGACCAGCAGAGGAGGAGGAGGAGGAGGAGGAGGAGGAGCAGGACCATGATGGGAGGGAGGCACAAACTGGAAAGGTCGTCTGTCAGAGGCTGATCAGAAGTCGCTTCTAGGCCCCTCTCACGGAATGCATGCTGAAATTCCAAGAAGAGGAATGGAACCGTTCTGATACCCCAAAGCCTGTGAAGGGCAAAATGCATGTAAATAGCAGACATGGCCATTGTAAATAAAGAAAGTTTTTTATTGAACAAAATGTGCTTCCTTCCAACAAGACAAAGCAATGGCAACAGAAAGCAAAACTAACAGGCTGCCACATAAGTGACTCGCACACCCGGGAGACTGTCCAAAACATAACTAACATTCAGACCAGCATCCTCAGCCTTGATTTCTACAATAAAGACGTTTAAGCAGCACCTTCTACTCTTTCCCCCTTGATGGTGATGTGCTTCTCTTGCGAGATTGGCCACTTCCCTCCCTGCAGCTCCTCCGTAATGGGACCCCAGTGGCTGCAGCAAGGCTGGGGGAGGCCTGCTGACTGTCTAAAAGTGCAGATGCCCCTGAGGGACAGCCTGAACGACCTCTGGGCCTGGAGGGCCCAGTTGCTGACTGCCCCAACTGTGCATGGGTGGAAGCAGTCTGTCCTGCAGGTGGTGGCAGCTGCAGTGGAGACGTGCCAGCAGTGGCATCAGGAATGCTGTCATCCTGAGAGCGGACAGCAGCTCCCTGGTCGGCCGACACACAGGCACTCTGACGGGGCAGCACCGCAGCATGCGCAGCAATCGGATGGTCCACAGATTGCTGGCCTGCTGTCGTGCTGCAAGGGCCCCGGGTTATCCTGCCTGATCCAGCGAGGGTGGCAGCAGTCAGTGGTCGTGTGGCCTCCATCTGCGTCTGCATGAGACCAGCGAGTGACTGCCTGGCAGCACTCAGCAGTTGCGTGGCAGGTGCCAGTGCTTCGGTGAAGCCCTGGACAGTCTTTTCCAGTGCTGTCCCGAAGCACTGGACAGTCCTTTCCAGTACTGCGCTGAAGTCCCGCGCACACTTTGCCTGTGCTGCTTCAAAGTCTTGGACACTCCTTGCCAGTGTCTCGATGGATTCAGGCATCCTTGCCACTTCAGCCATGAGCTCAGTGTGCCTCAGCCCAGCCTGGGCGCTCATTTCTGTGAGGGCACGCACCTCTTCTGCGCTCTGTGCAGCAGCACTCACGGCCTGACTCGTCCTCCGGGGAGACGGCCCCCGAGCTTCCCTACCCCCTTTGCATTGCTGCAGCCCGCTGGTTCCTCGAACTGGTTCCTCCTCAGTGCATTCCCCCCCGCTCCCCTCCAGGGAAGTAGTCTCCCCAGTCTGCAGAGGGGCTGGCTCGCCTGAGGGTGGTAGGGATGGTCCGGCTTCCTGCTGCTCGTCGCCTCCGGAGTCAGTGGCAGTGGCAGCTTGAGGGCCTGGCTCCCGAGCTGGTGATGCAGCATCTGAAAGCAGGGAGGTTGAAGAGTGGCTTTAGCGAATGGACAGGGTGGCAGCAAGGGATGCATGAGTGCTGCAATGCACTGACTTGGGTCCAAAGTGAAAAAGCATGCTGGTGGGGGGAACAAGTGGAAGGAGAGAGCTCAAAAAGGTGATGACCTTACCATCACTGTGCACAATGGGGTTGGCAGCTCCAGAGGTGACGGGACCACTCATCCGGCTTCCAACAATCTGGTGGACTCGCTCCTCGAGGTCTGTGAGGGTCTGCAGGTGAGGCCGGCCTCCTCTGGTATGAAGCTGCTCCCTATGGTTCCTGGCCAGCTTGGCCTGCAGGGGAAAGGACAGGAAGTGATGAAACATGCTGCCCTGAGCTGACATTACATGCCCCCCATAGTAGAATAGCCCTTAAATTATGCACTGAGCTGAATGTGCGTGTGTGTTTCCAGAAAGGGCCATGGGTGCTGGCTGGCAGATGGCCATTGGGGCTTTGCGCAACCTCTGGCCATAAAGTCAGGTGCAGATGGAGGGATGAAGGTGATTGTGAAAAAGGCACTCACCCTAACGACCCGAGTGAGGTCATTGAACTTCTTCCTGCATTGCACAGGAGTCCTGGGCACCATGCTGCTGGAGGTGACTCTTTGGGAAACATCCCTCCAAGCTCTGCGGTATTCGCTCTGATGAGGCCTCCTGCCATTCTTGGGGTACAGCAAAGCTCGCCGGCGCTCCACTGCGCCAACCAGTTCATCCAATGCCCCATCGCTAAAGTGCTCCGCTCTCTGCCTGACCCTCTCCATGTCTTGGAAGTTTTGAACGCCACAGGTAGGTCACCACCGATTTTGAGGCCTACAAGGCGTAGAGTGTGGCTACTGATGTTCATTGACCCTCCACTTTAAGAGCCAGCGTGTCTCGGGGAAATCGATTATTGACAGCACCTGCGCTGCGCTGCGCCCGGCCGCCGAGAAATTGAGTCGCGCCTGATTTAGCGCCACAATCACCTTCAGGGTCGCTGCAACCCAATATCGCTCGAGATGGTGATAAGTTGCGCCTGGCACTAAATTTTGCATACCGCCAATACTAGCGCCCCAAACAGGGCGATACCGAATTTCTCCCCCTTAGTCTCTGTCTTTGTTGTTATCAGTGTTACAGAAGCAGTGTTTAATGCAGCTGGCCTTCTGAGAGATAAGGGGAACTGAACTTTATAGGGAGTCGGCCATTTCTATCTCTGCCTCAAACACCTTAACTTCCTTTGTAATGTCTGCTCGCAACAAAAAGTGGACATTGTTTATCATCTCAAGAAGTAAGCGACCTTGCTCACAGAAGCTACAAACTGTTATGCTGTATGTCATAGATACATAGAAACATAGAAGATAGGAGCAGGAGTAGGCCATTCGGCCCTTCAAGCCTGCTCCGCCATTCAATGAGATCATGGCTGATCATCCAAATTCAGTACCCTGTCCCTGCCTTCTCCCCATATCCCTTGATTCCTTTAGCCTTAAGAAATATATCCAACTCTTTCTTGAATATACTTAATGAACCGGCCTCCACCGCCCTCTGTGGCAGAGAATTCCACAGGTTCACCACTCTCTGGGTGAAGAAATTCCTCCTCATTTCAGTCCTAAATGGCTTACCCCTTATCCTTAGACTATGACCCCTGGTTCTGGACTCCCTGGCCATCAGAAACATCCTTCCTGCATCGAGTCTGTCCAGGCCTGACAGAATTTTATAGGTTTCGATGAGATCCCCTCTCAATCTTCTAAACTCCAATGAGTATAAGCCCAATCGACACAATCTCTCCTCATACGTCATTCCTGCCACACCAGGTATCAGCCTGGTGAATCTTCGCTGCACTCCTTCCATGGCAAGAACGTCCTTCCTCAGGTAAGGCGAACAAAACTGCACACAATACTCAAGGTGTGGTCTCACCAAGGCCCTGTACAACTGCAGCAAGACATCCTTGTTCCTGTACTCGAACCCTCTTGCTACGAAGGCCAACATACCATTTGCCTTCTTAACCGCCTGCTGCACCTGCATGCTTACCTTCAGCGACTGGTGCACAAGAACACCCAGGTCTCTTTGCACTTCCCCTTCTCCCAATCTATTGCCATTCAAATAATAATCTGCCTTCATGTTTTTGCCACCAAAGTGGATAACCTCACATTTATCCACATTATAGTGCATTTGCCATGTTTCTGCCCAGTCACTCAACCTGTCCAAATCATACTGGAGTTTCACGACATCCTCCTCACAGCATACCCTCCCACCCAGCTTTGTGTCATCTGCAAATTTAGAGATATTACATCCAATTCCCTCGTCCAGATCATTAATATATATTGTGAACAGCTGGGGTCCTAGGACCGATCCTTGCGGTTCCCCACTAGTCACTGCCTGCCACTCGGAAAATAACCCGTTTATTCCAACTCTTTGCTTTCTGTCCGCCAACCAGTTCTCTATCCAAGTCAATACCTTGCCCCCAATCCCATGTGCCTTAATTTTCACACTAATCAGAACAGTTCAGGGCAGCTCCCGACATTGAGTGACTAATCACGCCAACCAATAAGGGAGTGATGGTAGTGTTGATTAAACCATGTTAAGGAGTTAACCTGTGTCTGTCTCCATCTATGGCCACCTCAAGATACCACAATTAGTAAATAGCTAAAAATCTTGTGCACAAGGGAGAGAGGCTGACCTCCCCAGAATCGAACCTTTCCTCTCAACGAAATACAATCTACAAGCCTTGATATACATTTCGATAGGTACCACCCATTAGGTTGCAAAAGTAGGTGTACACATACAAACTATGATCTGGCAGGAGATAAGGCTGTTCCAAAAAGGTATAACTGGATTGAAACGTCCATCAGGACGCTACGCTTCACTTCACGATTCACTTCGGTACGCTTCGTAGCTTGGCTTCACTTCACGCTTCGGAACTTCTACAGCAGCTTCACTTCGGTTTTCATTTCTTCAACGCTTCGGGACAGACTCTTCGGTTAAGGCAGCACTTCGGTTTCGGAACGTGGTCGGTGTTCGGCCAGGCAAGGCTCGGCCATGACGGGAAGACGACGAGGGTGGCCCGGGTACTTTTGTCGGGAGATCATCGATGACCCAGGCCGAAGAAGAAGACACCCTCAGAAGCACAATCATTATGACTGTATAAAAGGACACTCCGGGCCTAGCACTCCAGTGCCTCAACATCCCATTCGGTAATGGGCCTTCCATGTGCATCCATTTCTACAACATCACAACATCGGTAGCAGAGTCTCCATGTGCATCCAGTTCTTCGGCAGCCTTTCAGTAAAGGTAACACAGGTTTAACGGATTTCATCCATGACGAGCGCTCATCAAGGCTGTATCTGCTGCTTCACCGCGTAAGGAAAACCAAACTGCGCCAGAAGTTTCCAAATCCACGTGACAACGGAAAGCTGTGCCAAAAAGGCTGCGAACCCCCTTTTCGCGAATCTGAAAGTGGTGAGCATGATCCCGAGTTCCTCAAGTCGAAACTTAGTTTAGGTCTAGGGGAGGGGGTTAAGGGTAATCGTAATGTGTTTCCCCTTTTACGATGTGCCGTGTGTTTTCCATTTCCATAGAGTTAAGTTTATAGATATGTGCATGCTTGTAGTTACTTTAATCTGTGCTTATGACATGTATTTTATAATGCTGCAAACTGTTTAATAATAAAAGCATCCATTTCGTGCTATTCAACCTGGTCTATTGAGCCTTTCTCTGCACTACAGTTCCCTGCACCTAAGTCCAAGGTCTAGAACCGTAGGGAAGAGTGGGTCGAACCACTCAAGGGTAATTATTGCACGAAGCCTGGTAGGAGACCAGAACGAGCAAGCGAAACCCCCTACAGAGATGGCGACCGCGGCAGGACCTTGGCAGCAGGAATGTAGTTTGTTAGATCAGGGTTTGAATAAACGAAATGTGATGGATGAGAGAATAGCGGATTATTTTTTTGGGAAGGTAAACCTTACAAAACAGTGGATATCTGACCTATTGAGAGATAGGCGCCCGCTAGACGCAGCCATCAAGTGGACAGAAAGCAAAGAGCATAAGAAATCGGTAGAAAAGGCGGTCTGGCTGATGTGCTACAAGAAGCAAGTCCAGCTTTTGGACCAGGTCGTTGTAGCACAGATGGCCCAGATCAAAGGGCTACTAACAGAAGTAAAGGAAAATGTTGCGGGAGGTCAGAAACTGATTCAATCGCTTAACGCGCTGAATCAGGAACGACAATCCGTAACGCACCGCCTTGAGACCAGGATAGATTACTTGGAGTGTCAGGTCATTGAGGCCAAGGCCAGTGAAGGTAGAATGAGAGATAGGTGTTTCCGCCTAGCTAAGCAGGTAGCGACACAGGAGGAAAGTATTCTGGGAGCTAGGGCAGCATACAAGATGGCCACGGAGGATAGGTCTGAGAACACCGACCATAGCGCTTGCCAAAGGGAACTAGAGGAACTGAGAACGGCCCTAGCGAAGGCAAACGGCTTGGTGTGCCTCATAAACCCACCAGCGAGCCAGCTACTGTTAGCCAAGTAATCCAAAAGACCGATTCCGCAAGAGGCAGTTGGGGTACTAACCCCCGAGCCCTCGGCACCTCCCGCCTATACTGAGTCTTGGACTCCGGGGAAGGAAACGGAGAAGTCAGACACCGAGGTTCTTGAGGTAGAGCAACACCAGGTAGTAGAGTCGGGACCGGCACCGATGTGTCCCATGCGACACCGGAGGCTCGGTCTGGACCAGGATGGCGAGGACGGACCCCTCGTGAATCAGATCATAATGCCCCATAGCGCACGACAGTTAAGGGAAATGATCAGTCACATCCCAAAACTCTCCGAGTCAGGAGATCCCTCCGTACATTTTAGGGACGTGGAGCAAACCGCAGCAGTTAATGACTGCGACGGGGTTGAACAGTCCAAAATGCTGCTGTTCTCCCTGGACAGCTCGCTCCTCCAGTGTTTCCCTGATGAGAGCAAGAGAGGGCACAAGGCATATGAGGAGTTACGGGACGAGATCCTGGAGATTATAGGGGAGGGTGACGGAGCTCCGTTCCTCCGATTGGAAAGGACGGTACAGCTAGAGGGAGAACCCCCACGGGTTTTCGCCGGAAAGTTGTGGCCAGTGTATTGGCGTAGCTGCCCGGGCGGGCCGGACCTGAACGGGCTGAATAATGACCAAAAGGCTCATTGGCTCCGGTGCCTGGTCGCCAATTGCTTGCCACCAGTGAGGGAGCAGGCCAAAGCATGGTTTGACCCCACTATCCCCCGCTCCATGGAGGAAGTAGTACTTGATCAGCTCACGATAAGTTACAGGAACAACAAGAGTAGGGATGTGCCTTCCTCAAAGGGAAAGGTGCATGAGGCGAGGCCTGCAGCTCCTGCTAAAAAGGAATGGCATCAGGAGGGGAATCGCCCTCCCCAAGCCAAGAGCAGTTGTTACGGGTGTGGGAAGGAGGGTCATTGGCGCCGGGACTGTAAAAATCCCTGGAAGGATTTAAAGGGAAAAACTACCCCAGCACCAGCCCAAACCCAAGCCGTAGCTCCTGCCCCAGCACCAGGAGCGGGTGCGGTTGTGGATCCCGCTGCAATTGAGTCAATCATACAGACAATGCGGTCTCTGATGACCTCGCAGGGGAAAATAGCTGTCACCACCGGCGTTGGCGCTCCCGAAACTCCGATCGCTGTACCCAAGTGACTAGAGTCGGCACAGCCCGTCTACCTGTGTCTGCTCCGCTATGATGCATGGAGATGACCCCTCGTAGAGATGGAGGTAGAGGAGGTGAAGGAAATCAATCTGTTGGACACGGGAGCATCGTGCACTGTAATCCACGCAGATAACCCCACCGCCTCGCCTCTGTCCACCGGGGTCCCATATTGTCTGTTGGGCTTCACGGGCGAAGAACAGGCTGGCCCACATTCCCTTCCCCTCTCCGTTCGTTTAGGACCACTCCGCACCACGTGGAAGTGTATCCTGATGAAGTGGGGGGTGGGAGGTGTAACGGGAGTCCTGGGGTCTGATTTCTTGGTATCCCACGGGATCCACGTGGACCTGAGAAATCATTGTCTCTGGGGAGAGGGTACGAGTGTGAAGGAGATAGAAAGTGTTAAGGAAACCCCTACGAAGGCGCGGGTTGGCCGGCGAGAAGTAAAATTCTTGGGTCTAACCCTATGCGCTGGCGAGGGAACCGTAGACCAGGAGGATGAGCCGGAATCGGTGCAAAATCCGCCGGTCTGCGCCACTCGTACAGTAGAGGTGTCCCGACGCAAAAGGTGGTTTAACATGAAGACGTGTAAACTGTTTAAGCCGGGTGCACAAGGGCCAACAACAGGGGCCAAGTCTGAGGACAAAAATCCTCAGCCTGCGACAGAGTCACAGACCACACAGGCTGGAACTGTAGCCTGCGTGAAGGGAGGAGTCATCCCAATGAAGTGGGAGGTCTCCCCGCTAATTTGGGATTCGGACGAGGAACAGCCCGAACATCTCGACCCCGCCCTTGACCCGATCACGGAGGAGGAAGAATCAGAGGATGAAGATCCCACCCTCGACTCAAGCTTAGTGGAGGTAGGGATTGGGGGCAGAGATTCACCACCTGTAGGGACAGGTGAGGTGGGGTTGGATGCCACAAATCCCGGCCCCGGGGGGGCGGAGCCAGAGGAAAGGGAGCCGGAGCCGGCAGCTGTCGTGGGACCACAGGCTGTGATGGTGAAGGTCCCGACTCCCGGTCCGTCAGCCCTGGGAGCCTTGCCCAAGGCATCCCCTCGTAGGTCGACTCGAACGCCTCAGCCCAGAAAGCATTGGCCAAATTCTCCTTATTTCCCCCAACCTCGGTCCAGAGCAGCCCAGGAAAGGCACGGTTCCCGTTCAGCAACGACAGGCTGCAGGGGATCAAAGCCGAAGGTCAGTGCAGCCCCGCCACAGGGAGCGGCATGCTGCAACCCTCACAGGAATTAAGTAGGCCGCCCGAAGAAGGGCGGCGCTGTACATAGGTTTAGGTAATGATAAGTTAAGCTAGGTAATTATAATGATAGTTTAAGGTATGTAAAGTTTAAGAGGATGGGGATGTTTTAAAGGTAGTTTTCGAAGTTTGCCCAGTATGTGTGTTTGTTTGGAAGCGGGATCAAGGGACCCGCGCGTCCGTTTAATTAGGCCAGCACCTATTGGGAGCCTGGCGACATCCTCTTATTGATTACAGAAACCAGGGATACAATGCAAAGGATTCTTGTAGCGCTCGCGGCGATCGGGTGCGGCCTGGCCTACCGAGGCCACACCAAGGACGTCACCGTGTTCGGATGTTCCGCGGACACAGCCCCCATCGCGACGGATGGGACGGGGAAGTGAGAGGTTGAGGAAACCGCCACCTACTTCCACCAAGGGAGATGGCCAGGATGGCTGGGGATGAATTTACGGAATACTCCAGCAATTTCGGTTTTGCCTACCAAGAGACTTCATTATCGTGCCCTCGGGTGAGGATCCTTGCACCCAGAGTCAGCGTTACCGTGGGAAAGAGGATCTGTTTGGTGTGTAATGGGAACGTACCGCTAAGTAGATGGTGGTGGCTACGAAAGCTGGGAAAGGACATGAAGAACTCTACTATCGAGTGGGAGCGACTGGGTAACAATACCCATCGGACAATTACGGGGACTGGCGGACAATTACATGTGTGTTGGGACAAATGGTGGGAACCAGATGAAGGGATATATGTCTGTATGTGGGGTTCAAAACGCATTTGCCCCAAGGGCGTATCCATCTTTTTCCAGAGGCAGTGGCAGGATGAAGGGAAAGGGATGAGATGAGATGTCAGCACTCGGGCGTGCGGAGCCCCATTCTCCCCGATTCCGGTAAACGCCACTGAACTCATCACCCGCCCACGCAAGCCCCTGCCCACGATTCCGGTTGCGCTAGCCCAGAAGGAAGGGTGCCCCACCGCCACAAAGCGACCCGGGAACAGTTTAGTATTGGTACCCACCGGTCAGGTGCTGTACCAAGGGGTACACTACGCGGTGGCCTCAGTGATTTTAAACCTCACTGAGGTACGATTGCCGGAGTGGTGTCCCAAGGAGACGGAACAGTTGTACCAGGTCCTGTTAACCCGAATGTTCAGACAATTTTACGAGTTTGACTTTGCCGACACCGACAAGGCCAAATTATACACCACACCACAGGAAGTTTTGGATCGGGTAGGGAGGCAAAGAAGTGGTACTGTAAATGACATTTTCAATGCTTTTAACACCGGGACATCTGTTGTCAACGCTCTAGACAACGTGGAGCTGCAGACACAGATCAATGGTTTAAAAGCCCAGTTAAGGAACATACTGACTAACGAAAATAATGTAGTGGGTTCTGAGCTACTTGAGGACCAGGCCATGACACTACACTTAAAAGAAATAATTGCTGAGCTGGAGAAACACGCTAGAACGGTAAATGCACTCATTAGGTAGGATCGGAATGCGTCCGGTCCGGCTGCGCAGAACGAGGCCTGTGTGCTATACGGGGCGTGGGTACTGGGCGAGGGCCGCAGTAATCTGGAGGATTTAAAACAAGGTTTGGTCCCGCCCTGGATCAGCAACAAGCACTTGCAAGCGCTCCACCCTTTCGAGAACGCATTAAGTCCATGGCAGCTCAGACTAGCTGCAGAGGCGTACCCAGTCCCAGTGGACTGCAGACGCTCGAATCACACTATCATGGGAATAGTGGCAAGGATGCCGGTGTTAGGTCCCGCAGCAAAGCCCGCCCCGGTATACAGGGTGGAGAACATTGGAGTCATTCAGGGGGGTGCGCACATTCGTTACGCAGTGGTCCCACCTTATGTCATCAGATGGGAGCGTACGATGACAGGCACCAACCTCTCGGGGTGTCGAAGCCAGGGAGCACACATCATCCTGTGTCCCCAGCACTTGAATGCCTATTTGGAAACACAGTGCGGGTTCAGAGCCGCTAGCGCGAAGCCGATAAATTACACCATGGAGGCAATGGCAAAGGACCATGTGCCCCCGCAGGTGGCATATATCGGAGGTGGGACATACTGTGTCACCACTGCAGCGCTTCATTACCGCCACGGACAGCACGGGTGGTGTCCGGTCAGTGACAGCAGCTTCTGTTTTAAACCCAGGGCTGAAGTTCAAGTGGCACAACAACGGATTGTCCCCATTCCTGTACCTTCCACCGTTCACCTCACTGTAAAAGAGAATTTCACGGACTTGCAGCGATTCGTCGTGCATTTTGGTTATATCATTCCCCCTCTTCCCAAACACCTCACCAAGATTTTGAAAGCCGTTATAGTTTCACAGAAGCATTTTTACACACTGGAGCAGAAGACATTAGAGCTGGGGAAAGACATATTGGACATAGTCACCCCACCATGGTGGGATCTGTTCACTAATATAGAGATCCAGGCCTGGATTAGAATAGCATCCCACATCCTAGTAGTGTGTCAGGTTTTAATTGTAATATTCCTACTGTTCGTGCATTGCAAGAGAGGCAAACGCCTCCAGAGGCACGAGAACACAGGAGAATGGAGAGAACGCTATGTACGAGTGGGGGAAGAGGACACCCCAGTTTAAGCTGCTAAGTATTAAAAGTTAAAGCGTCCCTCCACTCTTGGTTTTAGCCACTGCATGATTTAAGTGTGTGAATACTGTTGTGTTATAGCCGTTGATAAGCTTTTCTGTTTTTTGATTAATAAAAGGTGTATGCAGGTGGTGTAAGGGGTATCGGCCCCTTCACATCTGAAAGATGAATGTGTTATAGTTTAAGGTAGTACTGCCTGTAAGATTCGAAATTTTCAGCAATAATCACGCAAGAAAACAGGATAAAATAAGACAGTTTATTGACCAAAGTAAGCTTGCACAGAAAAACCTTTGATAAAAGGGCATGCAAAATGGCCGCCGGGCCTCGTGATCAGTTTTCTGGACCGTTTGATTTCTGTTACTGCAAGCCAGACAGGCTTGTGGATTGAAGACAGTAAGCCCGCGAAAGCCAGTATCTGGGAACCGAAACTCAGGGAAACAGCATACATATTCAATGGATTCTAAGTACAGGATGGGGCCCATCAAGATATGGGCGGGCAATGCAAAAACACTTATACCCATTTATTGTACAAAGGAGAAACCGTTTAACAGCCATCAAGGAAAATCTCCGGACCGATCAATATGCGAACCGAGTCGCGGTGACAATGTAAAAGACATTAAAAGACATTATCGGCCAGGAAGGCCAGTTAAGTTATCACCAGCTCCCGTTACAAGACAAAGCGCCCCTGCAGAGATTTCTGCCCGCCAAAATTAATACAAAGACAGGACTATGATTTGGCGGGAGATAAGACTGTCCCAAAAGGGTATAACTATGGATTGAAAGTCCCTCAAAGTTATCGGAGTTATCGACGGAACGAACGGACGAACAAAGGACGGACGGTGATGGCTACACAGATCCAGGATCGGCGCCTCTTCTACCTCAGTAGCTTCGGAATCGATGAAGACGCTTCGTCTTTTTAAAGACGCTTCGGACGGACAATTTCGGTGAAAAGACAACGTGGTCGGTGTTCAGCCAGACAAGGCTCGGTGACGACGGGAAGACAACGAGGGTGGCCCGGGTACTGTGGTCGGGAGATCATCGACGACCCAGGCCGAAGGAGAAGAAACCCTCTGGAAAGCCACCGAGCCAGGCGGGAGCGAGAAAGGTCCTCGACATACCATTCGGCCAGAGACCTTCAGGTTCTCCCATTTGCATGCAGTTCTTCAACAGCTTTTAGCTGATCCAACCTAGACGAGCACTCATCGAGGCTGTGTCTACCCCACCACCTCGAGAGAGAGAGAGAGAATATCGACTGCGCCAGAAGTTTCCAAATCCACGTGACAACGGAAAGCGGTGCCAAAAAGGCTGCGAACCCCTTTTTCGCGATTTTGAGAGTGGTGAGCATGATCCCAAGTTCCTCAGGTCGAAACTTAGTTTAGGTATAGGGGAGGGAGTTAAGGGTAATCGTAATGTGTTTTCCCTTTTACAATGTGCCGTGTGTTCCCCATTTCCATAGAGTCAAGTTCATAAATTTGTGCATGATTGTAGTTACTTTAATCTGTGCCTATGACATGTATTTTGTAATGCTTCAAACTGTTTAAAAATAAAAGCATCCATTTTGTGCTATTCAACCTGGTCTATTGAGTCCTTTCTCTGCACTACAGTTCTCTGCATCTAAGTCCAAGGTCTAGAACCGTAGGGGGAGTGGGTCGAACCACTCAAGGGTAATTATTGCACAAAGCCTGGCAGGAGACCAGAACGAGCAAGAGAAACCCCCTACAGAAATGGCGACCGTGGCAGGACCTTGGCAGCAGGAAAGTAGTGTGTTAGATCAAGGTCTGAATAAACGAAATGTGATGGATGAAAGAATAGTGGATTATGTTTTTGGAAAAGTCAACCTCACAAAACAATGGATATCTGACCTATTAAGGGATAGGCGCCCGCTAGACGCAGCCATCAAGTGGACAGAGGGTAAAGAGCATAAGAAATCTGTAGAAAAGGCGGTCTGGCTGATGTGCTACAAGAAGCAAGTCCAGCTTTTGGACCAAGTCGTTGCAGCACAAACAGCCCAGATCAAAGGGTTGCTTACAGACGTAGAGGAAAAGGTTGCGGGAGGTCAGAAACTGATTGAATCGCTTAACGCGCTGAATCAGGAACGCCACTCCACAACTCGCTGCCACGAAACCCGGGTAGAGTATTTAAAATGTCAGGTCATTGAGGCCAAGGCCAGTGAAGGTAGAATGAGAGACAGGTGTTTCTGTCTAGCTAAGCAAATAGAGGCCCAAGAGGAAAAACTTCTGGGAGCCAGGGCAGCATATAAGATGGTCATGGAGGATAGATCTGAGAGCACCGACCACAGCGCTTGCCGCAGGGAGCAAGAGGACCTGAGAACGGCCCTAGCCAAGGCAAACGGGTTGGTGTGTCTCATAAATCCACCAGCGAGCCAGTTATTGCTAGCCAAGGAATCCAAAAGACCGATTCCACAAGAGATAGTTCGGGAACCAACCCCCGAACCCTCTGCGCCTCCTGCTTATGATGAGTCTTGGACTCCGGGAAAGGAGACGGAGACGGTAGATGAAGAGATTCTTGAGGTAGAGCAACACCAGATAGTAGAGTCGGGGCCGGTGCCGATGTGTCCAACTAGACACCGGAGGCTCGGTCCGAATGAAGACAATGGCGAGGACGGACCCCTTGTGAATCAGATCATAATGCCCCACAGTGCACAACAGCTGAGGGCAATGATAAGTCACATCCCAAAACTCTCCGAGTCAGGAGATCCCTCCGTCCATTTTAGGGACGTGGAGCAGACCGCAGCAGTTAATGACTGCGATGGGGTTGAACAGTCTAAAATGCTGCTGTTCTCCCTGGACAGCTCGCTCCTCCAGTGTCTCCCTGACGAGAGCAAGAGAGGGCACAGGGACTATGAGTTGTTACGGGACGAGGTCCTGGAGATTATAGGAGAGGGTGACGGAATTCCGTTCCTCCGTTTAGAAAAGACAGTGCAGCTAGAGGGAGAACCCCCACGGGTCTTCGCCGGAAGGTTGTGGCCCGTGTATCGGCGCAGCTGCCCGGGAGGGCCGGAATGGAACGCGCTAAATGATGAACAAAGGGCTCATTGGCTCCGGTGCCTGGTAGCAGGTTGCTTGCCAATAGTGAGGGAGCAGGCCAAAGCATGGTTTGACCCCACTAACGCCCGCTCCACGGAGGAACTAGTACTTGATCAGCTCACGATCAGTTATAGGAACAACAAGGGTAGGAAAACGCCTGTTTTAAAAGGAAAGGTGCATGAGGTGAGGCCCGCAGCTTCTGCTAAAAAGGAATGGCATCAGGAGGGAAATCGCCCTCCCCAAGCCAACAGCAGTTGTTGCGGGTGTGGGAAGGAGGGTCATTGGCGCAAGGACTGTAGAAATCCATGGAAGGATAAGAGAGAAAGAGCGTTCGCCGCAGCCCAAGCCCGAGCCCAAGCCCAAGCCCAGACCGCTGCCCCAGCACCAGTCCAGAACCCAACCGTAGCCCCTGCCCCAACAACAGGGGGTGGTGCGGTTGTGGATCCCGCTGCAATCGAGTCAGTCTTGGAGACTATGCGGTCTCTGATGACCTGGTAGGGGAAGGTAGCGGTCGCCAACAGCCCTATCGCTCCCGAGACCCCAACCGAAACACCTAAATGACTGACGCCTGCGCAGCCCGTCTACCTGTGCCCGCTCCGCTATGACGCCTGGAGAAGACCTGTGGTGGAGATGGAGGTGGAAAGACAAAAGGGTAGTTACCTGCTGGATACGGGAGCTTCGTGTACCGTGATCCACACAGATAAACCTTTTGCCTCACCTCTGTCCGCCCAGGCTCCATACTTAGTAGCGGGTTTCACAGGCAGAGAACAGGCTGGCGCGTACTCCATCCCGCTCTCCATTCATCTGGGAGCACTCCACACCACATGGACATGTATCCTATTGAAGCGGAGTGAGGGGGGTGGAAAAGGCATCCTCGGGGCTGATTTCTTGGTGGAACACGGGATCCTCGTGGACCTGAGAAATCACTGTCTCTGGGGAGCCGAGAGCGGTTTAGGTCAGGTAGTCGTAATCCCAGGGAGGGCAGAAAAGGGGGCCCTGTGCACCATGAAGCCATCAGGAGGTTACGATCTCGAGCTCATGGTAGCGAACGTCCCAACGGACTTGCAGGCGTGTGTGTCGGAAAATCAGACCGCGTTCGCCACCCACAAGCACGACTGTGGGAGAGTCACTGGGTTTGAAGTCAGCGTAGACGGGGACCCCATGATCCGACCCCAAAAGCAGTATAATTTCCCCAAGGAGGCAGAACCCGACATGGAGACCGCAATATCTTCATTGGTGCAGCAGGGCGTATTGAGAACAATAGCCACTCACGTGAACTCCCCATTATGGCCGGTAAAGAAGCCGGACAATTCGTGGAGAGCCACGGTGGACTACAGAGTCCTCAATAGTAACATCCCAGCCTGCGCACCCACGGTAGCAGCAGTTGCAGACCTAATAGGGAGTATTCCAGCATCGGCGACCACGTTCACGGTGCTGGACATCTCGAACGGTTTCTGGTCCATTCCGCTGCGGCGGGAGGATCAGTACAAGTTTGCCTTTACTTTCAAAGGGCAACAGTACACTTGGAACTGCTTGCCACAGGGTTTTCACAACAGCCCCAGCATTTGCCATCAATGCATGGCGGGGAGTTTAAAAGAGTTTAGCCAGCCCAACCAGATAGTACAGTATGTGGACGACCTACTCCTGTTCACGGACACAAGGGAGGAGCACGGCCCACTATTAGCCGAATTGTTGGAACTGTTAGAAAGGAAGGGTTTCAAAGTAAACCCGAAGAAAGCACAGATCGGCCAGCAGGAAGTCAAATTCCTGGGTCTGGCCATCCGCGCTGGTGAAAGAGCCATAGATAAGGCCAGAAGGGAATCAATACAAGATCTGCCGATCCCCAACACAGTAACGGGCGTAAGATCCTTTTTGGGATTGACCGGGTACTGCAGAGATTTCATCGAGGACTGTGCTGCCACAGCAGCCCTGCTACTTCGACTCTTACACAAGGGAGTCGAGTGGTCTTGGGATGAGGGGTGCCAGGCAGCATTCGAGAAGTTGAAAAGAGATCTGCAGACCGCGCCAGCTCTAGGGGCCATAGATGGGGGAGAGGAGTTCTTCCTGGAGGTAGCCGCTAGTGGGGACAGCCTGAGCGCCGTGTTGCTCCAGGAGCGGCATGGCAAGCTGAGACCGGTAGTTTATTCCTCCAGGGTGCTCACGGATGTAGAGAGGAGTTTCTCCAATTGCGAACGGCATCTCCTGGCCATGCATTGGGCTGTGAACAGATCAGTGATCTTCACAGGAACCTCTCCCATCACGCTCCTCACCCATCACACCCCCACAAAGATGCTTCTGGATGGAAGGATTAAGGATGGGACCGTAAGCAGCGCTCGGATTGCGCGCTGGACCCTTCTCCTTTCCCAGATGGATCTCAAAGTTAAAGGCCTCTGCGCGCCAAGGCTCGCAGCCAACATGGCATATCCCGGGGCAGCCCATCGGTGTTCCGTAGAAGGGGTATGGGAGGTCAACATAGGTTTACGGGCCGGGATACACCCCACAGGCCGCGAAATCTACGTAGACGGTTCTAGCACTGTATCTGCTGGCGAACGACTCACAGGGTGTGGAGTTTATGACCCTGCGGCAAACATTGCCCTGGCAATTAAGCTCCCCAGCACTATGAGCGCACAGCAGGCTGAACTGTCCGCGGTGGCGTACGTGGTTACCCACCCCGAGATTTTCCCAGCCCCATACACGATTTGCTCAGACAGCATGTTCACATGCAATTCGTGTACAGAGTACCTCGCCATCTGGTCCCGACGCGGATATACGTCCGCGGACGGGCGGCCTTTAACAGTTAAGCCCTTGCTAGAAAAGATCCTGGCAGCTGTGGGAGAGGAAGGGGAGGTGTTCATCCATAAGGTGAAGGCTCATTCCACCACAGAACCCCGCAGTCAGGGCAACCAGCAGGCGGATGCGCTAGCCAGGGAGGGTGCCCGCAACGGCATTCTCTGGGACCCCTATGAACCCGGACCCGTGGCGGCGATCCAAGGCAGGGAGGGAATTCCAGGGAACACAGGGGTGACACCGCCCTCAGACCTAAAGACCGTCCAAACCCTGGATCCCGCCCTAAAAACAGTCCTAAAAGCCATCACAGAAGGCAAGCAGGTAGAGGGTCCGTACAGTACGGCAGCCCTCACAGTCAAAGAAGGCACGCTGTTCCGAGAGGAGCAGTGGGTTGTGCCGCAGCAGCACCGGAGGGAATACCTGCAACTGGCCCACGAGGGTCCAGGGGCGGGACACCCCAGGCCTGAGGTTACCTGGCAGCGGGTAGAGCAGGCGGGATGGTGGCCGGGACTTCGGGACGATGTCCGCGAATTCTGCACAAGCTGTCTTGTGTGCGCTGCAAACAACCCAGACCCCCACAAAAGGAAGGTGCCCATGGGGCACATCAGGAGGGTAGAGGGACCACGGCAGTCATTTCAGGTCGACTACATAGGGCCCCTGCCCGCCACCCAGGGAGGATATAAGTACTGCCTTGTCCTGGTAGATGTGTTCACCAAATGGGTAGAAGCTTTCCCGTACAGAACAGCTACGGCACTGGGCACTGCTAAGATCTTGATTGGGAAGTGTTCTCACGGTGGGGACTCCCCCGTTTTGTAGAGTCCGACCAAGGGAGTCAGTTCACCGGTCAAGTAATGCAGAACGCCCTCATGCTCTTGGGCATTGAGGGGAAGTGGCACGTAGCATACAATCCCCAGTCATCCGGGATTGTTGAACGCATGAATCGGACCCTCAAGGAAAAGCTGAGGAAAGAGACAATGGGCTCGCCCCAGAAATGGGTGGAGGTCCTGCCTTTAGTCCTCATGGGGATCCTAGCCAGCCAGTCCAAAAGTACGGGGTACTCCCCGCATGAATTAATGACTGGAAGGATCATGCGAACACCCACCCATGTACTAGCCCCGGTGCTCACTGAGGGCCAGCTCCGAGAGGTGAAACGAGACAAATTCGTCCAAACCCTTTTGGAGCGCCTGAAACAGATTTATGGGCAGGCGGCTGGGAACATGGGAAGACAGCACCAGGGAAATAGACTGTTACTGGAACCTCGTAAGCAACAAGAGTGGGTAGTCGGAGACCAGGTCATGGTCCGAAACTACGCCAGAGTAGGGAGTTTTGAACCATTGTACATGGGGCCTTACAGCATTGTAGACAAGGCCAGCCCCATGGTTTATGCAGTGAAGGTGCCCCGACGTACCAAATGGTTTCACATCAACCAGTGTAAACTGTTTAAATCGGGTGCACAAGGGCCATCAAAGGGGACCAGGTCTGAGAACAAAGATCATCAGCCTGTAACAGAGTCACAGACAACACAGGCTGGAACAGTAGCCTGTTTGAAGGGAGGGGCCACCCCATCGGAGTGGGAGGTCTCCCCTCTAGATTGGGATTCGGACGAGGAAGAGCCCGAACAGCTCGACCTCGCCTTAGACCCAATCAAGGAGGAGGAAGAGTCAGAGGACGACGATCCCGCCCTCGACTCAAGCTTGGGGGAGGTAGGGAATGGGGGCGGAGACTCACTACCTGTAGGGACAGGTGAGGTGGAGTCGGAAGCCACAAATCCCGACCCCGGGGGGGCGGAGCCGGAGGGAGGGGAGCTGGAGCCGGCAGCTGTGGAGGAACCACATGCTGTGACGGTGACAGTCCCGACCCCCGGGCCATCAGCCCCGGGAGCCCCACCCAAAGCAGCCCCTCATAGGTCGACTCGAGTGCCCCAGCCCAGAAAGTTTTGGCCAGATTCTCCCCATTTTTCCCAACCTCGGTTTAGAGCAGCCCCAGGAAGGCATGGTTCCCGTTCAACAGCGACAGGCTGCGGGGGATCAAAGCCGAAGGCCAGTGCAGCCCCACCGCAGGGTGTGGCATGCTGCAGCCCTCACAGGGATTCAGTAGGCTGCCCCGCGGAGGGCGGCGCTGTACATAAGTTAAGTTAGGTAAATATGATGATAGTTTAAGGAATATAAAGTATACGGTGTTAAGGTATGTTAAGAGTATGATTTTGAAGTCTGCCCGGTATGTGTGCTTGTTTGGGAGCGGGGTCCAGGAACCTGCGCGTCCATTTAATTAGGCCAGCACCTATTGGGAGCCCGGCTACATCATTTTATTGGTTACAGAAACCTGGGATATGATGAAAGGGATTCTCATCGTGTTCGTGGCGATCGGGTGCGGGTGGGCTTACCGAGGCCGCACCAAGGACGTCATCATCTTCGGGTGTTCCGGGGACACGGCCCCCATCGCAACGAATGGGACAGGGGAGCGAGAGGTTGAGGAAACCGCCACCTACTTCCACCAGGGGAGATGGCCAGGTTGGCTGGGGACGAATTCTACGGAATACTCCAGCAATTTCGGTTTTGCCTACCAAGAGACTTCGTTAACGTGCCCTCGGGTGAGGATCCTTGCACCCAGAGTCAGCGTTACCGTGGGAAAGAGGATCTGTCTGGTGTGTAATGGGAACGTACCACGAAGGCGATGGTGGTGGCTGCGAAAGCTGGGAAAGGACATGAGGAACTCTACGGTCGAGTGGGAGCGACTGGGTAATAATACCCATTGAACTATTACAGGGACTCACGGACAATTACGTGTGTGTTGGGACAAATGGTGGGAACCAGATGAAGGAATATATGTCTGTATGTGGGGTTCAAGACACGTTTGCCCCAAGGGCGCATCCATCTTCTTCCAGAGGCAGTGGCAGGATGAAGGAAAGGGGATGAGATGGGATGTCAGCACTCGAGCGTGCGGAGCCCCATACTCCCCTATTCCGGTAAACGCCACTGAACTCATCACCCGCCAACGCAAGCCCCTGCCCACGCTTCCGGTAGCACTAGCCCAGAAAGAAGGGTGCCCAACCACCACCAAGGGACCCGGGAACGGTTTAGTATTGGTACCCACCGGTCAGGTGCTGTACCAAGGGGTACACTACGTGGTGGCCTCAGTGATTTTAAACCTCACTGAGTTACGATTGCCAGAGTGGTGTCCCAAAGAAACGGAACAATTATATCAGGTCCTGTTAACCCGAATGTTTAGACAGTTTTACGAATTTGATTTTGCCGACATCGACAAAGACAAATTATACACCACACCACCAGAAGTTTTGGATCGAGTCGGGAGGCAAAGAAGGGGTACAGTAAATGACATATTCACTGCTTTTAATACCGGGACATCTGTCATCAACGCTCTAGATAACGTGGAGCTGCAGACACAGATCAACGGTTTAAAAGCCCAGTTATGGAACATACTGACAGACGAAAGTAAGGTAGTGGGTTCTGAGTTACATGAGGACCAGGCCATGACACTACACTTTAAGGAAATAATAGCTGAGCTGGAGAAATTCGCGAGAACGGTAAATGCGCTCATTAAGGAGGATCGGAATGCGTCCGATCAAGCTGCGCAAAACGAGGCCTGTGTGCTATACGGGGCGTGGTTACTGGGCGAGGGTCGCAGTAATCTTGAGGATTTAAAACAGGGTTTGGTCCCGTCCTGGATCAGCAACAAGCACTTGCAAGCGCTCCACCCTTTTGAGAATGCATTAAGCCCATGCCAGCTCAGACGAGCTGCAGAAGCGTACCCAGTCCCAGTGGACTGCGGACCTTCGAATCATACTATCATGGGAATAGTGGTAAGAATGCCGGTGTTGGGTCCCGCAGCAAAGCCCGCCCCGGTATACAGGGTGGAGAACATTGGAGTCATTCAGGGGGGCGCACACATTCGTTACGCAGTGGTCCCGCCTTACGTCATCAGATGGGAGCATACGATGACAGGCACCGACCTCTCGGGATGTCGGAGCCGGGGAGCACACATCATCCTTTGTCCCCAGCACTTGAATGCCTTTTTGAAACCACAGTGCGGGTTCAGAACCGCTAGCGCGAAGCCGATAAATTGCACCATGGAGGCAATGGCAGAGGACCATGTGCCCCCACAGGTAGCATATATCGGGGGTGGGACATACTGCGTCACCACTGCAGCGCCTCACTACCGCTACGGACAACACGAGTGGTGTTCGATCAGTGATAGCAGTTTCTGTTTCAAACCAAGGGCCGAGGTTCAAGTGGCACAACAACGAATTGTCCCCATTCCTGCACCCTGCACCATTCACCTCACTGTCAAAGAGAATTTCACAGACTTGGAACGATTCGTCGCGCATTTTGGTTATGTCATTCCCCCTCTTCCCGAACACCTCACCAAGATTTTAAAAGCTGTTATAGTTTCACAGAAACATTTTTACACACTGGAGCAGAAAACTTTAGAGATAGGAAAAGACATATTGGACATAGCCATCCCACCATGGTGGGATTTGTTCACTAACATAGAGGTCCCGGCCTGGATTAGAATAGCATCCCACATCCTAGTAGTGTGTCAGGTTTTAATTGTGATATTTTTGCTATTCGTGCATTGCAAAAGAGGCAAACGCCTCCAGAGGCACGAGAACACAGGAGAATGGAGAGAACGCTATGTGCGAATGGGGGAAGAAGACACCCCACTTTAAGTTGCTAGTATTGAAGGTTAAGCGTCCCTCCATTTTTAGATTTTTGCCATTTGCGTGTTTTTGTTTTGAGAATATGAATATTGTTATGTTATTAGTCGTTCTTAAGTTTGGATTAATAAAAGGTGTATGCAGGTGGTGCAAGGGGGTATCAACCCCTGCACATCTGACAGATGAATGTGTTATAGTTTAAGAAATGCTGCCTATGATTGTCCAAATGTGCAAAAGGTAATTTTCGTTTTTTTCGGAAACGGGAACTGCATGTGTCGTGAGCGTCATAGATAGTTAAGTGCCAGGAATGTTTGGATGTGGGGAATCAGGGAAAATTCACTCACCAAGGATTAGTGATACCTCTAGCAAGCTATCAGTATCACAGGGGGGCCTGTAAGATTCGAAATTTTCAGCAATAATCACGCAAGAAAACAGGATAAAATTAGACAGTTTATTGACCAAAGTAAGCTTGCACAGAAAAACCTTTGATAAAAGGGCATGCAAAATGGCCGCCGGGCCTCGTGATCAGTTTTCTGGACCGTTTGATTTCTGTTACTGCAAGCCAGACAGGCTTGTGGATTGAAGACAGTAAGCCCGCGAAAGCCAGTACCTGGGAACCGAAACTCAGGGAAACAGCATACATATTCAATGGATTCTAAGTACAGGATGGGGCCCATCAAGATATGGGCGGACAATGCAAAAACACTTATACTCATTTATTGTACAAAGGAGAAACCGTTTAACAGCCATCAAGGAAAATCTCCGGACCGATCAATATGCGAACCGAGTCGCGGTGACAATGTAAAAGACATTAAAAGACATTATCGGCCAGGAAGGCCAGTTAAGTTATCACCGGCTCCCGTTACAAGACAAAGCGCCCCTGCAGAGATTTCTGCCCGCCAAAATTAATACAAAGACAGGACTATGATTTGGCGGGAGATAAGACTGTCCCAAAAGGGTATAACTATGGATTGAAAGTCCATCAAAGTTATCGGAGTTATCGACGGAACGAACGGACGAACAAAGGACGGACGGTGACGGCTACACAGATCCAGGATCGGCGCCTCTTCTACCTCGGTAGCTTCGGAATCGATGAAGACGCTTCGTCTTTTTAAAGACGCTTCGGACGGACAATTTCGGTGAAAAGACAACGTGGTCGGTGTTCAGCCAGACAAGGCTCGGTGACGACGGGAAGACGACGAGGGTGGCCCGGGTACTGTGGTCGGGAGATCATCGACGACCCAGGCCGAAGGAGAAGAAACCCTCTGGAAAGCCACCGAGCCAGGCGGGAGCGAGAAAGGTCCTCGCCATACCATTCGGCCAGAGACCTTCAGGTTCTCCCATTTGCATGCAGTTCTTCAACAGCTTTTAGCTGATCCAACCTAGACGAGCGCTCATCGAGGCTGTGTCTACCCCACCGCCTCAAGAGAGAGAGAATATCGACTGCGCCAGAAGTTTCCAAATCCACGTGACAACGGAAAGCGGTGCCAAAAAGGCTGCGAACCCCTTTTTCGCGATTTTGAGAGTGGTGAGCATGATCCCAAGTTCCTCAGGTCGAAACTTAGTTTAGGTATAGGGGAGGGAGTTAAGGGTAATCGTAATGTGTTTTCCCTTTTACAATGTGCCGTGTGTTCCCCATTTCCATAGAGTCAAGTTCATAAATTTGTGCATGATTGTAGTTACTTTAATCTGTGCCTATGACATGTATTTTGTAATGCTTCAAACTGTTTAAAAATAAAAGCATCCATTTTGTGCTATTCAACCTGGTCTATTGAGTCCTTTCTCTGCACTACAGTTCTCTGCATCTAAGTCCAAGGTCTAGAACCGTAGGGGGAGTGGGTCGAACCACTCAAGGGTAATTATTGCACAAAGCCTGGCAGGAGACCAGAACGAGCAAGAGAAACCCCCTACATGCCTATGATTGTCCAATTGTACACAAGGTAATTTTTCTGAAATGGGAACTGCATGTGTCGTGAGGGTCATAGATAGTTAATTACCAGGAATGTTTGGATGTGAGGAATCGGGGAAAATTTGCTCACCAAGGGTCAATTGATACTTTAAGCAAGCTATCAGTATCACAGGAGGGACTGTAAGATTCGAAATTTTCAGTTATTAATCACGCAAGAAAATAGGGTTAATAAGACAGTTTATTGACCAAAGGAAGCTTGTACAGAAAAACCTTTGATAAAAGGGCATACAAAATGGCCACCGGACCTCGTGATCAGTTTCTGGGACCATTGATTTCTGTTACTGCAAGCCAGACAGGCTTGTGGATTGAGGACAGTAAGCCCGCGAAAGCCAGTATCGGGAAACCGAAACTCATGGAACTGAGCATACATACTAATTAGATTCTAAGTACAGGACAGTTTTGGGTAACAGGATGAGGCCCATCAAGAAATGGGCGGACAATTGAACGAACACTTAAACCCATTTACTGTACAAAGGAAAACCGTTTAACAGCCATCGAGGGCAATCTCCAGACCGATCAATATACGAACCGAGTTACGGTGACAAAGTAAAAGACATTATCGGCCCAGGAAGGCCAGTTAAGCTATCACCGGCTCCCGTTACAAAGACAAAGCACCCCTGCAGAGAATTCTGCCCGCCAAAATTATTACAAGGACAGGACTATGATCTGGCAGGAGATAAGACTGTCCCAAAAAGGTATAACTGGATTGAAAGGTCCATCAGGACGCTACGCTTCACTTCACGATTCACTTCGGTACGCTTCATAGCTTGGCTTCACTTCACGCTTCGGAACTTCTACAGTAGCTTCACTTCGGTTTTCATTTCTTCAACGCTTCGGGACAGACTCTTCGGTTAAGGCAGCACTTCGGCTTCGGAACGTGGTCGGTGTTCGGCCAGGCAAGGCTCGGCCACGATGGGAAGACGACGAGGGTGGCCTGCGTACTTTTGTCGGGAGATCATCGACGACCCAGGCCGAAGAAGAAGACACCCTCAGAAGGACAATCATTATGACTGTATAAAAGGACACTCCGGGCCTAGCACTCCAGTGCCTCAACATCCCATTCGGTAACGGACCTTCCATGTGCATCCATTTCTACAACATCACATCGGTAGCAGAGTCTCCATGTGCATCCAGTTCTTCGGCAGCCTTTCAGTAAAGGTAACACAGGTTTAACGGATTTCATCCATGACGAGCGCTCATCAAGGCTGTATCTGCTGCTTCACCGCGTAAGGAAAACCAAACTGCGCCAGAAGTTTCCAAATCCACGTGACGACGGAAAGCTGTGCCAAAAAGGCTGCGAACCCCCTTTTCGCGAATCTGAAAGTGGTGAGCATGATCCCGAGTTCCTCAAGTCGAAACTTAGTTTAGGTCTAGGGGAGGGGTATAAGTGTAATCGTAATGTGTTTCCCCTTTTACGATGTGCCGTGTGTTTTCCATTTCCATAGAGTTAAGTTTATAGATATGTGCATGCTTGTAGTTACTTTAATCTGTGCTTATGACATGTATTTTATAATGCTGCAAACTGTTTAATAATAAAAGCATCCATTTCGTGCTATTCAACCTGGTCTATTGAGTCTTTCTCTGCACTACAGTTCCCTGCGCCTAAGTCCAAGGTCTAGAACCGTAGGGAAGAGTGGGTCGGACCTCTCAAGGGTAATTATTGCACGAAGCCTGGTAGGAGACCAGAACGAGCAAGAGAAACCCCCTACAACTGGATAAACGTTGATCCACTTTGAGTGAGCGTCAACCAGCACCAAAAACATTTTGCCTATAAAAGTTCCCGCATAGTCTATGTGAATTCTCCTCCAGGGTTTGCTGGGCCACTCCCAAGGATGGAGTGGTGTCCCGGCAGGTGCTTTCCTCTTTTCCTGACATATAGTGCATGACTTTACCTTTGACTCAATTTCAGCATCCAAGTTAGGCCACCACAGGTAGCTCCTAGCCAGTACTTTCATTCTAGTCATTCCTGGGTGCGATTGATGCAACTGTTCCATCAAAGTAGAGCGTCCCCGCTCTGGGACTATGATGCACACATCCATCTTGGACACTGAGCTCGTGCTGTCTCTGTCTGTACAGCACGAACTCCGGTCCCTCACGGTGATCTGGCCAGCCTTTCAACACATACTCACGGACCCTTGACAGAACGGGGTCCTTGGCTGTCCAGCCCTGGATTTGCGCTGAAGTCATCAGGGGACTGATCTCCTGATCCAGCATCAGGACGTGCTCCTCAGGGGAAGTACTGCGAGGAGATTTTGAGAGGGGCAGGCGGCTGAGAGCATCCGCGTTCCTGTTTTCCTTGCCGGCTCTGTACGTGATTACATATTCATAGGCTCTTAGTATTACTGCCCATCTCATTATTCTCTGTGATGCCATTTGAGGCACTGCTTTCATCTCATTCAGTAAGCTAATAAGAGGCTTGTGGTCAGTACTGATTACAAACTTCCTCCCACATATGTACTTATGGAATCTCTTTACTCCAAATATAATGGGCAACCCCTCTTTATCAAGCTGTGAATAGTTCTTTTCTGCAGCTGTGAGCGTGCGTGAAACAAACCCGATGGGCCTTTCTGCTCCATCTGGCATGCGGTGGGCCAACACTGCCCTCACTCCATAGGGTGATGCATTGCAGGAAATTATCAGCTCCTTCTTCTTGTCATAATGCACTAACACCCTGCTGGACTGAAGTAGCTCCTTTGGCTGCTTAAACACTTTCGCTTGCTCTGGCCCCCAACGCCATGGCTCCTCCTTTCTCAGCAGTATGTGCAGGGGTGCCAGCAGCATCGATACGTTTGGAAGAAACCGGTTATAATAATTCAGGAGCCCTAGATAGGCTTTCAGTTCAGTCACTGAGGTGGGTGCTGGTGCATCCTGCACTGCCCGCACTTTCCCTGGTAATGGATGGAGGCCTGTGGCATCCACCCGATGTCCCAGGAATGTAACTTCCTTCTCCATGAAACTACACTTACTCCGTTTCAGGCATAGCCCCGCCTCTTTCAGCCGCTGTAGCACTTTGTCCAGTGTTTTTAAGTGATCCTGATTGTCACTTCCTGTTAGCAGAATATCATCTAATACACGGCCACCTTTGGAATGCCCTGCAGAATGCCTTCCATAGTCCGTTGGAATATTGCTGGGCTAGAACTGACACCAAATGGTAACCTGGCATACGTGAACAGCCCCTTGTGCGTGTTCACCGTGACAAACTTTATTGATTCTTCATCTAGCAATATCTGCTGATACACATGGCTCATGTCCTGTTTGCTGAATCTTTCTCCCCCAGCGAGCGATGTTAACATGTCCTCCATTCTCGGAATGGGGTACTGTTCCAGTGATGATACTCTTATAGTATCTTATGGTAACTTATAGTCATCACACACCCTTACGTTACTGTCGGGCTTCAATACTGGGACTATTGGTGCTGCCCAGTCTGAAAATTTCACTGGTTCTATTACTTTGTCCTTTAGCAGGCAATCTAGTTCTGCCTCAACCTTGGTTTTTATTACAAAAGGTACTGGCCTTGGTTTAAAGAAACGAGGCGTGGCATCACTGGCTACATGAATCTTGGCTGTGGCTCCCCTTAAGGTGCCCCGTTCATCCTTGAACACTAACTCATGCTTCATCAGCACTTCTTGCAGTGCCTCTGTACTGTCCTCCATTTTATTCATTGCCTGCCAGTCCACACTCAACTCACTGATCCACCCTCGCCCTAATAGGTTTGGCCCTAACCCTGCTACCACTACCACCATAAGCTCTTTGGTGACTCCTTTGTGTTCCACTTGTACTTCGGCCGCCCCCAAAATGCCCACCTTCTGTCCTGTGTAGGTTTTGAGACTAATGGGGCATGTACCTAGCTCTGGTACTTTTGCTTCCCCCCATAGCTTGGCGTACTCAGTCTGCGACATTATGGTTACACTACATCCGGTGTCAATCTCAAACTTTACTTGACCTCCGTTCACTATCAAATACTGAGTGAGAGGAGGTACGTTGGGCCTTGAAGTGTCTATACTGTATATAGTGAAAACCTCCTCACTAGACTCACTGGACTCTTCCTCCTCTTGTATGTAATTTACCCGCTTTGTGTACTTCTCCCTCCCCCCTTTAGCATGCTTTGCCCCTTTAGCACTGCTTCTCTCACTCACTGCCCTTTTACAGACTTTCTTTAAGTGCCCTATTTTTCCACAATTGTGGCACTTTGTCTTTGCAAACCTGCAGTCCTTTGCATAATGGCTCATCCCGCCACATCGGTAGCAATCCCCAACCCCGACTGGTGGACTTTTCGCGCCAGCTTCCATCTTGAAAACAGCTCCTCCCATTGGTTTACTCCATTTCTCCTTGCTCATACTGTTTAAGTCCTTAATGTCCTTGTTAGCCGTCTCCATGGCTTGTGCTTTTTTAAGTGCCATCTCAAACGTTAATCCTTCTTCTGACAGCAACCTTTGCTGTATACTGTCGTCGTTAACTCCGCATACTAGTCTGTCCCTTAACATGACTGTGAGCGCATTTCCAAAATTACAGTCCTGTGCGAGCTTCCGAAGCTCCTCCACATACTCAGTAATGCTTTCTTCCGGCCTCCTAATCCTCGAATTGAATTTCCATCTCTGTACTATTTCACTAGGTTTCGGATTGAAATGATTCTTTAGTAGACTCACCAACTCGTCAAAAGATTTTTCTCCTGGCCGCTCCGGGCTCAGCAGATTCCTCATTCATGTATAGGTTTGCGCTCCCACACAACTCAGTAAAATGGCCCTTTTCTTTTCAGCACTGTCCACCTCATTTGCCATAAAGAAATGGCTCAGTATTTCACAATACTCCTCCCAAGACTGCGACTTGCTGTCAAAAGGTGCCACGGAGCCTACCGTTCCTGCCATCCTTGGAGTCCAGTCACTTCAGCCAAAAAATCAAACTCCATTTCGACTCCCGCGGCCTAGCCCCGTGCTTTTCCGACTAGTTTGCTAACCAACCCGAGCACCTCTTCCAAATACTCCAAAACTCTTCCGTCCTTTATTCTCGTCGCCATATGTGGTATCTTGAGGTGGCCATAGATGGAGACAGACACAGGTTAACTCCTTAACATAGTTTAATCAACACTTGCACATAAAAGCTTCTGCCATGAGGCAGCAAAAACAAAGAGTACAACGAGTACAGATCAGACTTAACTCAGGAGAGCAATTGCCACAGCACCACCTGGTGGATCTAGATACTCATAACCTCCCAGGTTACTAAACTAATAAAACTTTTACTATATTCTCAGTTCCATCTCAGTCTAGAGTTTCTCCAAATTCGAATCTAACCGTTGGTGTCAGAAATGGGATACTGGGTGTGCAGGACGCAGGTAGGACGTAAGGTCCGTGGGACGGTATGAGTCCGTAGGGGTTGTGAGGGGAACCCCGACATAGAAAAAATGAGTCAGGGATTAGCCCTGTAACTCTGCAGCAGGGGTGGACCTGAAAGTAAGGGCCCCTGGGTAACGCCCTCAAGATGAGTCGCTCTCGCCACAGACCTCACCTGCCACAGTATTAAATTATGCACATAGTTAAATTACTCCCGACGGAGGCCACAGATTGATGGAATTGACTAGACCTGCATGTGTATTTATAATTTAGAGTATAAGGTGTTACGTTTATGCCGTTTAAAGTATAAGATTAAAATGAAGTAAGATAGAGCATAAGGATGTGTGTGGTGATTAGACATGAGTGACAAGGGAAAACCTCTTTCACCGGACGTCCCCGCTATGGCCACCAGTGTCAATGTTGTAAAACCGGGCCCAAGAGGCTAATCTGAAATACCAGAGCAAAATGATTAAGAATGGATGGAAAGAAACTAGTCCATTAGCTGATCAAAAAAAGTGGTGGGCGGAACAAAAGGAGGCTAAGCAAGCTAACTACGGGGCGGTTTTGTGTGCTAGTTGGTTAGATCAGATGGGTCCCATAATTGTGGATAAAAGGGGAAGACCGTCTCCACTGCAGGACTTTTTGAGACCTGTTCATGAGGCTAAAGTTCGAGTTAGTAGTCTCCTGCACCTGGAGCCGGTGGGGGCTCAGGATGTAGATGACCTAAAGGATTGGTTGGGAATTGTCAAGGCCATGGAAGCCCAACAGCATGAGACTATACAACCTATGTGCCCCCCCGAATATAACCGTATCTGCCCTTCAGCATCGCCTCAATCTGGGGCCGGGAAATCCAAACCCATGGCTGGCCACCGTCCGGATGAATCCGGGAGTTAATGCCAACAAAGATCTCATTCCCGATTTAAAGCGATACAACCCCAATGTTGATGTATGGGCAAAAATATGAAGTGCCGCTCGACACTTCAATTTATCCATACAAGATGTGAAAGATCTTGTGAAAGGTAAAATGTCCCTCCACGGGGCTCTGGGAGCATTTGTCCTAGATCCCCCAGCCACTGCGGCTCAATATGAAGTCCAATTTGAAGGTCTATAAACAAGGGCCCAGGCAGAGGACCCAGCAGGGGTTGTCTGACCGAGAGCTGGAGGGACTGCGAGCCCTCCTCCTCCCACCACCAGCCCCTCACAACAGATAGGACACCCCAGTCTACTCTGTCGGAGGACCGGGCGGGGGTACTCGCCCGTGTCTAAGTGTACTGTTAGGATGCCGGTAGTATTGTGCCCTTTTAGACACGGGGGCCTCGGTATCGATAACTGACACAGAATTCCCCCACTATCTTCCACGAGAGTTTGGAAAAGGCCATCCAACCAGCTCTGGTGGACACCCGCATGAAAGACTCCATTTGCCTTCAGTATGTAGATGATATTCTCATTGGTAGCCCCTCACCCTTAGCTCATTTGGACGCCCTAACGTGTGTCCTGGAGACGTTAATCCTAGGTGGGTTTAAATTGAATCCGGCTAAAGCTCAGGTCGGGCTTTCCCATGTCAGTTACCTCGGCCAGATCATTTCCCCAGAGGGGTGAACTATGACCCCTGAGAGGGTGCAAGCCCTCTTACAAATGCCACAACCTGTCACTGTTTCTGGCCTGCGGAGCGTGATGGGGATTGTTCAACTACTGCCGCACGTACGTAGCTGACTTCACTGAATTGGCAAGTCTCTTAAATAACCTCCTAAAGGGAGGGCCCCGGGAGAGGCAAGACTGGATTGGACACTTGAGGCAGTCAAAGCCTTTGATATGGTCAAAATCACTTTGGCCAGTGCACCAGCCCTGATTCGCCCAGACCCTGCAAAACACTTCCTCCTGTGGAACTGGGTGGGCAACCGAGCGTATAGTGCAGTGGTTGGACAATTCCGGGATAATGAACCGCACACTAAAACAGTCCATCACGAAGGCTATTTCACAGACCCGGGAGGGGATGGCACTCCATCCTCCCCGCAATGGTATTGCCCCAAGATGCACCCCTCCAGTGTATGGGGGACACCTCTCAATTCCAGACTACCCTCCTGAAGTACCTACGTGTACTCAGTGAGACCAATCAGATTAATCACTTTCGAGTTCAACACCTCCAAGAAGCACGGGATGCCAAAAAGTTAGAGGGAGTTTGGAAAACACCCCCTTGTGTGGGACAATGGGTGATGGTCCAGCGACCGGTCCGAGGTGTTTTTGAGCCACGGGGGGATGGAACCTTCCAGATCCTCCTTAGTACAGGTACCTCAGTTTGCTTGAAGGGAAAATTTGATGTAAGGTGGAGACACTGGAGCCAGATTAAGCCCATGGTGATGCCCGAGGAAGAAATTTCCCCTAACCCTCAGGACCTCTAGGGCTGAGGATAAAAACACTGCCGAGTGTGTGTTCATTCAGCTTCAATGTACTGTCCTTTTAAAAGCCTGTGCTTCCCTCTTCAAGGCCGCAGGCTGCGCGCTGTCTCTCTTTCTTTCCCTCTCTCTCTCTCTCTCTCTCTCTCTCGAGATTGTGACTGCGGCTTGAAGTTGTGATTGAAGTTGCATGGTGTGTGTGTGTGTGCGTCAACTAATGTGCAATGTGCGATGGTGTCAATGAGAATGACCCTATGGTTAAGAATAATGCGAGTTAACTTTCTTTCCTTCCCAATATTAGGTTAGGTTGGTTAGGTTAGGACCAAGTTCGGAGAATTAAGTCAATTCTTTGGGTTGTTATTTACCTCTCTCTTCCTTACAGATCGACAGCTCAGTTTTCCAATTTAACCAGTGATCCTGCTCACCCTGACTGTTATATGACCCTGACTTGTCCCAGGACATACCCCTGACTTTTGAGTTCTGATTATCTCCCCTTTGTGGTTGCTATGGTGAAGTCTTCCAAAGCAGTTTGATTTGATTTGTTTAAATGTTAAAAACTAATCTTTCTCCAGTTATATTCAACGTTTTTACAGTATTTTGGAAAGACATCTGAAGAAAGAACAATAAGAAAATATAACGTAATTTACTGTTTTCTGCAAGAATGTTTTGTTTGTCTTCATATTTTTACAAAAGATAAGCTTCTGCCTTAAAGTTATAGTTGCTAATGTGCTTGGAAGAAAATTAATTTGAATGTTTACAAGATCTGGATTTAATTAGAGTTATGAGGTTAATTAACCTATTAAAACCAGACTTTCATTGTGGCCACGGTGAAATTTTGGTTGGTGTAAATTTGTGTAGACCGCACTGAATAAGATAACTCCGCTCCGCGAGAACATCCGATAGTTGCAGACTTATTCAGCTTGTGAACTTTGCTCAATCCCGTCTTTCTTCACTGTCCATATTACCTCCGTGTTCGTGTTTAGTTAAAGTGTGAAAACACAACTGTCTTTCGATTAGGAAAGTTCTTTTTTTGATTTACGTGAATTGACGCAGTTGCGTACATTTGATAATGTTTTGCTCCACCTTCTTAAAAGCCTGCAAAGGAGTTAACCCTTTCCATTGACTGCTGTTTAAGTTCTCCAAGCAACAACTTTAGTTGAAGTTTAAAGATATTGGACATTAAATAATTTAAGTTTCTTAATTTGAAGTTAATATTTCCCCACAGTGACAGAAGGAATTTATGATTTGATGAATTAACCCCTTGGGCTCTAATAATAATAATTCAACTTTATTGTCATTGCACAAGTACATGAACAACGAAATGTGATCTTGCAAGCTCCCATGACTGGGAGAAGCAAAGCCGCTGCGTCGGTGCGCGCCGCCATTCCATTTCCACCATTCCTCCTGTCCGACAATCTTCAGCCCAACGCCCGGGCCTGCTCACCAGCCGCTCCTCCTTCCGTGACCTTCTCACCAACTGCCCCTCCTCGGGGCTCCTTCCGTGACCTTCTGCACCTGTTCTTCCCTGATGGTCACCCCTCCAGGTACTAACCAGGCCTGGCTCTCTTCTTTCTTTTGTTATATGGAAGTTACCTTGTAAACTAATTGTAGCACTTCTGTCTCTAATGTTAAAACACTGTGTAAGCCACCTAGTCTGAGATTCACTCATTTTTGAAATTGGAAATGGAGGAATAATTGATAGAAATGAAATTGAACATTGACAAAATTTGCTGGTACAATGTTTGAATTTTGGGACAATTTTGTATTAACAAAATGGAATCATGCACTGTATATTGGGTTACTTTTGGGAAAAATAAAAGATCCTCTAAAAAAAAATAATGATAAATAAAAAGTGTTAATAACTTGGACCAAGTGAGAATGTTTGATCTATGTTTTCAATCTTAAATATTGTACTGGACGGTAAAGTTTCTCCAGGACTCATGAATGAGATATGAATGGTAATTAAAGGAAAGTGATTGAGGGTTTAAATTGAAACAGGAGAATTACACCAATGAATGGGAATTTTCAAAATTTCCTAGTGAAAGCCAGGAAAGTGTAGTTAAGAATAGTAAATTGATAACTTTCTCTTGGAGACATTTGTTTCCCTGCCTTTAATGAACCTTTCAAGAAAACTGAATTTGATAGCCTGGCCGCTACCCAAGACATTGGGACCATGCAGAGGAAGATGAGCAAAGATCTCCAGACGACAACAATCTTTCGATAAGATACCTGAAAGCCTGAGAAAGGCTTGTATCGGATGGCAAGATATGGAGATACCAGTATGAGTGTGCAATGTGATTCGTTACGTATGAGGTAATTACCATCCGGGAATGTATGGTGAGTTTGCACTGAAGAATGGGTCTCAGACATGCTCAGTTACTTGACAACAGCAAGACAGACATGAAATAGTTAATGTGGCTCAGGAGGGTGAGACAACCTTTTAAGCATTGACACATTCTCCATCGAGAAATTATCTAATTAATGAAACAATCAGGATAGAGTTTAACACACTGGTACCTGTTAAAGGGATTGAAATTGAAGTTGAAGTGAAGAGTTACATGGAATTTGGATTGGGAGAATTGAGGGTTAAGGAGAAATCATGTTTAGTAAGAATTATCCACAAGACGGATAAGAGTAAAAGAGAGATCTGGAAAATCTTTTAAGTCCATGATTTGTTTATTAAATGTTAAACTGTAATGTCGCTGGAAATGATTGTAAGTCTGAATTTAACTTTGACTGTAATAATTGTGTTTTGTAGGTAACAGAGCGTGGGAAAAACCAGTACGAATCCAGTATGAGGTGATCAACCAACACATTTTTAAGTAAGAGCTGCACAATTGTGTGACATAATTCGGATATTCGGATATGACATTTTCCTGTTGTTTGAGGGTTTCAGTGAGCTCATGATGCAACTGAACTCCTCCCTAAAGCATTTTTATGTTTTGGGGTAAGACAACTCGAGAATGGATATTGAAATTGACAGCATAAGGGACAACTCACACTGGTGAGACATTGGGCTTAACATACATCAGCACACCCTTACGTTCGTATTATTTCACACGCTCTGGTAGTTCTTCAGCTTATAATGATAGTGTATTTGATATATGTATAAACTATGTAGTAAGACTTTGATACATAAGCCAATTGGGCACTCATGCCCATGGCTAACAAGTTAATTAAACACACCGAAAGGGAAGATCCAATGTAGAGGAAACCCCAGGCCCGGTAACATCAGGAAAGATAGATGAAACAGAGGATACCCCAGGCAGGGCAGAATCGGAAAACACATGGATCAGACTGATTTCACACATATTAGTCGTGGTGCAGTTAACACTGGTGTTGAGTTTGCTATGTATGGCATGTAAGAAGTGTAAACGGGCGAAAGCGAAACACCTTGCGAAACAAGTGGTTAAGACAATTAGTGCATGCACTGCTCCTCGTACACGCGTTTCTGACGACTTTGGTCTTTTGCAGGAGAGATCAAGCGTATGAATGTTGAGATAGTAGTATAATGAATCAGGAAACACTTTAGTTTAAATTTAAATTAACCATACTCATCTGATGCATACCTGGTGACCACCTCGACATGATTGGCACCAGGCCCTATGCAATAGATACCAGGTAGTCTTCCTGGAGTAGCCAGAGGTCTAGGGAGGGAGGTGTATAACAAAGTAGGTCCGGTAACCGGAAGAAACCTCAATCATTCATGCTCTTGGTTTCCCAGCATGTTATATCAGCTGCTCGTAGGTATGCACACTTTCCAACGCGCCTCAAGGTTTCCTTTCAGGGGGTTGGAGGGGGGTACTGTTGGATTGCAAAAATAGGCCTGTGAATCAAAGCCTGAATCCTCTAGTCTTTAAATATATTAACCAAAGCTGCAGGGAGGGCTGTAGTACTAGAAACCATTCAAAGGATATTTAGCTTCACGTATTAGGAAATATATATAAAATGAACATGTAGCATTTAGGTAGCTGCGAAGCATGATGGGATACTTGACCATCATATTAACCAAGTACTGCAGGAATAACATATTTACTAGACTCTAAGGCCTAGAAATTCAGTGGGCTTTGCGCCCAGTTTCCGCCCAAAGAGGGCTTCTGCGCCACTAGAGGAGCTTGCGCTGATATTCAGCGCTGCGTTAATGGCGGCGGTAGCCGGTAGCGCTGCGCCGACACCGATGACATCATCAGTGTGCGCAGTGCCCCGGTTCCGCCCCGCTACCGGCCCGACCCCCATATTTAGTTGCGGCCGCCTCTTCCGCAGCGGCCGCAAACAACGTTCAGCAACCGGGGCCGTCCTGCAGCCTTATTGGGGCGAGTTAAGGCGGAGGTGCGGCCGGCCGCTTTTTCGGCGGCCGCCTGCCCGCACCTCCTTCCCCGGTCTCCTCCACGCCCCCCCCGCGGCATTGCCGGCTGCTTTCCGGGAGCCCGGCACTTCTCCGTGGTGCTGGACTCATTTGCCGGCACTAGCGAGCGGCGATCTCGGAGTTGCAGGCACCTCCCCCTTAAGAGAAGGAGGAAGGCCTGCAGTACCGCAGCCTGCTGCTCCGCAGCGGGTGGCGCTGCAGCACCTAGCGCGCCGAAATTCAGTTTCAGCGCCCCAAGCGGGGGCGGCCACACCCTTGAATTGCGGCCGGCTTCGACTTGGGGCGCTGAAACTGAATTTCCGGCGGGCGCAAGTGGCTCCGCGCGCAGCGGTAACTTTTGGGCGCAAGCCAGCTGGCGGGCCCAAAGTGAATTTCTAGTAGTCTCTGTCTTTGTTGTTATCAGTGTTACAGAAGCAGTGTTTAATGCAGCTGGCCTTCTGAAAGATAAGGGGAACTGAACTTCATAGGGAGTTGGCCATTTCTATCTCTGCCTCAAACACCTTATCTTCCTTTGTCATGTCTGCTCGCAACCAAAAGCGGACATTGTTTATCATCTCAAGAAGTAAGCAACCTTGCTCACAGAAGCTACAAACTGTTATGCTGTATGTCAGAACACTTCAGGGCGGCTCCCAACATTGAGTAACTAATCACGCCAACCAATAAGGGAGTGATGGTAGTGACGCTGTTTGTATGTTTACACCTACTTTTGCAACCTAATGGGTGGTACCTATCGAAATGTATATCAAGGCTTGTAGACTGTATTTCGTTGAGAGGAAAGGTTCGATTCTGGGGAGGTCAGCTTCTCTCCCTTGTGCACAAGCTTTTTAGCTATTTACTAATAAAACTTTTACTTTATTCTCAATTCCGTCTCAGTCTAGAGTTTCTCCGAATTCGAATCTAACAGCTCTTTGTGTCCTTTGGGGCCTGCCATCGTCACGTGGTCCCAGGGCGCGGTGGTGGAGTCGTCTGTGTAAAGTACCCTCTTTTCTCTGTTAGTGATAGGGAGTAAAGACTATGTAGGGTACTTTACTGTGTAGAGTGGAAAACTTCAGGTTTTGTTCTTCTGGTGGTGGTCTGGTTGTCGAAGTTTTGTTGCGGTTGGGGTTCGGTTGCCGGTCTTCAGTGTTAGCTCTGTCATGGTGGCCTAGATCACTACCTGTGCAGTGGTAATGATCTGGAGGTATGGCTTACCCGGCCCTTTGTTACCGCGGTGCTCGTGGTCATTCTGCTTCATTGAGTTTCAAGTATTCCTGGACCACGGCGTGTGCCTGCTCGTCCCCCAACGCTACTCCACACTGCCCTTCTCTGCTTATCCGCCTTGCCGTTTGTCTTGCCTTGCTTGCCCGCTTGCTGCACACGTGTCCTTTTCCGTTTTTCTTCGGTTACCGGTGGGCCTACAGTTATACTATTTTGGAGGTTGTTATCTGCGCGCCAAATCAGGGTCAGTTCTTTGTCCGATTTTTGGCGGGCTCGTTAAAGTGGTTATAGTCATTCACCTTAACTGCTTTTTGGGCGGTTGCCCTGTTGTTAAATGCTCTTTAATGTCTCGGTGTTTTTTATTCATAATGTGAATTGGTATCTTCCTGGCTCAGTAGCCAGTTTAAACTGTAAACGATTATTTATGCAAAGGTTTGATGGGTTCAAGATTAAGTCTTTCCTGAGTTGATTGGTTTCAAAATGAAGAATGCATATTCTGCATTATCTATTGTCTGGTTTTAGAAATAACAATTCTCTCACAGGCCCAGGCATGTCATTTGACCTGCCATTTTTGCAGGGCCCTGCTTTCCAATCTTGCAGGCTTCTGGCATGAGGTCCAGAAGCCACTTTCTTTAGGGTACACTTATTAATAACTTTGTCCTTCGTGGTCCCTTTATTAATAACTTTGGGGAATGTGGGAATTTTGAGAACCCCACACTTATCTTGAAGCAGTCATTTTAAATGTGCCACACCAAGAAGCAGCAGAATAAGGATGAAAAACCACAAGGCTGCATGGGCCCCTTAAATGCAGCTGGCTGACAGACGTCAGCAGAGGCGAGAAGCAGACCCGAACCCACTGATTAGGCTGGGTAGTGCGCACAACGGGCTTAATCAGCCCACTTAAGCAAAAATCTTTATTTCAGAGCGGATTAAACCGGCAGAGGGACCGGAACCCGTCGAACATTGAACCCGACTCCAACCCGCCTCCACTCAGAAAATCGCGGCCAAAGAAACTATTTCCAATGGTGGGCAGTCCAGAACAAGGGGACATAACATTAAAATTAGAGCTAGACCCTTCAGAGGTGATTTTTTGTTAGGTAAGGGTATTTGGGCATATGGAACCAAGACGGGTAAATTGAGTTAAGATACAAATCAGCCATGGTTAAATTGAATGGTGGAACAGTCTTGAGGGGCTGAATGGCCTACTCCTGTGCTTATATGCCCATGTTCCAATTCGAAGGGAGAATGGGTTGGAGTGAAGCCTCCACTGCAGGTATGGGACCATTGAAATTACCTTCTTGTGTTTATTCTGTTAAAGTTTTCTATGCATTGTTTCCATCAAAAACAAGTTTTACTTTTGGCACAAATGCATGGTAATTGTATATGATTCATACATTTTGTAATAAAGTATGTGATCTAGAGGAAATCGGCCTTTAATTATATTGCCGCTACAGTGCACTACAATATTTGCAAAGTGAGCTGAAGCAGGATTTGTGGATTTTCTGGGGATTAGTGCTTGGGATTTTATGTATTCAAGGATTTTTCACTCTGTGACATTCAGTTGTCAAACTAATCGGTTTTATTCACATGTACATTTCTTTTCCTATGGCACCAGAAATGTGCTTTCTACATTTTGCTGAGAAATTATGCTGCACGATTTCATGATATTAACTGTTAATGTGTTTATACAAAATTTATCCATCCACCACTATTTTAATGGACAACGTTTAGGCTTGGGCTGATAAATGGCAGATAACATTTGCGCCACAGAAGTGCCGGGCAATGATTTTTCCAACAAGCGAGAGTCTAACCACCGCCCCTTGATATTCAATGGCAATACCATTGCCGAATCCCCCACCATCAACATCCTGGGGTCACCACTGACCAGAAACTTAACTGGACCAGCCACATAAATATTGTGGCTACAAGAGCAGGTCAGAGGCTGGTTATTCTGTGGCGAATGTCTCAACTCCTGACTCCCGAAAGCCTTTCTACAATCTACAAGACACAAGTAAGGAGCGTGATGGAATACTCTCCACTTGCCTGGATGAGTGTAGCTCCAACAACACTCAAGAAGCTCGACATGATCCAGGACAAAGCAGCCCGCTTGATTGGCACCCCATCCACCAGCTTAAACAGTCACTCCCTCCACCACCGGCACACCGAGGCTGCAGTGTGTACCACCTACAAGATGCACTGCAGCAACTCGTCAAGGCTTCTTCGGCAGCACCTCCCAAACCCGTGACCTCTTCCACCTAGAAGGACAAGGGCGTGGCGCTGACGCGTTGCAGGGGCTCTTCCCTGAATTAAAGTGAAGGGCCCCACGCTGCGAAGTCTGCAGTTTTTTTTTTTTACTTACCTGCAGCACCGGGGAGTGGGGGTGCCACACGATCAGACTGGCACCAAGCGGAGTGCCGGGCTGACCGATCACGGCACAGACCCCACGTCCGGAGCAAAAAAACATTTTTCAAAAAAGGCAACATTTTTTTCAGGGTGCCCGGCCACCTCACCTTTAATTTCCACCCCGCTAGCGTCCGGCCACCCTGCTCGGGTCCCCTGTAGCAGTCACTGCCATTGGCAGGCACTGCTGCAGGGAGTGAAGGGGAATTTTTCTGCCAGGGCAATGCGCCCGGAGATGATGTCATGATCTCCGGCCTATGAGATCGGGGCGCAACCTGGTAGCAGCGCCGCTAATTTCCCACAGAACTTCCTTTTAGTCAGTCAGCGTGGCGGCCAGGTGAAAAGACCTTTGCGCCCCGTTAGCGCTCCCCATGGGAGGCAAAAAGGAGGGGAATTTCTCCCAAGTCCTTTTGTAACTTGAATCCATTTATAACAACTTTGCATATTTCTCCCGTGCTCTTTTTGTACTCTTTCTGCTCCATCCATGCTATTCCTACACAGTAGCCAGTGCTGGTTTTTCTTTATGCTCATTTGGCTGGTTCAGCAAAGTTTTTATTCTGTAATTCATTACATTAATCTACTAGCTGGAGTGCCCGGCGGTGCCGAGGGTTTTTTGGGGGCATATAAATTAGTTTGTCTGTCTGTCTGTCTGTCTGTGTGGGAAGGAGAGAGAGTGAGAGAGGCAAAGAGAGAGAGAGAGGGAAGGAGAGAGACAGAGGGAAGGAGAGAGAGAGAAAGAGAGGGAAGGAAAGAGAGAGGGAAGGAGACAGAGAGAGAGAGGGGGAAGGAGAGAGAGACAGAGAGTGAAGGAAAGAGAGAGATAGAGGGAAGGAGAGAGAGAGAGAGAGAGGGAAGGAGAGAGAGAGAGAGGGGGAAGGAGAGAGAGAGGGAAGGAGAGAGAGAGTGATGGAAGGAGAGAGAGAGACAGAGAGAGAGAGGGAAGGAGAGAGAGAGAGGGAAGGAGAGAGAGGGAGAGAGAGGGAAGGAGAGAGAGAGAGAGAGAGAGAGAGGGAAGGAGAGAGAGAGAGAGGGGGAAGGAGAGAGAGAGGGAAGGAGAGAGAGAGAGAGGGGGAAGGAGAGAGAGAGAGAGAGGGAAGGAGAGATTGAGGGAAGGAGATAGAGAAGAGAGGAAGACACCCGGGGAAGGGGCTGGACTCAGAGCCCGGCGGGTGAAGAAGGGCAGCTGCCATTTTGTGAGGTCGGCGGGAAGTATGAATCGCGGCGGCCGAAGGAAGGAAGAAGGCGAGCTCTCCCTCCCTCTCCCACCTCTTCACACTTTCCCTCCCTCACCCTCTCTCTCCCTCCCGCTCGCTCTCCCTGCCGCTCTCTCTCTCCCTTCTCTCTCTCCCCCCTCTCTCTCCCTGCCCCTCTCTCTCCCTGCCCCTCTCTCTCTCCCTCCCGCCCCCTCTCTCTCTCCCTCCCTCCCCGCTCTCTCTCTCTCTCCCTGCCTCTCTCTCCCTCTCCCTCCGACTCACCTCGGTACCAGAAGGGTGCCCTTCTTCGCCCGCCGGGCTCTCGCACACGGGAGTCCAGAGCAAAAGGCCTTCGACTGCTGCCCGGCCAACCGGGTCCAAAGGCCCGCCTGGTTAAACATGAGGAACCCCAGGCACGCTTCTGAGCGATTTGACCACTGCTGTCAATTGCCAACTTTCCTTCTCCCAATTGTAGCAAAAGTTGCGCAAAGGATTCTGTCATCTCATCACCATGCAAAAGAACACGTATGTTTGTGGTCAAATGGACTGTTTGCACATCTGGCCACAGATGGGATGCCTTGAGACATGCATTGAGTTCATCTGCTGGAGTTCCTCTGGGGACAACTGGCAGGATTTGGCAGAAATCACCTGCCAGCAACAGGGTGATGCCACCCATCAGCCTATTGTTGCATCTCAGATCTTGAAGAGTTCTGTTGAGTGCTTCAAGTGCCCTCTTGTGGGCCATTGTACACTCATCCCACACAATGAGTCTACACTTTTGAAGCAACTCAGCAGCACCAGTTCCTTTGCTAATGTTACACATTGGGTGTTCTTGTGTTGTCAGATCCAGAGGGAGAGCAAAGGTTGAGTGGGCAGTGTGACCTCCTTGGAGAAGAGTTGCAGCGATTCCTGATGAGGCAACAGCCAGTGCAATGTATCCCTTAGAGTGAACCATGGCCAGTAGAAGATTGATCAGGAATGTCTTTCCTGTTCCACCAGGTGCATCGAAGAAGATAATGCCACCTGCATTGATTTCCACCATATCCACAACCAATCTGTATGTCTCTTTCTGGTCTGGAACCAATTTCGGTTCAGTGACGGTGACAAAGGTGGTCAGTTCCTCAACATGGTAGGTGGTTTCCCTGAGGACCTCTCTGCTGAGACCTGGAGAAACAATCCTATTGGGAGGTGGAAGGTTCAACTGAGTCACAGACTTGCCAGCCAATGCCAAAGTCTTGTCCTCCAAAAGGATCAATACCTGATTGAACATTGCATCAGTGAAGTTCAGCTCCATGGTGGGGTTGGCTGTCCTGAGTTGGTGTAAGATGTCTTCTGTGAGGCTGTCTTTGTGATCTTCCCACAACTGCATCGGATTGGAAGGGCTGCAGAGGGCAATTATAATGGCAAAGAGATTTTGTAGCCTATTGGCGGAGTAAGACAGCGCAGCTTCTGTCATCGTTGCATGCCAATGAATGTCATCCTCAATGAGTCCTCTCCTGCGGCAAGCTTAGAGTCATAGAGTCATAGAGTTATACAGCACGAATAGAGGCCCTTCGGCCCATCGTGTCCGCGCCGGCCATCACGCCCTGTCTAATCTAATCCCATATTCCAGCATTTGGTCCGTAGCCTTGTATGCTATGGCATTTCAAGTGCTCATCCAAATGCTTCTTGAATGTTGTGAGGGTTCCAGCCTCCACAACCCTTTTGGGCAGTGAGTTCCAGACTCCAACCACTTCTTTCTCAAATCCCCTCTAAACCTCCTGCCCTTTACCTTGAATCTATGCCCCCTAGTTATTGACCCTTCTACTAAGGGAAAAAGCTCCTTAGTATCAATCCTATCTATGCCCCTCATAATTTTGTACACCTCAATCATGTCCCCCCTCAGCCTCCTCTGCTCCAAGGAAAACAAACCCAATCTGCCCAGTCTCTCTTCATAGCTGAAGCGTTCCAGCCCTGGTAGCATCCTGGTGAATCTCCTCTGCACCCTCTCCAAAGCTATCACATCCTTCCTGTATTGTGGCGACCAGAACTGCACACAGTATTCCAGCTGTGGCCTAACCAGTGTTTTATACAGCTCCATCATAACCTCCTTGCTCTTATATTCTATGCCTCGGCTAATGAAGGCAAGTATCCCATATGCCTTTTTTACCACCTTATCCACCTGTTCCGCCGCCTTCAGGGATCTGTGTACTTGCACACCCAGATCCCTCTGACCCTCCGTCTTGCCTAGGGTCTTACCATTCATTGTGTATTCCCTTACCTTGTTAGTCCCTCGCACTTTTCCGGGTTAAATTCCATTTGCCACTGTTCCGCCCATCTGACCAACCCATCGATATCGTCCTGCAGACTGAGACTACCCTCCTCGCTATTTACCACCCTACCAATTATTGTATCATCCGCGAACTTACTGATCATACCTTTTACATTCATATCCAAGTCATTAATATAGACCACAAACAGCAAGGGACCCAGCACCGATCCCTGTGGTACCCCACTGGCCACAGGCTTCCAGTCACAAAAACAACCTTCGACCATCACCCTCTGCCTTCTGCCACTAAGCCAGTTTTTTATCCAACATGCCAAGGCACCCTGGATTCCATGGGCTCTTACCTTCTTGACCAGTCTCCTGTGCGGGACTTTATCGAAGGCCTTACTGAAATCCATGTATACCACATCCACTGCGTTGCCCTCATCCACACACCAAGTCACCCCCTCAAAAAATTCAATCAAATTAGTCAGACATGATCTTCCCTTGACAAAGCCATGTTGACTATCCCTGATTAATCCTTGCCTCTCCAAGTGGAGACTGATTTTGTCCCTCAGAATTTTTTCCAATAATTTTCCCACCACTGATGTTAGGCTCACTGGCCTGTAGTTCCCTGGTTTTTCCCTACTCCCCTTCTTGAATAATGGAACTACATTAGCGGTTCTCCAGTCCTCTGGCACATCCCCTGTGGCCAGAGAGGTTCTGAATATGTGTGTTAGAGCCCCCGCAATCTCTTCCTTTGCCTCACACAGCAGCCTGGGATACATTTCGTCCGGGCCTAGGGATTTATCCATTTTTAGGCCTGCTAAAACCGCCAATACCTCCTCCCTCTCGATGTTAATGTGTTCGAGCATATCACAGTCCCCCCGCCCTATTTCTATGTCTACATCGTCCCTCTCCATAGTGAAAACAGATGCAAAAAATTCATTTAGAACCCCTCCTACATCTTCCGGCTCCACACACAAATTGCCACTTTTGTCCCTAATGGGCCCTATTTTTTCCCTAGTTATCCTCTTACCCTTAATATATTTACAAAACATCTTAGGATTTTCCTTTATTTTGCTCGCCAGTGTTATTTCATGGCCCCTCCTTGATCTCCTAATTTCTTTTTTAAGTATCCCCCTGCACTTTTTGTACTCCTCTAGGGCTTCCTCCGTCTTTAGCCTTTTGTAACTGCCAAAAGCCCTCCTTTTTTTTCTAATCCATTCTCGTATATCCCCTGACATCCAAGGTTCCCTGTGGTTTTTGGAACCACCCTTGACCTTTACGGGAACATGTTGCCATTGTATGATCTCAATCTCCCTTCTGAAAGCCTCCCATTGCTCCGATGTGGATTTTCCTACAAGTAGCTGATCCCAGTCCATTTTGGCCAGATCCTGCCTTATCCTATTAAAATCGGCCTTCCCCCAATTTAGAACCTTTATTTCCGGCCCATCCCTGTCCTTTTCCATGACCACCTTAAATCTCACCATATTATGGTCACTGTCACCAAAGTGCTCACCTACTAGCACTTCTTCCACTTGGCCGGCCACATTCCCTAGAATTAGATCCAGTACCGCCCCCTCTCTTGTAGGACCTTCTACATGCTGGCTCAAAAAGCTCTCCTGGATGCACTTTAAGAATTCTACACCCTCTGTGCCTTTCACACTCTGACTATCCCAGTTAATATTGGGGAAGTTGAAATCCCCCATTATTATTACCCTATTATTTGCACATTTCTCTGAGATTTGCCTACATATCTGTTCCTCTATCTCCCCCTGACTGGTTGGAGACCTATAGTACACTCCCAGCAAAGTGCTTGCCCCCTTCTTGTTTTTAAGCTCCACCCATATGGCCTCATTAGAGGAACCTGCTAATATGTCATCCCTCCTTACTGCAGTAATTGACTCCTTAATTAATATTGCTACACCCCCTCCTCTTATACCCCCCCCTCTGTCTCGCCTGAAGATTCTGTACGCCGGAATATTGAGCTGCCAGTCTTGCCCCTCCCTCAACCATGTCTCCGTGATAGCAACAATATCATACTCCCATGTGTTTATCAACACCTTCAGTTCATCCACCTTATTTGCAAGACTCCTTTCATTAAAATAGATGCCATCCAGCCTTGCCCTTGTATATTTGCCCTGTCTACCAAGCTGAAAGGAGTCACAGAGATGGCCAGTGACAGTCTTGAGGCCATTAAAAGATGTAGGGCCAGCAACGTCATGGAGGAGTAGACGAAGGTGAAAGCACTCGGTGATGTTTGGATGGAACGTGTAGACTCTGCCAAGTGCATCTGATGAGTACACCCCTGTATGAACAGGAACTTCCTTCTGACCAGGTCCAGGGTGCCGAGCCCACCATGTCTTGTTTGGCTGCCAGGTGTAGTACTTGGGCACCTGATGATACAGAATTGTCTTGGCAAAGTAATTCGTTTGGCACAACTCAAAGAATGCTGTAAGTTTTGTCCTTGGAGGTTCCTCGGCACGTTGGCTGTCATGTCCTGGTCAGAATAAAACCCTTTCTCCATTTTGCAAGTGAACATCCAATTTAGTGACAGTGGGGTAACGCTTGTGGATGTCAAATCAAAAAGTTTGCCAGGCTGCCTCATTGTTGGAGATGTAACAGCCCATCAGATGTGTGGTGATCTCGTCATTTTTATTCTGCTCTCCAGCTCGTTGAAGATCAAAGACAGCTTGGTCACTGCCCTTATGGATGTACTTGCACACATATTTCACAGAAACCCCACAGTGCAGATAGAGGCCATTTCGGCCCATCGAGCCTGCACCGACACATATCCCACCCGATCCCCGTAACCCCTACACCTACACATATCCCACCCTATCCCTGTAACCCCACGTATTTAATCCCCCTAACACTAAGGGTCAATTTATCATAGCCAATCAACCTATCCCGCACATCTTTGGACTGTGGGAGGAAACCAGAGCACCCGGAGAAAACCCACGCAAACACGGGGAGAATGTGCAAACTCCACACAGACAGTCGCCCGAGGCCGGATTCGAACCCGGGTCTCTGGCACTGTGAGGCAACAGTGCTAACCACTATGCCACTGTGCTATTTGATAGACTTAACTGAGTGGCAGTACTCCACATTGATGTGACATTTGAAGAGCTTGGATAGGAGTGGACAATAAGGAACAATCCAACGGTTGTCAACTTCCAATGCCTGTCTTTGCTGTCTTGTCTGATTTGACTGGCCAGGTTGACCAGAGTCGCTAGATTGCTGATTCCGCATCCGTATTACAGTGCAGAAACCTCCACTCTCTTTGCCCCTTCTCCTGTACAAGGGATAGCCACCATCCCCATGCTGAGTTTTTTCGCGGAGTGGCTTTGGGTACCCTTTTGTATAGGCATTCTTTTTCATGCAGGGAGAAGAAGGGTTGTGTCACCTACAAGGACCATGAATCATATTCTTTACAACAACGTCAAAGAGGATTGGATCCGTGTCCTTATCGGGTAGCTCTGCAGAGATGAAGGTATCAACTTGATTGGGGTGAATCTTTGCCTGAAGCGAGAGTAAAAGATGAACATGAGGAAGTCCTCTCTTCTGCCACTCAATGCTGTACATGTAGCAATGGTGTGCACTAAAAAGTCTGCCCACAGTCAGGAGTTTGATCAGTTTTTCAACTTTGAGGTTGAAGACCCGTGCTATGAGGTCATGCTTTTCAGTACCAGCTTTGGGTGGGAACTCCTGCCATTGGGGATTGCAAGTCATGGTGATAAAGAGGTCAGGTCTTCCATAGTTTCTGACATAGGTCATGGCATCTTGCGTGTGCTCATGCATGTACCTAGGACCTCCAACAAAGGTGGATGGCAGGATGACCATTTGACCAATGTCCTCAGTGTTGCCATCATTGGCCACAGCATCTCGCAAGTGTATGTAGTCTGTGACTCTCAACTGATTTTGGTTATGCCGGAACCAATTAAGCCACTCTCCTTCCATTTTTGCATACATGTCAGTGAGGAACTGGTGGAGAAGTCCTCCACACTGAAGCAGGTGGTTTGAACCAGTTTGTTGTTCCATCAGCCTATATGCATAGAATTCCATGGCAGATACCATCTTTTGTCTTTGTGCTGCAGGTGGCACACCAGTTTTGGAGTCAACATGTGGGATCTTGTTATAGGCATCGTATCCATCTTCCCCATGGCAAAACAAAAGCGGGTATTGCAGAGGATCATATGACCTGTGAAGCTCAGAAATTCTTCTGAGTGGACCACCTTTCAGATGCAAGACAATGTCCCGTTGTTCAAATTCTTGGCCCACAATGACAATGGCTACTTCATTGGTGGTCGGAGCATTGAAGCGTCGTTCATGTTCACCTGCAGGAGTCTTGTCAGCTTTGATGACAACTTTGAGGTCTTCATTTGTAGTTTTGTCGATGGCTGTTTTCAAACTCTTTACATATGGGTTTTGCTGATGAAGCATCTCCTGTAACCCAAGCAAAGTTTGAATCTTGATTTGGTGTTGTTGTGCAGGGAGAACTGCAGCTTCCCTGCGGCGATTGGCTTGCTCTTCATCATCACCCAAGAAGTAGATTTGGAGAAACTGAGGTCTTTCGTTTGGTAGAGGAAGTAGGGAGCCAGCTGTATGGTACACCTGTCCATGACCTTTAAAAGTTGGGCAAAATCCTGATTCACGCACTCTGTTTGCACCGAAAGAGGTCATTGCAAAGCAGTTGTTGTACTTTCTGATGTGAGTGAGGAAATATGTTGAAGCTGGAGTTCGGCCGAACAGAAGTGAGTGTAGGGGTTCAGGTGGAACTGTTAGTGCTGGAAGTTTAACCTTTCCTCCATTGCAGCATATCCCATCAACATCCCCTTCCCACTTCAGAGCGCCACAGTGAGGGCAAATGATGGTCATCTTGCCAATGATGACTGTGGGGTCGGCTTCATATGTGATTGTGGGTCTATAGGAGAAGGCTGCTCCGAGCCAATGAGTCCAAATGTCAGCTCTGGCAATGCCCCTGCATCTATTGGCGGCCTGGCGACGTGCCTGAGTCTGGTCAGGAGTCTCTGAGGCTCTGGCTTGGGTATGTCTTGCCTGGTCAGCAGCTTGACATCCCTGAGTGTGGTCAGGAGTCTCTGAGGCTCTGGCTTGGGCATGTCTCGCCTGGTCAGCAGCTTGACATGCCTGAGTTTGGTCAGTAGTCTCTGAGGCTCTGGCTTGGGTATGTCTCGCCTGGTCAGCAACTTGATGTGCCTGTGTTTGGTCAGTAGTCTCTGAGGCTCTGGCTTGGGTATGTCTCGCCTGGTCAGCAGCTTGACGTGCCTGAGTTTGGTCAGTACTCTCTGAGGCTCTGGCTTGGGTATGTCTCACCTGGTCAGCAGCTTGACGTGCCTGAGTCTGGTCAGGAGTCTCTGAGGCTCTGGCTTGGGCATGTCTTGCCTGCTCAGCAGCTTGACGTGCCTGAGTTTGGTCAGTAGTCTCTGAGGCTCTGGCTTGGGTATGTCTCACCTGGTCAGCAGCTTGACGTTCCTGAGTTTGGTCAGTAGTCTCTGAGGCTCTGGCTTGGGTATGTCTCGCCTGGTCAGCAGCTTGACGTGCCTGAGACTGGTCAGTAGTCTCTGAGGCTTTGGCTTGGGTATGTCTCGACTGGTCAGCAGCTTGACGTGCCTAAGTTTGGTCAGTAGTCTCTGAGGCTCTGGCTTGGGTATGTCTCGCCTGGTCAGCAGCTTGACATGCCTGAGTCTGGTCAGGAGTCTCTGAGGCTCTGGCTTGGGCATGTCTCGCCTGCTCAGCAGCTTGACGTGCCTGACTCTGGTCAGGAGTCTCTGAGGCTCTGGCCTGGGCATGTCTCGCCTGGTCAGCAGCTTGACGTGCCAGAGTCTGGTCAGGACTGTCTGAGGCTCTGCGAGCCTTTTTTCGGTATGCATCAGAAGTGCTGCCTCCAACTCTGCATCGTTTTCTTGGGGGCATGCTGTAATGAAAAAAGAAAAAATAATTTTTATATATATAAATGAGCCTGTCTGTCTGTGAAGGAGAGAGAGAGAGGGGGAAGGAGAGAGAGAGGGGGAAGGAGAGAGAGCGGGAAGGATAGAGAGAGAGAGGGGGAAGAGGAGAGAGAGAGAGAGGGTAGAGGAGAGAGAGAGGGAAGGAGAGAGAGAGTCATAGAGTCATCGAGTCATAGAGTTGTACAGCACAGAAAGAGGCCCTTCAGCCCATCGCGTCTGCACCGGCCATCAAGCCCTGTCTAATCTAATCCCATTTTCCAGCATTTGGTCCGTAGCCTTGTATGCTATGGCATTTCAAGTGCCCATCCAAATGCTTCTTGAATGTTGTGAGGGTTCCTGCATCTACCACCCTTTCAGGCAGTGACTTCCAGATTCCAACCACCCTCTGGGTGAAAAAGTTTTTCCTCAAATCCCCTGTCAACCTCCTGCCGCTTACCTTGAATCTATGCCCCCTTGTTATTGACCCCTCTACTAAGGGAAAAAGTTCCTTTCTATCCACCCTATCTATGCCCCTCATAATTTTGTATACCTCAATCAGGTCCCCCCTCAGCATTCTCTGCTCCAAGGAAAACAACCCCAGCCTGTCCAGTCTTTCTTCATAGCTGAGAGAGAGGGAAGGAGAGAGACAGATGGCATTGCTGGGGCCCACATTGAAGTGCCGCCATGATCAAAAATGGCATCACGAGGAAATTGTCATGCCGCCAGGATCAAATATGGCGCTGTTGTTTCCCCACATTGAAGTGCTGCCATGATCAAAGATGGTGGCGAGCGATCTGGCCTGGGCGTGGCTGCCGAGGAGAGGCCGAGGCTTCGAGGCCTGAGGCCTGCAGGCAGCTCATCCACCGCCAAGGGGGGGGAAAGGCCGAGTCCCTGGCGCGCGATCGCAAACGGAGCCGAGCCCCAGGACCGGGCCGAGGGGGGGGAAAGCCTGAGTCCCCATCCCGTGGCCGGAAACAGAGCCGAGTCCTGGGACTGGGCCGAGGGGGGGAAAGCTCGAGTCACCGGCCCGCGGCCGCAAATGGAACCGAACCCCGGGACCGGGCCGAGGTGGGGAAAGCCCAAGTCCCGGGCCCCGGCCGCCCATTGGGCCCGCCGCACCGTGCACCATCGCTGATCCGCTCCGGCCGGCCGCCGCCACTTGAGGAGTTAATGTCTGGAGGTTGGAATAAAGTTAAGAGGAGTGAGGAGGGAAGTCGTCTCTCTGCAACTTTGCTCAAGAATCCTGCTGAAACGCCGAGCGGGAGCGGGTTACTGTGCCGGAGCCGCAATGTGGGGGATTGTTGTGCTGGTGCTATCGCTGTCGGTATTAAAAAAATGGCGGCGACGTTTCGGGAGGCTGCAGGATTAGGCCCGCCCACACACAGAATGAAATGCCCCCTGTGATGCATCGATTGGTCAACCATCAGGTCACTGAACTGTAGGATTGGTCAACCATCACGTCACTCAACGCTAATGAGTGGTAGGATTGTTCAACCGCTAATGAGCGGATTTTTGAAAGTTTTTTGTATATTGTCCAAACAATTTGTGTCTGACCAAAAAGTAAATATGCCTATGACACTTCCCTGATCATCAGCTTTCTTTTGATATATCATATGTGTAGGCACGCTCTATAACTTTTGAGTGTATAGCGGACAGACAGACAGACATACATACAGACAGACAGACATATATACTGACAGACAGACAGACATACATACAGACAGACAGACGGACAGACACCACTATCCTTATATATATATACTAGCTGGGGGGAGCCTGGCTTTGCCAGGGCTGTTTTGGGCCGGGCGGTTTAAATCGAGTGCCAGGCTTTGGGGCCTCTCTGTGTCCCTCTGTGAATCTGCTGCCGGGGAACATTTTAAATCGATTCCCAGGCTTTTGGGCCCTGTCTGTGTCCCTCTCTCAATCTGCTGCCGGGCAACATTTCTACCTTTAAATATCTTGAAAGATGAAAGTGAAAGTACTTATAAAACGTTTTTGGTAAATCTTATGTTATTTTTAAAAGAGATACTAACTTTTTCAAAGCTGGATGATCAAAGTAGTTTGAGCTGGAAGCTGAAGTAATGGCAGTGAAACAATGGCTGCCAGATCCCTGAGATGAAAACAATTAGTCCCGCCCACACACACACACCGATTGGCCAACCATCAGGGGACTGTACTGTAGGATTGGTCAATCGTGACGGCACAGGATTGGTCGAACCTTGACGTCAGTCAATCATAGAAACATAGAAACATAGAGATAGGAACAGGAGTAGGCCATTCGGCCCTTCGAGCCTGCTCCGCCATTCAATGAGATCATGGCTGATCTTCGTCTGAGATCATAGCTGATCTTACCAGTTCAGTACCCCGTCCCCGCCTTTTCTCCGTAACCCTTAATCCCCTTAGCCTTCAGAAATATATCCAATTCTCTCTTGAAAATATTTATTGAATTAGCCTTCACAGCCCTCTGTGGCAGGGAATTCCACAGGCTCACCACTCTTTGAGTGAAGAAATTCTTCCTCATCTCTGTTTTAAATGATTTGCCCGCTATTTTTAGACTGTGGCCCCTGGTTCTGTGCTCCCCGGCCATTGGAAACATTCTCTCTGAATTAAGCCTGTCCAGGCCTGCCATAATTTTATATGTTTCGATGAGATCCCCTCTCAATCTTCTAAACTCCAGTGAGTACAAGCCCAAACTATTTAATCTCTCTTCGTAGGTCATTCCCGCCATTCCAGGTATCAGCCTGGTGAATCGCCGTTGCACTCTTTCCATGGCAAGAACATCCTTCCGCAGATGGGGCGACCAAAACTGTACACAATACTCCAGATGCGGTCTCACCAGCACCTTGTACAGCTGTAGTAAGGTATCCCTATTCCTATACTCGAACCCCCTTGATATGAAGGCCAACATACCATTTGCCTTCTTAATCGCCTGTTGCACCTGCATGCTCTCCTTCAGTGACTGGTGCACAAGAACACCCAGGTCCCTCTGCACTTCCCCATCTCCCAATCTATTGCCATTTAGATAATAATCTACCCTCCTGTTTTTACCCCCAAAGTGGATAACCTCGCATTTATCCACATTATAGTGCATCTGCCACGTATCCGCCCATTCCCCCAACCTGTCCAAATCGCACTGTAGCCTCCTGACATCCTCATCAGAGCCCACCCCTCCTCCTAGTTTAGTGTCGTCAGCGAATTTGGAAATATTGCATCCAATTCCCTGATCCAGATCATTTATATATATTGTGAACAGCTGGGGTCCCAGGACAGATCCTTGCGGCACCCCGCTGGTCACTGCCTGCCACTCCGAAAACGAGCCGTTTATTCCAACTCTCTGTTTTCTATCCGCCAGCCAGTTCTCTATCCACGTTAATACTTTGCCCCCAATCCCATGAGCCTTAATTTTGCATGATAATCTTTTGTGTGGAACCTTATCGAAGGCTTTCTGGAAGTCAAGGTACACCACATCCACTGGCTCTCCCCCATCTATTTTACCAGTTACTTCCTCAAAAAATTCCAGCAGATTAGTCAAACACGATTTACCCTTTGTAAATCCATGTTGACTCTGTCCGATCCTTTCCCCATTTGTCAAGTGCTCCGCTATTTTATCCTTAATAATGGACTCTAGCATTTTGCCCACAACCGATGTAAGGCTTACTGGTCTATAATTCCCTGCTTTCTCTCTACCCCCCTTTTTAAATATTGGGGTAACATTAGCTACCCTCCAATCCACGGGTACTGTTCCCGAGTCAATGGAGTTCCGGAAGATGATCCTTAGAGCATCTGCTATCTCCAGGGCCACCTCCTTAAGTACCCTAGGATGTAGTTTATCAGGCCCCGGGGATTTGTCGGCCTTCAGTCCCCTCAACTTACCCAACACCATATCCCTAGAGATACTAATTTCTGTCAGCTCCTCCCTCTCATTAGTCCCTATGTTTGCCGATATTCCTGGGAGGTTATTTGTGTCCTCCTTTGTGAATACAGAACCAAAGTATGAGTTTAATTGGTCTGCCATTTCCTTATTCTCCATTATATATTCTCCCGAATCGGACTGCAAGGGACCGACTTGGGATTTTACCAGTCTTTTCCTCCTGATATACCGATAAAAGCTTTTGCAGCCTGTCTTTATGTTTGCTGCAAGTTTACTTTCGTATTCTATTTTCCCCTTCCTGATTAATCCCTTTGTCCTCTTTTGCTGTATCCTGTACTGCCCCCAATCTTCCGGTCTGGTGCTTTTTTTTGCCAGTTGATATGCCCTTTTTTTGATTTTATGCTGTCCCTAATTTCCCTCGTTATCCACGGTTGAGTCACCTTTTTAGGTTTATTTTTATGCCAAACCGGTATAAACATGTTCTGGAATTCTTCCATTCTATCTTTGAATGCTTGCCATTGTCTATCCACTGTCAATCCCCCCAGAAACACCACCCAATCAATCTTACCCAATTCCCGTCTCATACCCTCGTAATTCCCTTTATTTAAGTTCTGGACCTTAGTCTCTGATTCAATTTCCTCACTCTCCATCTCGACTGAGAGCTCGATCATATTATGATCGCTCTGACCCAAGGGGCCTCGTACAAGAAGATTGCTGATAAGTCCCTTCTCATTGCACAATACCCAGTCTAAAATGGCCTGATCTCGAGTCGGCTCCTCGACATATTGGTCCAGATAACCGTCCCGAAAACATTCCAGGAATTCCTCCTCCTCAGAATTTTTACTAATTTGGGTAGTCCAATCAATATGTAAATTAAAGTCACCCATGATGACAGCTGTGCTCTTATCGCACGCTTCTCTAATTTCCCTTTTTATGCCTTCCCTCACCTCCATATTACTATTTGGAGGCCTATATATCACACCCACTAACGTTTTCCTCCCCTTGCTATTTCTCATTTCTACCCATACAGATTCCGTTTCATCCGAGTTAATATCCTTCCTTTCCATTGCATTAATCCCCTCCTTTACCAGCAATGCTACCCCACCTCCCCTACCTTTTTGCCGATCCTTCCTAAATATTGTATATCCCTGGATGTTAAGTTCCCAGCCTTGCCCACCCTGCAGCCACGTTTCTGTAGTCCCAATCAAATCATACTTGTTTACCTCTATTTCCACAACTAATTCATCCACCTTGTTCCTAATGCTTCTAGCATTAAGATACAAAGCCTTCAGGCTTGCTTTTTTCACACTCTCATTATGAATTAGTTTGGCCCTTTGTGTTTCTCTCCTTTGCTTATTGCTTCTCACCTTTCTACCATCTATTTCTGACTTCATATGACTTCCCTCTTTTCCACTACCTAGGTTCCCATCCCCCTGCCAAATTAGTTTAAATCCTCCCGAACCGCCCTAGAAAATATTACCCCGAGGACATCGGCTCCCTCACAGTTCAGGTGTAGACCGTCCCCTTGGTACAGGTCACTCCTCCCCAAGAACTGGTTCCAATGCCTCAAGAATTTAAATCCCTCTCCCTTGCACCACTGCTCAAGCCACGTATTTAGCTTATCTATCTTACTCTCTCTAAACTTATTAGCTCGTGGCACTGGTAGCAATCCAGAGATTACTACCTTTGAGGTCCTACTTTTCAATTTAGCTCCTAACTCCCTAAATTCAGCTTGTAGGACCTCCTCCCTCTTTTTACCTACATCGTTGGTACCTACATGTACCACGACAACTGGCTGATCCCCCTCCCCCTTCAGAATGCTCTGCACCCGCTCCGAGACATCCTTGACCCTTGCACCAGGGAGGCAACATACCATCTTGGAGTCTCGGTCTCGGCCACAGAAACTCCTATCTATCCCCCTTACAATTGAATCCCCTATCACTATAGCCCTATCCCTCTTTTTCCCGCCCTTCTGTGCAGCAGAGCCAGTCATGGTGCCCTGAACCTGGCTGCTGGTGCCTTCCCCTGATAAGTCATCTCCCCCAACAGTACCCAAAACGGTAAACCTGTTTTGGAGGGAGATGACCGCAGGTGACTCCTGCACTACCTTCCTGCCTTTACCCTGCCTTTTGGTCACCCATTTACTGTCTGAGCTAGCCTTTACCTGCGGTGTGACCAACTCACTGAATGTGCTATCCACAACATCCTCAGCATCGCGTATGCTCCAGAGTGAGTCCATTCGCAGCTCCAGCGCCGCCATGCGGTCCGCTAGGAGCTGCAGCTGGACACACTTCCTGCACACATAGTTGTCAGGGACAGTGTCCCTGATTTCCCACATGGCACAGGAGGAGCATGACACGGGTCCGAGCTGCCCTTCCATGACTTAACCCTTACAATACCCTTTTATTTACTACGATTTAGCTTAATTATTGAATTCTACTTAGAATAAGTTTGTGAAAGTACTCACCAACCAGTCACCTACCTGTTTTCTGGTGTTGTATTTTCACTGCCGCCTCCTGTCCTGGAACCTTTTCCACCTAGGTTAGGCTCCTGAAATAAAATAAATTGAACCTACCTTTTCAACTTCCCCTAACCCCTAAAAGGTTAGAGGAGGTGGAAGGGTGGGAGACACTACACTGTAGTGTTTCGGGTTTAGCAACAGCTCCACCTATATAAGAGTTACTGGCCTCCTGCTCTCCCGACTGCACCAGCTGTGAAAGAAAAAGCCCGCGAAAGGTGAGCTTTTAAACTCACCAGTTACTGGCCTCCTGCTCTCCCGACTGCCCCAGCAGTTACTGGCCTCCTGCTCTCCCGACTGCCCCAGCTGTCGTCTCGGGCCTCGCCTCTCTCCGGTTTTTATACCGGGCTCCGACTCACTGCTCCCGACTGGTCTCGGGCCTCGCTGGTCGCCGGGTTTTCTCCCGAGCTCCTCCTCGCTGCTCCCGCTGGTCCCGATTACTTTTTACCTCTCTCCTGGAACCTGGATTGGTCGGTGCCTCTGACTGCTCCCTCTCAAGCCTTTAAGCTCTCCCGCCTCGGGCTGCTCCCGCGCAGGTCCGCTGCTTCTCCGGTCTCGGGGCTGTGGGCCTCGGTGCCTCTGACTGCTCCCTCTCAAGCCTTTAAGCTCTCCCGCCTCGGGCTGCTCCCGCGCAGGTCCGCTGCTTCTCCGGTCTCGGGGCTGTGGGCCTCGGTGCCTCTGACTGCTCCCTCTCAAGCCTTTAAGCTCTCCCGCCTCGGGCTGCTCCCGCGCAGGTCCGCTGCTTCTCCGGTCTCGGGGCTGTGGGCCTCGGTGCCTCTGACTGCTCCCTCTCAAGCCTTTAAGCTCTCCCGCCTCGGGCTGCTCCCCGCGCAGGTCCGCTGCTTCTCCGGTCTCGGG